>NW_026542597.1:69733821-70359217 GCF_028750875.1 Macrosteles quadrilineatus
GTGCAGTTATTAAATTTGTGAGTAGGAATTTACAGGTCACGTGTGAGCACCTGGCCGCAGGAACTTTGGGTAAAACACACACAATAGAGGTTAGGTTATGCTAGTATCGCACACACAATAATTTCCGTCTACTCCTCAAGACCGCACCACAAAGATTGATTTATTTCTGTGGGACCTGGCCGAGCACCAGTGACTGGGCCTTGCGGGGTGCGGGCCGCACTCGACGTGTTAATTGACTTTAATCAAATCTAAAACTTTTAAAGCTGTTTCAGCTAGGCTTTCTAGAAAAAAACACAGTTATGTTCTTGGAATAATCATTGTACCTATGTTGAAATGTTTTTGCACAAAACATCCGAGTGTAATGTTGTATGTGTGTTTGTAGGTGACTGCAGAAAGCAATATTCTGCAGCAGATTGAAGACCTCGGAGAAGAGACAGGGCTCGTGTGTGTTATCTGCAGGGAAGGCTACAAATTCCAGCCTGGCAAGGTATAGGCCTGCAATATGTTTACTTCTTATTGTTTAAAAAAGATTACAGCATCTGACTCAAACCTTAACCTTGCTATCATGCAGAGTGGGCCATTTCCGATTCACGATTCCCTTGAATATTCAAAACAGCTGGTATCAAGGAATTTAAATTTTTGGTACTTTGAGACTTTATGAGGGATTTTATACCTCAACTGGCATATCTAGTTTTTGATCATACAATACTGCATTTCATTAGGATTTTGATTTTGCAAACTTTGCTTGGAACCCTCTGCAATTGTTATAATTTTTAGAAATTACCGTAGTGAAAAAATTTAAAAATCATCAAAAAACTTTTCCAGAAAAAAGGGAAAAATATATTTTTTTAATAATTTACTGATTTTTCCTGTCTTGAACAAATCTTAGGCTACAACTAATTTTCCTAATTGATGAATAATTTACTAATACAACTAGACATTCTATCCCCATGTTAAAGTTGTAGCCAGGTTTTTAATAAAATTTGTCTTAGTTGATGTGAGCCACCTACAGATTGCGCTGATCTAAATTACTGATTTCTGCCGACTACATGATGGTTTTTACCAAGTCAAACTGATGGAATGACTTATTATGAGCTATAGCAACTGTTGTGACCCAGTAACTATGTCAGTAACAAAAAATAAGGTACAAAATAGAGTTTTTGACACTAGCGCAATCTGTGACTGGCTCACACAACTACATTCTTTTTTAGTAAAAAAATTGGCGACAGCTGATCCATATGGATGGGATGTCTTCTTCTGTATCCAATAGTCAATGCTAATACTTACCAATAGTTTTAATTTTCAAACCAAAAGGGATAGTTTAAAATTTTAAGGAGACATGTTTTCACATTCATAAGTCTTTACACTCATCTACATGTATTTATCTGTTCAGGTGTTGGGTATCTACACGTACACCAAGCGTTGCAATGTGGACGACGCTGAGACTAAGGCTCGCAAGACCATCGGCTACAGCACGGTGACTCACTTCAACGTGGTTCATGTAGACTGCCACATGAATGCTGTCCGGTACGCTAGCTTATCTTGTATCCAAGTTGTAGATTTACAATGTTTCTAGTTTCTAGTTGTGACCCAGCTGTTTTAAAATATCCAAGATTATTTAAACACAATTTTATTTTTTTAGTTGTTTTGTAGTAAAATATTACCTCTAAAATCATATTTTGTCACTGTAAAAAGTACCCTATCCATCATAAAAACAATAAAGTTAGGGATTGTAAGAATATTTATCCCTGAAATAGATAACGATTTTGCAGAATTTGTCCTAGTGTTAGTTTACCTTACAAAACATGTCTCTATAGCTCAAATTGTATTCTTGCTGTCTTGCCTGTGAGATTCAAACTTTCTTTTATTTTATGTCTATAAAATCAACATTGGCATTTTAACACGATCGCAGCTGAGCGCTAGACGGCGCCAGGAGCTGAACTAGCGCTCGCTGCTGCGTAACATTGCTGTTGATATGATACACTGAATTGTAGTAAAAACAACAGTAGTTATACTGGATAGCAATGTTCTGCACTGCAATAAAACTGGCTTTGGATATAGTACCAAGCGATTCTGATATAGACATACCAGAAACAAAAGAACCCTGGGCCATTTCGAGCCGCGCAGGCTTGAATGGTACGCCACACCTACCGGCGCGAACCACGTGTACTTTTAGTTTCTGCACAGGTTGTTTTGTTCTTGGGATGTCTATAGATAGCAGCACTACCCAGGTTGCAGTCGGTAAAGTAATGTCGCTATCTAGCAGGAAAGAGGTGGGACAAAGCCCTGTTTTATACAACCCTGGTGGTGATTTTGGGAAACTACATTTTTTAATGTCAGAAAAGTACGTCCCCACGAGCTGCAAAGATATATAGGACGCTCGTGACGAGCTTCCTGATCCATGGAAACGTTAAACAACGATGAACGGTGACGTACCGGAACGCTCCTAGCTCCTGGCGCCGTGGCCCCGCTGACGTTCCGGAACATCCGTCGCAGCGAACGTGTTAAGGTTTTTTGAATAAGAACAGTCCAAACTCTCCTTTTCTTAGCATTAAACATAAAACTTTATTTACAGTCATTAGTGTCCAAGCTTTTTAATTTGATCTCACCCTTGATGCTTGTTTAAGGCTCTACTGTGTCGAATAACTGACAGTTTTTGATGAGATTTTGTGTTTTAGACTGGCGCGTGCCAGAGACGAGTGGGAGTCAGCGGCTCTACAGAACGCCAACACCCGGTGCAACGGACTACTACCACTGTGGGGTCCTCAGGTGCCAGAGTCAGCCTTCGCCAGTTGTCTGGCTAGACACAACACCTATCTACAGGAGTGCACTAGTCACAGAGACATCAGCTACGTGTCCACGGTTCATGATCTCAAACTGCTGCTGTTGAGGTTCGCGCAGGAGAAGAGCTTTCACGAGGATGCTGGAGGTGGTGGACCGCAGTCCAACATGCACCTCATACCCTACCTGCTGCACATGGCGCTGTATGTGATCAACACGTGAGTACTCTGTGGTGTTTGGTTAACTAAATAACTTGAAATGGGTGAAAACCCCCAATGGTATAGTATGTCACAATAGTTAGATTTTTGTAAACCACATATATAAAAAAAATTTTAAATTTTTATATGTAAGAAAGTCAAACGTGTGCAAGGGAAAGCAGTGCCAACCTCTTTAAATTTTTGTGGATATTCTGAAAATCAAACCTGTCCGTTTTGCACCAAAGGCCGAGAAGTTAGCAACACACCTAAAAATTTAATACACACTCCTGACTTTAATTTCATAATGTATCCCTTATTTTTACTATGTATTGTAAAATTTACAACCCTGTGCCACTATGAGATATAAAACGTAGATAAACAATAATATACCTACCTATTCTCAGTTTAGAGTTAGACTAAACAAAATTGGAATGTGTGTCTACTTGAGCGGTGGGATCTGTTTTGGGTAGGTTCCTTCCTGGCAAACATGCATTCAATAATGTTCTAGTTATATAGCTATTTCACATTTCTTTTTTTAATATTATGATGTAATATTGTATTTTCTTATTTATATTGTTGATTGATTTACTGGGTGCAGGAATTAAAAATTTATCAGTGAAATTATTTTAAGCAGTTTAAAGTTCCGGTAGTTCACAAAAAGGTCCCAAATGAACTCTGAAATATTTCTATTTATACTGATAACGATAACAATAAGAATAAGAATAAGAATGCTTTATTGCCGTTACACTAGTTTACATGCATGGCACAGTCAAGGAAATGTCTTAGAACTAAAGGTTTTAACTTAGGTTTAATTTAACATCATTAATGAAGTCTATTTCTCTATATGGACACAGGTTTAACAGGTAGTTTTTAAGTACTATTTTAAATTTTAAACAATTAAAACATCTTATTGTATTAGGTAACATATTATAATACTGTTTGGATTTTTCAATAAAACTAGTAGCTGTGGTGCTGTATCGACACTGTCTAGATATAAAATTGCAGCGGTTTCGTGTGTTGTAACTGTGTACATTTTCATGTGTGTCTGTTTTACTAAAACTATTTTTTGCAAACACAAGGCAGTCTAAAATATACATTGCTTGTACAGTTAAAATATTAGCCTCCCTAAATAATGGTTTACAGTGTGTACTAAAATCAACATTGTACATGATTTTTATTGCTCGTTTTTGCAATGACAAAAGTTTTTTTTTATAATTACTACCTCCCCATACAATTGTTCCATAACTTAGATGGGAATGTATATGTGCATAGTAAATGCATTTCAAGGTATTAAAATCTACACTGTTCTTAAGCATGTTTATTATAAATATTCCTTTGTTAAGTTTTTTAGCTGTATAATCAATATGAACTTTCCACTTTAAGTTAGATTCTATAAAAACACCTAAAAATTTTACACAATTTTTACTATGCCTATTATTAAAACTAATACATAAATCTTGAGTTTTTTCTATATTTAAAAACAATTTATTGGCCTTACACCAGTCTTCGATTAAGCTATCTGCTTTGTATGCCATTACTGTTGAATTTAGCAAATTCTCACTTTGAATTTGTATTGCTAAATCATCTGCAAAAAGATAAGGCTTAACATTGAGGTTTAGAATATTTTTAGGCAAATCATTAATGTAAATGATGAAGCATACTGGGCCCAAAATTGAGCCCTGTGGGACACCATGTAACACCTCTTTATAATCAGAAAAAACACCATTGCAATAAACACTTTGATATCTTCTATACAGATATGATTCAAAAAATTTTAAAGTATTTTCTTCAAACTTATAAAAGGCAAGTTTTTGTAGTAGTAGATCATGGGACACAGTGTCAAAAGCTTTTTAAATATCATAAAACTTCAAAGATACATTATTTTGAATTTCTAACTCATCTAAACAATAAGAAATTAGATTCTGAACTGCATCTTTCGTTCCTCTATTTGCTCTAAAACCAAATTGACTAAAATTAAATAGATAATTTCCTTCAAAATACGATACAACTTGGTCATTTATCAAACTTTCAAAAACTTTACTAATAACAGGAATAATACTGATGGGTCTATAGTTATTTAAATCTAATCTATCACCGGTTTTATGTACAGGAATTACTTTAACACATTTTAAACAATCAGGATATATACCCTCGACAATACAAAGATTAAATAAATAAGTCAGTACTTCAACTATATACACTGCAGCCATTTTTATAATATCTGAGTTTAGTCCATAAACATCTAGACATCTACTACTGCTTAGCCTATTAATTTTCTCAAATACCTGTTCAACAGAAAATGGTTTTAATTTAAAACTAATATCTGCCATTGTGTCCATACCCCTCAACACATTAATATAGACCTCAGAAGATTTGTTCGATGTTGATAAATTATTAATCAAATTGTTTACAGAGTCTAAGAAATGGTTATTTAAAGATTGAGGGTCGAGAGAATTTTTACTTTTGCTTTTTCTATTGACACTAACTTTTTTATTTATTATACTCCACATTTCTTTCGACTTATTCTTTGCTGTAGATATATTGTTTGAGTTGTATTTTGTTTGTTGTTGCTTCTTTAATAAGTTTTCTGTATGTTCTTTTAGTTATCTTGTATTCCTCTTTGCATGTTTTATTTCCTGTCATTTTAAATTCATCCAAAAACTCAATACATTTTTGTTCCAAACACTGCAATTCATTTGTATACCAACGGTTGTCATATTTATCCTCACTTCTCTTATCTGCTACCAATCTGATTGGCATTGTAAAATCTAAAACACTTAACCCTAGCAGTGGCCAATGTTAGAAGTGGGGAATGGCCAACCCATTTTGGCGATTTTGCAGACCTTTTTTTGAAAATTCGTAAAAATTCAACCGTACAAGTAAACCTAGCCAACCTCATATTCATTTTGTTCAGAAAGAACAGGAGAATCTAGAAATAGTAATATCATAATGATTTAGACAGTGTATTTTATCGATAAAGTGAAAAAAATAAAAAAATTTGAATTTTTTTTTTTGAAATTTCAAAAGCGGCCTTGGTATTTTTTTTCTACGGATTTCTTTATGGGAAATTCATTATATACATTTTGTAGAAAATCTAATTCCCTACATAGAAATATATAACATGTTAGGAAAATATTTTTTTTTTATAAGTTTTTGGGGCGAAATATAATGACAAACGGAGAACCGAAAAAATTGAGAACCGTACAGTGTTAGTTTATGTTGTAAAAAGTTCTATAATACATGTGTATACTAATAATGATATATACATGTTTGTAAAGCTAATGAAGTAAGGAATCAAAAAAAGTCATAAAGTTTATGGTAAAAATAATTTTTTACCTATAAACATACGTATATAAAATAATGTTTATATATTTTAGCGATTTCTCGAAAAACAAAATTCACAGTACTTAGTATACAACTTTTGTACCAAATCTTTTTACTTCAAACCAACATAATAATCTTGTAGTGTATTCAATTACCAACATAAAAATGTATAACATGTTAGAAATATTTTTTTTGTAGGTACGTAATAGGGACATAATAATACAATAACCGCAAAACCGCAAATAAGTGTAAACTATAGCCTACAGTGTTTGCTTGTGTTGTGAAACATTATGTAGGCTGATGATATGTAGCCTACATATTTGTAAAGCCAATGAAGTAAGGAATCCAAAAAAGTCATAAGTATGATGGTAAAAAGTTATTTTCACCTATGATTATGTAGGCCTATCGATTTGAGAACGTTTTGAATTTTTTGCGCATTTCGAGAAAATGGAGTGTACAGTATTTAGTAGCCTATATAATTTTTTACCAAATTTTTTACACCCAAACCAATATAAACATGTTGTAGTGTATTCATTTACCTTTATAAAAATGTATAACACCTTGGGTAAATCATTATAACCCCTCTGAATGTCAGAATCGTCATTTTTGGACATGATGCTAACAAAATAGCCTACAGTAGTAGGCCTATTTAGTATAGGCTATAACTTTTTTACAAAATTGTTTACCCCCGAACCATTATAAACATGTTGTAGTGTATTCATTTACCTTTATAAAAATTTATAACACCTTGGGTTCTTGGGTATATCATTATATAGGTACAACAATCTCTGAATGTCAGAATCGTCATTTTAGGACATGATGCTAACAAAATACAACCTTTTATGAACACTATTCCACACAATTCAGTAATATTTATGCATGAAGATAACTGTTATACACACACACAACACTTCACTTACACTAACACTACGAACTAATAACATATTTAGTAATAAATCGCGGTATTACGACAACAACACAAACAAACAATGGCAATACAAGACAGCTGACAGACTGTGGCAGTAATGACTCACTTCCGTCGTCTACATCACTGTCTACATGCGAGCATACAGAAATAACCCTGAGTGCAGGGCTGCCACTCTCTGAATCTAAATTTCTTCCTCTTCAAAATGATATACTATATGACTAGTAATAATAACTTTCACTGTATATAATTCGTATTTTCCATACTGTCACCAGACGACTGTTGGCCATTTGTTAGAAATTTCGAAAACAGCTGTTTTCATAAAATCGTACCGATTGTGCAATCAATATTTAGTTATAAATATCACTACCACAATGAAGATAAAATCAATGGCTATCCAGTGGTATCACCCGCAACATCCCAAGACGAAAATTACCCGAGCAGGGTAATGCCAAACAAGACGTGTTTTGCCAGTTCCCAAGTGTCGGCTGCAAAAGTCGTACCGCGCCAAAATTTCATTTGATTTCTAATCGTCGTGACATTGTTATATACCTGCTACAGGGTTTGTTTATGTAATCAAATGAAAGTTCAGAATGTGATCTTTCGAATGGTATATATATTATTCTAATCTGAGTTGATTGTAAGTGTTTTTTTACCGTTAAAAAAATTTCGGCCCATACCGTAACCAGACGACTTTGGCCATTCTAAGCATCAACGTCATACCGTAACCAGACGACGGTTGGCCACTGCTAGGGTTAAAAAAATATTCAAAAAAAGGTCAAATTTATCATTTAATGTTTCTAATGAATAAACTAGTGTTTATTCATTAGAAACATTAAATGATGTTAAAACAAAACATAAAATGGCTTAGTAGCCATTTTACTTTACTTAAATTTGAACATAATATAACACCACTCATTTTATTAATGGGCCGTGAGATCCTAAAACTATTTTGCCCATTCATACACCTGAAATGTAATCTAGTAGATAACATAATTGCATAGTGATCTGATACAAGGGTGGGAACAACACAACCAGTCCTGTTATCTCTGTGAATGTTGGTTGCGATGTTATCAATACAAGTTCCAAGTTTGACAATTTTACCTTTTCTCATATTAGGCCTAGTGATTTCTAATGTAACCAAATGTAGATTAAAAGCATTAAATGTATTAGTTACTTCTTTTCGTTGATTACAGTCAATATCAAGAAAATCCACATTGAAATCACCACATAGAATAATATCAACATTGCTATTGATCCTACAATTCTTTTCTGTAGGACACGATGTGGCAGTAGAGAAGAGAAGAACCTCAACACCTACCTGGAGTGTGCCGCTACAGAACGGTGGATAGAGTCTAGCTACGAGGCGGAGGGTCCACTGTACTGGGCCACGCTGTCTCTGTGTCTACACTCACCTGGGCGCTGGCGTGTGACTCGCCTGGCACACCTGCGTCGTCTGCTAGTGCTGGCTCATGTGAGACACTCAAGCGCACACACCATCACAGACCCTGCGCCTGCTGACTACAGTGTCTACAAGAGCACACTGGTCTTCTTCGGTCTGGTGGACATCATATACAAGCAGTACTTCAAGGTAGGTCGGGATCGCTTGTAAAATAAAAATAATGAATAAAATAATTCTCGCATGACAACTTAGAATACAGGCTATAATAATTTACAAATTGTCACTGATGGAAAAACTAGGGTAAGCTCTATAATTTATGTTTTCCAGTTCTTATAGAATAGAATCATCAAGAAACTTGTGAGGTCAGTATGTTATTGCATCCTATATTTTATAGAATATTCACAATCACAATGTTCATTCCATTGCAGGGTATCTCAGTAAGCAGTGAGGAGCAATGGCCTACCACTCTGGCAGACTACATCAGACACAATGACGAGACTCTGCTCAAGTGTTCTGAGAGACTGATGGCTGCCTACACAGACGAGCTGTTGCCTGCCACGTCCTTCGAGGAGATATGCGACGTCCTTGGTAAGTTACGTCATTGTAATGTGAAGAGCAGAAACAAAATAAATCAATTTGTTAAATGACATTGGAAAGATATAAAATATTGGAACAACTTCAGCAAGGTCTTTTGAGGGTTAGGACTCCAGCTACCTATAGTTGATGGTTTTTTTATTTCACCTTATTGCCTGACACTGAAAATTTGTTATGTGATGAATCCTGTGTAGAAATTTCCTGCGTACATGAGGGAGGTGCCTCGAACAATGATAGGTGCAAATAAGTTGAATAGTGTATGTCACCCCTTCTCAGACCTATGCCTGCTGTGATTGTATTAACATTCTCTTTCATTCCAATCTGTTTCTAAAACAAACGTTCAGGCTATCCATCTAATCTAGCTGTAGACCGTTGTGGTTCTTTTGGAACAAAGGTCTCAGCACAGAATGAGTCACTGACAATCCTTTTCTTTCCTTATTCAAGAGAACTGTGGAACTAAAACTCCCTGATTGTTTTGTTTCAGGTTTCCTGAACGAAATCACTGATCCTTCAACCTACATCAAGGACATCCTGACTGGTCTAATCTCTTAGAAAAATTCACCTAGATGCAAACTTATCACTTAAGAGTTTTGAAATTTTTATAATTTGGGCTGTTCTTACAGATTTTCATGTGTGGTTTGTTAAAAAGAATTGTATTAAGCTTATTATCTTATTCTTAATAAATTATTATTTATGATGTTTAATGAATCATTGATCGCCTTATTGGAGAGTAATTACATGTGTTCTATTTTTATAAAATTTCACAGTTGCTAAGAATTTGTTGATAGGGCTACATGCTTTCTGCTTCATGTGCTTAATAGTTGATTTTGTTATATGTAACATTAAATACTTTAAGCAGACAATCAACACATTTAGTTCATGACTGCAAAGTGCACTATAATATTAGCAAATTCAGAATGCCGATGGAGGCCAGGTCAAGTTCCGTCTCATGCACCCCCACACTCAAGGGTGCAAGGGACAGGGTAAGTTGCTCTGGTGACGAGTAGCTGGGGTGGCTAGGCCTAAATCCCATTAGTCACCTCACCGAATACTCCGTTTAGTCAAAGTAAAGTTACAAATAAAAATAGTTTTATTTTGATTGGTTAAGTACAATAGAATATTTAACGAAATGGAAATACGGCTGGTCCTAATCCCCAGCGCCTGTGTGTGCATATGTGTGTGTGTGTGAACATACCTGGCCTATAAAAAAAGACTTTTTGTTCTTTTATAAATTCTGACACCTTTTTTACTGTGTTTCATGTATTGTTGATGTTTTATGTTGTCATATTAAAAAAATTTTTTTAATGATCAAACCAACAACATACGTGGTTTGTAATGGACAAAAAAATTACTTTGTCAGTTGATGAACCCTGTTCTTTTTGGGATCAGCAAATCACCTGAATATCATAACCTGTATATTTTCAACCGACTCTGGAAGAAAATAAGTAGAAGAAGACAAAAAACAGTTATTCAGGTAAGAGACATTTTTAGGGCACACTTAACACTATAACATAACAAATAGGTTTTATTCCTGTATTTCTCAAGTTTAATTGGATTTTTCTAGAAATATGCTATATGTATTACCCAAGAGAGTTGCGGAAGATGGCTGTTGTGTTGGTCTTTATGTCGTTTGAACATTTTACTGATTGCTTTTCATTTTAAATACATCAGAAGCAGCAAAAAAAAGCTCCATTATGCTGGTTCTTACATCCTTCAATGTAGAAAACCCATACGGTATGTCTAGGGTGCACACCGATTCAGATACAAATTCTCAGCGCGTGGTTAATCTGAGTCAGATGATTTGTTGGTGGTCACAGTGGAAGCAGGAAATATGCCACCGGTACTGACTCGGTTGGCAAAGAAGCGAGTCAGTCGTTATGGAATTGTCGGATGAGGGATTAACGTGTGAAATGATAAGGTCTGAAACTTTTGTGAAGTTACAGCCAGTGAAAAATGTTGTTCATGATATTATATATCTCTTTTCCTATAGCTATAAATAATATAGTTTCTTTCTATATTGCGTTGAGTGAAACCACCGAAATGTATATTAAAATTGGACAACGTATTGTAAGAAACTGATGTCACCTACAAAACAAAAAAACCTTAAGACCGTTTAGTGGTAAACCTAAAAGTAAGAATGAAAAAAATAGATATTTTACTATAAAACATAATTTATTTAACTAAATAGTATGCATACGAGCAAAATCTGAAACCAGAATGAAGAATTCGGTAAGCAGGTTCCTGCATGCGGGCTCGGAAACGGGCAGCCACTACGGCCACTTCCATTTGAATGCATGTGCCATTCCTGCCGCCGAAAATCTGAATCGACGTGGACTCTGGACGTACCGATACTGTGTGAAAGATACATTTGCAATGTTATCGAATATCACGTGTTATAGTTGTCAAACATAGTGCCCAAACACGGCGGCCTGTTGATTTTAACATGCATCTATACCTCAATGCCTCCTACATAATATAATATCCTCACATATAATAACAATGCCTCCTATGCGATTTGGGAGATTCCAAAGTTCTGAGAACTCACAACTAATACAAAGGGTCTATTGAAGGCACAGGGTCATGAATCTGCCGCAAAACACACCTGTTACTGAAAATGTTGTTTTATATGAGACCCAGTTGGCGCAATTCAGGAATACCCGACTACCTGACTCAGGTCAGTTAGCGTAATTATTGTTTGCCCTAAAACACTACCATAATTGTCAATAGAAACAAGACTCGTACGGTATGTAAATTAGTAAAATGTCGAAAATGAGATTATTATAGAGTGAGATGGAGCTCAAAATTTGCTGGTCCTTCTCCGTTATTTCACTACCACTGTGGTTAGGAATGTTGTAAGGTTAGGTTTATCTAACTCTATACTAACCTAACCAAAGTTGAATTCACTACCACTTCTATTTGCTAAAAAATAATCTATTGCTCTAAAAACTAGTTGTAGTGAATTAACAGAAAATGTCCTCATTTGCTTTAGTTAACACTAAATTAATTCTTTTACCATTGAAAACGTGTTATTATATCACAATTGAAATTTGACAGGTTTTTAAATTAGGTAGTAAAAAATACTGAATTACTAATTCATAAACTTAAATATAGGCCTATCTTTGTTTATAGCTTTCGTCATAGTTTTTCATACAAAAGATTTATTTTTGTTGCCATGGATATTGAAAATTGTATTTATATTAATTCAATCAATGCACACAGTAATTTAAACGAAATCTAGTTTATTAAATATACTTATATTAGGCAACTTCTTGGTATAAACAAGTGGATCTGTCATCTCCTAAGAAGATTGTTCATCCCGGAAGACATGGGATCCAAAAAACACCGAAACTTAACCTCTCAAGACTCAAAAGTATAACAGATTGTCACACGTCACGTCAAATGTGTGGATATACACGGCTACATTGTACTATTTGATTGAGTAAGTACACGTCTATGGAGTGTTAATATAAGAGCAATAGCTTACATATAAATAGAATGTAATTGTTCAATTAATGTTAATAGGACTAAATCTAAAGCAAATATAAATCGCTTGAAATGTATACAGTAATTTGTAGTTTTAAAAACAAACTTCATCTACAGTAAGCACACAACATCTACAGAAGGAAGTAAAACGTTAGAAGCAATACATTTTTTGAGACTCTGAAGTTGGACGACAAAGATATCAATTTGGTAAATTTGATGCGTAATAATAACGTAATCTATTTGATTAGTAATATCAATAAGGTCCGTAATACTATGTGTTGGGCATCACCCTACACTAGATCCAAACATCTACCTACAGTATCTAGAAAACAAAACAAGGATAGATATATTAGACAATAAGTTATTCCTAGATATTGGATTAGTCCCTCCATTATGATTTGTGATTAAATTAAATCAAATATTTTGTTATCCAATTTGTAAACTCATCTCTCTGGACTGGATTTTGAAATTTGGATTACTTTACCACGTCGTATTGTCATTAGATTTCATGTTAAATATTATCTTTTTTTTTAATTGAGAGAAAATTTCCGTTTAAAAGTTTGCATTATAAAAATAATTTAGGTTTGTTCTAAATTATAGCTAAGGGATATCTCATTGAGACATAAGAGTCGACTAATGTGTGTGATATGTTTACTTCCAAATCTTTCATATTACCTTCAGTTGTGATATGTTATGATTTGTCTCAGATTTAATGCAGGAGTGGGATTGGACTAGAGACTAGAGGAGACAGTATACAAGTACGGTATATTATGTTATTTTCTCTAAATTATAATTATAATTATTATTTATAAGCCGTTCCTCGACCCGGGCGAGTCGAGTCACAGCTTCGCAGAGAATGGTATACTTACAGTTGGATAGCGACAAAAAACAAAAACAATTACTCTCATATGGATGTATTAATTCACTTACATCCCTGTGAGAGGCAAATGCAATTATTTACATTTTATATATTTTAGTAAAAAAAAAACATCCTATGAGTTTAATAAATATAATAGTATAAAGTTAAGTAGCTTTTAAAATGTATATAAACGATAGCGGAAGTTTGATTAAATTGAATAACCTGTATAAAACAGAGCTCTCGCAATGCAAAATATTGCTTTGTTTACATTGGGCCTGCAATGAGTTCAGGAGTTTACCACCAGATGGCATTGGGGTATATCTCTGGCGGCCAGTTTAGGAATTAGCTACCCTTAAAATTTACGATCTAAAGAGTGATGTGATCATAAAGGATTCAATAAATTTAACTAGTTTAAAACTGACAGAAACGTAGATGTATATATGAAATTTAATTTATATATAAATTATCCTAATATACATTTTTATTTCATGTTTGTGTACGACATGAGAAACACATCACCAAAACATCAGCATCGATGGAAGTGTTGAAAACTTGACTTTGATGTAAATTTGAGAGACACACATTTCTTCTGAACCTTAGGTGAGTTACAACTTCAATTCTCAGTTTTACTGCAGATAATAGAAACTAACATAATTATTGTGTTAAATGAGTAACCATTCGCAAAACTTTAAAAAGACAAATTTTACGTCCTTCAATTTACTTTAAATTTACTTTTAACATTCATAACCATTCATGCGTAGCCTAAAGATGCAATGTTGACTGTTATCACAGGCAATATACCATTGGACTATGCCATAATAGTTTGTGATGTTATATATTTACAGCATTTTTATCAAGTTTACATTAGACCTGCATTTCATCAGTTAAAACTGGAACAATTGTGTTTCGTGTTTTTGTAGGATGCCATTTCCAAACACCGCCTTCCAGTAAAAGTTGCTTTGTTGATGGTTTAATTACACATTACAACACATATTGAACACACAAATGCAAGAAAATGTTTAATAGTGGTGATACTATTGGCATTTCATGAAAAATAGAACAGGCAAACAACCACAACCAGGTTACGATTGGAACTACCGACAGCATAAGTTTATTTCTTAATATTTCAAAGCGCAATAGCATTGAAATTATAATATCCCACATAGTGTGTCCCCAGACAAAGACTTGGTTAATTTGGAAGACTAAACACTGTTTAATCTTCCAAATTAACTGTTCAATAAACATTAGTTAGCTAAACACTTGAGTACTTCTTACTAAAGGCAGAGTAAATTTCACTGAGATGTTTCGTAATCGGACATTGCAATTCTATTGACTGATCCTTAATTTCAACAGAAACACCTAAATGAACCAGAGAAGAAATATTTCTTGAGCCATCACAGCCACTACGAGTGTCAGCAACTGGGTCTGTACATCAACGGATTACACGATTGTTGGGAATTAAATTACAAGTTTGCCAAACTATACACGGTGTGTAGCGTCCACAGAAAGCTTCAAGAACTTTGAAAATCCTAGAAGCTTATAAGAAGTTCAAGATGAACCTTAATTTGTATTCGAAAAATGAAATATATGCTTTTCAATATAGTATCGAGGTATTGTTTTAGTCGAGCACAAAACAAATAGCATACTCTTGGAATAAAATTCGCATTATTACATTGAATTGAATCAAACCGACAACTAATTTCAGCCTGAGAATGCTGCTGTCCATAATTTGATTTGTGGCATATGCTACAATACTTTTTAACCAAGTTAATCTAGGAAAACATGTTTGAACTACAACTTCTTATCAATCTTATCACCATAGTATAGAAAACGTTTACGTCTTCCAAAGACACGAAAATCGATCCAGTAGAACTGTAGATTTAGAGACATTAATTAAAAAATATAAAATTACTTATACTGTACAAGTTGCTCGAATTCGAGCAATTGCAAAGTACTACCATAGATACTTACTTGATACTTACTTAATACTTGATACTTGATGTCTTCGTCTTTGACCCAGCTTGTGGGATTGACTGCGTCATATGCCTTTCGGCTATTTTTTTCCCGTGAATAGTGGGATTCCTTCTACATCATTCAGGGTGTATACTGGCGGAATGGGCACACGGAAGGGACTAAGGCTAAATGTGTAATGACGTCATATCTCTAGTGGTTATTGTCTTCTCTTGAGGCGACACGATTACCGTAAGGCCCCTCGCCCACTATACGATTTCGGTCGTACGACACTGTGTCGGAACGACAACATTTCCACAGTGAACCATTGGATCTTATGAGAGCTCGCCCACTGTACGATAATCTCACGACTACGACAAACTGTCGTGAAGCAGTCGTCCACTGCCACTGTGATACACGACTGTCGTACGACTGTTTTACTCGCAGTGGCGTACACAATCAAATGGGCGCGCGCCCACTATACGATTTTTATCGTATGTCGTGCGTTCTCCCCAGTAGTCTTATATATACTTTTTGCAATTAACTCATACTTAGTCATTATTATAGTTGTTATATCACTTTGCGTATTTCTTATCGTGAATAAATATTTTTTACTATTCATTCATACTTTTTTTATTATTATGTTTGATATATCACTTGGTTTTATTTTTCAACCACTATTTTGCGTAATTTTGATCTTCCTATTTATTTTTTACAATTTGTTCATATTTTTCTTTATATTATGTTTAAATACTGCATCACTTATGAGTAAATATACCAAAATAATTATTGAAAAAATGCGAGTTTGGCTATTATTTATCATTGTATAATCTTAATTATTAATTATATTGTGTAAAAAAGTTTCACTAAAACCTATAAATATATTTTTTTGTAGATTATGTTGATAAAATTAAATCATTAATATTTAAAAACTAATCCAAAAATTTTTAACATACATACTTTTTACCAGACTATCCTATAATCCTATGATAGTTATGGTAAATTAAAAAACTTGTAAAATGCATGGACTAATATAATTTAAAAATTTCTTTAAATACATTAACTTAAAAAATAATTTGCACATAAAAATAAATGTTTCTTTAATGCTGTAGGCCTACATTGGCCACTATCGCTTAATCTACGCCACAGAAGCCCCATTGCAACAACACGTAACGGAATCATTGTTTTACTATTTGATACAAAACCACTGTTTTAAGATATTGCGCAACACACCCACACCTCACTCTTCCAGGGCTACCGAGCAACTGGCCATTTATCCGACAAAGTGTCGTAAAGTGGGCGAGGACCACACATACGATAAGAATATCGTACGACACAGTGTCGTACGACCGAAATCGTATAGTGGGCGAGAGGCCTAACGAAACGATGTGTTTTCAGCGGCGTTCGTGGCATAGTTGGTAGCGTATCGGATTGCTGTTCAGGAGGTCCGGGGTTCGAAACCCGCTGGCAGCATTAACTTTTTGTCAACAAATTTTTCATATCAGCAAGTTTGGTTGGTTAGGTTAGGTTATGACAGTTTAATTTTATAATACTAAATTTTAAAATTAATTTTATAATTAATTAAAAATTATAAGTAATCATTAATTAGATTTTTATCTTATATAGTTTTTATATTATCAGCAAGTCTGGTTGGTTAAGTTATGTTATGACAGTTTAATTTTAAAAATTAAAAATTTATTTTATAACTTTAACACAATATTTTATAATTAAAAAGTTAATTTTATAACAAAAAATAAAAAATAATTTAAATTTTTTCAATTTAGCAGTCCTAGCGGCGAACGCTGACACTACAAGATATGTTAGCCTTAGTCCCTCCCGTGTGCCCCACCGCTACACTGGCCATTCTAGTAGTTCGTGTTTGATGTGGTTCTTGAATTTTGAGGTTGTGAGGCTTTTCACGTCAGCTGGGAGGCTGTTGAATAGTTTTATGGCTGCAATTGGAAAGGATTTTTGAGTTTTGCTCAGCCTGCATCTTTGGACTTCCAGATTTTGAGCTTTACGAGTTCGATGTTGATGTATGGTTGTTCTGTCATTAAAAAGATTGATATTCTGCTTGATGTAGTTTAGAGAGTTGAAAATATACTGGTTATATACTGTGAAGATTCTAAATTTTTTAAAAAGAGGTTTACAGTGTTCAAGGTCATGAGTTGATGCCATAACTCTTAACGCCTTCTTCTGCAGAGCAAGAGCATCACTGCAGGCCGCCGAGTGTCCCCACAACAGAAGACCATAGTTCAAATGACTGTGGAACAGGGCATGATAGATTCCTAGAAGGTGATCCACAGTTAACGCCTTTGTCAATTTCCTTAGAAGACAAATTACTCTTGATAATTTTGAACAAACCTTGGCCAAATGAAAGTTCCAATCAAGCCTGTTATCCAGCCAGAAGCCTAGAATTTTGACTGGTTCGTTGTTCCCTGCTGGGATTTCTTTTTTTAGAGACAATAATATTCTTTGAGTCTTATCTTCATTAAGTTTTAACTTATTGCTCTGGAACCAGTTTTTTGCAGAGGTGAAGGTTTCATTGGCCTCTGACAGAACGTCATCAGCACTAAATCCTCTGTTTACCAAGGTTGAGTCATCTGCAAAAAGAAGGGTCCTTCCATCCAGGTCCAGGTCGTTTATGTGTATAATGAAGAGCAGAGGGCCAAGAATACTTCCCTGCGGGACACCATGCTCCACAGACCTACATTCGGAGACAGCTCCCTCCAAGGACACTATCTGCTTACGGTTGTCTAAGTAGTCAGAAAGCATGTGGAGTGCAACGTTACAAACTCCATAGGCTGACAGCTTCCTGAGCAAAATCTTGTGGTTGACACAGTCGAATGCCTTACTGAGGTCACACATAGTTAAGGCAAGAATACCTCCCTCCTCAAAGGTGTTGTTTGCATGCTCCATGAGGGATATCAGAGCAGTGACTGTAGACCTGTCCCTCCGGAATCCATGTTGAGAAGTAGAAAGGAGGTTATTTTCCTCAAAGTAATCAAGCAACTGAGATTTGATGATGGACTCTAGTATCTTGGAGAGTACTGGCAGAATAGAAATAGGCCGGTAGTTTGAAATTACACTAAAATCACCTTTTTTATGAATTGGGACTGTCCTAGCAATCTTCAGACACTCAGGGAAGACCCCCTTGACCAAGCATAGGTTTATCAGTTCTGTGAGTGGATCTATTATATGATGTATAATTGATTTTAAAATATGGCACGAAATACCGTAGTAGTCGGGACTGGAAGAGTTCTTGAAATTTTTAACTAAATTGAGTATTTGATTGGGACTCACCATGTTGAATTGACTCAGCGTACATTCTGTGGTTCTTACGTTGGTTCCATCAATGTTCCAAACCTCTCCGCTGGGGTCTTCGGCCAATGACTGCACAATTTCCTCCACAGACCTGATGAAAAAGTTGTTGAAATCGTCAGGGCTATTAACAGAGCTTGGTACATCCAGTTTAGGTGTGTTGATCTTAACAACGTCCCACGCAGCTTTGCATTTGTTCGGGCACGCATCAATGTAACTCATATTTGCTTTTTTCTTAGCTTCCTGCACCTTGATTCTGTAAGATTTTTTTCTTTCAAATAGAGTGAGAACAGCCTATCCTTATTTCCACCACTATTTTCACACTTGTATCTGTCATGTACAGCTTTTACATAGTTACTATGTTTTTTGAGATCTGTTGTATACCAGGATTTATCTATTAGGCCTATTTTATTTTTGTCTGGTTTACTGCTACTGGGAGATTTCTTGTGATAATTCTTACATGGAAAGACTGTGTTAAAATTTAAAATAAGTACTTTAAGGAACTGATCAAAAGCATAGCCTGGTTCCTGACTTAGCATGTTATTTTGCCATTGCGTGTTGGCCAATTCTCTCTGAAGCAAGGGAATATTTTCACTCTTTACAATTCTTTTTGTAAAAATATAATTTTTATGCCAAGAAAGATTAGACTGAGTGCTTACCAGGGCAGCATCGAAGTTCACCTCCATTACAACAGCAAGGTGGTCAGCAACCAGCGCATCCACTATCGACACCTTGTAGTCCCAAGAATCCAGATTGGTGGCCACAGTGTCAAGGCAGGCCTCCCCCCTGGTAGGTAGCCTATTTCCATAAAACATACTCCCTTAGGGTACTACAGAAGTAATTTCAAACCGAATAACAGTCATATTTTTAACTCAAAAGATTACCGGTGTGTAACTCAGTGATATGTAAACGGTGTTTACTTCACTATCACCAATACTAAAACCATCTAAAACTCTATAAATTATCTTTGTCTCATGCTGCAAATACCCCGCTGAGAAAAAACTGTTGACTAAGCGAATTTCCATTGGCCTGATTGAATTTTTACAAACATTTTGCACCAAAATGTTAGATTTTCCTATTTCCTAAACGCTATATGGGAAATTCGCTAAAACAAAACGAACATAGTAAATCTTCGCTATAAACCAAAGGTCATAAAGAGTACAATATTGTGGGATCGCAAGGGATGACGTCGATAAAGTGATACAGCTTGTCAGACGATGATGACGTATGAGGGGGAGGGGGAGGGGAGGTTACAAGATAGAGACATTTACACGTGGTGTGTCACGTGATTAAATAATAAAACTGAGGATATTGCGGCCCAGCGTTACATCGACGTGTTCTGTGTTTAGTGTTTAGTGCTTAGTGTTGGTGCGATACGTCTGCCCCTTGTCTACTCAGCGATTTCTACATATTGCGCTTATTTTCGGGGATTATTTTAAATTTTTATCCAATTATGAGGTTATCTGTTGTGATTTTGTTGTGCAAATGCCATGGATTAACGTTCCGCAAAGCTATGAGGAAGACATTGGACATATCAACTGATCCCAGATCACATTGACTACGGTGTTCACTGCTTTTACCATGCAGTTTGTGTTTAAATATTTAATCAACCATTACTTTTGATAGTGCAAGTAGACTTCTCATCCTATTATAATATCTAAAGCATTTTTCACGCGTGGTTCATGTTTTGGTGCGCTAATGTCGACTTCATCATGAGAATTTTGCAAAGTATCGAAAGTCAATGATGGGACCTGCTTGTAGCGTTCACACTTATAATATTTTTGACATCTTCAAAATGTTATCATTGAAGCTATTCGAAAAAATCTTGTAATTAAATTTACCTGAGATAGCTGTAATATTTAATCTGTGATAATACACCTAGCTTTCTGATGGTTAGACAACTTATTTCATTCGATTTCACACAAGGATTTTAACTTGAGAAATTGTGGTTTTATAAATACTACACAATACACAATTCGAGATAAAAAATATGTTCACGGTTACCTATCTTCATATTTTATTTTTGTCCACATTCCTCTTCTATAATTTTACGCACAAACAAGACTATCTTATCTTACTAATATTATAAATCTGAAAGTTTGTGCGATTGTGTGTGTGCTGCTCAATCATTAACTAATGGACGGATTGGGCTGAAATTTAGCATCGTTCATAACATAGAGGCTCACCAGTAGTGGCTCTGTAGTACCCCGTATTCATATTTAAAGGGAATAATTACGAATTTAGTCAGCTGTTTCAACTAAAAAGTTGGTTCTACGATATGCAAAAGCATTAAAAGTTATCACATTTACTAACAGGGTGCAGCACTATTATTTTTACTTTCTCCCCCTATACCATAGTATATGGAGAAAGTATTGTTTTCGTCAAAATTTTTGAGTTTGAGTTTTGAGTGGATATATTCGTTTTGGGTCCCCTTGGACCCAAAAAAGTGGTTTTCGAAGTGATGTCTGTGTGTGTCTGTGTGTCTGGATGTGTACAGAGCTAGAGACTACACCTGTGGTCCGATTTCGATGAAATTTGGTATGTAGGTTCTAATCCATGGTATCTCCAGGCGTTTTTTTTTTCATTTTTTTGAAATTTTAATTTTTCATGGGGATTTTCCCATAAAAACCCATAAAAAACCGGAAAAATCAGATTTTCTCAAAAATGGCCCGAACGATTTTGATAAAAATTTAGTATGTTGTAGCCCTTTAAGTTCTGAACAAAATGGTACAAATCCCATTTCTGTAAAAATTACGGTTCAAAAGTTATGGTAAATTATGTTATTTTCCCATAAAAATCCCATAAAATAACGAAAAATAGGATTTTAGACAAAAAAATCCGTTTTTATTTAACATAGTATGTTATGATCCTTACAATTTTGATAGTTTTTCTCATTTCTTAGAAATTTTTATTTTTAATGGGTATTTTCCCATAAAACCCCATAAAATGACGGAAAAAAAAGATTTTCCCAAAAATGGCCTGAACGATTTCGATAAAAATTTAGTATGTTATAGTCCTTTATATTATTCTGAACAAAATGGTACAAATCCCATCTCTGTAAAAATTACGGTTCAAAAGTTATTGTAAATTATGTTATTTCCCCATAAAACCCCCATAAAATAACGGAAAAATCATATTTTCCCAATATTGGCTCGAACGATTTTGATAAAAATTTAGTATGTTATAGTCCTTTAAATTCTGAAGAAAATCTTACAAATCCCATTTCCGTATATTTACTCTCACCGCTTACACATGATAAAGGTTGTTGACAAACTTATGGGAGAAAGTATGTGTCAGAATGCTGATACCGTTTATTTCATTTATGAAAACAGCTAATTTGAACTAAGAAGCAACAAAAAACTGTGATACGCAATGAGAACTGTCAAATTAGGATTGTTTACAGTTATGTTTATGTTTTTAATGTCATGAATAATATGTGATTTTTTAAAATTTGTAATACTTTATTTTTCTTTATTGTTTAGGTGAAGAGGTAGAACAGTATGGATATGGTAGATGTGTAATACCATAGTATACCGTCAACTTAAAAAAGCAAATTTTATCAAACTATGCCTCCTCCCATTACAAACGCAAAGCTTGAGTATAACTGCAATAAGCATATTTATATGCCAATCACGTACGAAGGACGGGTATTCTGCTAGTTTTCCATAACCCACACAGAAGAGTTATTCCATTAAAATTCTTCAGCAAAAACTACCCCAACAAATCCACCATAGCGAAACCAAAGCGCACCATGTATCACTAAAAGCGTGCATACCTCAAGCGTATTTTTCCTGCTTAAAAGGTTCGACCCGTCAGAAAACAGGCGAGCTACAAAAAACAGCAAATGGAGACATAAATAAGGAAATACTCGAGCAGGCTGTTGCTCGACAAATGGCGGTGGATTTATGTTTTCTTTAATGCGAACACAACAATAACAACGCGTCGCATGCGTTAGACCTTCGACTTGGAGCTCTCAAGGGGCGCGATGTTTGGAAAATATTGGCAATAAATAGCATCACTGTCAGCGCCCGAAAGCTTCCGCTCCGGGTTATAAAGCAATTTGAATCGAAAACGTTTTTGAATAAATCAAATTACTCTGAATTTTACGGGTTAAACACGTGCGTACGCCGGATTCCATTTGAGATTCGCTTTGGGGCAAATTTCGCTTTTGCTTTTGTCTACTAAAGTTAAGAACGGAAGCAATATAAGTTAAGTGCTGTAGTGTTTTTTATGTTTATTTTTTTAAATAAATTTAGAGAATATTTTTGTGGTGAAATTTGCAAGATTAGCCCTAAAATATTCGAAAGCACGACGAAATCCTGGAATTGACAATTTAATCCACAAAACTCATTTATTTACTTTTTGTGTCACTCATGAAACAAATTGATAATGTTAAACGCCTTTAAAGGAAAACGGTTCACAAACCTGGTTATGTTAGCAGTCTTGCCAATATCAATTAGAAATTTCCATATAACTGGACTATCTTCAAATTCTTATAACTTATTCCATGGCCTCCTATTGGAGGAGGCTAAGCTTATATTCCCAAATAATCCATACTGTAATTGAGTTTATAAACTGCTAGGACAATAATTCTCTCTATGTCTATTTGAAGCTTGATTTGCTTGTGTTTCATGCGTGGTCACGTTTGGTTTCATTGATGTCGACCTTGTTTTCTCTTATTTTAGGGAAAATTTTTCTCTTGTTTACTTCTTACTCTTTTGTTACACTGAAATTTAGAAATATTGATTGTTCTGTTTAGTAAAACTTAGATTACAATAGATAACGTCACGGCAAGAAACTTTAGGCTTAGCGTTGCCGTACATAAGCATCCATTGCAATCTTCCTCAGTTGATCAAAAATAACTTTCCTTGTAACATAAAGTCTGAAGTCTGTTTCGAAGAGAGTTCAATTCCCAGCAAAGCTTGTCATTTTATATGGCAAACATAGCTTAAAAATTTGTTCAGTTGATCCATTAAGTAGGACTATAAAATATAAGTTAAAATAGTACATTATGTTTTATCTTTGACTATTGTTTTATCTACGACATTATAAAGTGTTCATTCTTTTTTTATTCTTACATGTTAGTTAGCTTTCGCTGACTGCCTCTACTATTCCACATCTCTGTAAAAAGTGTCCAAAACATATGTTACAGTTTACAAACAATCTGACGTTTTCAGGTTATCTCAAAATTCACCCACTTCGGACCATACATAGTATTTACACATGTCGTTCTTCGGAAAGATCTTCGAGAACATCAAACGAACCTTGAAGTTGAAGAATTTCTGGCTGAAGGTGTTCGGAATGATCCTAAACATAACCATCTACTGTCTATGGAGGCAATGGGAAGGAGCTAGTGGAATGCTGGGGAAGGGGCAAGTGATGCTGTTTCTCTTCACAGTGCCGCCGTCCAACGTGATCTTCACTGCAGAAATGATGGTGATGTTCCTCGGAGAACGCCCTGACATGTGGTTCCATAGAGTATACAACTCGGTCGGCGGCATACTCTATGGCACGGTCGGCGTTGTCGCTATATTCAACCGTTCTAACCACGAAGAGATGGGATACTCTCCTCCGATCATAGGGGCCATCTGCTTCGTGCAGTCGTTTGTGCTGATCGTGGACATGCTGATGAACGAGAATTTCCTGATGAAGCAGAACAGAAGGTCGACATTGGTGCCGGTGTGGGATCAACAACGTTAGACACGTTTGAACAGGTGAACACACTGGAGTCGGGTGATCTTTGTCTAGTTCTTGTGAAGCTCAAAGGATAGGACTTGCCATGTAAATGTGTAAATATCAATTAATATACTAACTTATTTTTCACTTAATTGTTCTAGCTTTATTGAGTGTTTCAGTAACAAATTCCAAGTTCGTCATTCTTATAGTTCAATATGTGATCGTATAGTTTGTTATGTGATATTGTATGCAATACACTAGATAAATTTCTAAATTTAATTCCTGAAATCTATATTGTGCGGTGTTTATATCAGAAAGTTCGCAATAATTAAAATTCTTACATCGTTTTTAGACAACAGCGTTAAAAATGGTTATGCTGTTATATTTTTAGCTTTAGCAGTAAAATATGTCAGCAATATGGATGGAAAATACAGCCACAAATAGAAAAAAATAAACAGAATGACACAGAATTCTTACATTTTATCCAAGCCTAAACTTACATAAAAATATTTGTTAAACATTCTATAGTGTCCGAGTCCGAGTGAATATATTATTACTATATACAGGGTGTACATAAAGTCCCACACGGGTTTAATATGTTCTGAACGACAACAAATAAATCAATAAGATTTAGTACATCAACACGAAACCTAAAAATATACTTTTTAAAGGAACTTATCAGTTCTGTCGTATCATGGGGACGTCCCGAAAGGGGTCAGGAGTCTTCATGTTCTAAATGTTATTGATTTATGAATATATAGCACACAACATATTAAACCCGTGCGGTAGGCCTACTTTATGTACACCCTATATGTCGTTCCTACACTATCCAAGTAAAACTATTCCAACGAAACATCCTTATTGCATCTGAGTCTTATTCCGATAACGTTTCAATACCGACATCTCTATCATACTCATCTTGTATAATGTACCAGGGGGGAGGGAAGGGGAGCAGACTGTACATCTCACCCCGCGGAAACAGACCATTACTACAGGGGCTGGAAGTGTTTAAAACCACCTTATCGGCGTGTATCTGTGATCGGGCTGTCGCTATAGTTTATGATACACCGTGGGAACGTGGATGGCACGCCATACCGCCATCATCCCCCATCACCTTGGCCATCGCATTATATGACACCTGTAAATCATCAGGGGTGAGTGTGAATAGTCATTATAGGTCGATTATGGTGTGGTTAATTATTGGCTTTGTTGATGTATGGGAAAAATATGTGGTAAAGATGTGGATCGTATGATTTTGTTTGTCCACAGATATATTGGTTTCTGCACCTTCTGGTAGGTGGAATCTGAAGAATGATGAACAGGAGTAGGGAAAACTGAAATAATTTTATTTTATTTGAAATCTGTGTTTATAGTTTTTTTGTTTAAAACAAAATAGATTTTAAAAAAATATTTCCATGATCGAATATATTCCCTTGTAGATTTGATATCCATATTCATCAGTTGAGGATAATGTAAGGTAAGTTATCTCCAGTGTAGATTTATTGCTTGGGATTGTTTCTCCTCCTAAAATAAATCTAAAAAATGTTCAAATTCTATAATTTAAATCCTATAAGCATTGCTCTTGTGATGTCGGCTAAATTGTGCAGGCTAAATGGGTTGAAAATCGATCTTCGAGATTGCTATAAATTTGAGAAACCGCAACTCCAAGAAATTTTTTTTTGAGAAGGGAAAATATTCCAGATACCACCTAAAATGTCATGAATTCTACATTTTCACTATATGTTATGGAAAATTATCACAACACTCCTTAAAATAACAAGTCTTAAAATAAGCCTGAAGGTAAACGAAACCATTACCAACCAACATTTTAACAAAACCTACCCTTCAAAACTCTTATCACAAAAGAAATTCACTTACCACAATTCCTTTTGGAGGCAAAGTGGTAAAAGGAGTTACCCACCTTAAGATTCTTGAAGACGCTCCGATGATTTCGAAGTAGATAAAGCGCAGATTGGGCCGCCTCATTTGGCGCGTATTACACACGCCAGATAACCCGCGCTCCCGCCAAAGAACAACTAGAAAATTTCCGGCTATTTTAGCATTCGGCGAAATGCCGCTTCGCGCGTGAAATGATGCCTCCGCGACGAGCTTTTCCGCGGGAATAAATTTTTATCGACTTTGCATAACGAAGATGCGGATGTTATGCGTTTGTGACGCCGACAAAGGTCTATTTGTGGTTGATGTAAATTAAATTGATATTTTTGATGTGGTCCTGTAATCCAACTACTAGGAGGTTACGAATTCTGGATATTTATAGGCATGCACTGTGGATGCGATACTCCCTGGTGTGGATTAACGTCCGCACTAGTGAGTACTACGACTATCCGCAATACTATCCTGAAAATTAGACCAATTCGTATATACCTTGGCAAAAACGTGGTTCGGATTCCACTATAAACTGTAGGTCCCTTAGTTGCTATTAGCTGTATGGGCTATTAATTAACCTAACCTAACTTCATTGGTTTTCCTGATACCAGTGTTCACAAATAATAAAAAAAAAAACATGCTATGAAGTCAGCAAACTGTTTATCAGGTTTTTCCTATATGGCGGGTGTGAACAACTCATTTACACGCAAATTTTAAACAACCACATTATTCCCCTCAGCAAAATTACCACGTTGTCAAGAAGCTCTTAGTTAAAGCATCGACCTAGGCAAAAATGTGGTTCGGGATTACACTAAACTGTTGGTCCCTTAATTGTCATTAGCTGTATGGGCTAAGTAATCAACAGCAGCTGTGTCTAAAGAATATGTCGGCCTTAGTCACTGACAAGACTACAAGATCGCGCCACTCATCCAACACTCATTTACATTCATGGTTTAAAATACCTACTTTGTATGGTTGCCATTTCAATGAAAAGTATTTAAGATTTCGCATAGATTAAAAGAAATAATCATTAAAATAATAAACTAACCCACTAAGTCTTATTTCGGTAAATCCATTTTACCAATAACCAAGCGAATAATACACGATAAGAAATCTTGAACCACTCCCTTAAATCGGAGAAATCTTCTCACTCATCAACTCCTAATTACGATTTCAAGACTCCCCCTCTGAGCACCCTCCCCCAACTCCCCCCACTTTGTCCACGTCAGGCGAATAATGAATACAATTAGTACAATCAATTGTTACGTTCAGATTGATAACGGTCATTTCTGTTTCGCGTTTCATAACCGATGTACTTATCACAGGCTTCATTTCCGTGACGTC
This sequence comes from Macrosteles quadrilineatus, assembly GCF_028750875.1. Lineage (NCBI taxonomy): Eukaryota > Metazoa > Arthropoda > Insecta > Hemiptera > Cicadellidae > Macrosteles > Macrosteles quadrilineatus. Next base: position 69,761,565 of record NW_026542597.1, read on the forward strand.
ATTACAATGTTCTCTTCGTTACGATTGTGCCAGGTCATTAATAAACTTCTGTCTGGAGCCTAGTGACTCGTGATCGTCATTATTTTTGCGATTAATGACTTTGTCACTACGATAACGCGGGATGGTTCAGGAAATTAAGCGAGTTTGATTAATTGTCTGGTTAAAAGTTGTGGGAAGTTAGATTGAATTTTGTGATGTTTCTATTTAGATCGTTGATTCATGATTTAGTTTTAAATACTATTTATGCTTATGCTGTGGTATTATAGTGTCACTATGGGATTAGTATTAGTGTAACTTGTTTAGAAATAGTATGTATATATTTTTTATTTTTTAAATATAATATTTTATTTTATAAAATTTATTTTGCATTCAACATGGAATACTCCATGCTAAAAATCCAAACTCTTTTTTTTTCTTACAGTTTTACAAGTGAATACAAACTAAATTCTTTGTAATAATAAAAAAAGCTGCGTAATAAAATTCTATCTGAAGATTTTGTTTAATAATATAGCTTAATTAATTATTCGTAGTATCACGGTTAGATCTTATAGGTGGTAGCTAACCTAGTCTATAACTTTGTATTCTGCCCTTTTAGAAATTTTCGAACTCCAACCAAACATCGGTTACATACAATTATAAAGAATATTTGACCAAAGACATTGAGAAGTCGTAGGTGAATCGAGTTTATTTTAGCCTAACATTTAAAGGTACCACATATTAAAAAATGTAATAAATTGAAAGGGAATTTTAAGTTACGTTTATAGGTACATGGAAGTTCAGATAGTAAAGTTGTTCGCTTTGGCAAAGCTAGTAAAAAAACGTGACTAAATGAAATAGTTATTTCTCAGGATCGAACAAGCACAATGCATTCTTATAATTTCCATCTCCATACAAACTAATAAAAGATGTTCAGTAATATACATAATTTAACAAGTTTAACATTTTTATTCTCTTTTATTTTCCAAATTGTTGCGTTGATCATAAATTCATTAAAGTTTCAGGACTCAACAAGCAGTCTCCGGTAACTATCTATCAGATACCAGCCTCAGAAATGTGATTTGATTGACTATTTTACCTTTTCCATATTTTTAACCACAGGCTAAACATTTAAACGTGTTATTTTACCTTTTTTATTTCTCTTTTCTGCTATGGCTGTGGAGCAAACTCTGCATATGAAAACAGCACTTAGACAGAAAATAAATCTCCAACAAAACATTCTTTCGTAACAAATACCCCATCAAACCGACGTGTCAAATCACCAAGGGGTTTCTGGAAAAAATAATTGGTTCGAAACAGCGTTAGGACCCATTATATGGTTATTGAGGCTTGTGAAACAACCTAAAGGCACACAAAGAAGCGGTTATGGGTTATAAATAGAGCTGTAAAGAGGAAATATTAACTATGAGATACAATGTAACGTAGTTGCCGACTGGACATAAAGAATCGACCCTTTGACCGTTGACCCTGTCCAAAGTGTAACGTTTAACTGCCTTCTTTGTCAGAAACATTTTAATTTTTGTGGCACCAAAGATTGACGAAGACGAACAGAAACGCCCATCGTAAATTTCTGAATGGAAATGCTTTTATGGTTCTGAATACCTCGAGTGAGACTTAAATTAGTTTTTGGCTTTCATTAGTTGGAAATTCAAGTGTATGTGTGTGTTTTTTTTTTTCAGTGTGAAGTAACCTATTGAAATTTTACGTCAAAGATCGTCTATCTGTATATTTTACAATATCAATGTAATCCTGATCTAGACTAAAAAAGGAGATCCCAAAAGAAAAGCTGTGCTTGGTCCTTGCCAATCTTAATAAGAGCAGTTTACTCTAAATTCTTGAAATTTTATTTAAATATTATTGAAGTTTGCTTGTGTTGTATAATAAGTTATTACTGCATGACTTACAAATTGAGCGTCGTTAAAATGACCCCTTCAATTTCCACGATTACCAGCCCGGTAGGCAAAATGAGTACAGCACTCTTATTGCTTTTGTAAATTTGAAGGCGCAAACCATGGAAAGCTTGTAAAATTACTCCATCCTTGCTTGGTACTCTTCCGTAAGAATATTTTATTATTAATCCGTATTTATGATTATATATCAATCTCATAACCTTTAATTAGTGTATTAAGTGCGTGAAGATATTATTTACAAAATATAAAATTAGTAAATATATATTCTAATTTTGAATTGCTTATGGTTGAGCATGTAATTGTGTAAGACCTTTGACTATTCCAAAAGTCCATGGTGAAAACAAAATAGATAGGCTAATGAGAATTTTAATATTAAGTTGCCTAATAAAATCGGGTTGTCAATGAACGAATAACAGTTTCGCAGATAGAGAAGTTCATTGTCAGTAAACGGTATATTCATCAAATTAAGTACATTTTAATTGTAAACAATAAGTTTGCTTGAACTAAACATATTTAAACACACACTGTAAACAGTTTTTGGATGGCTACATTTTTTACCTTTATTATGTTTAGCAATTCTGAACACTGTTTAGACAAACACTTTACAAATATAGTAAACATTAAGAAATAGCTACACTACTTAAAACAATAAAAGAAAACTATTAAATCATTGGAAATCCCTGTGTATCTAATTTGTGTATAATGCATGTAGATATTGTTTGCTTCTGTAATCTGCAATTCCTGTACAGTATGCTAATATATACAGAGGGAGTTGGCATATCCACATGTATTATGTATATGTATCACCGGACATGTAAACGTATCTGTCTGTCTGTCTGTCTGCCGTTGGCGCCACACCGTTGGGAATGTTGATGAGCAAACTGTACATATTTTATGAGAATTATTATAACTATTATCACAAATACTCACTACGACTATTCTATGATCAAAATTCATGAATTCATGAGTAATTAGAAAAACCCCTTTTGGAAAAGACCAGGTAGTCATAGTGTTTTTGGGAAGCTCACTTTTTAATAACAGCTACACCACTATAGAATATTTTGTTGTTGTAAGTCTAGCCTAAACATATTTAAATGCTTTGAAGAATTATTTAACTCTCGGTGAAATAAAATACTCGTTGTGAAAGTCGTCACAGTAGTACACAAAAAAAGGTGAAAGAAACAGCCAATGTATTTTTGAATTAAATACTAGCAGATAGATAAAATGTCAGTCTAAAAAGTATTGACTGTTTTATTTCAGGTTCAAAAGTAAAATACTACTGTGAGACAAACTTTTAATATGTTTAATTAACTGACGAAACAATTCAACAAGTAATTCTTGTTTCAGTCGAGAAATATTTTGCGTTGGCAACACTTAAAGTTACTACTACTATGATCAGCTGATTGACTATTGATAATACGAATTATCCTGTCATTTCGTGTTTATATTCTATTTCGTTTAACGCTTAGTTTTATCATAACCTTAAGTGTATTATTTGAAAGAATAATTATAAAGGGGCCTAACATGTTTGAGAATAATGTACTCAATGATTGTGAATATAAACCAGAAGAAATATCTAGCAGAAATTGCAAAACATGTTTCATTAAACCTGTTTCTTAAAAAATCTAGAAAGAAATAAGAACTGTTTTGTTTTCTGGCTGCGTAAGTAAGAAAGTTACAAAATTACTTGTTTATTCTGCTTATACTGATTATTACTGTTTATAAGTGTACTCTTGAAAATAAGTAACACCATTGACTATTGTATACTGAAGTTGTATTAATAGTCAAAGCTAAAACAGCTGGTGCAGTGTTTCCCATTCCGTTGAGCGCTTGGCTGAATTTTTATTTCAGGATTAGTGTTGCCTACAATTTTGAGGCTTCTGATTGGCTGAGGGAACATCATTACCGCGACAATACGATTGGTGCCATCGGCCTCGGTGGTGTAGTGGATAAAGTGCTGAGCTGATAACCCGAAGGACCTGGGTTCGAATCCCACCCGTAGCACTATTTTTTTGTATTGGATTTTTTTCATTATCAACAAGTTTGGTTAAACAAATTGTGCGAACGCTTGGGTTTAACCTAACCTAAAAACATGTTGTATAGTGTCTGAAAGACAATGCTTTATAGCGACTGTAGGAAAAATAATAATGAGTAACACGACCGCAAATGGTCTTTGCTCACTAGTAACAAATAACTACTGTATTTAGTATCGCATGATAGTTTAGTGTAGGCTACTCCGCACCCAATGATGGACTCAAAATTACTCCAAAAGACCTTATTGTTACACTTCACGGATTCAGTTAAGATTAAAAAGTGTATTTAAGTGGTATAAAAAAGTCTTAAAACCAAATCGTATGGATAGCAGGGTAGCCGAGTGGGTATGGTGCTCGTCACGGATAACAATCTTTCCATGAGAAAAAAACGCGAAAACTGCTAATGGCATTGAAACACACATTGTAAACTATCCAAGACATTGATTCAAAAGACAATTTTCGACGCCGTGGTGGTCCCCGTCGTCAGGCCGAGTCTCCAGTTGCAATGACAATAAATAACACATTGTATTGGCCAGCGGGGGCCGCATGTGGCAGACCCTGTGTTAAACTGTGACACAAGACGGAGCTAAACACGCAAAAACAGGGGATTGACTCTTCCGAAAGAATTGTTCCGTTCCTCAGTTCCGAAGATAAACTACCGTGTCGGCGCGACCAATGTTACGGTGTCCCCCAAGGTAGCGTATTTGGTGCGGTATTGTTTTAGAGTAAACTTGTTAAAGCGAAGCAGACGTTACTCTGAAATTCACTTTGTTTTCTATATATTTTTAATATATCAGGAATTTGTGTGTTGATGTTAATAATCATATAAATTTACCTTTTTAATTTTACCTTTTTGTGTATTTACGATGCTGGAATCTTTATGTTTTTTTGATAAACACATAATTTTATATTAGAGTCAGCCAACTAGCCATCACGGCTATGCAGCTCATATCACTTCATACTTTCTTTAGGGGTGTACAATTCAAATTGGCAACACCGCTAAACATCAGATATTGGCTAACTTAGAGGTTTTAAGTATTTTTGATGTTTAGAAGTATTGTGTATTTTGTCTTGGGGCCATCACCAATTTTCCTTTTTTTCTAAGGAAATAGTCTTGGGTAACTAACCAAACGTGACTTTTTATCAAATAATATCACTGCCAAGCAGTGGTGTATATCGACACTAGATAAACACAAAATAAAATGTATAAACCCTTAAATAAGTACAATCGCCTACGGATTTATCTTCGATGGTAGTAGTGTTACAATCGGTTCAGTGGACATTTAAGAAATCTTAGGCGAAACAGTGTGAAATAAAACAACAACGTTGACCAAAAATAGTCCAGTCGAAATTTGATGTGAAATACAGTCACTGAAAACGTAGTCTATTTTTATTGCTGAATTGTGTGATCTAGACATGATGATCTGACTCAGAAAGTGAAATCTTTCGTTGTATCATTTACTTTATATCTACACTACTACAACTCAAAAGTAACACAAGAAAATGTAGTCTTTTGTAAATTGCTCGACTACCATCAGCATCAGCTGTAGGCCGAGATGACTTTATTTATTTGTCCGTCGGAGTTTATTACGCCAAGTCGCAACAATGAATTCCACGGCAGGAAGCGCAGTAACTCTGCAATAAAACGTATCCGTAGCTTACTGCCACAATGTCCTCCACGACCGTAAATTATTATTTTATGACCGATAAACCTTTGCTATTTGATTTCTTCTGGTCGACATAAACCAGTGGCTCAATCGAGTCTTTGTGCATTTTATTTATCGGTTTATTGACTCCGGTCAATGGTTGTTGAGCTGTGATGGTAATTAAGTCAACTGATAAGTTTTGAGATGTTGTGAACTTTTTATTGCGATAATCTTTGTAGTTTTGGGAGATGGCCTTTTATAGGTTACTGTTTGCTGACGAATGCAATTATTATGATTGCTAGGAAACAGAAATGATAAGGAAGTAACAGGGAGTATAATCAAAAAGGAGTGAGAGGATGCTTACTAAGGCCAGCTGTTTGCTTAGCCCAGGATCGTTTGTTTAAAACCAATTGACAAAAAACAGCTGGGTATAGTTTCGAATTTTCAAAAGCCACTGACTTATTTCAGAGTCGAGCCGGTGTCATTCCGAAAATGGATAACTTCGTAAAAAAACACAATTAATTAAAAGAAACACAACTCGAACATAAAAATGGTTTCTATACACAAACGTTTATAAAGCAAATAAGGATTGCGAACTTTTGAGAATGGAAAACCAGAAGCCGAACACCTATCAACCACTTATTAAAATACTTGAATGAAAGGTTTTGATGTGAAACATCCTTGAAAATTTTTTTATAAACTCTCTTCTAAAGGTACAACTTTTTTTAATCACATCTTAAATCGTAAATCAATCTTAAATAAGTCAGCTGTTGCATTCGTTGTTATTCATAATTGTTTGTTTATTTTTCCCTCAGTTAACCTAATAGATTGTCAATGCTTACACTACGAGAAAGATTTCTAGAACTCATTCTGTCACACAATTTATTGATAAGACATAAGCGATCTTCATCTAAATAATCAATAAGCAAGAATTACTATTGAGCTGTGCTTCTATGCCCTGGTAAGTGTGTTGAAACTGTTGCTTATACTGTAGTAGTTTTAAACTGTTATGTATTCTCGCCCCGTAGCGAAGCTCGGGAGCGCTATCTAAGAGTTTGTGTACACGTACCGTTTTCATGATATGTTCGTGTCGTGCTTAAATTGCGTTTTTTGACGAGTTGCAAGTTTTTTGGAAAGTATTGTCTTAGCAACGAAACATGTAAGCTACTGAGCAAATCTTGGAGTATTCGACCGAGGTACGTAAAACCTTGTCTTAAAAAAATAGTCCAGGGTCAGAATGTTTGTCAGTCTGGCACTCCGGCACCCTTCTCGAACCCACAAAGAAAATACACTCTTACCACTTACCATAAAATCCGTTTGCTAAACTGTCTACAACTGCACTAAATCCTCCACATCGAGTCCAGGTGTTTATTACGACTTAACTGCATATTATCGCAGTTTATCTCGAGACTAACTTAACGTCGGACAAATAGTAAAGTTTATTGTGAAGTAAACGTCTCCACCACACTTACCATAGTGACGAATGGGCGCGGACGGGCGTCGATAAAACGGTTATGTACCATAAAAGCAAACAAGGTGGCGGACGGGAACATTCATTGTACTATTAACATTACGGCCATAATGTGGTCAGAATATGCAACACGGTAAATCAACAGAAGGCAATGTGTAAGCTTTGGAATTGCTCTTTTCTTTACGAGATCGCTCAACGGGTAATGGAAGTGTTCAGTACAACTTGGATGAGTTATTTGGACAGCCTGATGGGGTTCGATGTTCAAAGTCGGATGTGAATTTTACTCAAGGGATTTATTCTTAGCAATAACAAAGGAGAAGCAATACTTGTAAAAATAGCGTTGCGTTGTATGGTTAACGTATTTTTAAAGTTGTTGAGATAAGAAATATATTATCCATTGTACTATTAAGGTAATACAATCAAATTTTACGTAAACGGTTAGGGCTATCAATAAAATAAAAATATAGGCATATTACGGCACATACAAGAATCGTAGAGTGTTTAAGGTAGCCGAAACCCACTTTTCGATTTCCAAATGACTACGCCTGTCATGTTGTCAAAGCTTAAATCGTTTAATTTATTTAATGAAACAGCTGTTCAATGCAATTAACTGATGATCACTGAAAAAACATTTTGCTTTATTTGGATTTAGGAAATAAGTGCGTTATTTAGAAAGAGGGTTATGTTTGGTTAAAGAAAGGTAGTACAAGTTTTGAAGAGTATTGATCACAGTTTTATTTGCAATTTTTAAAAGTAAACTATATTCTGTGTACATTGTAAAGAGGCTTGACTAAAATTTGAGAATTATTGCAAAACATCTCATCCATGAATCATCAATATCAAGTAATTTGTGTTATTGCTACTAAGGTATGTTGTCTTAATTTCTTGGACATATTGACATTAAGTAGGGGGCTGAAAGTAAGTAGGTTTACTTTTAAATCAGTTTATATTTACACATGAAATCTAGAGTTGCTGTATGTTTTAACACACGCCAGTACCAAGCATACACTGGAATGGCCTAGGAAATTCAACTCCCCTATCTAAATATAAATCAAATAATTTTACTTCACTAGGTGGTGAAATCGAGGTTTTTTTCAAAATAAACAATATATGTTTAACTATTTTATACAGCAGATCTAAAGAACAACATTATTCTCTTCCACATTTTTTTCTCGTTGCACGGGTATAGATGCTAGTAAATAATAAATATAAAACGGACCCTACTAATACCTAGCGGAAAAGTCGTCTTTATATGATCCATATCATTAGTATGTATATTATTATTTGTATTTTATCATGTCTGTACACAAGGAATGATGTATATTAACTTTTAGCAACACTCTCAATGAGATGAAAAATTCAAAAGTTTTACTAAAGTTCACTGTTTCTTTATCTTGTGTCTACCTAATGATATCGAGTTATGTGACTATAAAAATAGTTCCTGAGCAAAATCTCGTTTAATCAAAAAGCCAGTTGAAGGAGTATTGGCCATTTATGTTTTTTTTATACACCATTGCAATACGGATTTTCTGGTAAATCGGTCCAAATCATACATCGTTGACCTTATCATGAAGTTATGATGATCATCATTAAACCAACTAATATCTTATAGGCAAAATCCATTCGGTTGGCAATCGTACCAGGAATCTTCAGAATTGTCTGTCTGTGGACCTTGAAACAATCCAATTACAAAAACATAAAACACCCGTTTTTAGTGAATTCCTCAACTGAAATACTCCTAACCAATCAGCAGTGGGCGAAGAATTGTGACATTTTAAGTAGAGCTACAAATAGTTGTTGCTGGGATCTGGGGTTGAGCTGTCGTGGATAATGAAATGTCTTGTAGAAGAGGGATGCAATGAACCATCCCTGCTGGTGACGACCGTGGCTCATTTACTGTGTCACTCACGTTGTCTGTTTCGCCGTGGGTACATGTGGGACATTGTAGGGTTTCCAAAAACTGCGGTTCCATTTTTGGTAGAATTTTGTTCACAAATATAGAATATGATTGCAGCCATTTTAAGCGGGAACCAAGAACCAGAGAATCTGGACTGGAGCCTTATTTGATAGACGAAGTAAAGAAAAGAGTGAAGGGACTGAAATAAATTTATAATAAACAAAAAGGACTATTGTACGTCACGAAAATACATCTCAGGACCATTGCAAATTAGAGTAAGACTGCCCAGCTAGTGAGAATTCATGGGAAACCAATTATTTCCGTGCGGACCACGAGTTTTGCTGGAGAAGAAGCGTCAAAGGAACGATAAAAGGTGAAAGAGACAAGGCCTTAACCAAACTAACGGTATCTGCATATTTTCATTTTCATTTTTACATGTCCAAAAAAGGTTTCTACTTTGTTCCCAATCTTCAAATCTCTTTGATTTGTAGGTTTCCATAAAAACAGTATCAATACCATTCAAAACCACTAATTTTTCCACATTAAAACATCCTTCATCACATATGGGCAAAGTCGGAAATATGTTGGACAATTTCGTGAATTACATTTGTGTAAAATTTAATCCTTGTTCCAGTAGTGGTTTGAGTTTACCTAGAAAACCCTATACACAAACAGAAACCACCTTTATTTTTACTACTATCCATGTCATTTACGTTACATTCCCGTCCCCGCAAGCTTACTGATGCGTGCACAACATCACATACTGTAGTGTGTGTCCGTGTCGCGGTGATGTCGGTGATGTTTGTGATGTGATATCTAATGGTGTACACACCTGATAGTATCACTAGCTAAGTGTCCGCAGTCCACAGATGTGTCGGTCGTAACGTACTATATCACCTCACCCCACAACCCCTAGTGTTAGGGGGTGGCAAGGGGGGAACAATTACTGTTGTGTAATTGTCACATGTCCGAAGGCAAAGCGTTACAAAGCATTTAGTCGGCGTGGTGTGTTTTGGGTAATTTTGGGTTTTATTTGAAGGATGGAAATTTCATTAGTTAGAAAGTCGAAAATTGACCATAAATGGTGATGAATTGGTTGGATTGACGTAGTGACTTAACACATTTATGAAATGGGGACTAACGTTTTGTGTATTGTAACACAAAATTGAGTGTTTTATGGAGTGGACAAGCTGTGTAGCTTTGTTACTGAACAAGATCAGCTGTTTCTTTAGGCATGACCAATTGACCAATTAGGCTTATAACCTAAGATCTATGACACAACCTATCAGGCAAAGCTGGTCTTGGTGAAGAGGAAGGTAATCAGGTAATCAGGTAATCAGGTGGACCCAGTTTTCAACCGTCAAAAAGCTTAGGACTTTTATAAGATTTCAGGTTTAAACTGGCGTCCTTTTAATTTCCAGGAGAGCAGTAGAACCAATTAGATACCGAGCAATAGTATGCGTAGGAGAATTTACGATAGGTGGTTTATGTGTCACATATAATTTTTTAGTATTAATTGAATACTTATTTTATTTAGCTTGGTCGTATCTTCACGTTTTTTACTTTGCAGCAGACCAGATTATGTTATTTGAACAATGTTTTAACATATATTGTGAACAGTTGGTGCAATTTTTCTATAGGACCATTTTCGATAGTTGTATTCTAGTTGCTCCACTTAATTAAGGAAGTACAGTAATGCACCAATAGAATAAGAAAACGGTTTATCAAAACGGATTATGTATTTATTTCATTGTCAGATGTAGTTTTGTATGGAAAACTGAAGAGATTATACATTTGACAAAAAATCGCCTTCAAAGTAGTCCCTACCGTTATCTTCTTGTATTATTTCATGCATTGACGCAGGCCAAAAGACCAAGTTGCATTTGCCACGGTTATAGCATACTACACAAAATGGCCGACAACTGGTGTCGTACAGTCAATATGTATAACGCAAAATAACACAACAATACAACAAAGTGATAATTAATTGATGCGTAACCACGTCCGTCAACTGGAAACAAAAGCAATCAAACTGTACAAATTGACATTTCCAAATCTCGACATAACAGTGGCCAACAATGAGGCGATTTCCACATGAAAGGCACAAATCAATCATTTCGATGTACACGCACCACTCTGCCACTGGTCTTGATGAGATGAATGGATGGTTCGATCTGTTAGACCACGATCGGGAACCAATCCATCACTTGGACTGCCGGACCGCGGAACCAGTAATTTGACGATACTATCAGCTGTTAGAATCACGTGACCAGATTTGATCGTGTTTGTTTAATTTGTCCGCACCTGTCCAGCGATCAGATGTTTTCGTGGCGTAACAGATAGGGATCGGTGTCGTTCGTCGAATTTGTACAATCACGGATTTCGTGGCACGAATCGGAAAATTTGGATTGGTTTTGTTTGGACAAGTTATCTGATTTGTAACACGATTTGTTCGGATGTAATAATGGTAAAACATATAAGGGGTAATAGTTAGCTGAGTGGTTAGCTCGATAATTGACGATCATGTTGGTCTGTCGGTGGTTAGTTATTGAGAAAAGTCTACAAAACTGTTTTTTACAGCTGATGACAAAGACAATAATCGTTTCAAAACTTTTATTTGAAGGCAAGGACATAAGACAGTTTTATGGTGGTCCGAAAACTGTACCAAGTTGTCCCTGATGCTTCAAGTAGCTAATTTCGATAACAGCTGATGTGAAAGCAAACTAAATTGTTTCCCAATCTTTAATTCAAAATAAGGGAAAGATCCCCCCTCTTACTATAGTTCAGCCGCTTAGAAAGCGACCTCCTCCAGCATTGGTTTAGCATTAGCGCGCAGGTCGTTTTCTAAGCGGCCGAACTATAATATGTTTTCGATCAACTACATGCACCCTTTCTTACACTTGACCTGATCAATACGAAATTAGACAATTTACAATACACAGGGATATAAGAGAATAATTTAATCTTACGTTATAAAGAACGCCATTATTCATCCAATACTGTAATATTTTTACCATTAAAAAGACGAATACAGTAATTTCTCTTTTTATTTCAGGGACTCCATCTAATTAATCATTGCGTCGTTAAGGATTTATTATGTTGACCAACAATAATTTTAAGTTTCAGCAACATCCTCCCCAGCTAATTAAAAGTCTTGCAATATTGGGGAGGCATTGTTGAGTTGAATAACGTTTCAGTTCCGTTTCCGTTGTCCAGGCCCATTCCGGTGTTCCTTAGTTCTCGCACACTCTCTGGACAGAGGACCGCTGGACATGGGCCATTCCCTCCGGATCTGCCCCGGAAACTGTAACTTACCGCAATTTACCTTCATTGTTCACCCTCAGTGAAAATTAAGCTCTTTGTTTGAAATTTGGATTCACGTATTGTGCTAAAGATTTATGCATAGCCTACACTGATTGTAAATCTTCGGGTAAGTTCTGAACATTCGATAAACGATAAGCAATAGTATACATTGGTCAAGCGAGTTAGTTTAAAATAAAGGTAAGATAAAATCAAGATCATCTTTACCACTCGACACTAAATAAGAGGCTGAAGTTTTAAAGGACGAGAAAATGTAGCCAAACACTTTTTAACCTGCCTCGATTATGCTGTTCAGTAGGGATTAGATAGAGAAAAAAATCCCAATTCGAGTTAGCTTTATTTTTTGGAGGAAAAGTTAAATATTTGGCTGACGTATCCTTAATTTGATAATGCTGTTAAGTACGTACTAAGGAATTGGCTAGTGAAAATACAAATTGCCAAATTCGTGTATTTTTTAGCCGAATCTGTTTAGCCGTAATCGTAATAGCACCGTTAAATCGAAATTTTCGTAAATTATAACCGAAACACCACTCTCCTTTAGGATAATTTATCTCTAAATTCCATTTGAGTGCATTTCCTCCCTCTTATCCTTTTCTAAGCTAACATATTTTCTAATCACACAGATTTGCCGCTTTCCCCAATGCCATTATTCTCGCCCGGTGGTCCGGGGGATGATTTCACACCATAATCAAGCCATCCCTCGGTCAAGGCTATTTCGCCGGTGCCGAGAGGGCGCGGTGTTTTCAAATGTTGGCCACACAAAGCCCGGCCACCGGAGTAGCTGTTGCTGTTGGGCCACAAATTTCGGGCGTCGAAGTGCCAAAGGCGTCCCACAAGGGAGGTCTTCGGGGACAATCTTGTTGACTCCCGCGGTGGCTATGGTGATACCCGCATGTGTGGAGTGACAAGATAAATGGTCTGTGATGTTTTAGTTTGCCGACGAGTGGCACAATGTATTAGGTGAATGGCTCCGAGGTGAAAATTTAGTGTATTTAGTTTCAGGGGTTGTTGCAGAAATTTTCCTGGTTAGTAGAATTTTTTGGTTAGTAGAAAATAAAGTTTTCAACATTTCGGGATCTAATACTCTCCTTAGGTTTAAAGATGGTGGCTCAAACGAGGAGTGGGACAATGTATTGTCAAGATGAATGGTTTCGGTGTGAAAAAGCTAATTTAGTATTTAATTTCAGGGTTTGTTGCGGCTATTTCCCATTGCGGTTACAGTAGTAGAAAATACAGTTTTCAACGTTTCGGAATCTGATCCCGTCCTCAGGTAAGAAAGTACTTTCAACATGACTAGATTGGTAAACTAACTCCCAAGTTGAGGAATCCTAGAAATAATTGTATGGTAGTTGAAATATGAAAAATAAATCCTATGAGAAAACAATATTAATTACGAAAAAAATTGTTCAAGGATGAGCTCTTTGGGCTAAAACGAGGAGTGGGTCAATGTTGAGGTGAATGGTTTTGGTGTGAAAAGCTAATTTAGTATTTCATTTCAGGGTATGATGCGGACATGTTCCATTGTGGGTAGTAGAAAATAAAGTTCTAACGTTTCGGGATCTGCTCCCGTCCTCAGGTAGGCAAGTATTTAGAATATAACCAGATTAGTAAACTAAAATAACTCCAAAGCTGAGAAATCCTAGAAATAATTAATTGTATAGTAGTCAAATATATGAAAAATAAATCCTATGAGAAAACAATATTCATTACATACAATGGAGGCAAAGGTCTAAATAAGATGGTGGCTCAAACGAGAAGTGGGACAATGTATTGTTGAGGTGAATGGTTTCGGAGTAAAAAGCTAATAAAGTATTTCCTTTCAGGATTTGTTGTGGATATCTTTCATTGCGGTTAGTAGAAAAAAAGTTTTTTCGTCATTTCGGGATCTGATCTCGCCCTCAGGTAAGAAAGTACTTAAAATACAACTAGATTGTAGCAAATAGTAGTCAAAATAAAAAATCATGAGACAAATAATATATATTACAAATGGAAGATAGTAGTACACAATGGGTACGTTTTATTGAAAATAGTGGCCCAACCAAGACATAAAAACCCCCTAAAACCTCTGCAAGACTGGTCTAAGTACTTGGACCGTCCTCCAAGTCATTTAATATTCTGGAAACGTCCTCATAAAAACCGATCCCTAATTACGTAGTACAACCCTTTCTCGCATGCTAACCCCTCGTTATCAGTTCATCTAAAACACATAATCTCACGGGTAATTACACCTTCCCTTCACTCCTTCAGCTATCGAAACCACATAAAATGTTAATGTGGAAACTCCAAAGATCAACCCTTGATTAACCCTTTATTCCAGCCCTTCCCACCGCACTGTCATTATAACCGCATCAACGCGGTATAAACATCATCAAGGCTTGAATCATGACTTAAGTATTAAATTCCGATGAAAAATATTTGTACGTGGACACGCATTTAGAACGCGAGATCTCTATTCTGTAAACTTAATCTTAAAGCTAGTCGTTTAGCTATTTGATAATTCTATGACCCAGTGGTTCGAAGCCCACCTTCATCCGTATTTAGACAATTCTGAAAACTAAAAAGTTACATCTCCCAGTAGAACTTTTGATAGTTAATTAATTAGTTCAAATGATTACCATTATGACTATCAGTGGAGTGAAGCTCCCAAATGAAGTAAAGTTTCTCCTCGTTTGAGAAATTAACTTTTTAGGTATTATAAAGATGCACATAAAATTTAAGGTGGGCGTCAACCCACTAGGGTCTTTTTTATCATATAGCTAAATTATTGGTGATTGGCTGGACTTGAGCCATGGCCTACAGGATTTTCATGCTTCATTCACTAGATGCTTAATTGAACAATAATGCACTTAAATGGAAATACTTTTTAAATTGTAATTGTTAATCCTTAATGCTTTCTTAATCTCTAATATCTTCTTAATCCTTAATCATTGGCATTCACTATAATCAGGAGCCACCGGTGACTAACCAACCACTACCGATGATTGGTGAGTCACCATAATCACCACTAACAAATTACTAGTAGTGTTGTATTGTTAGGTTAACCCACTAGTGGTTAGTGTTCTCTAACAATCTAGGTCACCGGTTCTATCTTGAGGAAAGTAGCTTTTTGTATGGGTTTTCGAAACTGGGCCCAGTTGTCCTAGAAGTTATATCATTGGCTTTTCAAAATGATCCAGACTAAGGAAACAGTCGATTTTAGTCAGTAAAAAATCCATAAAAATGATCTTACACTATCCACAATCACTTTTCATTCATATTCGGCAAACATCTACTAGGTGTAAGGTGTAACATGCTCTTAGGTGTACGTCACCATATTTAGTAACGATTACGATACGAAAAATCATAAAGTTAGTCACAATTTACTAGTCACTACTTGTCATAAGTCACCAGTCACCATAGCCCACCATTACCACCAGTGTATTGTGTTATAATGAATCACATCGGTTCGATTTGTCCCCACGGATGCGCGTTGAATAATAGACTCGAAGATCAAAAGAGCCGCCTCGTGCAGCCTTTTTGTCTTACTCGCGAATGGGGTTTGAAGAGTTAGGAAACACATTTGATAATTTTGTGCACCTCAGGCGCGGGCGGCGCGCCTTTGACTGCAACATTGACTCCATTAGTGCTTTGTGTCAGCAGATGTCCCGTGGAGAGCGCTGCGTATTGTGTCGTCGGTGACGTTTTTATTTCACGATTGGCATCGGTTTGCGCCCATTCATCGATGGAGTGCACCCAGAAAACCGATTGTGGGTGTAATTGCCACTAGTTGTAAAATAATGAGTTGTTTAAGTGTACCCTAGAATTTGATTTCTCGACGATAGCTGTGAAGGGTGGTGTCAATTTTGTTTGAGTATTTTGATTAAAACTGTTCGTATATAACTAACATTTGAGTGTTCAGTCCATCGATTGAATACTTTAATACTGGGGAATTAATTGGCGAGTACCTGGATACAAAACCGAATCTGTATCCATTTACTTTAAAAATCATAAATTATTCTGATCGCACTTAAATTATAGATTTACAATATACTGGTACCTAACATGAAATATTTTTTTTTTGTATACCTAAAATACATATCCATAACCAAGATTATTTTGCCACGGAAGACAATATAGTCCCAAATTGAAAATAAACCCGTAAAAAACAAAAGCTTCCTACAATCCCCATGAAAAACTTATGTAACAAGTATTAAGTAGACCTTTCACTAGAACCAACATAAGAAAGGTTTGAAAGTACTTCTTCTAAAGTAATGGGACATAAAATATACATAAACACAGATTTCAGACAAAATAAGAATGAGAAATCTAGTTTATAAAGTAACCCCTAAACTTAATGATATAAAAAATACATTTGATAAATATAAGTGCATTAAAATCTTTTACAATAAATTATTTGTACGTTATAAATACATTTAGATCACGAAATCATTTTTGACGTGGGAGGTACAGTAATAGTAGTTTACGCAACGATTGCGTTAACACTATTTACGCGAGTTGCGTACACTACCTTACATACGGCAGTTTTAGCGAATTTCCCATATAGGGAATAAGCTATTACCGTAGTACTCATGGTAAGACCTGGACGCGGGACCGATTTTTTTTTCGTTTTGAGGTCCCTAGAGGCCAAAAACACCATCCGTTCAAATTCATATATATATATATATATATATTAATATATATATGTGTCCGTCAGCACGATAACTCAAGCAAAAATGATCCGATTTTGATGAAATTTGGTACAAACGTGTAAACCTACGTTTATTTGAACGAGTTCGCGATCCAGCATGATCGGACCATGGGAACGGGTGTTTACGGGGGGTTTTATGGGGTAAAAATAGGTTTTTCCCATTTTTGACCCAAAAAACTTAAAATTTTGCAATTTATTTCCAAACCATTTTGTAGAGCTTAAAAAAACAAATAATTTAGTATATTGAAGCGTTATTATGCGCTTAACGGTTACGGAGAAAATTCCAAAAAAATGTAAATTTAAAATTCCCATGTTATTTTTATGGAGAATAAGTAAACTGTTGTAGTTTGCTTGTTTATGAACGTATTTTGATCAAATTTGGAAAATTATTTTATTTCTTACTAACTATTAACATTTAAAAAAAAAACACAATTTTACCCTCCCTGATGCAGCAAACCTAAGTACTTGTTAAACTAATTCTATTTAAATTGGGAATATATTTTTAAGTAGACATTTCAGTGTAAATCCAATCAGTCAAATGGAAATTCGCTTAGTCTGCAGGTTTGCTGCGGTGGGGGTATTTTAATTACTAACAATCCCTTTTCACTACTCATAACTTCTATATAGAGGTTACGTTTTCGTTTAAAACCTCTCATTACCATTAACAGTGTTGCAAGGAATCATTGTACCAAACACTAATTGTACCACTCGTTAACAATTAAAATGGTCTAAACGGCTTTTTGACGTTCGATGCATCCAATTTTACTTCTTCTCTCTCAATCCTTGAACCTCATTGGTCCGTTACCCGTGTTGTTAAGTAAACAGAAATGCTATTAATAAATAAACAATGCTGTTAAGTGAATATTTTTAATTCCAAGAACTGAACTGAAACGGCTACTAAAAAATTGTTGTAAAATAAATTAGTAAACAACAAAATGAATCCAGAACGAAATGTAACCCCTATAAATACATAACCCCCTTAAAATCCCTAGTAAAATCGTCCACATCAGGTATTAAGCATAATTGAACGTTTGACTAGAAATAGCATAAGGAAGCGTCGTGCGTCATTCTAGTGGGTGATTTTGAGGTAGATGGCGCGTTCTGTCTTCTTTATAGCCCATTAATAGTGGTTTACAAGCTAGAGGGTGTTAGAGTGTCTAGTGAGATGTAGTGCCATAGGCTGTGCTTGTGTAGTTCTATGTCACACACACACATGCATCAACGCACAAGCACACTTTCCACACTTGTCACAGACCGAATGGACCAGTTTTGACAAGTCTGGTCCGTAATGGTTGAAGTTGAAAGAGAAACGCGTAAACAATGCTCCAGTGGTAAATTGATTGTGGAAGAAACAATAAAACATAAAAGGGTTCCAGTAGTTATATCTCCCAATAGACTAATACAGAGTCAAATAACTAATGGTGTAATGTAGTCTTAAATATACTTGTTGTCAAATCTATGCTTGAAACAACCGTAAATCGATGGTATAGAAATCGACTTGGGATTTTAAAATTCTTTAAAATTTCGATTACTTTAAATATTTTTTAATTTCAATTAATTTCGATAAAGAAGTGTGCATTTTGTTAAAATGTAGGTCACAGTGATAAACGCACAAAAAATATAGAATGAACAACCTAGTTTGTGATCGAAACTATTTTTCCGTCAAGATCAGCTGACGAGCAAAGGGGGCGTACAACTGGTGTTTTCGATTCCAGCTGATCTATTTTACCTCGGGGATTTAAATGCTATTAGACAATGTAATATTTTCTCCGTAATTTATAAAAACAAACTTATGATACTATGTTTTCCTACAGTTACCTAACAATGTTCATGTTCTCTCACTGATTTGAGAAAGCAAAGTGGCCAATTCGCTCATCAGTGAGACAATGTTAACATTGTCTCACTCTAATTACTTTGTCTCACTCCAGATTTGCAACGTGAAGGCACGAAATAGTGAGCGCGTAACATGCAGGCAACGTCGTATGCGCGTGAAATACGTTGGCAGCACTGGCTGTAAATCAGCTGGTCAGCTGTTGTACTGTAGAATTTGTCACTTCACATTAAATGTTATATTAAAAGTTCACTTCTGTGTAAAAACAGGTTATGTTTCTTCACCAATTTATTTGTTTTATAATAACTGTAGGAAAAGTATAATGTGCAACTCGAGTTCAAAGTACAATTGCCTCACTCGAGAAACCATTCCTCACTCGCCTACGGCTCGTGAGTAAGGATTTCTCTCGAGTGAGTCAATTGCTCACTTTTCTCACTAGTTGCACAAATAACTATAGTTTCAACAAGTGAGACAGGGAAACAATTCAAACTTGTGAAAGTTTAATGACTTTAGATTTAAAGTCTTTTCCGAAATTGGCTGGTTGAGGGGGTGCTAGTGGTGCTTGAATTTGGGGGTAGCCTATAAGAAAAAAACTCAGTATTAATTTTCCGTTTTGAGCCATAAACCCGTAACAGCAGTTTCCTTGCTGTTATTAGCCGTTCCTTGCTGTAAACAAATGCCAACCCATTGTGATAGAAGAGATTCAACTTCGATCATTCGATCAATCCCTCATCTTCTAAACTTATCTAAACATCTTCTCTCATAAACTAAATAACCATTTGAAGCCATACTACGTTACTAAAATATTAGAAAATATTTGACATTCAGGTTTAAGCTCCAAGATCACACTAACAAATAAAAAATTGCACAGGTAATACTCAGTTTTAAAACGTCTCTCAGAAACATAGCGTTACAAAATACATTCCATCAGTATTCAAGACGCAAAAGAAAATGCTACCAACCCTCCAAAAATTACAAATTGTATTTTAATGTTATATTAATTGAAATAACTGTTTCCGAACCGAAGCAATTCGTCAACTGGTTGCAATTATTTCGGACGTAAATTACCGGACCACTATACTACTGCCAATACGTGATATAGAGTGAAGGGTGAAGGATGGATGGTTAGGGCCACCCTGACCTGGCTCCTAGTGCCCAATTAGACCTACTGTCCCGGCGACAGATATATGGGCCTGGGCCGAGTAAATCACTTCTTATCAATTACACAGCCTAGATACGGATAGCCTTAGGTTTTTGCCAACGATTGATTTATGGTGGTGGCCTTGAAAATTTGTTGATTTTTAATGAACTGTGATTGGTTTAGATGTTTCTTGCGTTTGTGTTTGTTTACTTTCACGCTATTCGAAATTTTCCAAGTTTTTTTTCTTTTTGAGGGAACAGTTCATACTTTGGTCTTGTTTGTATATAACCACAAATAAAACATACTCCCTTAGTATGTATATATATAAAAGGCAAAGCCCTCACTGACTGACTGACTGACTGACTGACTCACTCACTCACTCATCACTAATTCTCCCACTTCACACTTACCTAGGGGGCTGAAATTTGGTACACTGATTCTTTAGGCATTAAATAGGAAAACTAAGTGGTTTTTATTATGATCGGACTCTCCGGCTCCGCCCCAGTGGCTCTGGAGTTTCCCATGTTAACCTAATGAGTATTCATATTTAAATGGAATTAATGAATCATAACAGCTGTTTCAATTAAACAAGTTGGTTCTGTTCTGTGATGTTCAATAGCATTAAAGTTACAAGGATTACCAACAGAGTGCAGCACTATTATTTTTTTTTAATTTATGACAACAGCTAATTTGCAACCAATAGGTGAGTGAGCGTAGCGAACGAACTTCAACCCGGAGGCGAGTTAGCGTAGCGAACGAGCTAACCTGAAGGCAAGTGAGCGCAGCGAACGAGCTCCAACCTAAAGGTGAGTGAGCGTAGCGAACGAACTTCAACCAGGACGTGATTGAGCCATGCGAACAAGCTCACATATGAAGTTAAACGGGGCAAATCCCGCGGGTACAGCTAGTATGATATAACGTCTAACTTTTGTTGGTTCGCATTCATGATAGGCAAATGACACATAGCATCTGAGACCAGATTCGATCTACTGGGATCGGAGCAGCAACCTTCATCTATGAGGGCGAGCACTTTAACCACTCAATTACACAGGAAAAACTTTAAAATACTGTACTGAAGTATTTTGTGGGATTTTTACCGTAAGATAATCTGTATTGCTGCAACACAATAAAAACATCGATAAGACTTTCCCTCATGGATTTAGCTGAAGACAACTTTAGGACAGTTCTAAAGATTAATGTAACTAACATTTTGTTGTTAGTTGTTTATTTCTTGTAACTTAATCGACGATTCATTATTTAACTGTGTAAACATAACAGTTCATGTGTATAATATTGTCTTTGTTCAAATATTCTATCCTAAGAGTAAGGACAGCATTGTAAATTCTCTATCCTAAAATCAGAGATAAAAATCTTTCTCTATTACATGATGATGATAATAGGTATAATTTTTTTATTATGTAGTTTTTCATAAGTTAGGTGGTTATAATAACTAAGTTTGAACGTAAATTTAATTCATATCTTAACAAATACAGTAAGATACAATAATAATTAGCCTAATTGAAATCTTTGTGAAATTAATTTCTTTACTACAAATTCTGTAAAACTCACCAATTCCTTTAGCTAATCACATTTCTCCACAAAAGAAAGATTTAAATATTCCCCAAAGAAATGAAAGCTCACTCAACTGCAAGAACAATTTCCAATTTCGCAATTAAAAATTCGCTAATTCCAACTCGTTGTTCCGATCCACCGCGCCGGGACCTTTGGAAAAAAGAAATATTATCAGCAAATTATGAATCTGTAATCGCGGGGGCGGGTGTCTCCTGCCCCAGACACTTATTACTTTTGGGCGGGAAGCTCATAAACAATAATACCGGGGACGTTATTTTGGAGGGAGAGGACTCATCACTGTCAGCCGGTAGTCAGTCGTCAGTACTACAGTATTACACGCGTGCGTTTAACAGCGGAGCCGTGCTTGATTGCATCTGGGCATAACTGACAACTCCCGCCAAAACTGACAACTCCCGCCAAATGAGGAGAGAAATAAGTGAGGAAATCTGCACCGGGAGATGAGCCAGTCACGTGGAAATATAGGGGGTGATAACGTGTGCGGGATTAAATTGTTTTCGCGAGAAATCTTGTGTGGGAAGTAAAAGTGAAGTGAATTTGTATTTGTCACAAAATGATTTAAAACTTTGTCAATGAATCAGTCAATAGAAAAATCTTTGTATAGAAAAACTGTTCAGTAACCGAACCGAGCTTTTGAGATAAACTTCATCAAAATCTGAAGTGTTTAAGGAGGGTTAGTTTCTTTTTTCAAGTGAACATTCGTTGTAAATTGTTTTTAAGGTAGAGATTTCACTGATGTAAACATACTGAAATGGCAATGTAAATAACTTCATAAAAACAAAGTCATCCTTTCTAACTTTTCGGTTAGTATGTTGCCATATATTAAAAATCGTATTACTTAAAATGCCTAAGCATTTGATCCAGACAGAAGGTGTGCTTCAACTTCGCTATCGTGGTACTGTAATCAATAACTAAACACTTAAACATTTTCAATACATTTTATTGATTCCATTTGAGATTTGTTCATCAATGATTAGTATTAAAGATTCTTCATCACGTAATTTTGTCTGCATTATGTCGGTGATTCAATTAAAGTTTCAACCCAAAACTCCAACATAAAAATTTGCAATGTTTATAATCAAGAAGTTTTCTGTTCACTCATCGTCTATACCTCCAATTTATTTCAATTGAATGTTTCACCCATAAACTATTACCCCTGATCCTTTAATAGCCACCCCCAGACAATACCCCAACCCCTCTAGGTCACCCCTGTCTACCGACGCAGACGATAATACACAGGTCTGAATAGCCATACATGTGTCAGACCTGTTCCCTTGTCCAGGTAGGGGTTGAGACTTATATCAATCACTTTGAATACATGTTGCAACCCTTAGTAAATCAACCCTTGCGCAACGTGGTCAATGCGAATTTACCCGAAAACTGCGAAAAACGGAGTGCAGCTGCGGCTGAACCGTCACAGGGAGGGTCATTACTGCTTTGTGCGATTAGCACATCACGGTGTGCAACAGGGGAGCACTTTGGGTACGATACTGTTTTAGAACACCTTAAGTAATCTCGATTTAAGAAAATTACCTAGGTCATTTTTGAATTTGTAATAGTAATATTCTAAGAACATTAGCACATCAGGGTGTGCAACATGGGAGACCATTGGGCGTAGTTTTTCTTGAATTTAGTATTGGTACACGAATTTTCCTGTGTCAAAAGTAATATCTTATGGTCAGCGGCAATGATCGCTGAATTACACAATATTTTTCCAGGCAAATTACAGCCATGTTACCATTCATAATAAATCCATACACTCGGGACCCTTACTTTTTGAAATTGTGAAAAACATCTTTAAGAATTTTGCATTCACGAAATCATCAAAGGTAGCATAGTTCTTAGACAAAAATCTATCTCCTACGAAAAGCTGTACTAGATTTTTACCTCATTTTCTCAATTTATGTTGATCTTGCAAAATGTAATAGTTTATCTACTTTGCTGTTTGCTTTGAACTTTCATATAAAATAAATAGTATTTTTCTGAGAATATTTTCGATCTTACAAGGAAAACTCAAAATCTAGTAGATTCCAGTATACGAGTAAATGTGTATGGTGTTCGCTGGTCAATCGTAAGATCGTCGGTTCAATAAGGTTTAATCCTGGAAAAATCAGTAGCTTTCCGCACTGGGCCCAACTGTCCTTGATCTAAATGCTATCTGCTTTCAGTTTAATGGTCTTGCGTGATGAAGCAGCTGATCCTACTAACAGGTAACACGGCTTACCTCACTACATTCAATACCTAATTTTCTTTTCTATGCAGCTTAAAATGTGTGGATAAAATACGTAGCTATCTTCGTAAAGGAATTATTCAGCTCATCAGTGGAACATTGTGGAAACCACGGAACATTTCACATGTACCACTTGTACGAAGGCACATCCGTCTACAACCCCCAACCTGGGACATGTAAAGCAACAAATCCGGAATCTTCGTGGGGTTCACGACATTGTAGGTGGCCTATTATCTCCCCATCTGAGACAAGTGACACAAGTCTTGTTAAAATATTTGGCCAGCCTGGCAGAGGATAAATCCCCAACTATTTCTGGCTGTTGAGAAATTGCTAGACAAGCAGTCAGGGTGTGTAGGGACTGAGGCATAGCGTAGATGTATGGGTGACATTGCCCGAAGTGCATCTGGCTTGTTACAAGACATCAAGGGAAGGTGGGACACCAATCTGCGAAACGTCGGTTTTTGTCAAGGGAACAGTGAAACGAAATACTGCAGAACTTGAAATGTGTGGCTGTGATTCCAAGAGTGAATAAATTGGGAAATCATTAATCGCTTGGCAAAGAACTTTGACGGTCAAGTTTGTTTCTTCAGTGTATGAGGTTGGGGGAGAAATTCAGTATTGTTATTGACTCCTTCACACTTTATTATCTTTCTTGAACATTGTAATATTATTGTTGTTTTAAGACAGCGAAGCACAACTAAGTGTGTGTTTCAAATATGAATGCAGGGTGAGTTTATAAAGGAGTGAATGGACTATGATGATCCCATTTAAAAAATACTAAATTAGTGAATGGAATCCAAATACGGATTTTACGAAAACGCATATTACAACAACACAATAGACAATCTTAGCACGTTTAGATACATAAAGTACCATAGAACCTTTTGAACGACCACTAGGCGTAGCTACACTAACATTCACGTTGAATGAACTCATTTAGCAAAGCTCGGTCACCAAGTACCCACACAGATTTACTGTTTCGCAAAACTTAAGTGCCGTTACAACGCAAACCCATCTGTGCGTAACAAAGACATTGAGGAGTTACAATATCACCATTGCAAGAGTCGCATTAGCTGTGCACTTGACCCCTTTTGTTCCCTCGGTTTTTGGCACATTTCCCCGCGGGAGGGAAGATTGCAGTTGCATTTCCCTGCACTGCGTCCAAACATGTCCAATGGATCGTGAATGTTTCCATTCTGCTACGGAGACCACTCAGGAGCACTTGTAGTTGCGAAAACACCTCATGGGGAGTAGAGTGCATGTGGCACGTGGACTGGGGTTGCAGTGGGAGTGGGTTAAGTTTTGAGCTTTGGTTACTGGTAAACATTTTTATTTTGTATATGTTACGACATTGTTCATTTGCCATTGTGTAAGGGAACGGTCCAAACCCTGGTCGTCTTACTAATGTCGAATATTTGTTAGATTCCACTTTATTGAAAGCCCGATGACGAATTGCATCTGGGTCAAAAATCGAGATCGTTTAGGATCGAACCAGCAACCTTCCCATTTTAAGGCTAGCACTACAACCACTCGGGTACAGAGAATATTATTCGCTAGTGGCGTTGAATTAAATCGCCATAAGTCTACAATCTTCTATATAAATTTAATTCCGGGTATGGGAATAAATTATACAGTCACTTAACGATCCGCAACATGAGATACGAGATCAAACGATTCTTGGTTTCATGAAACAATTTTATTCAATTTGGCAAAATATTACAATTTTTAAAATCCATTTTCCAAATACTAAGGTTTACGGTTTAAGCTAATATTGAGATAGGTATGAGAGTACAATGATTGGAGTTGTAGCTTTTTCAAAAATCACCTGATTCTTTGATCAGCAACTTTATACGCCCAGTCCACTAAACATCTGTGCTAAATTCAAGCGGCCAACCACTTCTAGATTTTTCTTATTAAACTAGTGATCTTTTGAAGTTTTTAAAAGACATAGAACGTAAAACGCATTTAGAAACCATCAGCACATTGCTTTTCGTAAAAGTTCGTGATAATACAAGAAAAATTCTTAACCCTCGAGAAATAGGTTTCGATTCTTTAAATGCGAATAAAAAATGTAATTACAAAAAATATCTATCTAGATTTTAGAATTGGATATTAATTTTACCATAAGTTTAGGTTACTAATGGTTTAATTTATACAGAAAATATAAAATACAAAAACATTTCTACAGTACCAAAACATGATCTGTAAATTCAAAGCTCTCTTCTACCAGATACTCTTAATTTCTAGGTTTGGACCAATACAAAAAAGTAAAACCGTAAAAGCCTCAAGGAAACTCACAAACTAGGAAAAACCCCGATTTCCTCGCAAGTCACCTCAAATGCCACACCTCCAGCGATTATGCATTCAGTGATTTCCCGTGTGTAATATCAGAAACCACTTTATTGGAGGGAAACATCTTTACAAATGCGGCAGGGTTGCGGGCGAGGCCAGATGGCGGGAACAATAAATGTCACACAGCTGACATTTGCCGCCTTTCTCGCGGCTCACTCAATGAGACAACCCTTTAACGCAACACTTGTCACCCTTTGCATTTTAATTTTACAGGAATTGAGGCAGGGTGGTTTTGAATTGAATGGATTTTAAAAACCTGTCACTGCCCATCCGATCGAACCGGCGCCCAGATTAGTTACACCCTGTGAAAGACCCGCTGAAGAATCGATGACACTTTTTAACTAATTGATTTAATTTCTTGACGCGAGACCTCGACCCTTCCGCGGGGTCGGGGTGAAACTGGGGGGCGTAAGTGGACGAGTAATTGAATGATACGGATTGAATTTTAGTTTATAGAAAATCAGTGGAGGGAAAAGATCTTTTTAAATGATAACTCTTCTCTGTGGACTTGGTGGGTTGAGTGATTTTTGTTATAAATATTATGTCAGAAACGACGTTCAGTTGTGCATACAGAAAGATTTCATAGTATTTATGAAACGTAAGTTGGATATAATAATTTATCAATTTATATGTTTATTTTACTGGGTAAAACTGTCTAAGTATATGATTTTAAATCCCAAAAAAGTCAAAGAAGAAGATGTTTGCAGAAAAACATATAATTAATCTCGATGAAAAATATTCACTCATTTACACTTGTCTATGTATAATACTTAACTAGTAGAAGAAGAATTTCACATAGCCTAATGTAAAAAAAAAAACGATTTTCAGTTACGGAAGATATCGTGTTTCGATATACATCCCTTAGGAGTGTTGAAACATTAAAACTCTTTACTTTCTAAACTTGTTAACGTTTACTTCAGGGTGGTTGGAAACGCAAATCCACAGGGAGTTTTCTTTACGGTATTCCTTTTTCAACTCTCTTCGTCGTTCCTGGTCCTAAAAATGTCAGTGGTTGTTTATTGTTCGAAACTGGTCCGAGCTGTCCTTCATAATCGGACTGTTATTTCAGGGCAAAAAATATGATAGCCATGTCTTAGTCTTAGTCAGGAACAAAACTACATAAGCTTACAGTTATCGCTCACTGATACTGATTTTCCCTTCGTATTTGGGTTAAAAATACGCCTTGGTAGTGTCCAATGTCATTATAATGCTAGTGTGTCATTACTATAACACTTATAATCATGTATAATTTGAAAGTCAACTACCTAAAGAGGATAGGGGAATTGCAAAAAAACTCATTTGCAACAATCTTTACCGCAGTAACCACAAATGGACCAGGTGTTGCATTTAAACGTTGACAAATCGTTTCTTGCATACCAATTGACCGGTTAATGTGCACAAGTAACACACACTCACTCTCACATTTCACACTCACTGCACCGGTGACGAACCCGGACAGTTCACCCCTTCAAGTTGACCCTCTTTTAAAAATTAAATTACGCAAAGCTTACACAGATTAGGCTTCAAAGCAGATCAGATTCTGACATTTATTGGTGTCGACTGGCTAAAGAAATGCTAACTTGTTGGGTCACTTCTTGCCACTTGTGATTCAATTTTGTGACATCTCTTTTGTGCTTGATTGTCCTGACAGCATGAATGGCCAAGTGGTCTGGGTGATTTGATACTGGGGATGATTTTGACTTGAGGGAATTGGTGTTGGCTGAAGCCAGTAATTGGTTGCAGTAATATTTTTTACGTTCTTTGGAATTGGGTGAGAATGCAGACAAAAATAATGTAGTTTATTGAAGCTGGTATAAAACATTTCAGCACTAAATTAGGTGTAACATAGACTAGATGACCCGTGCTGCTCCGCAGCATTGAAATTAATAATAAAAAAATAAAATACTAAACTTAATAAGGGCGGTACAACTTTAATTAAACTCTTATAGGGCTGTTGGATTAATTTCGCCTTATTACCAAATTAAAGTATAACACATTCCATATAACACAGAGAAAATCGTCCCGATGTATTTTTTTCCGTTTTGAAAATCAATTAATCCAGAACAATATGCACACACTTCCTAAAAGCACCTACAGAGAAAGCACGTACATTTGTTAACTCATATGTAACACAGCGTGAATGAGGCTTTTTTAAGAATGTTTTATTAACAACAATATTTCTTGTAAAATAGACATCTCTGTCGGTAGAATTGCATGTACGCATATTCTCAGGAGTAGTTCCCTCCATCTCGTAATCTTTATTAATATTACGACTTTTATAATACTTCCTTCCAAACAATGTTTGCTGTTCGTCCACTTTTTGATTTAGTTTCTACTTTTACATTATTGAAAGATTTCCCTCTCGATAAGGCGACGTACAACTGACCTTGACTAAATACTGGTTCAGGCAAGTACACACCAACTCGATCAATCGTTTGGCCCTGCGCCTTGTTGATGGTCATGCAGAACGCAACCTTTATGGGGAATTGTCTTCGTTTGAAAGAAAATGGTACTGTAGGATCTGATGGAGAGAGATCAATGCGGGGTAATAGTGCACGTTGTCCAATATTTGTGCCAGTTATGATTTCTAAGTCTAAACTGTTTTCATACATTTTCTTGACAATAAGTCTTGTTCCGTTTAGAAGACCTGCTGTGTAGTTTAAATTTCTTAATAACATCACAATGGCACCTTCCTTTTAAGACTAATTTGTGAGAAGGCAAACCAGTCATCTCAAGGCTGTTGAGGAATTCAATAGGGAATTGCAATAGTTCACTGTCATCATCTGTAATTAGTTTATTCACACTTATATATGTTTTGCTTGAGCCTGGGATGAGGTCTAAAACTCTTTTATTGATTTCCTCACAATGCTCATTCTTTGGTGCTAAAATGGCACATTTTGATAAGTACGATGAGTCCATAGGCGTTTGTAGGTTTTTTTCCATAAATTTCTGAAACTATGTCTAAATCAGAGATAAGTGGTGGGGGTAAGTCCACAGATTTGTCATCAATTGTTGGGTATTCCCCATTGCAAATTTCGAGCAAAAAGTTAGCAAAATCTAACTCATTAGTTTTAGCCCTCATATTTTTTGTTAATTTAAAAATTTTGAATAGTGGCCATAGGTATGAAAACTTAATTGAATTCTGAACAGTAGAGGCTCTAGATGAATGAGGCACAACCGGCAACACTTGCCGGAAATCTCCCCCTAAGATAATGATTTTCCCACCAAATGGCACATCGTTATCCATTATATATTTCAGTAGCCGGTTGACACACATTAGAGCATATTTGTTGGCCATAGGTGCTTCATCCCAAATTATTAATTTTGCAGAACGAATGATAGAAGCCTCTTTACTGTTGACTTTTAAGCCGGAGACAGAATGTTCATTCAAATTCAGTGGTAATTTAAATCGGCTATGAACTGTGCGGCCAAAGGGAAGTAACATAGCAGCAATCCCAGTCCATGCAACGGATATGATTGGCATTCCAATATTAATGCAGCTCTGGATTAAGCATTTATATACAAATGTTTTTCCGGTGCCACCAGGTCCATCTATGAAGTATGCCTTAACACTTGCAGACTCATCATTGTTTAGAAGTAAGTTTAGAATTTCATCAATCACAACACGTTGTTCTTCATTTGATGAAGCGATCATTTTCGCTAGTTCATCATGTTGGATTTCATCTATAGTTTCCTCTATACATGTATTTTGAGGCAATTCATCAATAGATGGTAAATCAAATGACTTCAGAGAGAAACCATGTAATTTTAACGTTTCTGAATTATCTTTCAGAGCTAATTGGTAAGCTACTTCGGTCGGGTATGATCTAAGGAAATCTTCAGACATTGAGTCCTTAAAGAGATTCCACAAATTCAGAACATTTGATGGACACTGAAATATACAGATGTAGGCAAACAACTGCCGAAGTTGGTATGGCATTTGAAAAGAAGAGGCCTCTTGTAAGGCTCGCTGCCATTCCATATCATCCAATATTAATCATCGTGCTGTTGCTGCTGCCTTAAATGTAGGATGTGTGAAATTTTCATACGTTTTCAAATCTTCAAAACTGGTAGCACCAATTACATGTAGTAATAATATACGTAAATGATATCGCTCGGAATCCGCAGGTGAAACATTATACATTCGGCCAATCGTTCTAGAATAGTGTTTACGTTTTTGCCATTCATTTTTCTTCCATACATAGTGAACTGGTGTTTCGGAATATACATAAGGACTTCTAGTTGAAGGATTGCTGTTCAACTTGAACCATGCTACTAATTGGGTAGTTTTTAACTGTGCTTGGATTAAACCTTCCTCCGGGGCATCGTTTCTGAAGTAAACATTCTGAGAATCAGGTAAATGGACTGGCAATCTAACCACAGTGTGAGATTGATCGTGCATGCAATATGCAAACATTCTCCAAGCAGCTTCACTTGGTCCAACATATCGAGAATTCAGGAATAAATTAATTTCATCGTGATCAAGTACATCGTTTTCCCTTGCTACCTCTATATTGCAACAATCGTGACCTTTATATACATACTTATGGATGTACTTTATAGATCGTACACTGGAGCAGATCTCTACATTAATATGTGCACGGAAATATAGAAGAAGAAATGGATTGTATGGTACAATGAACTGATTTTTAACATTTACATCGTCTCCAGTTGCACGTTTAGTTATGGTTCTCCCATTATTTCTACGCTTGTAAATCGGATAGCCATTAACATTATCTTGCGTTTCCTCAATAAAGGATTTAGGAAAATCTTTTTTGCATTTTCCATCCTTCATACATACACAGGAAGGATTTAATATACCACACGGCCCATGCACCATGTGCTTACTAACTAAGTCATACAAATCTTGGTTTATGGGATCGGGAATTATTTTTTTTTTGTATTTTGTATATTGTATCTTAAACCGATGCTTGTTGTGAAATCTGGACATGCATAACTTCAATTTGAAAATTCAACCATGAAAATTGGTCGAGTAGAAGAGCCAAACGAACTGGAAAATGAAAAACTAAATTTAACTACCAATAGAGCAAATTTATTTTACGTATAATCCGGGTTTGGACTGTAGCTACATATATTCCAATGCTTGATGGGACATCTGTGCGTACATACCCTCAATTTGAGACCTCAATCTTGAAAATCGGTCGGTTAGAAGAGCCAAACGAACTCGGAAAAGAGAAACAAAATTTAACTTCTATAAGAAATACATGGAGAGGAAATTTTTTTAACGTATAAACCAAGTGGGGTTATAGATAAATATTTGCCGATGCTTGATGGAAAATCTGTGCGTGCATACCTTCAATTCGAGACCTCAATCATGAAAATCGGTCGGGTAGATGAGCCAAACGAACTCGGCAAAGAGAAACAAAATTTAACTCCTATAAGAAATACATGGGGAGCAAATTTCGTTTACGTAGAAATCGCGTGGAATTATAGATACATTGATGCCGATGCTTGATGGCAAAACTGTACGTGCATACCTTCAATTCGAGACCTCAATCATGAAAATCGGTCGGGTAGAAGAGCCAAACGAACTCGGCAAAGAAACCCCAAATTTAACTCCCATAAGAAATACATGGGGAACAAATTTCGTTTACGTATAATCCGCGTGGGATTATAGATACATTTATGCCGATGCTTGATGGCAAATCTGTGCGTGCATAACTTCATTTTGAGACCTCAATCATGAAAATCGGTCGGGTAGAAGAGCCAATCGAACTCGGCAAAGATAAACCAAATTTAACTCCCATAAGAATAACATGGGGAGCAAATTTCTTTTACTTATAAGCCGAGTAGGATTATAGATAAATATATCCCGATGCTTGATGGCAAATCTGTGCGTGCATACCTTCAATTTGAGACCTCAATCATGAAAATCGGTCGGGTAGAAGAGCCAATCGAACTCGGCAAAGATAAACCAAATTTAACACCCATAAGAATAACATGGGGAGCAAATTTCTTTTACGTATAAGCCGAGAAGGATTATAGATAACTATATTCCGAAGCTTGATGGCAAATCTGTGCGTGCATACCTTCAATTTGAGACCTCAATCATGAAAATCGGTCGGGTAGAAGAGCCAATCGAACTCGGCAAAGATAAACCAAATTTAACTCCCATAAGAATAACATGGGGAGCAAATTTCTTTTACGTATAAGCCGAGTAGGATTATAGATAAATATATTCCGATGCTTGATGGCAAATCTGTGCGTGCATACCTTCAATTTGAGACCTCAATCATGAAAATCGGTCGGGTAGAAGAGCCAATCGAACTCGGCAAAGATAAACCAAATTTAACTCCCATAAGAATAACATGGGGAGCAAATTTCTTTTACGTATAAGCCGAGAAGGATTATAGATAACTATATTCCGAAGCTTGATGGCAAATCTGTGCGTGCATACCTTCAATTTGAGACCTCAATCATGAAAATCGGTCGGGTAGAAGAGCCAATCGAACTCGGCAAAGATAAACCAAATTTAACTCCCATAAGAATAACATGGGGAGCAAATTTCTTTTACGTATAAGCCGAGTAGGATTATAGATAAATATATTCCGATGCTTGATGGCAAATCTGTGCGTGCATACCTTCAATTTGAGACCTCAATCATGAAAATCGGTCGGGTAGAAGAGCCAATCGAACTCGGCAAAGATAAACCAAATTTAACTCCCATAAGAATAACATGGGGAGCAAATTTCTTTTACGTATAAGCCGAGTAGGATTATAGATAAATATATGCCGATGCTTTATGGCAAATCTGAGCGTGCATACCTTCAATTTGAGACCGCAATCATGAAAATCGGTCGGGTAGAAGAGCCAAACGAACTCGGAAAAGAAAAACCAAATTTTTTTAATATATAAGATTGGTAAGCTACTTCGGTCGGGTATGATCTAAGGAAATCTTCAGACATTGAGTCCTTAAAGAGATTCCACAAATTCAGAACATTTGATGGACACTGAAATATACAGATGTAGGCAAACAACTGCCGAAGTTGGTATGGCATTTGAAAAGAAGAGGCCTCTTGTAAGGCTCGCTGCCATTCCATATCATCCAATATTAATCATCGTGCTGTTGCTGCTGCCTTAAATGTAGGATGTGTGAAATTTTCATACGTTTTCAAATCTTCAAAACTGGTAGCACCAATTACATGTAGTAATAATATACGTAAATGATATCGCTCGGAATCCGCAGGTGAAACATTATACATTCGGCCAATCGTTCTAGAATAGTGTTTACGTTTTTGCCATTCATTTTTCTTCCATACATAGTGAACTGGTGTTTCGGAATATACATAAGGACTTCTAGTTGAAGGATTGCTGTTCAACTTGAACCATGCTACTAATTGGGTAGTTTTTAACTGTGCTTGGATTAAACCTTCCTCCGGGGCATCGTTTCTGAAGTAAACATTCTGAGAATCAGGTAAATGGACTGGCAATCTAACCACAGTGTGAGATTGATCGTGCATGCAATATGCAAACATTCTCCAAGCAGCTTCACTTGGTCCAACATATCGAGAATTCAGGAATAAATTAATTTCATCGTGATCAAGTACATCGTTTTCCCTTGCTACCTCTATATTGCAACAATCGTGACCTTTATATACATACTTATGGATGTACTTTATAGATCGTACACTGGAGCAGATCTCTACATTAATATGTGCACGGAAATATAGAAGAAGAAATGGATTGTATGGTACAATGAACTGATTTTTAACATTTACATCGTCTCCAGTTGCACGTTTAGTTATGGTTCTCCCATTATTTCTACGCTTGTAAATCGGATAGCCATTAACATTATCTTGCGTTTCCTCAATAAAGGATTTAGGAAAATCTTTTTTGCATTTTCCATCCTTCATACATACACAGGAAGGATTTAATATACCACACGGCCCATGCACCATGTGCTTACTAACTAAGTCATACAAATCTTGGTTTATGGGATCGGGAATTATTTTTTTTTTGTATTTTGTATATTGTATCTTAAACCGATGCTTGTTGTGAAATCTGGACATGCATAACTTCAATTTGAAAATTCAACCATGAAAATTGGTCGAGTAGAAGAGCCAAACGAACTGGAAAATGAAAAACTAAATTTAACTACCAATAGAGCAAATTTATTTTACGTATAATCCGGGTTTGGACTGTAGCTACATATATTCCAATGCTTGATGGGACATCTGTGCGTACATACCCTCAATTTGAGACCTCAATCTTGAAAATCGGTCGGTTAGAAGAGCCAAACGAACTCGGAAAAGAGAAACAAAATTTAACTTCTATAAGAAATACATGGAGAGGAAATTTTTTTAACGTATAAACCAAGTGGGGTTATAGATAAATATTTGCCGATGCTTGATGGAAAATCTGTGCGTGCATACCTTCAATTCGAGACCTCAATCATGAAAATCGGTCGGGTAGATGAGCCAAACGAACTCGGCAAAGAGAAACAAAATTTAACTCCTATAAGAAATACATGGGGAGCAAATTTCGTTTACGTAGAAATCGCGTGGAATTATAGATACATTGATGCCGATGCTTGATGGCAAAACTGTACGTGCATACCTTCAATTCGAGACCTCAATCATGAAAATCGGTCGGGTAGAAGAGCCAAACGAACTCGGCAAAGAAACCCCAAATTTAACTCCCATAAGAAATACATGGGGAACAAATTTCGTTTACGTATAATCCGCGTGGGATTATAGATACATTTATGCCGATGCTTGATGGCAAATCTGTGCGTGCATAACTTCAATTTGAGACCTCAATCATGAAAATCGGTCGGGTAGAAGAGCCAATCGAACTCGGCAAAGATAAACCAAATTTAACTCCCATAAGAATAACATGGGGAGCAAATTTCTTTTACTTATAAGCCGAGTAGGATTATAGATAAATATATCCCGATGCTTGATGGCAAATCTGTGCGTGCATACCTTCAATTTGAGACCTCAATCATGAAAATCGGTCGGGTAGAAGAGCCAATCGAACTCGGCAAAGATAAACCAAATTTAACACCCATAAGAATAACATGGGGAGCAAATTTCTTTTACGTATAAGCCGAGAAGGATTATAGATAACTATATTCCGAAGCTTGATGGCAAATCTGTGCGTGCATACCTTCAATTTGAGACCTCAATCATGAAAATCGGTCGGGTAGAAGAGCCAATCGAACTCGGCAAAGATAAACCAAATTTAACTCCCATAAGAATAACATGGGGAGCAAATTTCTTTTACGTATAAGCCGAGTAGGATTATAGATAAATATATTCCGATGCTTGATGGCAAATCTGTGCGTGCATACCTTCAATTTGAGACCTCAATCATGAAATCGGTCGGGTAGAAGAGCCAATCGAACTCGGCAAAGATAAACCAAATTTAACTCCCATAAGAATAACATGGGGAGCAAATTTCTTTTACGTATAAGCCGAGAAGGATTATAGATAACTATATTCCGAAGCTTGATGGCAAATCTGTGCGTGCATACCTTCAATTTGAGACCTCAATCATGAAAATCGGTCGGGTAGAAGAGCCAATCGAACTCGGCAAAGATAAACCAAATTTAACTCCCATAAGAATAACATGGGGAGCAAATTTCTTTTACGTATAAGCCGAGTAGGATTATAGATAAATATATTCCGATGCTTGATGGCAAATCTGTGCGTGCATACCTTCAATTTGAGACCTCAATCATGAAAATCGGTCGGGTAGAAGAGCCAATCGAACTCGGCAAAGATAAACCAAATTTAACTCCCATAAGAATAACATGGGGAGCAAATTTCTTTTACGTATAAGCCGAGTAGGATTATAGATAAATATATGCCGATGCTTTATGGCAAATCTGAGCGTGCATACCTTCAATTTGAGACCGCAATCATGAAAATCGGTCGGGTAGAAGAGCCAAACGAACTCGGAAAAGAAAAACCAAATTTTTTTAATATATAAGATGGTACTATTCAGTATGATAAATAATGTTTGGTCTTAATCAGCTGTGTGGCAGAAATAAATACGAGGTTTATCTCGAACCCATGTTAATATTTTCCAAATTTAAAATTATTTTGTTGTGTTAATTATTTTGCCTATTTTAATTTATAAAGGGATTCTGCACATCTACAGGAAAATATCTTTCTAACAGTATGCTTAGATTTTCCCTGCGATGCACATAAGCTGAGAAAAAGGTGTTAAAGAAACATGCTTGCCTTTTAATTTATAGATTTACTTTTTAAAATCCACCAAAGTTTGGACGTTCGTAAGGTGTAGCTCAAAGATATTTGTAGGAAATATACCAATGTGTGTATTATATGCGTTATAAGTTTAATGGATGGGTTCATGATTTACAGGTGTGAACAGTTTCAGCCCAGTCGGTTCAGTTGTGTCATCGGTATCTTTAAATATTCTAGGGCAAAATATACTAATTTGATGACAATTTAGGCGAGTCTTTGCAATTAAGGTATTTATGTTGAGGATCAGTTATTACAAACTGAGGAATTATCTGAAGTGTTATCTCCGAAGTGAGTTTAGACATTAGTAGCCGACATTTATTCGTAGCCTAATATCCATCCAAATAACAAAATTAGTCAGCATGTTTTGTATGGACAAAATATTACCACGAGTTTATGGCTTGGATAATCCCTTCAAACAACATTCAAGTCCGAGAGCCAGTAGTATAAAGGGGTTGGCATTGAACTCTCACTAGTTAAGCATAGATCCTAGGAAAATCGGTGCACAATATCACTGTATCCTTAATAAATGATTTTACCTAATTGAAGACATTGCAATACTAATAACTTTAATTTACAGCACAGTTGGCTTTAAAACACACAATTCATCACCGGAGTAAAATATAAGGTCCACCTTGGGTACTTTAACATGCCTTATTACAACAGATCTAGTCATCACTCGACTCACCACTCGAATAACAAGCTACATCCAATTACCACTGTTATGATTTTCCTCCAAACCACTATTATTTCCCTCCAATTTTTAAGTCACGTTCCAGCTGTCCATTAGGGTATCGTTTCACAATACTCCCGGAGGCACCACCCTCGCGAAGTCACAAGTGTTTGAAGTGTCCAGGGGTACGTGACCAAGGGGTGGGGGAGAGGGTCATTATACTGACCACTGCTTGTAACAAGGGCCGTCAGAGAAGCCGAGAATAGGGGATGAAATGTACACAATTGTTCATGGCCAGCGGCGAAGTAACCACAAGAACTGAAGCACTTGTGGATTCAGAACGTTGGGGACACTTAGGAGGTTCTTCGATTGTTTCAAGTACTTGGTCAAATTGTGACATTTCTTTGTAGAGATTCTTTTGAAAGATTTTTCCTCTTTAAACGTTGACCGCTTGAAATGCATTAAGATTGTCGTTGAAATATGAATTTCGGACAATCTTGTGCTTTGACTTGGGGACTTGGTTTTAAAAGGTTCTTAGATCGTTTCAAGTACATGAAACACTGGTCAAGGGATTGTGACATTTCTTTGTCGATGTCCTTTTGAAAAATTGAGTATCTTGAGTTGACCACTAGAAATGCATTAAGAGTTTCAATATGAAACGTTAAAGGGATTTGTATAGAAATATGTATTTCGTACCATCTTGGACTTGAAACTGAACTTACGGTCGCATACAGGAGGTTCTTTCATTGTTTCAAGTACTAGGACAAACTGTGACACTTCTTTGGTCAGATTATTTTAGTAAGGTTTGACCTCTGGAAATGCAATAGAATTTTGAATGGAAGAACTGTTGACGTTGAAAGAAAATTTCGGACACGTATGGCCTTTACCTTAGGGACACTCTGTCCAGTAGGTTCATCAATTTTTCTAGTACGTAAAACACCAGTGAAATTGTGACGATTGTTTTCAGGGTTAAATTATTTTCAAAGGTTATGCCTATTGAGTCGACTACACGCATTAGTATTTTCCATATGAAACGTTAAATATTTGGTGTTGAAATTTGAACTTCCAGCAATGTTCGACATTGGCTTGAAGACACTCTTTATCAGTAAGTACTTGTCACATTGGATTATATATTGTGACAATGAGGGGCTCTTTTCCGTTGTTGAATATGCTTTTATAATAATCTTGTTGCAGACTCAGTTATAGGAAGTTTTAGATAGTTTCAAGTACTCGAAACGTCAAATTACGGCGTTTCTTTGTTAAGATTCTTTTCTTTTGATGGTTCACTTCTTGAAATTACTGCTCGAAATACATCAAGATTTTGAAAGGACGATAGGTTTAAAGATTTTGTGTTGAAATATGACTTTCGTACAGTGGTCTGATATGATGTTATTTTTAAAAAGGTTGAGTAGAATTATTATATGTACTAGGAGAATTGTTGGGAAATTACGTGCTTTGCATGTCTATTATATTGCGTATAAAATGATGACAAGCTGGGTTATTGTTAAGCTTCTATTTGGATTATTGTACTTCGAGTTACTGAAGCAAAAACATAAGTACTCATAGTATTTTATCCTATCCATTCTTCCCTCTTCTTCTTGCCTACTTTCCCCCCCTTCCCAATTATTTGCCCAAATCCTCCCGATGACCCTCAGCTGTGGAGTACCTCGTGACGTCAGACCCGCATGCTGGACATCCCGTGGACTGACAGATGTCCACTACTCTTGTAGAAACCACATGACAATGGTCACTTCTATCTCACACCCATCCACTTCTGTGCATAGAGAACGTCAAGTTATGCTGGTATCATCCACTCGCATTCTTATGCATGTATCTACGTTTGTTTAGTAGAATGGAGTGGGTATAAAGGGATGCTACCACCTGGGGCAAAGATGGTTAAGATGGTTAAATAATATTTGTAAGTGTAATGGCCCCTATTGTAGGAAAAGTATTTATTTTCGACTCAACGACACACACTTTTTTTTTGACTGACACTCAACGATAAATCGGATTTTTTCGTAAACATCTTCTTAGATAATTTCTCATTTAATTTTTATGCATCAATTACTATTTTTAGTTTCTTAAAAAATCTCTTATCGAAAATTGGTCCTTCGAGCCGGATAGTGAGTTTATATCCTTAAATACTACTTTCTAATCTCTTATTTCCCATTTTCTCTCCATCTAATCGTTTTTTCTCTGAGACCTCACAAATAGGTGCACTCCCTCATTTTACTAATTCCTTTATTTTAATTCTGCCAATTCCTACAGTTATGCAAATACATAGTACTTATATAAGTTGGGTACGATTACGTTGGTATTTTGCACATAATTTATACAAAACATGTTTTACTCTGCAAGTTATAGAAATTAACTGAGGACTCAAACTCCAACCCCCCAAATTGTAACATATACGAAAACATATTATGTCCACCACACCACAAAGTACAGTCGCAATATTTCAAAACCACCATTCTTCACTGACCACACGATGATATCTTGCACTTATTCGCAACCCGATATTGTTAATTTCAACACCGACAGCTGCGAGTATTACCGGGTGTTTTGAGCAATGCGATATTTTGCAACCCCCACAATCAGTCCAGATTGACAAGTCCAGGTTATGTAGCGATATCTGCGATCGTGTGAGACGGGGATGTCGCAATAGTTTGATGTTATTGAAGGGTGGCCCGCAGTTCACACAACCGGGGTGCGATGGGTTTATGGAGGGGTTGTGTAAGTGGGGTACGGAGAAATATTTGCGACTTGGTTTTTAGTGCACTGAATTTCGGTTCAATAAAAGATTTAAAATCCTTATTGTTTTGTATGATAAATCTCGTTAGAAAACTATCTTCCAATACAGGACACGTACATTATAAAATGTAAAATAACTGGACAATCATACGATATGGCCGATTATGGAGTTGTGTCAGTAATATTGGTTCTAATCAATTAGGCCTCTAATTGAAAACATACTTTTGCCGTTTTTTACATTCACCATACTACCAAATAAAGACTGATGAAATGTTATTTGTAACCGAGTGTAGTGCTTGCATAATCTTTCACTATGAAGCTATTGTATTTAAGGGTTAAAAAACTCTAACTGCTCTTTGCCCAATGCCTACAATTATCTTACTAATTTTTAACCGTTAGCAACATCTCCTCACTCAAAAGGGTCGTCATGATTCGTAACTTCTCACGACCTATACCACTCAACAAATCATATCTTTTCGACCGCTACATCAAACATCACTTTATATTTCTTGACCAGTCGTCACCAATTAATGTCACCAGTGTAGGGCTAATCTGTGTAAGCTTTGCGTGATTTAATTTTTAAAGAGGGTCAACTCGAAGGGGTGAATCGTCTGCGCTTGTCACCGGCGCAGTCGGTGTGAAATGACTACATCTGACACCGACAACTGCGCCGGAGTCAGTGGTACGGTCGGTAAAACGATCGTATTATATCAGGACTGACCACATGTTGTCGGGAATACAGTATACAAATTGTACTATGAACAATAATAGTATTGCGTTATTGTTGAAAATTTTTGGAACATATCCCATTGCATCAGTGTTTGAGAAGCAGTGTTGTATCTGATACAATTGAATCAATCTTTACAAATGACTTTATTTTTGTCTCTGATGTAATCTAATTGGATCAGAAACGATCTTATTTTATTAGAACGCAGACTCTTGCCTAGTACAATATCAAGGTTTCAAAAACGATTATATCGTTTGGGAACGGTTCAATTATGCATCGATGCGGTCCATTGTATAACCTAAGGGATAGTAAAATTGTATTAGAAAAATCAAACAACAGATACATAATATCAAAACCAAAACATTGTATTGGAAAAATCCCATTGTAAGTCAATTGGTTAAAATAAATTGCAAAAGGGCATATAATATCAGGACCAATAGTATTATTATAGAAAAACAGCATAACTGTATCAGAAACGATGAAATTGTAAAAATACAGCAAATATTAATCAAGAATAATCTAGTTGTATAAAAAAACTGCTTTAATATTTTAATACTTTTCATTAAAATGGCGACCATACAAAGTAGGTATTTCAAGCCAAGTATGAATGGAGATGAGTGTATATTGTATTAGTAACAGGGGGTTTCTCATTGTTTCTTAGATCTTCTTGTGAAACAAAATATGGTTATTATCTAGTGAGATTTCAACCAACAATAAACCTCTGTGTTTTTACATCGCTGGTTTCAGCAGTGTTGTCATAGACCATTGACTACGGAGTGTTGAGAGATAAAAGTAAAGCAGTCTTGGCCGTGTTTTGGCGGCGTTGGCCGTTATATTTTGTACCAGCTATATTTTGAGGTGGTCTTTCCCTTTATTCTCTGCAATGATGATGCGTTCTTTCGAAATGTAGAAATTTATTTTAGACTAAAAACCGGATATCAATTTTTGATTCATGAGATTCGGTTACTATACCCTTGTCACAAAATTAAGGCGGTTTTAGAAAAAAATCTATTGCCTCTACTTGATCCTCACTTTAAAAGAATGGCTCCACAGCTGAGGTTTGGCAAAACGTTAATCAGCTGCAACATCAATAAAAAAATATCGAGACGGAAATCTCTTTCTCAAACCGCCCAAATTGTGTTAACGGACTTTAGTGTGATTGGTTTAGTTTGGATTGCATTGTCCTGTGAACATATTAACCCATTGAGCAATCATTAGTTACAAATAATCATTTTTTCTTTGAAATTAATCTTGAGCTCAGTTCATCTCATCAACTTCAACTGCTGTAAAAAATCGCAACTCCAACCATTCCACCACTGTCCCGTGCAGTGTGTAGGACAATACCCCCATCACTTCCCATGGTGCCGCCAAGACGATGACTCACAAGCCTGGGGGCAGGTGTTGGTGCCAGAGGGGCGTAGCCCTGATGATTCACATCTTCACGTGCGGTTTCTTTACCTCCTTCCTATGTCGTCTTCATTCACCACCATAACACATGTCCGGCGCACCTGCCTATATACTTCAGGTGACATTGAATGAGCCATCTGCTTATGTGAATTTATAATTTATGTTTATGCGTATAAAATACATATAGATTTATTGAAATACATTTTTAAAGTAAGGTGAATTGACGTTGTATACTAAAATTCGAGTTTCCTAATGGTATTGTAAATTACTAGTGGCTTGTAGGGACATAAGTCCATAAAAAGCTCAAATGTAAAACAACTTTTTGCAATACCGGTATTTAAACAAACTCAGATTAACATTATCTATGTGTCAGAATAGGCATCCCTACACCATATCTTTTGTGTACAAACCAGTTTGTTGTTCTTCTTTGTTTGCTTTTGTTGATGTCATTATCAATAAATAATTTGAATCACTCCAGTGGTTTAACATGAAAAGGCAGCAAACATATCATTGTTTGTGAATAAATACTGGTTTACTAAGGTAGCTTTGGTCTTGTGGTTAATGAGGATAAATAAAAGCTTCCCTGTTTGGAATTTTAAAAATTCATTGGAGGTTCGCCTTCAGATGAATTGAAGACGCCTGCAATTTCATCTGCAGTAGGCTTATTATACCTACGACGATCCATATTTATCCTGTCTACAAACCTAAGTTCTAATTCACTGTCACCTTGTACAACCATTTCTTCCGAAGCTCTTTTGTAAATTTGTGCAAATGGATTTTCTAATAGAATTTCAGCTAGTTTTGACAATATTTCAGGTTTTAAGTCACTATTTTCTCGACGCCTTTGACGAATTTCTGTTGCTGTTGATGTGTCAATAATGTACAATTGGCCATACACGGGGTCTTCATCATGTTGAGGCAGCAAATCTGAGATTGAACGATAAATCTGTCCTTGAATTTTGAAACAGTATGGTCCTTTTCCTGGAATATCTTTCTTACTGGCTGAAAAATAAGCAAAAGCCATCGCACTGTTGCATTGTCGAATGAATTTATACAGTTGTGGGCTCTCTTCAAACAAACTTTTAAGTTCTTCATTAGTTTTTGACTGAGGAAGGTTAATAAGTCCGTTATGGCAACATGTCATAAAATGATTATTCGTTAGTTCTTCTCTAAAATGAAGAACACTACATTGAATGCACTCTTGGTCCAATAATCCTGCATCATGGATCTTTACATTTCTCTCGTCTACCATGGGTCTCCTAAAAAGGGGTTGTAACATATTTTGGTTAAGTTCGTCATTTGCTACTCTTGCTCTCCTACGCGCACTGTCATTCCTATGAACAGTTCCCCGCCTTTGTGGTATTCCCCTGGCGTTCATATTAATTACAGTACTTATAATGAAAAGAATATATATCCAGCAGCCTACATACCAAAACATCTTGAATCCCTGGTGATTTTATAAAAGTATGATCGAATATGATTACTCTACGTTGTATATTCACTGCACTAAAAAAATTTACTTACGAAGGAATGCAAATACACCATTTTAGAACCAATAACATTTATAGGTTACTAGCTGTAACCCGCGGGCTTTGCCCCGTTTAACTTCTTAATTTTCAAGATTATCTCGTTCGCATGGCTCAATCACGTCCTGGTTGAAGTTTGTTCGCTACGCTCACTCACCTTTAGGTTGGAGCTCGTTCGCTGCGCTCACTTGCCTTCAGGTTAGCTCGTTCGCTACGCTAACTCGCCTCCAGGTTGAAGTTCGTTCGCTACGCTCACTCACCTTTTGGTTGCAAATTAGCTGTTGTCATTAATGTAAAAGAAATAATAGTGCTGCACCCTGTTGGTAATCCTTGTAACTTTAATGCTATTGAACATCATAGAACGGTACCAACTTGTTTAATTGAAACAGCTGTTAAGATTCAATAATTCCATTTCTCATAAGGTTAACATGGGAAACTCCAGAGCCACTGGGGTGGAGCCCGAAAGGATTTTTGAAATAAGAATATGCCTATATGTTAATCGGGAATGTGAGCTATCATCATGCCAAATTTCAGCCCAATCCGACCAGTATTTTTCGCGTTCACTTGTCACAAACATACATCCATACATCCATACATCCATACATCCAAACTTTCTCATTTATAATATTAGTAGGATTTTAGTTGTATATATTCACACAACCTTAACCTTAAAATGTGTAGAAA
The DNA here is from genome assembly GCF_028750875.1 of Macrosteles quadrilineatus. NCBI lineage: Eukaryota > Metazoa > Arthropoda > Insecta > Hemiptera > Cicadellidae > Macrosteles > Macrosteles quadrilineatus. The sequence goes on from NW_026542597.1 coordinate 69,805,668, forward strand.
TCACTGAGCTAAAATTATAACTGGAGGTAGCACTGCCATGGCAGAAGTCTGTCAAAAGCGTGTCGCTGATTTTGTTAGGATGGTATAGCAGTAAGTTTTCTTATCATAGCAATGACATGGCTTCTTATAACTAGGTTGGTATAGCAGTGAGTATTTTTGTCATGCTTGAATACTTTTAATACTTTAATAATTTTCTTTGAAATGGCGACCATACAAAGTAGGTATTTTAAGCCAAGTATAATAATAGTTATAGCAATAATATGGCTTCTTATGACACCAGACTCACGCAAACATGGCGGCTGGCGACACGCATCTTTGACATTCAGTGCCAAGGCGTATGAAAGAAGGTGTGTGCATAGTGACGTCAGTGCGAGTAAAATTTGTTTTATTTTACCAAATCATATGTTTTCTGTCTTGTAGGCTAATTTTCCAAAGACTTTCGAATGACAATCATTACGAATTAATTAGCATTGAATATATAACACTATTTAGCGTTTTATATCCAATATAGTGTTGTATTCAATATTGAATATAGTCATAGTGTTATACAGTATATTCAATGGTGTTAGTATTAGTATATAGCATTTTGATAGTGAGTACCTTTTAATCGAAAAACAGTAATGCAGTAAATATTGTAACTGTGGCTGCCTTAACAGGCAACATATTTTAGGTGACAATATACAAATAGTTTTAAGTATAATACCTTTTTTTCAGCTCCTACTTATGTTTGATATAATTGAAAATCTCTCATTTAAGTAGCCTTAGTGGAAGCTAAATAGTTACAAATAAATCGGCAAGATTGTATTTACATATATTTAACAAAAACAGCACAAAATGGTATATAGCTTAAGTTGTTGAGATTTTATAACATTTTAATGACATACACTAAACATACAGTTCGGCCAAAACTTCTGTGCGCGCGGACAGGTCGCTAGCCCAACTAAAACTACGGATACCGGTTATTTGCAGTGCTGGGGTTATACCTTCCGCAAAGATTCGTTCGTTCTTCGTGACGTTCCAATCCAGAGAGCTGAAACCCTACTGGACTGAGGCTGTTTTAGGACTTAGTCCTCTTCAGCCAATTCGTGGCGGCTGAAGGATTAGGACGGTCGAGTGGAGTCCCAGCCCCTAAATTAGCCCTCGCTCGGCTGCTCGGGGCTTTGACAATGAGTCACCCACTACTGGGCTCAATGCATAGTTGGTAAAATGTTTGTATATCACCATAATGTGTATTAAATAACGTAATTTTTGTAACCTGCATCAAATAACAAGAACATTGAGCCCAAACACGAAATAATTGCGATGATATTAAGCATACCACGAGACGAAAACTGTCTATTATTTTAAAACCAAATGTATACTTAATATCGTCGCAATTATTTCGTGTTATATATATATATATATAACTAAATAGTGTTATACACGAATACTAGAAAAACACATTTGTCTAATATTCGTGGTGTTATATATTCAATGCTAATTCGTAATGATTGTCATTCGAAAGTCTTTGGAAAATTACAAGAAAACATATGATATGGTAAAATAAAACAAGTTTTACTCGCACTGACGTCACTATGCACACACCTTCTTTCATACGCCTTGATTCAGTGCTACCTCCAGTTAGCTCAGTAGTATTATAGCTCAGTGGTAGAAATATAAAGAAAACAACATCATTTAAAATGAACTTGAACATATGATTTAAAAATAAAAACAAAACAGAAGTTAGATTTAATTTCGACTCTTTGATTATTTATACAGAATATTTATTCTATGTCGTTTATTCCTTTAACGACAATAACGTAAAAGCATTAAAAATGAAACTTGAGTATATGATTTAAATATAAACAAAGAATGCAGACGTTTTTCCGACTAATCTTCAATATTTCAGTTTTATTATAGTATACATTTCATAGTCGACTGGCTAAAAGTAAACCAAATGCGTGTATTGATCACTGTTTTCAAATCTGTGGCAAAGCTGTTTTAATTTCAAAAGATGTAAACAAATTAAACCCCATGTTGTTTTAATGGGAAAAGTTTTATTCTGTTGCGAATTTATGGTAAAAAAATAAGAAAAATGAATAGTTTTCCCTAAAAATTCACGTCAAGACCTTTAAAATAAGACCCCTCCCATCCTTCTACGGCCATCCAGTCACTCACAATTTCTTTACAAAAATTTGACTTACGGAATTATATATATAGATACGGTTCATACATGTTTGCCCGGTTACGTCTAAGTGTATAATGGAAATTTTAAATGCATTTTATATTTTGGTTGTAGCAAAACCAGGACTATTAATAGCATCCTACATAACAGATTGTTGTGTTAAAATATTTTGGCGAAATACTAAGATATAAAAGTTAACTTAAAAATGACTTCATATACTACGTAGAAAGAATAATATACTGCATATCAACTTTTGGTCCACCCCCTTTCAAAATGCTATACCTTATTCAACGCTGGATCACATTGGTTAACTTTGTCAATGTTGAACTTTGTCATTATGTCAATGTTTATAAATGGTTTTTGGAGCAGTTTGACCTCCCGAAATGGACGAAAGTTTTACTCAATAAAACAAATTCAAATTGTAAAACTCAGAACAGCTATGATAAAATTAGGCTTCAGCTATATTCATAGCTATCCCATTAAATCACAATAAGGTTACATTCCGACAATTAGACCATAAGGTTGGTTAATTTATCGCACAAAACGGTGCTGTTTGTAATATAACTTCAAAGCCCACCCAACAAGTTCCTTCCTCGTAATTCTTATTTTGGATCTCAAAGCGAATTGAGCCGGCGAAAATGGTGACCAATTTGGCCATCGTTCTTCAAACTAATAAAACTGATATATCACTCTCAGATGTGAGGGATTCATCTATGCAAAGCTCGACACATGGACTGGTCTTAGGTCTTAACACACACACATTTATTGTAAACAGTCTTTCATCTTTAGGTTTTAGTATGACGTAGAATTTCTCAGGAAAGGACCAATATATTCGAGAAACTGGAAAGACTAAAAAATGTTTGCTGACACCCTTGACTATGGATAGAACAAGCCATTTTATTCCCGTGGTAACGTTTTAGCAGGTTTGTAAAACAAATTTACGTAATTGAATAATCGAGCCACTGACGGTGTGATCTGATGTAAATTACTGATTTCTATGAAATACACCAACTTTTCAACCAATAAAAACTTAAATAAGACAACTTAACATTGCCTATAAAATCTTTAATGCCACATCATCCTACATTCAACGAATGGTTCATTCCACTATGTATTATTTTACCAATAATTTGTCTACTGTTCTATTTAGTAACCAAAAGTGGATGTTGATACACTAGTTATTTTGTTGGTGGAAAATGGATTGTGTACGTGTGCTTACGTAATCTTAGATTTTTCGGTGTCGATTGCGTCAAACCAAGTTTACTGCCAGTGCCAGGCAAAGTTTGTCCCAAAAAATTATACGTAGGCCTACTGTATTTTAAAACGGTAAGGCACACTTATAAGAATAAAATTGTCCATACACTTGTTCACCTGCGACAAATTATACTGAATAAGAAAAAAATAAAGTTTATAAAAAAATTCATGTAAAAAATATACTTAATGATGGCATTTTTTTCAATAATACGTCATAAGGCGGAAATGTAATGAGGATTTCCTTCCTGTTCGAGCAAATTCGAGCCACGTGTCCATGAGGCACCTGACCGACGCGTGCAAGGTGCTCGAAACATGAGGGCGGATAATTGCGAATTCGAGTAAACAGTCCGTCTGCTTCTGTAATCCGCCCTTATCATCTTCACCTGTCGTAGGTGGGTGACGTCTTGAAGAAGCAGGTGTATTTGGAAGAGGTGAATGAAAAGTAAATGTCTTAGGAGAAATAGTGACTTCGTTACGGGTTACGGTACAGATATGCTGTAAAAGACATCAGTCCGACACACACCACTCCAAAAAGAATGCTAGTCGAATACATCGCAGTGAAGGATGTGCAAGGTCAGACGTTAGTGCTCGAAAACATTGTGACCAAAATACATTTCAGTTACTAGCTCATGTTTGGTTCAAACTGCTCAGAATTGCTGGCTTGTAAAAATGGATTTTATTTGTTTGTTTAGCACTAGCACTTGCTAGTCAATGTCTTAAGTGATAATTATCGGAATAAACGTTGGGAGGTTTCATAAGAATTTTGTAATTTTTCGTCATGTTCCGATATCACAACGCCGAAAAAGACTGCTCAGAAACCTGAAAAAGTGTTTGAGAAAGCGTTGAAATCAAATAACCTTATTGGAGTGGATTTTGAAAGTAAACGCTACGAGTAATATGTTATGGGACGATAGATACTGATTACTATGAACGATAGTGTGTACTTAATTACTTACTCTTTCTTGCATGGTTTATACACTGACCATTATATATTTTAAGCTGAAACTGAATAAAATTCAGGCTGAAATTATTTAGATCCGTATATATTTGTGACTGACTAAAATCAGATGTATTTTCAGCATAGACCATTTAGTAAAAGACCAATGATCATGGAACGCTGGGTTTAATTTCGATATGAAAAATGTCTGTACTGAATTTTCTCAGAATTGAACGTGGTACTTTTTAATCGATAGGCGAGCATGTTATACACATTTAGGTGTATTAATTATTTTAAACATCTGTCTAGATTCGTGAAACATTACAGTACTACGATTATAAAGGACACATTTCTCAGTGGTTACGTTAAACGACATGCGTACGACTATTTTCACAAACTAACTAACTGTTTTAAATCCTTTATCTCTAACCAACAGTTTAAAAAATGCGTACACCTTCTATAAAAGACACTTCGTATCTTGCTGAGTTCCATGCGAACGCCTCAGCCCAATAAAGCCACGGTTTCCTCCGCGTATCAGCCAGACTCGGTCCATTGCGTCACAACGACGTGACGTCACTGTCGGTGCACCAGCCTCACATCCCGTCGTTAATTTTCATTGGCTGGCTAATTGTCAAAGGGTTGGTTTACGACCGATAAGACAACTGTCTCCCCTTCGAGGATAAACTACCCTCTGCTGGGGGTTATAGGGGAAATCTGGGTAAAGAGGATTTCGGGGGTGGGAGAGTATAACATTCGGTTGAGTGATTGTAATTAAGTTCGTTTTCCATAATTTTAATTGTCTCCAAAATATTGAAGTATTGCCAATGGCTTGACAACATTATGTCAAGTGAAATCTATTTTATATACAGTACAATAATTTAAGATATGAAAAAGGGTGCAGAAGTAGGTGTACATCAACGAAGTAGTTAATAGATCGTCAGGTTTTATTTGTCGAGTATCAATAAACGTTTGCAAAAACACCAGATGGTGATGAAATAGTTTTAATAGACATAGTGCGGCACAAATTAATTTGAACTTAAGGGCGTCTAATGGTCGAAAATTCGAGCAAAAATATGTAATGTACAAACTTCACAATTTTCACCCCACGCTATAAAAAGAAAACATGCGATTGGAATTTCTTCCATTTGTTTTGATGTTTTGTTTATATTTCGTTGTTATTTTGTCACCAGCATGGCAACTCTAAGGCATATGATAACTTTTACAAAAATTCATTTTTGTACTCATTTTGAGCTTATTTTAATATATAAAGGGATTCCTCACCTCTACAGGCAAATATCTTTCTAAAAATATGCGTAGACAAGCTGCTATACCCGTGCTTTGCAACGGGAAGAAAATGTGACCTAGAGAGCTATTAAAGTAATCCTGATGTGTGTTTTAAAATACGGCAACTTTATGATTTAGTTTGAAAATATAAACTCTGATTTAAAAGTACCTTCTTACTTTCAAACCCCTACTTTTTATGTTAATAGATCCAAAAGAATATGACAACATACCTTAGTGTAGCAATAACATAAATTGCTTCATATTGATGCTTCACGAATGACACGTTTTACCATAATTCTTCAACTTTAGTCAAGCCTCTTTACATTTAGCTTACTGTATAAATTACAAATTGAAACTTTGCGCAATTCTATACAAAACGTATACAAACTTTCTTTAAAACCAAACATAATCCTCCTAAATCTACATAAAGCTTCACAAACATCTTTTTCGAGTAAATAAACAAACACCAGTTCATTGTACTGACCAGCTGTTTCATTAACTAAATTAAATTAAATCATGTAAACTTAGGAAACATGGCAGGCGTAGCCCTTTGGAAATCAGCCTGTGGGAGTGAGCCCTTAGGAAATTCGTCCATATCAATACTTTTCGGCAAATCTACACACTCTAAGCTTCATTTGTATGTGCCATGTGCCTATCCTTTTATTTGGTAAATGGCCTTAACCGTTTACATAAAATTAGATTGTATCACTTTAATAATATAATAGATTTTCCCCGCGATTTACATACAAGAGCTGAGAAAAATGGTTTTAAAGAAAGATGCTTGCCTTTTAATATATATATAGACGAGTAATCATCACAAACCAATTAAAACTGCATAAAACACAAATTGCACATTAATCTTCTATAATTATCAGAGTGAGGCATGAAGGCTTTGGCAAAACAAAAAAGCTAAGAAAGCAAAAATTTCAAATTGTTATTGGAATGACTTGAGCTTTGGGGGACACACCCACTATAACGTTGTAAACAATGAAAATAGAGACTGAAGACAAGTAAAGTAAGGCCAAGATTAATTATGATTTTAACATTTTAACCACGATAGAAATATCAAGCACGTTCTCGTTCTTCGTGACGTTCCAATCCAGAGAGCTGAAACCCTACTGGACTGAGGCTGTTTTAGGACTTGGTCCTCTTCATCCATATTAAGCACGAATTATAATGTAGGAACGCTTTAAAAATGTTTTAATATTCATCCAAGGAAGATCACAAGAAAGTTATATTGGTTCTGAAGAAAGGAGATAAACAAAGAGAAAGCTACATACAGAACATGTATCTAAAATGTTTACATTGTAACAATGACATTATTGTTCCAAAAGGATAATACAATATTTTTTATTAAAATGGCGTTGCAATCGAAGAATAAACCCAAGTAAGCCTAACTGTGGATTTTAAAACCATTATTTCACATTTTTATTCAGTCTGTCTAGCACAATGTATGTTCTTAAAATTGTAGATTCCTATTCCTTTTTTTATACTCAACAAAACAAAAATCTGATGGCATGAATAATTTTCTCACAAATCTCTACTCTACCAAACCTCTGCCTAACGTATTCTCTCACATGATAATACGTTGGCGATGATCACTGTAGCTGCAACTGGCTCGTCATACATCTGCATACAGACGACAGGAGGGTGACGAATATCTTTGGCGCGTAAATGAACCGACTTGGCGGGAACCGCTGCAATATCAGCTGGAACTGATGTAAGCGAATGACTGTAGCCGTCAAAACTCAATGATCCAGTGACCACTGCGGATTAAATGTTGCTGAAGTTTTCTCGTTTTGGAGACGAAAAAGAGAGTAGACATATGAAATTCTCTCAAAATTATTTTTAGGAAACAGTGAAACTCCTCTGATGTGCTATATTTTGTGAGCTGTACTTGAATGAGATACAGCAATGTAAAGATTCTTCAGAATTATTTAGAAGGATAAAGTAAGAAAGAAAAGTTCCTAAGTAGAATGGGTTCAGAATTTTAATGTCGTTTAATCCATTATCAAACAATTAGAGGTCTCTCTCCTGATAACTACATCTTCTGGAAAATCCCTAAATCCTACTGTGACCATAATAGCAGCTGATCCTTCAGTTGAATATTCAATAACAGTCAGACTGTAAACTTATTTGAAATAGGCTACTGTTTTGACAACACTATGATTTCATTGAGTAAGGTAAAATAACTCTTTGTAGTGTGGATCTAAAATCAACAAATATGTTGAAAATTATAAGTTCTAATAAGCCTAATAACTTTTATAAAACAAACATAATCTTGAAAAGGTAAAAGGGTAACTGGATTAATTTTGCCTTGGAAACAAGTTTTTCCATTTTAATGAATAGACAAGTATTAAAGTAAGTATAATATCGGGTGTTCCCGTGTCAGAATGTCTGATTTAATCAACCTGATTAAAAAGTCGGCAATAGGTGAGGCCGTTCAAGAGCCTGCGACTCCTCTTCATCCTGCAACGCTGATGACTCATAGATTACCGACAGTCTACAGTTTGTAGACACAGTTTGTGTTGTGTAGCAATGTCAAACAATGACTCAGTCTCACCTGAGCCACTGAGTCACAAGTGAGTCACTCCAGTCTGGGAGACTGGAGCATCTATCGTACGTACAATCAGCTGATTAGTGAATCATTGTTGACAATTAGGTATCTTCAAATAAAATATATTACTGTATTTCATTAAAGCAATAAGATAAAATTTCTAATCTTCTTTTAGGACCATTTCCCAAATAAAAAGGCACATGGCACATCAAAATAAAGCTTAGAGTGTGTAAATAGGCGGACAGTTTTGGCTTGAACGGATTCAACAAGACCTCTGTCCCACAGACGTATTTCCTGAAATGGCTCCTCCTTACACACTTTCAAAGAGTGCATTATTTGATTAATAAACAGCTGATAGATGCATTTGTATACAAACCAGCTGATTGAAAATTTTTTTGATGGTGTTTTATTTACATTTTGGAAGTTTAAAGGATTGCGTTTAATCATTGACCAATGGTTGATCAATGGTTTAGTTCAAGAAAGATAGTAAAGGTTCTGAAGAATTTAGTTTATAGTTTTCTGTGAAATGGTTATTTTTGGTTATATAGGCTTGATTATAATTCTGGAATTAGGGACAACTGTTTAATCTTTAGAACATCAAAATCAAGTATTATTTAATATACTGTATATTATTATTATTGCTACTGGCACAGGTAGACAAACTTATTTAGATTAAAATACAAAAAGAGACCTAGAAATTCCCTTCTTAAGCACTCATTTGTTTAAAATTTTTACCATAAGTTTTACATATTCATAGTTTATTTCCTTTCCTCTATAGTTAATATATAACACCCAAATTAAGGATAATTGTTTATTTCAATTATTTAATCGGAAAGTTCTAACGTAACAAGTTTAGTGGATAATTTACAATACTTATGCCCCAATAATAAAAAAAATGGTTATTTTACTTAAACGTACCATAGAAAACCACTTGCGTTTTGGTAAAGAACCATGGATTGAATATTTGAGATTAATTATTATTTTTATTGATAAGAAGGAAATCATTTCAGAGTAGGCCTATGCTGATTCTTCTTTTAATTTAGCCAGATTTAAAAGTATTATAACAATATAAGATGAAATATATTTTTATGAACAGTTCCCTTCTATACCATTACTAAAGAATAAATTTCACACTGTAAAATCTTCTTAAATTACAGGTAAACGTCTGTTCAAAATAAACAGAGTCAAACGTTGCCGGGCAAAAAACCCTCATCAATATAAACTCCATATTTTACAATAGGAAGATAAGTACTACGAGTCAAATTAAATTCTCAAGAAACTGTTTGAGAAATTCTATGAATAAAAAACCTAATTATTCATTATAGAATAAACTCTGAAGTGGTCACTACATTGATATGGCTGTTTTGACTATGTACTGCGACCGCACCGCTTGTAGTTCTCTCTGTTACCCACAGATGGCAGGATGTGTACTGCTGTAGCTCTTAAACCTATACAAAGGTGGGAATGAGTACTGTTGGGAAAAATTGGGCCACAAAATTCTCAAAATCTTGTAAACTCGGTCCCAAATCAAACCTTAATTTGTATTTGTACCTAAATTTCCTCAAAGCAAAGGAAACAGGTTTTGCCTCATGTTTTATAGCCCTCAGTTTATTTATTGCTTTTAATGAATATTGGTGAGTTCCTCAATAATTTGAAATTGTTCTTTAGCATAATGTAAAGGCCAAAAAACAATTTTATTTGTTGAAAGCGTATTTTATTAACTCAAAAATTTATATCCAGTGGAATTTGAGTTTGATCCAATCGTGTATTTTAGCTTCAGCAACTTACCTACCTCAGCCCCATTCCTCATTGCAATACAATAATTCACTACATCCTTCCAATCTAACAACTTACGAACCCTTATAAAATTGATGTAATGCTATCAAAATTGTTTAGTGTTGTATCTTACATTAACAAATTAATTACTCCCCTTTTCGAAATCAACCAAAAAAAAAAAACTTAAACATTTACATGGCTTTTAGTTATGTTGTAGGCTACAATGCAGAAGTTTATCTCAACTAATTCAATAGTAAGAGCAATTAATTCAACATATTTTTCAAAGCATATCTTTCATTTATTGATTTTGTGGGCTTGCACGAAAATGGTTTTAGCGTTTTGTTGTAAAGAATCGACAAAATCTAGTCTTTTCACTATGTATAATAACATTGATTTTCTAAATGAATATTTAATTTTTAATAACAGAAATTGAATGGTGCTGAAACTAAGCCTATAGATAAACCAACTTGTAGTAGAGTAACATGAAAAAATATTCAATGTGAAAAACTGCAGAATGGTCCGTAATAAACGTAATTATGGAAGAGATTGCCGTTAACTGCAGTAGTTTTAGTTAACAATGTATTATTAACAAATTAAATTTAAACATAAAATTAAAAAATAGTGTTTTTCTAAATCAATTTATCACTCATTATCTTAAATTGCAAGCATGTCTGGACTTGTTTAGTTGGCAGATGTCATGGCAATTAATTAGCACAATATGTACAAAGATAAGAAGCGTGTAGTGCGCAATAGATATTTTATCGCCGAAGGAGTGAGAGAGACAAAACTATAGTTGGGTGTGATCTTGACCGAACACTATCAATTGATAACACTAAATCTAATTATAATAAATATTCTTATCTTGTGCTCTAAGGGTGCGTTCACAAAGAAAGCTGGTTACAAGTAACTTACTTTCAGCACTTGTTCCAAGCGCTTGAGAATGCTGTTGTGTGTTCACAACAAACGCTTGCATTTCAAGCTCAGTGTAGTCTCAGCTCCTGTTGAGACAATATATCTTCCTCGAAGAGTTATTTTTGATTGAAAATGTAGAATTAAAAATTCGTAGAAGGGAAGTAGGTGTTAATGCAATTAACCGCGTAATTGGTGGGTTCGGGGAATACCGCCATCTATTTCTTCAATTGAAATTGGACAAAGTGAGGTTTTTTCTTATATGAGAAACGAGTTAACCACGTTTAATTACATCCTCAAGAAAATTTAAAGTGTTTTAGTGAAGTTTCGGGGGAATTGGAATAAGCAACCTATCCATGCACCAGAACAAATTTTGGACCATTAATAAAACCTAAAAATTACTCAAACTGAGTTTGAAATACCGTATGTAGCTGATTAATTATGATGCAAATAATATTGTGAGATATATTCAAATGTTTTAATAGGTAGTTTAATAAAGTTTCATCCATAAAAATCCAACACTTAATTAATATTGAATTAAATGTGTTTGTCTATCATCTTAATACATATGTGTTATATTTGTCATATTGGTTACATTATTAAACATTCTAGGGAAAAACCACAATACGGTGGTAATATATATATTTTTTTTAATTGGAAGCTCTAAATAGTTGAGCTATCAACTCATCGACATCCATACTGCATTGATAGTAGTTTTTAACTGACTGGTTTGGTCAACAAGCGCCGGAAAACAAGTACAAAACGTTCTTGCGAGCTTGTCAGAGCTTGTAACAAGCGCTTGCTAGCCGGCACAAGCTTTGTCTGTGAACACACACGCTTGATAATATGTAGACTTTTCTCACGCCGGTTCGAGCTTGCAAGCGCTTGCCAACAAGCGCTTGTAACCAGCTTTCTTTGTGAACGCACCCTAATTTAGCATTATAATTTACACATTGGGGCGCGGTCGATCTCAAATAGTATGAAGCTACATCTAAGAGGTCAAGGTTAAAGTCCAGTCAACCACCGTAAACCTTTTGAAAATCTGTATTCTCTTGGATTTGAGTGCCTAGATAAAACATAAAAATAGATAGATCTTTCATACCAGGTGAACTTAAACTGTATTGGAGAGTTTATTTTACAGAAAATCTCACGGACAGCCACCAATGCGATTTAGCTTTGTATTAATGCAATGGACCGGTGGTAAAGTCCTTCTGGGATATCTCAGAATAAAAAACCTTTCCCCTAGTAGGAGAGCGCTCTCCACTAAACTCCATAAGATGGTTAAGTTACGCATTATAGTCTGTATGACGGAACTTGTGCCCTGACCCACCATCAACCTGGGACTAGCCAGGGCCTTAAACTATTGGCTAATACCTAGGTAGACGGAGGGTCAAAATACAGGTTCCATCATATAGACTATAAAATGCTTTGGGATAAAATTTAATTGCATTGTCAGAAATTTTTTTTAATATTTGCCTAAGAACACCTTTCAACGGTGTTTTAGTTTTGTTGATTCATAACCTTCGACCTTTCTAAGATGTTATTTTCACTATGATTTCAGTATTATTGTACTTTTCACTTTCTAACCGAAGCAATTTGGTCCATGGAGCCGGATGGGTAACCAAATTCTTTACACCGTATATAGGCCTATAATGTTTCCGTGATTGATCATTTAACTTGGTTTTGACTGTCAAATATCGTCAAATTGTGTGCTTTTACTATCCTAGCCATTAATTGTATTAACTTTAAGAACACAGAACAAAATCACCAACACTGTTACAATTTTATTTAAAATACTCTTAGATTAAAGGACTACTTCGCGGGTGCATTTATTCTATAATATCAAGAAGTTGAAGTTTCTGTCACTACTTGGTTCTTTGTATGTTTTTCCCTATTTAAACATATGGCATATTCAAAGTTATAAATCGCTTTAGTATGATAAACACAAGTAATTGAACTAAACCAGATTGAAACCTTCACTTGGTAATCTTGTACTTGATTACATGAACTACTGGATAACACCACCGTTAAGCAATGCATAACACTTAATCATCCAGAAATAGCAACTGGACGACTGCCAAGCACATCCATATACATACTGGCTCTAGGCACGGACTCTTGGCTAGTGGTACTTCCTGAACGTAGATGTCCAAGGTCCACTAGACTCCACTGCGTCGCAGACCTGAAGACGACAGTTACTACTAGTTCAAGGTTTATGATTTACTAATTGGAAGTAAATTCTTGAACCTAATGAGCTTGATTGAGAGACTTCTACAGAATTGGGTGAGACTCCTAGAGTGGTCTAGAGTACCCTCTATTCTATGCTCTTTGCATGCATTTAGTTCTTGGACGTGAAGATATATTCCCAGGGTCGTGCACTACCAGTACGTCTCATACCTGAAATCGAGGGTTAGGCCTACCACTAGTACAAAAATATGACGCTACTCAATGGAACTAATTCCTGAATTTAAATATCTAGGTACAGAAACTCATGACATGCCACTAGTTCTTGGACTTAGACATATGTGCCCTTCACAATCCACTACGTCGAAGATGTTATGAAGAGGGCTACGACTAGTTCAAGGTTAATAGTTTACTCATTGACTCTTGAAGCAGAGATCCAGCAGAGCTCCTGCAACGACGATAGTTCTTGTAGGTTCGACGATGAAGTTCGGACTGCCATTTTATTTTAATGTTTAGTCACTTTTTGTTTATATATATTTAAATAACATTAGGTTTAACGACCAAGGTTTGATGCTTTAAGGGGGCTAATAAAGTGTGGTTTTAGTAAAATACTGTATTATTAGCTTAGTAATATTCACAAAATTTCTTGGACAAATCGTCCAAGTTTAATCAAAATATATCCATACACAAGCAAATTCCAACACACAACCACATTTTCTATAAGAATAACATGGCAATTTTTAATATACTCTTTTTTTAAATTTCTCCATAACTAATAACAGTACAAAAACACTTAAATATAATAAATTATTTGTTTTAAAGCTCATTAAAATTGTCTAGAGAGAAATTGGGAATTTTTCAGTTTTATGGGTCAAAAATGACAAACCCCCCTTTTTAGCACATAAAACCCCGTTCCCAAGGTCTGTTCATGCTGGTTCGCAAACTCATTCAAGTTTATTCCACCCCTCACCAGAATTTCTTCAAAATATGACAAAAGTTACTACAGTTATCGCGTTTACAGACATATATATAATATTTAAATCTATACGAACGGGTGGTGTTTATGGCCTCTGGGGACATCAAAATGAAAAAGTAAATTGGTCCCGGGCCTAGGTCTTACCATGTCACCTACGGTAATAGCTTTGAGCGTCCGGTGGCTCTTTTTAGCATCCGACGCTAGCATCCATAGTATAATCGCCCCCATTTGATTTAATGCCCCGTTAGCGTCCCGGACGCTGGCTTCCGGGATGCTGGCGTCCGAGAGGCTAGCGTCCCAAGTCGAGCCTAAAATGACGTGATTTGTGTTGGGATGCTAGCCTCTCGGACGGCCATTTCATTTCAATGTTTTGTCACTTTTTGTTTATATCTTGTTAAATAACATTAGGTTTAACGAGTACCCAGATTTGCTGCTTTAAGAAGGCTAATATTGTATGTTTTTAGTAAAATATTAATAGCTTAGTATGAAACAAATTGGCCAAGTTTGACCAAAATATATCCATACACAAGTAAATTCCAACAGTTAAAAATATTTTCTATAAGAATAACATGGGAATTTTAAATTTACACTTATTTGAATTTTATACGTAACTAATAACCGTACAAAAACACTTAAATATACTTAATTATATGCTTTTAAGCTAATTAAAATTGCCTAGAGAGAAATATGACAAAACCCCTTTTTTACCCCATAAAACCCCGTTCCCAAGGAGGCACAAAATCGAGCGTCCGGTGGCTTTTTTAGCATCCGACGCTGGCATCCCTAGTATAATCGTCCCCATTTGATTTAATGCCCCGCTAGCGTCCCGGACGCCGGCCCCCCGGACGCCAGCGTCCTAGTATAATCCTAGCCTTAGTACCACAAAAAATACATAGTCGAACCATGGCTCTCTGTCTCAAAAACAGGCATCATTTGTGGTTTTACTTGATGCATTGATGCACTTAAATGTAATTTATACACGTGTACTCGTGGCTTCCCAGTACTTCTTGGTAGTGATGGTAGCTATGCAAAGTTCATATCATGCACTAATACTACTATGCCTATTTGTGTATAGTCAATGCTATTATGCATACCTAATTATTAAGGTATTATCTACTCTTAACCACAAATGAATCTATCTTGATCAACGATCTCAAGCAATCTATTACCTTAGTACCTTGGTCTCAAGTCAGACATTTTTTTCAATTCTGGCTAGTTTTCTTGGACGTTGATATCAAATTCAAATCCCCATCACACTCCATTATTTTGTTAAGATATTAAAGCAAGGCAAGTCAATTGATCGAGGATTAATAGCCTTAATTACCATTAAAGCAACTTAAACACGAGAGAGTCTCTAGGTACAATTGTGCATGGTTAGATGTATCTCCTGAGCTTACTTCCAAGGTCAGTATCCTCAACGGCGTAGACCTGAAGACGAGGGTCGTCATTATCTCAAGGGCTGACTTTCTCTCCTGGTTTATGATCCTACTCATTGCCATTAACCCTTAACCTGCTTGCCATGGTCGTGGTATAGTCTTGGGTCTGACGCTGTTGTGGTGGAACGTGTGCATATGTTCTGCATCCCTCCTTATGATGCCAGAGAGATAGTCAAGATTAGATTTTCTGCATGAGATTAGAAAAAAGATTACTGTACATCGAAACGGAAGGGATATAATCTTTTCAGGAAACCTCTGACTGGAACTGAACGTATACCCTTAGCAATATGGGAGTGCCACTGACCACAGTGTAAAATACATATTTTCAGATGAGCTAATATATTTGCTAAGGGTATAAGCGCGGATGGTTTTGCAAGTGACTGCATGTAAATCCTTTTGAATTATCAAGGGAAAGTAGTAATGGAGGTAATAATTGTAAATGATTCAAACAATAAAGTCTTCGAAACATTTCCCTCTATAACAAGCAACAAGACTGGTAAATTTTTCTCTTTTGTGGGACCCCTAATCGATTTTGGATCCTGTACCAGACTTCTCATCTCCTATTATAAAATTTGTAGCCTGCTTAGATTTTTTTGATGTCCAGTAACGCTCGAGTAAATATATTTCCATGCGTTTATCCCTCAAAACAAAGCAAAAGTAAATACGGTTCCAAGTTTTGAACAATCTTTCGTTCCTTTGTGGTTGATGTACCGGAACAATATAATATCGTCAACTATGTTATAGCTTAAAAACTAGGGTAGAACATTGCACCAAACCCACATTTCTGCAGCTAATCCCAAGGCATTCTATCACACCTGAACCGTATAACCACAATCCAAAGTTATAGCTGAGTTATCGTCTAGTAAAGTGTATCGGACACAAGTTTTCACTCAGTTCGTATCTCTACGCCAGTTTATGTGCTGGTCACTGATTGCGCTGACCGCTCGCCGAGATATAATTGTGGTATACGATGGCAGTTGCAACGTCATCAACATGTAATGGGCCAAGGTCAAGTCTGCAAGGTCAGAATCTTGAGTGCTTTTATTACAGGATCGTCGAGAGATCAGGATAATCTTAAAGATCCACGAGAATTCACCGCGGAAATGGTTAAGGCTTTCCTTCGTGGAATACTGAACTCTTCTAAACGTTGGAAGTTCTTGAAGGTACTGATTAAATAGGTTTTCATCACAGTCAAGAAATTGTTACCATACCTTCTTGGAATACTGGAAGTGATTTTCAAAGGTCAAAGTTCAAAGGATGTTTTCTATACAATGATTTCTCCTGAATTCCACCTTGGGTTGTTTTCGGTATCACATCATTATTCTCATCGTAGTTGCTGTGGATTTCTATCTTGGAATTCTTTTTTGTTCTAGGACGCCTAGGAACGAGCCTGGGACTGTTTATCTCATTACTTCAGGCTATATCTGGGGGCTGTGGCATTATCCCTTAGATCCATTGGTGGTTTGACGGGATTTGAACCCAGGACCTAAGGGACCGAAGTCTCGCTCTCTAACCACCAGACCAACTCTCTCACCAAGTAACATGGATACTGGAAGCGATGGAAGTCAAAGTCCGAATGAGGTTTTCAATACGCAGCGTTCTTCATATTTATTTGATTGTCATGAAGCTACCTAGAGGTAATTTCTTGCATACACATTAGTTTTAAAAATCTGAGAGTCATTTATATTATTGTAGTTTTTATGGCTGTTCAATTTCAAGTCGTTGCACACATTAAAAACTGATTCTTATTCTAGTTGTTTTGGACTTTCCTTGTTTGAATGGGTGTAATTTTTTTAAACCAAAGTTCATTTGGCATTAGTGCTACTTAGTCAGAGGGTGTTTTCAATAAAAAGTATTCTGATGATCACGTCTTATTTCTCTAGGAGCTACCTGATTTTGAAGGTGATTAGAAGGTAAAATGATCCACTGTTTACTCTTTTACGGAGGCGGTTGTTTGGATGATTAGTGGTGTTTATGTCTTTGTGGCTAATAATGTTTAAATAATTCTCATCCGAGTTGGTGTGGGTTTCCTTTCTTGAAATACCAGGTACGATTCCGTATCGTACTTATGTAGCAAAAGTAAATGATGCTTAAATCCAGAGAGTTCTTTGCTCCATTTAATTTCCCTAGAGACTTTCATATTACGGAGTGATTCATTACATGATCATCGAGTAAATGATGATGTTGTTTCTTAACTAGTATTCGAAAACAAAAATTAAGTTCTTCCCTACCAATTAGTTGCAGAATGGTCATAAATTATTTCACATATGCATGAACGACAGATCTAGAATCATTTCATCGCAGGGGAGGGCGTTGGCGTAATCACAGGTCACTTCAGAGGTCAGTAAAGTCAGCAAGGTCAATTGGCCTGGAGCAAAGTCAGTAATCCGAGGTGTCGGCTTACATGTTGCATATTGACTATAGAAAACAAAGACCAAGTCATGGGTGGTAACCGTTGGGTAACAGAGTTAAATCTAGATTGCGACCCAGTTGACAATGATCTGTGTGTTTCTAGACTCACTTCAATGGGCCACTAATCATGGCCACCAAGGTAACTCGGTAGATTGTGCTTATCTTAATCCTACATGGTCAACTAATTATTGTGTTTAACGTTAACATGAATACATTGAGTACCTTTACTGATTGATTCTTTAGATGATTGAGCCGAATTAAGTATACTTTCATCTGAATATGAACCAACTCTAAAAAGCATATTTCATCATTGCAAGAAATTTGGGCCAATAAACTAGAGTAATATGTAGAATCTCAGTTTTCGGGAGTAGTCCGCGTCGTTTATTTCGCGACAACATTAGCCGACTTACAGATGGGTTGAAACAATCCAGTCTTTAGTAGTTTAGGTTAACGAATTATATTGGCTACTGTATTACCTTATTCCTGAGTTGTTATGTAGCGGTTTATCACTCAATGTAAATTTCATCAGCCAGATGACACAAAATCATCAGGGTGTCTTCTTCTCACACTGTCTCCTTACATAACACTAGTGTCTATAATAATATGGAGCGAGCTGCTCTAGGGATAGAGCTCAGGGCTTCGGAGCCCAAGATCTCGGGTTCAAATCTTGCCAATCACTAATGAATGTGATAATGCTACAACCATCGAGGTCTAGCTTGAAGTAATTTAACAGTTCCGGACTAGAACCTAGCGTCCTAGGATGTGAAGGTGTGACATTAAAACAAAGTTTCTCCATTATATTTTCAAAACATTTACACTTAAGTCACTAGTGTCGTGGTTGAACACCTGCGAAAAAAATAGTGCTCACGTCCTAGACTGCTGGTTCTTTTCCTTTCAGGACGAAAAAGTGTATTTATTACTTTATTTATTGACTATTTCAGCACCACGACACATATATTGAAGACACCAATTTCCACTGGAGTTCAAGGGACAAATACTTCTCTACAATTCCTTTGTCCAAACACAAGAAGAATATTGTATCCATGTCCTAACTCGGTTTGTCCCCAGATCTTGGGGTTCCACAATAAGATTTCAGCAGCCCATGCTACTTACGCATGTCTGACCATTGCGTCCAGAGATTGAATCAAGTGATCATCGCGGACCCTGGTTGTCGTCTAACTCGAGATATTGGCCAATCTGTCCTTGTCTTGATACTGGATTGGTTGATTTTATTTACATTTGGTCATTTGTAGAGGGTGAGCAATGATTCAGTGTGCGGTTTTGGGGGCAAATAGTGACATCGCTTATTTTGGTTACTGGACGTATACTTCTAATCATATTATAATCCTATAGTTAACTGAAATGTTATGTCCATAAATGCTGAAGTTCGGCGTCGATTAAATGCTTCTTTCTTATTTTAGTGTAAATTTGATGGTATACTTTACACTTTGATTATAATACTAGAGTACCTTTTCAGACTATTTGTCAGTAATACAGGAGTGGATTTTGAAAGATTCCCAAGTCTTTAAAATGTTCTATAAGCTCAGAGAAATAGGTTGTATTAATTGTGTTTTGAAGTGTGTGTGTACTGCAAGGTTATATAAACGGTTACTTCCAGCTTGTGATGGATCCAGGATTAAATAGGTTTTATTTCGTGGGTAACAACGTCATTTCTCGATTTTTTGCAATATCTTTCCCATCATAACCGGTTTTAATCAGGCTATAAATAGATCACGAATTGATTTTTTTACTAGTTCATTGCTATACAATAAGTTAGGGTCTTACATGAAAATATTAAATTTCTAGAAACAAATGCGGACAAATGAAAACATACGAGTTTTAAAGTAAAAAAACAATTGGTACTTTAAACAACCCGATTCTGTTCCAAACTTTACGCTCTTCCCAAATTTCCCATTATATTGGATATCATCACATCAGCAAATGCAAAATATAGAATATCAGTTGATTGACATGTTACGAAACTTCGCCCGTTTGACAGGACCACTGAGTGGTGTTAGTGATAAGAGGTCTGTCAGTTGGTCAGCGTCGGAAAGATAACAACTGATAAGGTGAAACTGACAGGCAGACACTGTTATCAATGACAGACCCATTATCATCTGGTCTCCGTTGCTGGTGTATTTTGGTCGAAACTGATTATTTTATTTGTTGAAATGGCAAAATTTAGAAAAAAGTTTCGCAAAGGTAGTTTATGTGTGTTGTGTTAGGGTGTATAACATAAAGGGTGAACGTTGGGGTGTAAAATGATCGAAAACTAAATGACTTTGTTTATCAGTTATCAGGCTATCACCATAAAATGTGCATAACATTACTCCTACCTGTAATATAATTTAGTATAATTTGGTTTGTTTCTTCCGGATTTTCGCGTTAATTTTCCATATATTAGTATCTTCAAAACGTTATCACAACGCGACGTTTTGGAAGTTAGAACTTGATCCCGTATTCAGCTATGCATGTGCCTAAAACGTTCTTAAACGTAACAATTAGTTTTGGTAAACAAAAATATAGCTGGAAAATCTCAATTGAAAAACAACGCAGGAATAGAAGAAACAAGAAGAAATGTAGGGATGATGGAGTATGTTAAATCTATTAAACAAGCGAGCATGTGTTACTGTTTGAGGAAAAACTTGTCTTGACCATCGAAGTATATAACACGTCTTGACCCTTTGATACCTAGCAACTGGAAGAAGCTTTGGATATCTGAAGTTTTCAGCAGATATGTCACTTGAAACGTTCAGTAAAGCTATCTTGGAGACTATATTTTTAGTGGTTTGACAGTAATATTGATTCACACGCTGACGCATATACTTCAATATTATTGTCAATAATCCTCCGTGAACTTCCGGTATTGATGGCTAGATTTCAATATTTTTAGATTTTCTTCAATATTGGTCGTCCCGAGGTGGTACTCTCAATAATATTGGCAATATTCTAGTATGTTGACAATAATATTGATCGTGTAAGGTAGAAGACCGAGAAGATCACAAAAAGAAAAACCACACAGACAACAACACATACTCAAAGGAGAGATTGAGACAATGGTTCAGACGAGAGTACGGTATGTTTATTCCATGATGACTACCTGCAGTATCCAAAGCATCAGACAAAGTAATACAGTGGGCCCTTTCGAAATCACCTATTTTCAAACGTATTGAAACACGTCCGCAACTCAAACCCGTCCACACCTCGTACTGTACCGTAATTTCGGTGGTAAGCCATCGGCACGACCCTCGTGTATCCTGCGTAGTTACGGCGAGATGCTAGATAATGATGGTGCAGTGGAACTCCCCTCCCCCACCCACCCCGGGCGTCGAAGGTTACCCATCGTATCAGGCGATCGGACACCTGAGCAAATGATGGAAGTCTGGTAGCGCGTAGCAACAGGATAAGCCGGAGGCTGGCCGAGAGAGAGGGAAAATGGAGAGAAAGAGAGGGAAAGATCAGCTGACGTGACGTCACGGCCACGTGTTCACCGTCCAAGGCCACTTTTACGAGAAGTAGTAGGAGTAGAAGAAGAAGTATAAACCAGCTGCGCTGCACCGTGTTGTTTGTTTTTGTCGGGGCGAACGCCCTCTGGCTGCACCTCGGCCACGACGGAGACACTGGAGAGGGGGGGGGGCTTGGGTCCAGGAGATGCTGGAGTTGAAACGAGTTGAAGATGGAATAATGTAAGGAGGATTTTAGGTTGAATACATATTCAGAAAGATGTGTTTGTAAAAAATACAGTATGAGACAGTTGACAGACAATACTGAAGGGATGTATTTGGTAGCTTAGTGTTTTATTGCGCATCTAATTATCAGGTTGCCGGTTCCTGACAAAATACCTTGATTTTTTATGGTTTGAAACTGTACCATGCTGTACTTTATCATTTGGCCTTTAGATAAATTATCCTGACAGAAAACAGATCTTATTAACAAAGCTATACGGATCATCCACGGACTCGAACTTATGTCTGTCCATCTCTTCACAAAGTTCTTTACATTTAATGTAAAGTTTTATCTCAAATTATTTATGATGAACAGAAAACATAGTATTACAAACACTGTGAACGCAAAAATCGTACAGGTAGAACCGCAGTAACGTTGATTCAGTAGATTTCATTTCAAGTGTTAAAAATAAATAGCCTTATAAACCTAAATATTGCAGTAACGGTTCAATTATTGTGATATATTTAAGAAGTACAATAGATCTTATATTTTAACATACTTAATCCAACGATCACGTAAGACTAAATCTTTACATGGACAATGAAAGAGAATTGTTATTAATTTAATTTGGTTATTATAATGTTCTTTTACATTTCAGATTGACAATTTTAACTTAATTTACATCACTTCAATATCATATATAAAATGAAGCTTGGTCACAACAATCACATTCAGTTATTACAGTTTACGAAGAGCGGGGATTTTCTGCTGGATTTCCAAACCATAATCAACGATTGTTCATCCTGCTGTTATCAGTAATTGACCTTGACACTCAGCTCCTGCAGAGGTAATTAAAGCAATCAGATAACAGCAGTAGCTGAGCTGAGTAGTGTATGTAGCTCGTTGTTATCTTATCAGTGTCTTTGTCTGAGTTGCTGACCTACCTCACTCAATGCTTGTTATTCTTATCAGTGCTTGACATGCAGTCAGTGTCAAACGAGATTTATACTCTGGAAATGTCAATCAAGTGTGCAGCTGGAAATGTTGCTGTCATTTCAAACAAAAATATTTTATTTATCAAGGCCTGTTACTATTATTAGTACATACACTCATAATAGAGCTCCTATAATTAATTTATCAACAATATTATCAAAAAACATTGTATCACGGTCTAATTTGCATAATTTTCCTAAAAATGAGGAAGAGAAAGAACTGATTCAACTAAATCAACAAACTGTATATATTTTCTTCTTACTTAACCTAAAATATATGGACGTTTAATGCACGAGTAAATGCAAAGATGATTTTACTGTGAGATGGCTTGTGAATGTTTTTTTCTAAAATCAGCTGTTTAGTCAGTTTTGTCTGTTTATTCAGAGTCACATGAAGACTCTCATGAAAAGATTGGCCATCTTGTTAGATGGCCCACAACCCTTCATTTAGCTTGGTCATCTTTGGTTTATCATAATTACGCATCAGAAGTATCTTTAAACAAACGAAAATCATTCTCGACAACTGCGCTGCAGCATTTTGAAGGTCAGATATAACTGCTGCATAACTCTCAAGTCGTCAGCATGCAGTCGTCAGCTGCTGAGTTGGCTGCTGCCCAGATGTAAATTGACACCTCAAGGCTGGGCTGAAATGGTGTAAAAAAGACCTTGAGGTCTATTGCAGTTATGGGCTTTGTTCATTTGCCAGACACTTGAACAAGAATTGTGCAATGTTGTGATAAACTGTGCCATGTTTGTTGCTGTTATGAGTTGTAATGGTATATATCTCATGTACGTGGGCGTATAACATTTCTTAATGATACAGAAGACATGAAGCAATTGCAAATATAGACCGAGCAAATAAAAAATAAATAGGAAAAGACAATAAATTAAAGGCTGTTCAGAAAATAACACGCTAACGAAGAAAATAATGAGTTTAAATATGGGTAATTTAGATTTTTTAAATTATTTGAAGATGGTTGTTCAGTGAACGATTCAAAACCCCGACGGAATATTGGTAGATCCAGAAGTTGAAGGAAATGTTATTGATATTACACACACCCTTTGGGTAAAGTTGGTTTAAGTAAAGCTGAATTTGTAAGGATGAAGTACCTCACAATATTTTCCGGATCTGTGTAGCGTTTAAGATCAGCTGTTTCAGGAACACAATCCTTGTGATCATGGAACAATACACCTTGAAGAACAGTGATTTATATGACGTGAACACATTTTATCAACCTATACACAAATACCCCCGCCGCAGCAAACCTGCAGACTAAGCGAATTTCCATTTCCCTGAATGGATTTACACTAAAATGTCTCCTTAAAATTATCACATTTATTCCCTATTTAAATAGAATCAGTTTAAAACATACTTAGGTTTGCTGCAACAGGGAGGGTAAAAGTGTTTTTTATGTAAAATGTTAATAGTTAGTAAGAAATAAAAACATTTTCCAAATTTGGGCAAAATATGTTTATAAACAAGCAAACTACAACAGTTTACTTATTCTCCATAAGAATAACATGGGAATTTTAAATTTACAATTTTTTGGAATTTTCTCCGTAACCATTAGGCGCATTATAACGCTTCAATATACTAAATTATTTGTTTTTTTAAGCTCTACAAAATAGTTTCAAAAGAAATTGCAAAATTTTATGTTTTTTGGGTCAAAAATGGGAAAAACCCATTTTTTCCCCATAAAAGCCCCCATAAACCCCCGTTCCCATGGTCCGATCATGCTGGTTCGCGAACTCGTTCAAATAAACGTAGGTTTACACGTTTGTACCAAATTTCATCAAAATCGGATCATTTTTGCTCGAGTTATCGCGCTAACGGACACATATATATATATATATATATATATATATATATATATATATATATATATATATATATATAAATATATATATATGAATTTGAACGGATGGTGTTTTTGACCTCTAGGGACCTCAAAACGAAAAAAAAAATCGGTCCCGGGTGCAGGTCTTACCGTGAGTACTACGGTAATAGCTTATTCCCTATATGGGAAATTCGCTAAAAATGTGGACTTTGCTACGATATGCCAAACATCTTAAGTTATTGTTATTGGTATTCTTTTAAATCCTTTTTATGGGACTTAACGTTCAATGATCAAGAGGTGTTATACCTTCAAAACAATGTTTTCTATTACTAATCACAGATTATTATCCAAACTGGAGTGATATTCGCAAAAAGACAACAAGAGTTATACCAAACGTTTTCATTGTTTACAAACACAACAACTCTAGTGATACCCTCACTGAGTGCATCTCGTGATAAGCCAGTGATTATAATTTCATCAACCTCTAGTCGTGTGCGGGACCAAGGTCAAGGTGATGCATTTCGCAAGCGATCGCATGCAGCGTGACTTGTGTAATCGTAAACATTACCAGTGGCTCTTATCACAAGCCCCTTATCAAGTTCAAAGTCGTATATCGTCACTTAAACAATAGCCAGTCTACTTAGCACTTTGATTCCTTTGGCGATTTAGATTTTAGGAATTAGGTCTTGACAGAGTGCATCTTCGTTTTAACATTTTTCTTTTTACCATTCCTTATCATTAACGTCTTATCAAGTTCAAGGTCTTTAAGCGTTTATGATAAACAATATCTAGTTGATTTTGTAACAGTAAAACTCGGTTTAAAAAGTTAAATTGTGACAGTGCAAATTCTGATTTAGGTAATCTTCAACATTATCTTTGTCTCTTTTCACAGACCTCATGACATGTTCAAGGATTTGTGGTGTCAGTTATAAACAACAGCTAATCCATCCCGAGTAAAATTAAACACGTTTTGAGGGGTTAGGAGTTGATTTTTACGACTATCATAAGTTCATAACTGAAACACCATGAGTTGTCACTTAAGCTTACGTGAACAGATCTTCTTCAATATTCTTCAGATATGGACAACGATTTGTATAATAGTTTGCAATCGGATCTTTAGATTCTAGGTCTTGATCCTAAGGCAATGAAAGCAATCAGATGACAGGTAGATAACAGCAGAAGAAGAGCTGAGTTGTCTGAAGGTTATCTTATAAGTATCATGGTCTAATTTGGTTACTTATTTCAGTGTATGCTTCTGCACAAAAACTATTTTGAAAGTTTAAGGTCTTAAGCGTCACTTAATAAACCATAGCCAATCTGTTTGCTCAACAGTTAACCGCGTGTTTCTAGGATTTAGGTAGTATATTATGAAAACATTGATTCTGTCTCAAGTTCAAGACTTCGGAGTGTACGAATAGCCATTCAATCGAACTACTAACACCCATGATTGTACGGTTACATGGTTAAATAGCCTTTCAAATCTTGATGTTCGGAAGGCAACGATAGTGGCTGACGTTGATCTTGGCAAAACCACAATTCAACAGCCAATCAAACGACGTGGTCATCTACCGAAGACCTAAATTCGTCTACAGTAAATATAGTTTTAATCGTAATAACTTTCTTTGTCTCTTATCACAACCCCCTTATCAAGTCCAAGGATTTCCAACGTCACGTAATAAACAATAGCCAATCTACCGGGTAACAGTAAAAAACTCGGTTTTGTTTTTATTAGGTTGTGACAAGGAGGGAAAGATAAATGGTGGACAGGGCAACCTTGCTCCCCCCCCTCCCCCCCCCCCCCCACTAACACCTGGGGGCGCCCAACGCAGGTGTCGGGCCGCGGTGTTGCCACTTCTCCTGCTACTGTTTTGAATCTGGTCCTGGCTGGCCTACATCTCTTTTGATAGCATCTGGGTTTGTAATGTGGGATAAGACTTGCAGACGTGACTGGACTTAACTCACTGCCACCTCGTTTGAAAAGGATGGGTGTAAGGTTGTTCAGACGTGTGTTTGAAAAGGAAGGATGCAAGGAGGTTCTGTGTTGGGTTTGGATTTTGTTCTTTTTTGGATCGTCGGTGCAAGTTGATGGTGTTGGTGAAAGAAGTAAGTGTGACTAGGCACTTCGTCATAGGCGAAGCAGTGTCATTTCCCCAATTATTAGTTTCAGAAGAAATTTAGTTCTTTTTGTGTTTTCTGTGTTCTAGATTTGTGTTTGGACAGCACTTACCTCGGAAATAAATGGTGTTGGACTAATAATTTGAGAACACGAAAGATCTGAACTTTTGACCTCTGTAATCTAGGCGAAAATACAGAATACAGGGTGTCCCATAAGTAAAGTGCCAAACTCTGGGAATAGGTTCTATGGGTCAAAATAAAGAGAAAATCAAGAATAAAGTTTTTTTCAAAAACGCTTCGTTTACCAGATATCCGCCATTTTGTATTTTTTACTAAATAATTTATATCTTCTGATTTTTTCAACCGATCCTTATAAAACTCGGTAAGTATGTTTAGATAAAAGAGACATACTGTAGAAAAAAAATTCAACTTGGTCCAATTTAAAATTTCAAAATGGCGGCCATTTTGAACATTTAATCTAAAATTACGGGAAAACGGTAAAAAATACAAAAATGTACTAAGAACACTTTTTTTTATAAAATTTTATTTCCAATCTATCAACACCAAAAACATGAAAATCGAACAAAAAATAACCGAGATACATTAAAATGTGTGTTAAGAGGCAGCAAAAAATCCATTTGTTGTAAATAGCCCCAATCAGCTGAACAGCTGATTGAAAAACATGTGTTTGTTGAGTTGCATTGTTGCATTGTTGTTATTATTGTTCTGTTTACTTTAAACATCATCATTGTGATCAGGTTAGGTTGATATTTTCTAAGTTTATTTAAATGCCGAACCATAGCTATTCTAATGTCGAGCTAGCTGATATTCATTTTTTTTACGGCTTAGGTAATGGGAATTCGCGTGAGGCATGCCGCCTTTACGCAGAAACGTTCCCCAACCGACGAATTCCGTGTAGGAAAGTGTTTGTAAATGTTCACAGGAATTTGAGGGAACGAGGAACACTAAAATTCACTGAGAAGACCGGACGGGCTGTTTCTGTAGATACATTAAATAATCAAGAAAGAGTTTTGACGGCCGTGGAAGAAGACCCAAGTACTAGTGTTAGAAGAATATCGCTTGAACATGGTATTTCAAAAAGTTCTGTGTGGCGGATTCTACATAATCAGCAGTTGTATCCTTACCATATCCAAAGGGTGCAATGCCTAACCGATAGGGACTTTCCACCCCGTATTAACTTATGTCAATGGTTCTTGCAACAGATCGCATTACTTCCTCTGTTTCTCTCCAACATTTTATTTACCGATGAGGCTGGGTTCTCGAGAGAAGGAATTTTTAATTTTCATAATAATCACTTCTGGGCCGATGAAAATCCCCATGAGATATCACAAAGAAGGCATCAAGTGCGCTTTTCTCTCAATGTTTGGATAGGCATTGTTGGGGACTATCTTATAGGGCCATGGTTTTTACCCAACCGACTTAATGGTGTGTCTTACTTAAACTTTTTAACACAAGATCTTCCCGGATTGCTAGAAAACTTACCCCTTCATTTGAGAAACAATATGTGGTTTATGCAAGACGGTGCGCCACCACACTTTTCATTGGATGTAAGGCGACATTTAAATCAAGTGTTTGGAAATAAATGGATAGGGCGTGGGGGGCCCATCCCATGGCCTGCCAGGTCTCCTGACCTTAATCCCCTGGACTTTTTTGTATGGGGCTATTTAAAATCTTTGGTTTACCATACCCCTGTTGACAGTATTGAGGACTTAAGGGAACGAATTGTAGCAGGTTGTGAAGTGATAAGACAAAAGCCTGGGGTATTTGAAAGAGTGAGGGAGTCGATGAGAAAGAGGATGGTTTGTGTCGTAGAAATGAATGGAGGACACATGGAACATTTGTTGTAGTTGATAACTTTCAAAAAAGCTATCATTTGTTAAGATTTGATTTTGTATTTAATTAGTTTCCTCATTTTTTATGTTGTCACTCAATAAATGGTTTCAATGTATCTCGGTTATTGTTTTGTTAATTTTAGATTACAAGTTTAAAATGGCCACCATTTTCAGATTTTAAATTGGACCAAGTTTAATTTTTTTCTACAGTAGGTCTCTTTTATCGAGTTTTATACAGGTCGGTTGAAAAAATATGAATTATACCAATTACAATTATTTTCTAAAAACAGCTGATCTGGTGATTGGGGCTATTTACAACAAATGGATTTTTTGCTGCCTCTTAACACACATTTTAATGTATCTCGGTTATTTTTTGTTCGATTTTCATGTTTTTGGTGTTGATAGATTGGAAATAAAATTTTATAAAAAAAAGTGTTCTTAGTACATTTTTGTATTTTTTACCGTTTTCCCGTAATTTTAGATTAAATGTTCAAAATGGCCGCCATTTTGAAATTTTAAATTGGACCAAGTTGAATTTTTTTTCTACAGTATGTCTCTTTTATCTAAACATACTTACCGAGTTTTATAAGGATCGGTTGAAAAAATCAGAAGATATAAATTATTTAGTAAAAAATACAAAATGGCGGATATCTGGTAAACGAAGCGTTTTTGAAAAAAACTTTATTCTTGATTTTCTCTTTATTTTGACCCATAGAACCTATTCCCAGAGTTTGGCACTTTACTTATGGGACACCCTGTATAGGACTTCCCTGTTCTTAGTCTTGACAAAACAATTCAACATTGTATCTTTTCGAAAATTCTAGATCCAAAGTGATTGTTCTTATTGTAGCCTATGACGTAAGAATAACTAGATTTGATTTATAGTTTAAAAGTAAACAGATTTAGAGGCCCACTAGGTGTTTGTCTTTATTGCAGATTCAAAGTTCAACTAAATTGTTTTGTGTCAGAATATAGTTGCAATCATTATTGTTAGAAAATCTCGATATCAGACTTTTAAAATAAAACCTTTTAGAAGACATGTCATCACATGTTACATCACCAATTGGAAACTTGTGTTATCTTCACAAGAAATTACTGGAAACTTAAAATATATTTACATGGAACTTCATGGAAGGACAGACACAAGTTTAGAGAATTACTATTAGTTTCTACTATTATTTTCTCCCACTAAATGTTTTATCCCAGCTTCTTACAGACGGCAATTTAAAGTAATATTTTATAAAACCTTATCATACATTTTTACTTTTTCTGAAGAGATGCCTTTCTATGACCACGTGAAAAATCTTGTCGTCAATGGAAAGAAGTGTACTCAATCCTAAAACTGCTGACACATAGGTCATTTACTCCCCAATTTGCAGGCATTATACAAAAAAACGTTGATATGAGAGAAGTAGAAGATGATGATATAAATCATACGGATATTATATGAAAACTTTGATTCTGAAAATTTAGGCTGTTTAAAAAGATGTCTTTGCAACACCACATCAAAACTTTGATGTCATATTGGAGAAGCTAACTCAATCTCTAAATTGATGACGCATGCATGGACATTTTTACCTCAATTTGCAGACATAATACCAGCAGTTGATGCGAATGATGATGACATAAATGACGCCAGGTGCAAGATGCAGATGCATGCAGCTCAACATGCACTTAGCTGCACCTGTCATTACGCGACCTTGAAACTATCATTGCAAACACTTCCTTTGGAATATCAAAGCTTTGTTTGGCTTCGTGCAGAAGATCTCAATGTCAATTGGGTTTACGTGCTGATGGAAGATAGGGATTATGTTTTTTCTAGCTTTTGATCGTGCAGTGTCTTTTGATTTGTTGCATGATATGTCGAGATCATCTGCAATTTGATCGTTTTGCATGCGAATAGAGGAAGGAATTTATATTACGATTGAAGAAAGAGAAGAGTGTCTGCCTTTCCATCACGTGATACCGGTCCGATTAAATTTGTATACGTACTTTGCGATAAGATCATCTTCGTACCGAAATTACTAGAAACATTTTCTATTTTTTTTATTGATCTACTTAAATCAGAAGGTCGGTGTTTAAATTTAAAGTTTGTTTCTTAACCAAGATGTTATTTATTAGTCATTGGGCCGTGAATTAATGAAGCTATAAAAAAAGGTATTTGATAGTCTTAAGACCAGAGTTTGGACCGTTCCCTTCCAAAAAAGTTGAAGATTCTTGTGTAGAAACACAAAACAAGACGTCGCATATGTTCTGTGCTCTCTGGTGATGACGCTGATTTCAATCCTGGTTTCAGAATGATTTTCCCAAGCCAGATTTAGCAGATTAATATCCCACTCCTGATGGAGTGTAAGTGATTCTTTCATCATCCATGTTAGCCCAGGAAAATAGAGATTAGGTCATTTATAGAAGATTCACGTGACCTGTAAAAGACAACCGAACAATGTGTGACATTACCTAACTACATCAAATCTAACCTAATCAAACATACCTAATCCTCTCACCTTACCTGTACAGAGATAAGCAAAAAATACAACAACAAGGTAAGTACTCACTATTTTGTGTTTATAAGTCGAATCTAGTTGATTTACAAGCATAACATAGAAATACGTTAATTATAGTACTGTATCACAACAGTTTTGTAGGTAGGCCTATTGCACAAGGGGGCGATTTTTTAAAAGAAGAAAAAGGTTAAACGTTTGATTTTCAAAATAAATTACAAATTTCATTACATTGTCAACCCCTCCCCTCCAAAAAAGTGCACACGTGTAACTGAAAATCACAAACCGAGACTCGGCAATCATAAATCATCCCAACAAGACCACGTGACTCGGAAACACATGTCCTGCTTTATTTACAGCTGTTTTAATTACAATAAATTACGACTCATAAAGAAATAAAAGTGGGCCTGCTTGTGCTACGGGCCAGCGTCGATTATAAAACAATAAATTATCTTAGCGCGGCGGTTTGTTTGGAAACTTGGCAACACCGGATGAGGTGGTTGACCAGCCTGATCCCAATCACGGTCTGTCCGTCTGTCTGTCTGTCTGTCCGTCTGTCTGTCTATCGCTGTTTGCAATGGACCGAGAAAGCTGACCAAGAAAATTACTATTGATTTTTTCCTTGATGAAGACTACTTTCATGACTATTCTGGCATAAACAAATCAATAACTATTTTGTATTACCGTTTATGATACATTTTTTGTAATTTATTTGATAAATCTTGCCCGCTTCAAAAGTTAATCTTTTATTTTTCTCAACCCAATATTTTTCCATAATTTTTTTACAGGGAACACCATGATTTTTTTTTTCTATTGACATTATCTTTCACTATGATCTTTTTACCTGTGTTAACTGATTATCTGTTGAGGTTAACTTTTATAAATCTTTAAATTCCTAATTGAATGCATTTATTTCTTAAATAAGTTGTATGTTTTTAATTTAATCTCGTGTACACGTTCTAGCAAATTTCTCATTTATGATAATCTAACTAAAGCAAATATTAATTGTTGAACTAATTAACGACAGTGTTATTTCTCCTTCCTCAACAATCTGTAGATCCACTTATCAAAACCAAAAATTTCCTACATTTTATCAATAGTGTGATGACAATTTTGTTAAATGTCACTTGACTAGCAAGCAAAAACAACCGATATTTCTCTGAATATCTACGTTATGACGTAAATATCTATGGATGTGACGTCGGAAAAGTCGTCGACCGTCCTTGGGAGGTTGACGTTACGGGACAATCAACCTTCAGCTTTCCATGTTGTACGTTGAACTTGGGAAATACTCATAGAACAATTTCACGGGCAATAACCTCAGTAATTGATATCAAAACTCACCAGTTCTAGGAAAAATAATACCGTAATTTCCAACGATATTTCATCAATTTTATGAATCATGTTCGACCAGTTTGAATAAAAATCGTCGATACTTTTACCTTTTAATAACTTACAATTTCACCGATAAACATACGAAAGAAATTTGTGCTAATAGTTATGTAACATTTTTTGATAGTGAAACCCCAAAATAAGTTGATGGGCTGATGGACAGTCAACTTCAGGGTAAACAAATAAAGATAAATACAATTTCAATATATTGGGGAAAACAGAATGGCATGTTCTAATTGGACTAAACAACCAAACCAACAACAATACACACACAAACAACATCCCAAACATACAACAACAACATGAACATTTACAACAACAAAACATCAGGACGCAGGGACTTTTTATACGAAGGTATAACCTCATGAACAAGAAAAATGGACCAGAAATTCCCAACCAAATTAACATAATGTATAGTGTTGAACCAATTCAAAGATTCACAAAAAATTCTAAAAACAATTTAAAACTAAAATTGTAAATGCTAATCATCAATTTAAAAACATATCATCACCAGTTATGTTTTAAATCACCTACATGTTTTACTGCTACCCATGCCTTGACCATAAATTTCTTTTAGTAATATATTATGTTTCTCCTTTTCTAGAGTTATGATTCCTTGCCCGTATAGAGAAGTGGTCTTCCAGGTATAACCTTGACAGAAAGCAATAATGTGCATAAGTTCCTGATGACATGTAACCTATCTGTAAGTGTTAAGACTTAACCACAAGCATAAGCTGCCAACTGCCACTGCCAACTTGATTTCTTCAACCTTGACGTATACTGTTTAATGTGCCACTTGGATATCCTTTGCAGAACTTCCAAGGAAACCAAAGTGGTATGAAAAGAACTGCTTCAATATGTTGTGCAAATAAATCGTTTATTACAACAGTCACAGTGTAATCTCATTGAAAGTCAAAATACCTCTACCGACGATTTTGAATATTATAATTTGTATATTTCTAATTTATTTTACTGAGTACAAGTCAAATATATCTTGTTTTTATGTGGTTATATCACTGCCGATTAATTACTAATGTACCTAAATATATACTATAGTAAATTTACCATTTCACAGTATTCGTGAAGTGGTCATGAAGTTTCATTAGGTGATGAACCCACTGGGCCTGTTTTAAGAAATGTCATCATATCATAATCCTCTTCCTTCTATTCAGTCATCTTCTTTGCTATTGGGTTCATCTGAAATCAAACTTGTTCACGTTTTGGTATTATATTCTAGACAAAAAAGGCCTACATATCGAAATATATATTTTCTTAATATCCAGTTACGAATAACAACAACCGAAATCCATTATATTTTCTTTCACATATTCAACTTAATTGGTAATTTTGAAGTCCCATTGTATCGGACTATGGAGAGAGAAAGACGGTTTACAGTATTCCCGAAAATTGTTTAGTGTTCTAAAACCAAAACACCATTTTAACTTACCAAGTTTGGAATCAAAGGTTTTTTATATAACGCACAAATCTTTGCTGATCTCAATTCGAAGCTTTCTGAACCAAAAGCTCAAACTGCCTTTATATAATTTATTTCTATAAAATTACACCCTCATCACAAAAAAGAGCGTATAGATGATGTTTTCCAAGCTGATTGTTATCCAGCTAATTACCGGATCATTTACACTCCCCTCGACAGGTCTGTGCATGTCTGGGTCCCTTGGTGGGGGGGGGGAGCTCCGTGACGTAGCTGCCCGGGGTCAAGGGGCCAGTTTTTGTGCCCCGGGGCCCAACTCGGTCTGTTTACACGGCAAGATCAGCTGTTGCTTATAGATCACTCCTCCTCACTCTTGTACACTCTCGGTCAAAATTTTTATAGCTCTTGGTTCTCCCCAATCCACAATTCCTTGGCACCTCTCCAATCCCGGCCTTCATTTGTTACGATGTCCTAACGGTTTAGTGATGTAGTTCCTGTATTGTTGTGGTTTGGTCCTTCTTTCAATTTGTACTAGCTGTAACTCGAGGGCTTTGCCCCGTTTAACTTCTTAATTTTCAAGATGATCTCGTTCGCATGGCTCAATCACGTCCTGGTTGAAGTTCGTTTGCTACGCTCACTCACCTTTAGGTTGGAGCTCGTTCGCTGCGCTCACTTGCCTTCAGGTTAGCTCGTTCGCTACGCTCACTTGCCTTCAGGTTAGCTCGTTCACTACGCTAACTCGCCTCCAGGTTGAAGTTTGTTCGCTATGCTCACTCACCTTTTGGTTGCAAATTAGCTGTTGACATAAATGTAAAAGAAATAATAGTGCTGCACCCTGTTGGTAATCCTTGTAACTTTAATGCTATTGAACATCATAGAACAGAACCAACTTGTTTAATTGAAACAGCTGTTAAGATTCATTAATTCCATTTCTCATAAGGTTAACATGGGAAACTCCAGAGCCACTGGGGCGGAGCCGACTGGACGGATCACGAAATTGATGGTGTATAAACCTATTCCATGAAATTCTACACGTATGTACCAAGTTTCGTGGCAATCGGTTCAGCGGTGTCTGAGTTTATCACTGCCAAATATATATATATATATATATACACAAACATCCTCTTTTATTATACTTATAGATAATCCTGCATTCAAGAGTACAGTAGTTGAAAAGGATAAGAGTCTAAAACTCTTACCCCCGCGTGATCCCAGGCTTATCACGTGACTCGCCCCTTCACGGTGATTGGCGATTGGCACTTTGATGTCCAATCAACCACGTCCACGGGAACGAACAGCTGGTTTGGTACAGAGTTTTAGGATTTCGAATAAAAATAATGATAATGGATAATGAGGTGCTTATAATGATTTTTAGATCACTCGATGCACTGTTTACATGCAATTTATATGTAATGTAGTTGGTTAAAGATAAAGGGGGGGGGACACAGAACACTAACAAGTACACTACGCTATGGAGTTGTTGTATTAAATACAAAAGTCAATGGTCAATGGTTTGTCAACTGGCATAATTGAAATTAGCGATAATTTTATCATTTTCTCGGTTCCATTCCTTCTTGCTTTCTTTTCTCTATTTCTTTTGTCTTCCTTTCTTCCTTTTCTTCCTTGAAAAATAAATTTAGAAATATGGGAAAACAACGTTCAGCTTATAAGATCCTCTGTAGGAAAGTTTATGACGAATCGATTTGGACACAGGCTAGGATGAAAACAACAGGAGTCAAATGCTCAACAGCCCGTTTTTACACTTTCTAATTGCCTAACATCGATGGATAACGATTCAAATAACTGGCAAATCTTGGATAACATTTATCAACTCGTCATTTATCGATCGTCCATTTCTCTTCCTTCTTGTCTTCCTTACTTTGTTTTTCTTAAGACCTTCTTACGATCATTTCTTCATCTCTTTGTACTTCTTCCTATATTTTATCTGCCCTGCCCTTTTTCTTCTTTCGTTCCTCTTTTTACTCCTTCCAGCCAGACACTCTTCCTACCTTCCCTTCTTTCTTTATCCATTCGTCCATCTCTCTTCCCTTCCTATTTTAAATACCGTTCCGAAAATTAAACACGCTCAATCAGCACTCAATACTAACTTAATGCCTCATAGTCAGCCAGTTCATGTAATTGAGTGTATGAATCATAGGTGTCAGTATCCTGACCAGCCCGATGGCAATGATCGCCGTGCGGTCAATATACCATTATTTTGCCAACAGCCATATTTGACACGTTTCTTTTTCTCCCTTTTTTCGTACTCTCCATCCTTCCTGCCTTCCTATCTCAATTCCTCCTTTCATATTTCCTTTACTTTCTTCATTTTTCTTCTTTCAATTCTTCCTCCTTGTCTTTGCCTTTCTTTCTTCATTTCCTTCGTACATACATTCACTCTTTGCCTACATTTCTTTCCTCGTTTCATCAGCCCTACTTTTATCTTTCTTCGCCTCTCCTTTTATTCCTTGCTGACTTTAAACCTTCCCTACTTTTCTGCCACTCTTCTCTATTCCTCCATCATATTATGCTTTGCACGTCATTTAGACACGCTCAATCAACAGCAATACCAGTTGAATGCCTCCTAGTCTCCGGTTCACGTAATCGTCGAGTATGAATCACCACTGTCACCATCCTGATGGCAATGTTCGCGTTCGCCGTACGGTCAATATACCGTCCAGTAGAGTTACGTGCGAGGCAAACGTGCCGTGTTTTTTGGCGCGTCACCTCCCGCAACCTTGTAGTGCCATTTCCCTCGCTTTTTACACCCGAAGTGACGTTCTACCGCGTGACCGTTCAAAGAGGGTCGTCAACTTGGAAGATAACTGTGACATGTTGACAAGCTGTTGTTTTCCTATGTGTTTCACATGTTGGTCAAATACAATTTAGTTACGTGATTGAGATGGGAAAGGTTCTGAATTCCGTTTATACATTTACGGATACTTTTTACTCCGCAGACAGTAAATCTACATGAGTTACAACAGTTCAAAACTAAAGACCTTCGTCCAAATGTTCACTCAAGTAAAGTGTGGATGTAGTGAAGAGGGGTTTTAACTACAGATAAAGATATTCTCACCTCAAAGTTTTTTATTTTTCAGCTTTCTATGGAGGTAGACCTACGCCTTAAGATTGACTGATTAAATCCTAATAAATACAATTATTAACGAGAACTGTACAAAAACTATTATCATCTCATAATGTAAAAAATAAACAAAGATAACAATTTTGAATCTTAATTTTTTGTCGGGAATCCACCATTAAATGGCGTCACTAAACGAAAGCTTAATAATGACATCCAAGCAAATAACCGAACCCAATTATCGGGATTATACGACCAAACTTCAACTAAAGACAGCCCAGAAAATTTAGAAATAAATCAATAAAAATACAAAAATTGCAAAAGGTTGTACTCTTGCGAACCATTTTAAACTTAAATTAATTCACTCCTTTTGACAGCTGATCCGTCTCATCTCTTTAAACAAAGCTGCCAACCCTATCTGCCCTCGCACGCTGCATCCGCTGCACATGCACCGCACTTCCGGCATGCTCTATGCACCCCGCGTGGCCCCAGGCTTATCACGTGACTCGCCCCTTCACGGTGATTGGCGATTGGCACTTTGATGTCCAATCAACCACGTCCACGGGAACGAACAGCTGGTTTGGTACAGAGTTTTAGGATTTCGAATAAAAATATTGACGGTAAATCAAGCGGAAGGAGGGTAAAGGGTTTCAAAGGGGTTTTCAATGGGTGATAAGCAAAGTGAGAAAGGTTTTTGGAAATGACGATTTAAATCCTTGGTGGTTGAACCAGGTTGAACAGACTTGTAAAGGTTTTATGGGATAATCTTGTTGTATCTTGGTGTTTCCGCAATTTATTTACTGTTGAAAAATATTTCAACGTCCAATTTTCTATCGGTATATAAAAAATTATATCAATGGTAAATGTTTACCAAATTTGACTTCATGTATATTATATGTACATCATATTATTGATTGTAATTTTTGTAAAATCCACACCATAGAAAACTGATTGACTTGCATATTTCCTTACCTTTGAATATCCTATTAAAGAATAATGCCTATCTTTGGCCAAAGAAATCAAAATTATTAGGCCCATGTTATCCAGGGTTGAAGTACTATAACGAATCCTAAACAAAAAGTATGTTAAGGAATAATTCGGGATTAAATAAAGTAATCAAAACCATCACCATATTCATACATGATTAAGCTATTATTTAAATCTATAGCCTTCACTAATAATAATCTATTGGAGTTGTTAAAACGAATTTGTTAAAATATACAATACATCGTAAAACCGTAATCAGTAATATTCGTAAAATTAAAATTAATTTGAGTATTAATTCCGTCGCCTTAAACTTCCTTAAAAAGCTCTACCTTGGAAGTTTAAGCTGCAGTTACTTTCCCAGATTTCATAATCTGCTATTACAAAAATGCAATAATTAAGATCACAAAACACATTGGATGTCCAAAGGGAACTTGTATCGTTAATTGCATTACAATACCATGTACCAACTGCCAACCACTCTTTTACTTTAAGGCAACTCGCTCAAATTCCTCCAAAGTTCAAACTATCTAAACCACTCAGTTCATAGATTAGAAGTTTCATTTTCTTCAAACCGTGAAAAAAACACTCACACCCATCTTACAATGTTTCACAAAGGAATTTACTTGCACCCATAACTATCCACATTTCAAAGCGTAACCTCATAACTCAAACCTCTTGACAAGTACACGTTCCCAGATCCATCTCCTGGGATTCCAGACGAATTCCGTATTGGACTCACTTGTCACTTGAGTATTCAGTATTCACGCATGCCTGGCTTGCCACAAAGACACCTCGAATTAATTGCTCTTAAACCCCTCATTGTGTTGCCAAGGTAAACATTCGGTACGTCAGGACTGGGTCTAATCCCTTCAAACGTCCAGCGATAATTTTCGGTCAGGTGTCACGGATATAAAGGCTTTCGGTTCTGAGAGATTTATCTGATCGTCATCGACAAAGCAGGATGAACTCCGGAATGTGTATTGAGGAGACCACACATGCATGATAGATCACGTTGGGTCATCCAGGTTGTGTAGCGTGTTCTTGTGGATCACACTTTATCATTTCATAATTAATTCTACTTCTTGACACGCTCGACAAAGATAAGGTGATTGATTTCTTGGCTGTTTTGTGATTGGGTGTTTGGAAGACTTGCATTGTTGAAGTATGAACAATTGATCACCATTTTGTTCTACCTAGTCAATGGTACTTCCCACGAGAGTTGATCTGTGGATGAATCAATTCAATTCAATCCAGGTTGTTGTTTTAGAGCTCGTGTTCTTGTCATTATCGAAGTGACACTTTATAATTTCATAATTCATCTTCTTGACAGACTGTACAAAGATATCAAAGTGATTGATTTCTTGGCTGAGTGTGATTTGGTGATGTTTGAACGACTTGCATTGTTGAAGTATGAACAATGGATCACCATTTTGGTGTACCTAGTCAATGTTCCCACCAGAATTGATCTGTGGTTGAATCAATTCAATTCAATCCAGGTTGTTATTTGAGAGCTCGTGTTCCTGTCATTATCGAAGTGACACTTTATAATTTCATAGTTCATCTTCTTGACAGACTGTACAAAGATATCAAAGTGATTAATTTCTTGGATGTTCTGTGTGATTGGATGATGGCCAAGACGTGTTGAATTCATGAGGAGCATGAGTAAGTAATTGATCATGATCATTTACTGTTGTTATTCCGAGGTACTTCCAACACTAGAGTTGAATCTAATCTAACCCAGATTGAGTCATAAGAGATTGTGTTCTGGATTGACCAATCCGCCCTTATCCTAATTGATCAATCCACCCTTAGTTGAGGCTTAAGAATCGCTAGACGAAATCAAGGTAAATTAACCTTTTTAGTTATATGCTAAGTGATTCGAGAGTACACAAAAATTGGCATACCCTCTAAAACATGTTGCATTTATGAGGAACATGGGTATCAATTGTGATCGAGTTGATGTTCCTGCTTGATTGTTCATTTCACTGGGCAGAATTTATCCACTTCAATCCTTTGAAATGGATTGAACAGTCCTTATTCACACTTATACCAAGCTACAAAGGTCCCCAGTCTTCTATTCCTATATTTGAACCAATCATCACACCGTTATTTGTCCGTTAGTCATCGTGTCATGACATTGAGATTGATACAAATCTTGTAATTATTCCCAGAACTGTTCGTGCAAGGTAGGTGACACATTTGGCGGGAAAACAATCACGTTATCAACAAATGACTGCTATCAGCTTCCGCTTGATAATTGGACCAATCGTAACGAGGCCTGTTGGCGCGCTGGTGGACTTTCAAACAATCATTACCATCACAATCATCACAATCATTGCAATGATTGCAACGTGCGTACGTGAGCGGCTGCAGGCAATGCATCTGCGGATAGACACATTTGCACAATAATGGTTTATCATTGTTGTGTTGGTTTTTTACGAAATTGTTTGCGTACGTGCAGAAGATAGCGTCGTTATTTGTGGTTATCTTGGGTTGAGTACGGATGGTTGATGTAGATAATTACATGAAGGTTCTTTTGGGAAAATATTGGTTTATTGTCGTTGTATTGGGATACTATTATTGTTTGAATACGTGTAAAACAATGCATGTTGCATGGGTTATTTGTTCAAAAATGAAAAAAATAATGTCAACATTTTTAAAAAGGAACTTTTTCCTTTGTCGTTTTATTTTTATTTGATTGGCTATTTTTATTTAAATAGTTTTCGTACATGTGAAAGAATTTTTGCTGCATAGTGGTTTGTTGATATCCATGGTAATATCATTATAAATATCTGCAGACAGGTATTTGTTTAATTTATTTAAATGATAAATTGAATTAGGAATATTGAAATTTAATTCTGTGTGCAGTAGTGAAATAAAATATTTGTATGATTAGGAGTTTCTGTTGTATTAAATACTGTAAGGTATAAAAACGATGTACGTATACAGTAGTTCTAATAATACTTTCTAAATAATTTTAATTCCGAATAGTTTAGTGTATTCAAACATTTAGCTATAACAACTTAAATAGTGAAGTTTTCCTTCACGCTCACTACAAAGGGCAACAAAGAACATATTTACTCATGCAAATACAGTGCTGTAATATGGGTACAGTATTTACCGATACAATATATATGCAGGATTACTAGTTCGAACCTTCTTGATATTCAAACATAAAATAGCGCTAGTAACTTTCTTGCGTATGAATAAAACATGCACTAACCAATGTAGTTTGTAAATGCCCTCGCTTAGATTTTACAGCTCTGGGATAATTTTGCTTAAGTAATTGTCAAAGTTTCTGTGCATCTGGGTATTTGAGCACGTGTGCAGTTTTAGTGACTTTAAATGATTTAAATATAATAAGCTTAGTACCGAACTTTTTCAGTAATAAATAGTTTTTAGTTAGTTGAGTTCACTTTTACAACCTCTCTTCAATTGAAAAATCATGCTTCAGTATTTGTATTGGCCTACCTGTATTGATACCTAAGGTGGTACCGTTCCATTCCATTTTAAGTACATGGTCGGCTCTTTATTCTATAGTAAAGTGTTAAACTAATCCAAAACAACACTATTTTCCATCCAAAAATATTCCTTTCCTTATCTCTATTACCAGTACTTTCCTACATGATAAATTTAACTACTTCCACTAGAAGTAATTGAAGGGTGTACCTGAGTCCGTGTCGTAACACTTCGGCCCAAGTAACACTTCGGCCCAGTAACATTTCGGCCCGAAACCCCAGATGTGGCCTACGGTCCAACTCTCTACCTGCCCACTAGTAACACTTCGTCCCAACAAAATATTTGACAGGTTAGGTTAGGTTAGGTTAGGTTTGGTTAGGTTAGGTTAGGTTAGGTTAGGTTAGGTTAGGTAAGATTCAACCGATTCTCCGTCATGTGAGGTCAGAGGATGCAAGGGGTGACGGTTGGGCGATATTCCACCAGAGGGTGGTTGCAAAGTATACAGGTCATGTACCTCTTACTACCTGAACTGCGTTCCTCAACCCTTGTCAATTTTTCGTCGGGCCGAAATGTTACTCCATTAGCTTATTTAATCATCTGTAAAAGCGAGTGGGACGAAGTGATACTGTTTTTCTAAGAAATTTGAGTTTGGCCGAAATGTTACTGGGCCGAAGTGTTACTACATCCCTGAGTCTACTTGAAGTATGGATTGCGTGCAATTCTAAGTAGAAGTGTGCAAGTATGCAATCAACGTTGTGCAATATTTCGTCCACTAACCTACGACAAAAAGCCATTCCGTTCGGTGAAAAAACTTTTCAGTGTAAATATGATTCCTTAATTGCAGGTTCATTGCACGGTCCAACTTAGGATTTAATTTCTCGTGTAACTGGAGAGGGTTGGAGCAGTGTTTATAAAACATAACTTGGATTCGGGTAACTTGATTCTGAAATGGACAGGTGGCTTTCACAAATTGATTTAGAGACATGGTTTGAATTAAAAGTTTTTTTTTCGACAACGTTGAAATATTATTCGATATTTCGATATCCCTTCTACTAACTTTGATAGTTGAATTTTGAAATGGTGTTACAATGTGAATGGTGTACGCCATTACAGTATATTCCGTGTGATATTTTTGCCATATACACATTTTAAATCGATTAATTTTTCTCATTTGACACAATTGTTTGTATGAGAATTTTTTTATATTAAAATGTAGGCTACATGAACCGCTTATCCTCAAATGTTATCGGGATAGAACTCTTCATCCGGGATGCGAACTACTAGCATAGATAAAAGGAGTATAGACATGTCTATACTCCTTTTTTATCTTTGCTAGGATAGTAACACCTAAACATTGTAAGAATTATTACTGCTAACGCTGACGCGCTATTTTAATGCTGCTCAAGCTTGTTAAACAATCTTTCTATTACGTCCTCAACACAAAGACAACAACTGTCAACTAAAAACACTATGATAAATTATCATAGCTGGGCAAGAACTGGCGCATTTATAGGTCATGGAGTAAGAAGTGTGCAAGTGAGCAAGCGATGCACAGTTAATGCAGACATATGCTTATGTGACGTAATAAAAACCAAAACCCACGACCCAGCTTACCCAGCT
Organism: Macrosteles quadrilineatus; assembly: GCF_028750875.1. Lineage (NCBI taxonomy): Eukaryota > Metazoa > Arthropoda > Insecta > Hemiptera > Cicadellidae > Macrosteles > Macrosteles quadrilineatus. Next base: position 69,848,491 of record NW_026542597.1, read on the forward strand.
GAACCAGTGCCATCTTGGATTGAAAAGAGATAGATTTGGCTTTAACTGATCCGATGTTTGTGAAAATTGGTTAAGATTTTTGTTAAGTTTTGAAGCCTGGTATTTTGGATTTCAGAATATATCTGGTTAAATATTGTTTTGTAACTGGTAACACACTTAATATATAATTATAACTACCCCATGCTGCTCCACGCCGTTAAAATAAATTTAATATCCGACAAATAATCAAATTTATGATTTTTGATTGAGTAATAATCGGTAGAGCTTATTAAGCTATTAAGAGCTTACTTTTTAATCTTGAGCAACTGATTCAAACGATCAATAGCTCAAATTAAATCTGTGTGTTCATAACTTCAATTTGAGACCTCAATCATGCAAATTGGTCGGGTAGCAGAGCCAAACTAATTCCGTCTATTAAAGGAAAGATATACTTTACAAACAAACGTAGACTTTTTATCCAGTCCGCACTACAATACCCCCCTCCTCTCAAGAAAGACAACTTTTTTTACAAACACACGCATTATACATAGTAAACCCTTCCTTCTGAGTTTAGAGGCGTTTTGCCTAAATTATCAGTGATTTATCTACCATCAAAGTCTACTGGTTCGATGACAGGCACTACTAGTTTTAATGTTTATTGGTTCATAAACATAAACCGAGCGCGCGATACAGCGGTTTACAGCGTCAAAGATGGGGCTTTCTGTGTGTTTTCCATTGTTCAACAGGCAGTTATCCCAACTTTAATTCCGGAATCGTGACCCTTAGCGCCACTAAAATGGTTGATGCATGAGTAAATGGTAAATGGTGTTTGTAAATGGTAAATCTGAGATGAGCGCTATGGTGTATGTTCGTTTTGTATTTGATAGGTAGGCTGGCCTATAGTGTTAGTAGACATTTAGTTTCAAGGAGTGGTCAGCTTTGTAACTGAAATAAAGTTTGATTTACTCATAAAATGGACGAGCTGTTTGAATATCGCTAGGCATACATTACGATGAAGTAGGTAGTTCACTCCCCTGTTAAAAATGAAGTCAGTTTCAGAATCTTTTTTTATTTGTTCGAACATGGACCAAGTCACCGAAAGGGCGTGCTCTTGTACAACACCAACATATTTCTCACACGCCAACTCTTTAACCAAACAAGATTGAAATGGTAACTTATTTGTAATTATATCGTGTTTTATGTCACCATCTGTTAGAATGGTATGAATATCTAATATATAAGAAGAAAGTACAACAGTAATACACTTTATGATACATTTTCACAAGTATGTTCCCATGTTCTCTTGAGTTATGAAACAACCACAGAATCAACCAAACCGTGTGCAAATACTCAAACCTAATGGACCTAATGGTTATTTACCAGCTGGTAATGTTCTGCAATTTTACCTCTGAAATCATTTTTTTTAAATGATAAGTCAAAGAGTTTGTCCCATAAGCCTGCTATACCCATTTGGTAATTTAAATGAACTTTAATTTTCTTTTATCTACTAATAACTAAACACAACCAAAGAATGCTCTCTACTGCAGAGAAAGATTTCCTCTGAGACATTCCCATTTTGGTTCCTAAAATATTAAGACTTACATTTTAAGGTATTTAATTGCCAATCCATCGATTCGAAGCCAGACTATTAGCCGTTTGTGATTGATGGGGACCAAACCCGGGGCTCTAAAAGTTCCTACATAACGAGCCAAAAAATAGGCAGTAGTAATCTCTACTACCTTCTTAACAAAATTGTACTATGCTGGTCTAAAGTAGTAAAAAAAACGAATACGATTATCACCTTCTTCTCTAAGATATAAGGTATTTTTATCGTTATTACAACTTTCCAGACATATCAGCCCCCTAGGTACAGGTTTTAAAGCAACATGAGAAAAAAAAAGAAATGGTCAAAAAAGTAAACCCTGTATACAACCTCAATTATGTTAAATGGTTTATTCTGGTTTAGTCGGATGCACAAAACTTTCGCCCCTCATGTTTATTTCATCGCGGTCAGATGCAATGATTTAATCAACCCTGCTCCCCTCACTGCAGCATGCTGCGTGCACCGCCTGGGGACACAGGGCGATAACAAGCATGTAATGCTGGACTGTGATTGGTCCAATTAGTGTACGTGATAAATCCTATTTGATGGTAAAACTGTAAAATTGATATTGTTGAACTAGGATGCTGTTACAGTAGCAAGTTATAAAGGAGGGGTTAGTTTGTACTATAAGATAGATAAGAGTTGGATTAATGTTAAATTTTTAGAGTTATATCCAGGTTTTAGGTCTTAAGGAGGCTGATGGTAAGCAGATCTGTGGCATCGGACAGTTGATATTAAAACATTTAAGTAAAATAAAAAAGTCAAGGCAATATTATAAGATTGGTTTAAAATGTATATCATGTGCAGTAGATTAAAAAATCAAAAATATGTTTACCAATTTTACTAAATTTTAAAATGATTTCTTCTTTACACCAGTGGGGAGGGTCCATTGCATACAGAAATATGTATTAGTATACATTATTGTGTACCAATTCCGTTATTTGTGTTGATCAATTTGTTTTAAATTTTATTTATTGCTTTTGTTGCTTTTATTAACTTACTATGACTGTTCTCTGATATTACCCCCACATCGTATAACACATATATTCTCCCTTAAAATAAAAGGACTTATTTCTTTCGAATCAGTACTTTGGAATTTTGAACTGTAACCAGTCGAGAAAAAGACGTAACAAATTGTTATATCTAAACAACAACAAGATGTATATTTTTTTATATCCAAATGTTACAATGGCTCATTACTAAACTTTGAACGAATTTGTATGTAACTATAGGCTTTCACACGTTTAATAAGCAAAAGCACATAAAACTTTCTGTTGCAAAAGGCGTACAACCTCTCAATGAGTTCATAAAAATTCAATTAATTTGCCCACACAAACTCCATATACCTTGTATCTAAGTTAATGCTCTTGTTCTAAGACTTCAACTCTTCAAAAAATCATAAATACATTGTGAAAAACAATATAGGTACAAGATAGAGTTATTCATAAGCAGGAACATTATAAATTCCCTTCAATTTATTTTACAATGACAAAGCAATGCCTCACTTACAAGTTACAACTGCATGAGAGGTAGCCATGGTTAAATGACGTCATAGATAGCTGATCTAGACTCACGTTCAACCATTACTTACCTATTAACCTATACTTCACTCGCAAATTGGCCGAGGTAGTTTATACAGTTTGCAATTACAACACAAACAATATAGATAGAGTTAGAGACAAGTTTATTAGGTTGCATCTCTTTTTTGCTTCAGAGGGTGATTTGGAAAGGTGAATTTGGTAGACGATGAGTTTTGTGGCTGTGGGGAAAAGTCATAAGTTGTTAAGTTCATATTCGAAGATTTTTTCAGATATATAAATATTTCAATCGTTGTGCCAAAGCAACCTAATGTAACTCTGTCTAAATGTAAAATACGCAACATGACACCACGATTCATCCGACGAATAATTTAAGAGGTAAATGTTGTAACCCCAATTTTCCGGAAAAAAAACAATGAAAACATTCCTAATTGGTTTGTTAGAAGCAGGAATATTAATATTCCCAAAGAGTTTTTCATTTTTTTGTTTCCTTAATTTTCCACCCCACTTATGTATCTGGTTACATTGCAATTTCGTTATTGTAAAGTTAAATGGATTTTTAACAAGGAGCACGGTTTGACGATGGTTGGATAACTAAACATCTACTCCAGAAGTCCGGAGTTAAAATCTTGCCAATCGCAAATATCTATTAGATATCTAATGTGATATTTCTTCAATCCCGTATTACGGGCCCACATTTCAAGAAAGCGACCAAGGGATTTCAGCCAAGGATAGCACTTTTGGTAATAGAGAACTCTTATATAATTTGAATTAAATTTTAAATATTGAAACGTCAACAATGCAACACTCAGGAACTACATTTAAATTATTTCGTTGCTTAAAATGTGAGTAGGCTACATAAGAAGTGACCATGACACCAAATCCTATAGGAATGAAAAAATATTTTCTAGGGTCACAGCACCAAATTATCTACTTGGTGTTATATGATTTTAAAATATTATTGCTCTGCATAAATGTTTAGTGTCACAGATATAAAGATTTATTTTAAAGTTGCAAAGCACCGAATATCCAAAACATTTCATAATGTTTTGTGTCCCTGGCCGTACCCACAATTTCTTTTCATACTGAATAATAAATTGATTCCTACAGTTCTACATCCAATTTCTTCTAACTTCTAAATTAAAACTAATGTACTTTATTAAATACATATTCGTATTAAAAACTTATTCGCTTAACACGCACTTCAACTTTATAAGAGTACAACGTGGAACTGCACAGTCCATTAAGCTGTTTTAATTAATGTTAAAGTGAACTCCTCAAGTGATCTTGAACAAAATCGTTCTCAAACTCACAATCTGAAGTCACGATTTACTGAATTCACAAGAAATACGGTTTGAAATGAAAAGCGCACATGCTCGACCAACTAAACAGAATCATTGAGAAGCGAGTTATGGAAACTTGGCGAGCCAGGTTACTTCATACACACATGTTTCAATTGGCAATAATTAATCACATGTTTTATTCATCAGCTGTGTTCAAGCGGTTCTTTAAGTTTTTATGAGGGAAATGTGGATGAATGATATACGCTCGATGCAGTTTCAATGCGGGCTTCTTAACTTGTAAATTGTAAATGCAGTTTAATGATTCAAGGTCTGTCGAGTGTGTGAACGATTTACTTTTCTTTTGATGAATTAATTAACAAGTTGTAATTTGTAGATTTAAGTACAGTGTGAAAACCATGATAACTATTGATCCATTAAACATAAGTAAGTAAACACACGGAATATATACAACAAGTTGTGCTTTTGTGAAATCTAAGGTGTGTTTGTCTTGGTGAGTGAAAAGAGATTTCTGATTTCTCGTTACTATTTGATTATAATACAAAAGAGAGAGTAATTGTCCACAAATAGATAATTGTATTCAGTAAATGTAAGTTGTTTTAGATTTGGTTTAGCATCAAAAAACGAACAGTAAACAAAAACATCCTCCGCATAAACATACGAGAACGAACATTAAAATTGTCTCAATCTGATCCAAGAAGATAAAGGAATAAGAATCTATATTTATAAAAGAGGAAGTTTGTATATATATATATATTTGAACGTTATGGACTCTGAAACGGCTCGACAGATTGTAATGAAACTTTCAGCCATTATTAAGCATTATTCAATGATGGTTTGTGTGAAGTTTGGTGCAGATCCGTCAAAAGGGCTCCGCCCAAGTGGCTCTAGAGTTCCCCCTGTTAACCTTATGAGTATACTTATATTTAAATGTAATTATAGAATCTTAACAGCTGGTTCAACCAAACAATTTGATTCTGTGATGTTCAATAGCATTAAAAAGTTAATATTTTTACAAACAGGGTGCAGCATTATTATTTTTTAAAATTTAAGTCAACAGCTAACTTGCAACCAAAAGATGAGTGAACGTAGCGACCGAACTTCAACCCGGAGGCAAGTTAGCGTAGAGAACGAGCTAAACCTGAAGGCAAGTGAGCGCAGCGAACGAGCTCCAACCTAAAGGTGAGTAAGCGTAGCAAACGAACTTCAACCAGGACGTGATTGAGCCATACGAACGAGCTCATCTTGCAAATGAACGAGTATTTGTACGAGCAAATGAACGAGTCAAGACGGAAAATGTCCGCAATTACTCCTCAAATAACAATCCAACAATAACTTTTCGTAACTCCCCCAACCATGTCTAGCCACAGCTTTCAACTACCAGAAGGAGTACAACCTGCTGCCCACGTCTGGTATTTCTCGTGGGTTCGCAATATTTATTTATCGCCATTTTGTCCGTGAATGTCCACAAGACACGCGACGATATACAAGTGTCTGGCCCCTGCAGAGGCTGTGAAATAGTGCCAGTTACTACAACTTGGCTGGTGCAGGGTGTTACAGAAATAAAACTAATGTCTAGAAATCTTTCAGAAAATTTGTGCAGAAAAGATAACATAAGGAATGATGAAAAAATGAAGAATTAGCCTGTAGTCCTAGTCAGTACAGAATCCCTAGCTGGGAATCTTCAAAAAATGTCCCTGCAGAATCCCACACAGGATGTTTAATTCTAGCCCAAGAAGGGGAAAAAAGATTGGGTTCAATAAGTAAGACAGGAAATATGTGTTGCTTATTTTTTGGCTGGACGAAGGTGGATAAGAAGAGGAGGAAGCAACTGGTTAACAGGGTGAAGAAGAAAAATAAAAAATATGAGCAAGTAAAGATAAAAAATATGATGACGTTGATGAACAACTTTATTACACAGGTTTTATGACAATACGTGGAATTATTTGTGTCTTCTTAACCGATCTAGTGACATTTGTGTGATCTTGTTGATTTTAATCTGTCATGTTTACAGTTACAATAACATACATACATCTCTGATAGGTTTATCTTTTCTTCACATTTGGTTTACATACACCAAAGATTCCACAGTACAATTGACTTTAAAATGTTTCACTATCTATAAGCAATATATATTTCGTACCAGATAAATCAGGATGCAGAATATATATTCCCTGCAAAAGGTAGCCAGTAGCACAAGGACTTAACTCCATTTCAACGTGGACAGCTGTGTCCCAATCTACACATCTTGAGGCCACCCTTAGGGTTGACAAGATGGCAATTAACCTGAACATTACATACGAACACGATCTATGACGCAATAGAAGAGCGACGGTCACTTCAACTACAAGGACAAACTGCAATTGCACCTGCACTATGGCGCAATCAGCCTTGCACACTGAATGTGGGTGGTGAGCCTGTAAACGCACTGAAATAGTTGTGTGGATGTTGGTCGAAATCGAGCATATTGAGGAGGATTTGATAATTACTTTAGTTGCAATGACAAACTGCAATTGCACCAGCACTATAACGCAATCTACCGAATGTGCAATTGATATGTGAGCCTGTAAATGTACTGAAGAAGCAGTGTGGATGTTGGTCGAAATCGAGCATATTGTAAAGGAGTCGATATTCACTTCAACTTCAAAGCCAAACTGCAATTATAACTGAATTATGTCGAAATCAGCTTTGCATAGTGTATGTGGGTGGTTTAAATGTGCTGAACAAATACAAGTACTGTAGTGTGTGGGTGTTGGTCGAAATCGGGCATATTATAAAAGACTCAATATTCACTGCAAGGACAAACTGTTATCACACCTGCACTGTGTTAGAATCAGCTCTACGAAATCAAGCAAAATTATTTCTACGTTTTTTAAAGTCAAAAGTTCCAACCCAGTATTACTTGCCCTATGTTTTCTCACATTTGCTATTTTTGTTGGTTTCAGTTTTAACTATGCCACTCATTTCGTTAATTAGAGCTAGAATTTATTTTAGTTTGTTTATAAATTTTGAGCAGTTCTACATAATTTTAAGCTTTTATAGTTTCTGAAGAGCGATATTCCTACTCGATGGGAGCTAAGAATACACATTATGTTTTGTTAGATGCAAAACACTATTATCGTTGGCTCTCAAGTTTCACCTCTTTTTAAGTTCTTCCAACTTTTGTTTTCAGGATAAATCGTGAAAATTCCTCTCAGATGGGCGATTTGGACCAGTTGCAATTTGACCTTTTATTCGTTAACTTTTACTGCAAAATAAATCTTTAATTCTAATCTGTTTTCCAGAAGAAGCTTTCTTACCTCCAATTGTAGTCCAATTTCATTTTTTTTATGTTTTCCCAGCTTTGATAGCTTTTCTGAGGATTCAAAGATATTAGTCAACAGTTTACTGATGAAATTGTACTACAATATCTCATCTCTGTTTTGACCCCAAATTTATATGCTATTCTGAATCACATCACCGCTCAGAACCTACATTCTAGGAAGTATCTACAATACAAATTTGACGAAATTGTAACACCTAAGTAGCACTTATTGGATAATTTGAGACACAACATATTATTGACACATCATATACCTTTAACTTCACTAGTGCCTAACGCCCTAGGATGTGAAGGTGGGTCATTTAAAAAATGAAAAGAAAATAAATACGAAATCATAAAAAATTATTAATCACACCTTAAACCAACATCTTTGAATTTCACAATAAAAAGTCTAATTCACTGCCACAATTAATGTGTACCCTAATTCGACACATCATGTCTACTTTTACACCACCTCGCATTATACCTTTGACCCAATACATTGCCACACAATGTCAAGACTACAAATCAGGTTGTATTTTTAGACTCCAAATCCACACTGACCTCAGCATGCCCCGGCCCCCTGGGGCCCCTGGCGCCGGCTGGGGCCACTCAGGGCCCGGGCCCCTCCACGCCTCTACACTGCTACTGGCCAACGTTACGCTCAGCCACATATTTAATGGCTATCTTAAACAACAAGATAAGATCGACGCTCGTTTTATTTGCCCCATTTGCATACTCGTGGCTGACCGGAGTTGGTGCTGCAGCGTCGGGGTCTTATTGAATAATTTGATATCGGATACCGCGAATTATACACGGCGTGTTTTGCTGAGCGGAATTAGGAGGGATTTTGGGATCGGCAAAGTGATATCTGATCGAGTAGGATAGTCGTTGATTTTCAGGGCCAGATAAGAAATTGTAGGTTTGAGATTTGAGGTTTGTAACACTTTAAGGTGTTTAGTTTCCTCGATGCTGTTAGACAACTTAGATTTCTTTTGGAACCTGAAAAGTTCCACCTATTAATTTATGCTAGGCCATGATGGTCGTGGCACTATTACGTAGCTAAAAACTATTGGTGATTGGAAGGATTTGAACCTGGAACCTTGCGGACTAAAGCCCCGCGCTTTGCAACCATAGCTCCCTCAACTAGATATTCAGAGCGAACTAAACAAATCAGTAAGTAGTTTTATTAATTTAATTTGGTGACATATATTCGGTGTTTTAATCCTTCAATAAATAAATACAAATGGGTTCATTTATCTAGCTTTTTTGTCTAATGTTTTATATATTTTGAAGATTTACTAGCAACTGGCCTAATACTCATCTAGTAGGGTCTAGTCCTATTCCGTATCTTCGAGCCATATTTTCAACTTATACTAAAAATAGTTACTGGATGTAGCCAATTTTAGGCTCTCGGGCACATCGATTTGGTATTGAGATACTTATAGGTACAAACAATCAATTAAACCACTCAGAAATTTAGTAAACTCCAGTGAAACCTCTAGGTGTTAACTCTTTGACAGACTTAAAAGGTTAGTGATCCAGTGAACTTGTAAAAGAACCCTCAACATTTACATTAATGTTCAAATATGAGTAAAGCCTCGACAAACTTTGTGAGAGGTTTGAACCAATTTCCCCTACCACTTATTTTTTTGTAGTTTATTGCATTAAAAATTCCATTGGCGTAAAGAAGAAAATATTGAACAAAAATTCACTTATAATAGTTATTTACGTGACAACTTACATCACTTTAAATACATGTTAAATACATGTTAAATGTAGGAAAGATAGGAGAACCCTCGTATACACTCCGTAGTCTCTTGAACACTAGGTCCTCACCAGTAAAGAACAATTTTACTTTTTTATTTGTTCACAAATGTGCAGTAATCGTGGTACCGCGTAGGTGTGTGTGTTTTGCCTCTCAATTTATTCCAAATCCACCTCCTTATTTCACATTTGTATTCATCTCTTTACATAATACAGGCTTAAACGTCGTGACAACAATGTCTTTAGTTTTAAACACATCCGATTAAATCAAGAAGATGTTGTAATACACTTATTGTATTACAAAATAATAGATGACAATACTTACGTTGCTCGTTGCTGGTTTTGAATTGTAAATTACAAAACAAATGCGAAGTTTTCATTGTAATAGTTACTTTTTATTTACTGAAAGAATACAACAAATTCAGAGAGCACAGTACAAATTATATTATTTTCTCGTGAGTTGTCGATACAATGGACAAGACGTTGTAGTTCCAACATGTTTTCTTGATTAAAAAGTACTGTAGTTTAAAATGTTACAAATCAAATAATGGGCAGCAGCACACTCTCAGGCTGAAATTAATGGTTGGCTTATTTAAATTTAATTTGATAACGCAAATTTTATTTCAAGTGTTTTGGATCAATTTGTAGGTCGACTAAAACAATACCTCGGCACTATATTGAAAAGCATATATTTCATTTTTCGGATACAAATTAAGGTTCATCTTTTCTTTAGCTTGTAGGATTTTCAAAGTTCTTGAAGCTTTCTGTAGACGCTATACACACCATGTATAGTTTGGCAAACTTGTCATTTAATTCCCAACAATCGTGTAGTCCGTTGTATGTCCGTTGTATGCCAGTTGTCGACCCACCTAGTGACAGTGATGGCTCAAGAAATATTTCTTCTCTGGTTTAGTTGGAAGATTCTGTTGATAAAGTGAGGATCAGTCAAAGGATTGCAATGTCTACGAAACCATCTTGGTATAATTCTTTACACTCTAAAAAGGATCCAAGTAGCTAACTACTGTTTAATCTTCTAGATTAACCAAGTTTTGTCTGGGAACACACTTAAAGTAGGGTATTGAAATTTCAATGTTATTGCGCTTTGAAATATTTAGAAATAAACCTAAATGGATTTACCAAACCTGTCAGTACTTTCCATCGTAAAAATTGTGGTTGTTTCTAAGCCTGTTCTGTTTGTTCATGAAATGCCAATCGTATCACCACTATTAAACATTTTGTTGCATTTGTCTTGTTAAATATGTGTTGTAAAGTTTAAATTAACCATAGAAAAGCAACTCAAGTGTTATTAACATGCTTACTGGAAGGCGTTTGAAAATAGCATTCTATTAAAATACGAAACACAATTGTTACAATTTTAACTGTTGAAATGCAGGTCTAATGTAAACTTAATATAAATTCTGTAAATATATATGACATCACAGACTATTATGGGTGTTCAATGGTCTATTGGCTGTGATAACGTTCAATCATTGACTATATTCAACATTGCATTTTTAGGCTACGCATAAATGGTTATAGAAGGAGGTAAAATTTGACTTTTGAAAGTTGTGTGAATGTTAATTCATTAAACACAATCATTATATTAGTATTATCTGTAATAAAATTTAGGATTGAAGTTAATGTAACTCACCTAAGGTCCGTTCAGAAATGTGTTGCTCTCAAATTTACATCATTAGTCAAGTTTTCAATACTTCCATCGATGCTGCAGCTTTGGTGTGAATATTCTTATAAACTCTCAACATACGTACACAAACATGAAACAAAAAAAGTGTATTAGGGTTTACTCAAATTGAGAAAATGTTTCATTTCATATTTATCTTCGTTTCTTTCAATTTTAAGCTAGCCTAATGTAAATTTATTGAATCAATAATGACCACATCAATCTTTAGATCGTAAATTTTAAAGGTAGCTAATTTCTTAACTGGCCGCCAGAGATATACCCCAAGCCATCTGGTGGTAAACCCCTGATCTCATTGCAGGCCCAATGTTAACAAAGCAATATTTTTCATTGCGAGAGCTCTATTTTATACAGGATATTCAATTTAATCAAACTTCTGCTATCGTTTATACAAATTTAAAAATTTACTTAAGTTTTTACTATTATATTTATTAAACTCATTGGAAGTTTTTTTTTGCTAAAATACATAAAATGTAAATAATTGCTTTTGCCTCTCGTAGGGATGTAAGTGAATTAATAATACATCCATATGAGAGTATTTTTTTTTTGTTTTTTTGTCGGTGTCTAAATATAATAATATTCTCTGCCAAGCTGTGACTCGACTCGCCCGGGTCGAGGAACGGCTTAAAACTAATAATTATAACTTAGAGAAAGTTACGTAATATAATTGAATTTGCCTCTCACAGGGATGTAAGTGAATTAATACATCCATATGAGAGTAATTGTTTTTGTTTTTTGTGTCCAAGTCCATCCATTTGGTGTGTTTAGAAATCTCTGACAAGCTTGTTTTTGTTTTTTGTGTCCAAGTCCATCCATTTGGTGTATTTAGCAATCTCTGACAAGCTGTGACTCGACTCGCCCGGGTCGAGGAACGGCTTAAAATTAATAATTATAACTTTAGAGAAAGTTACGTAATATAATTGCATTTGCCTCTCACAGGGATGTAAGTGAATTAATACATCCATATGAGAGTATTTTGTTTTTTGTTTTTTGTGTCCACTGTCCATCCATTTGGTGTCTTTAGAAATCTCTGACAAGCTGAGACTCGACTCGCCCGGGTCGAGGAACGGCTTAAAATTATTAATTATAATTTAGAGAAAGTTACGTAATATAATTGCATTTGCCTCTCACAGGAATGTAAGGGAATTAATACATCCATATGAGAGTAATTGTTTTTGTTTTTTGTAACGCTATCCAACTGTAAGTATACAGGATTCTCTGCGAAGCTGTGACTCGACTCGCCCGGGTCGAGGAACGGCTTAAAAATAATAATGATAATTTAGAGAAAATAACATAATATACCGCACTTTTATACTGTCTCCTCTAGTCTCTAGTCCAATCCCACTCCTGCATTAAATCTGAGACAAATCATAACATATTACAACTGAAGGTAATATGAAAGATTCGGAAGTAAACATATCACACACATTAGTCGACCTCTTATGTCTCAATGAGATATCCTTTGGCAATAACTTAGAACAAATATAAATTATTTTTATAATACAAACTTTTAAACGGAAATTTCCTCTCAATAAAAAAAAGATAATATTAATATTTAACATGAAATATGATGACAATACGACGTGGTAAAGTAATCCAAATTTCAAAATCCAGAGAGATTTGAGTTTACAAATTGGCTAACAAAATAATTGATTTAATTTAATCAACATAATCATAATGGAGGGACTTATCCAATATATAGGAATAACTTATCAACTAATATATCTATCCTTGTTTTGTTTTCTAGATACCGTAGATGTTTGGATCTAGTGTAGGGTGATGCCCAACACATAGTATTACGACCTTATTGATATTACTAATCAAATAGATTACGTTATTATTACGCATCAAATTTACCAAATTGATATCTTTGTCGTCTAACTTCAAAGTCTCAAAATAATGTATTGCTTCCTAACGTTTTACTTCCTTCTGAAGATGTTGTGTGCTAAGATTGTTTTTAAAACTACAAATTACTGTATACATTTCGAGCGATTTATATTGCTTTAGATTTAGTCCTATTAACATTAATTGAACAATTACATTCTATATATGTGTAGACTATTGTTCATATATTAACACTTCACAGTCGAGTACTTACTCCATCAAATAGTTCATTTCGTAGCCGTGTATATCCTCATATTTGACGTGAAGTGACAATCTCTTACTGCATCCGTTACCTCAAAACATCTTGAGCCATATAATAGCTCATATAGCTCATATAGCTCATATAATTGGGGTATGTATGAGTTGTACTTAGGAGACGTTAAGTTGTCCTGGTACGGGTAGTTGGTACTCTTGAGGAGTTGAGAGGTTAAGTTTCGGCCTTTTTTGGATTCCATGTCTTCCGGGATGAACAATCTTCTTAGGAGATGACAGATCCACTTGTTTATTTCAAGAATTTACCTAAAAAAGGTAGATTTATTAATTTATATAAACGACTGCGTGTATTGATTAATTCAATAATATAAATGCAGTTTTCAGTATCCATGGAAACAAAAATAAATCGTTTGTATGAAAAACTATGACGAAAGCGATTAACAAAGACACATCGATGATTCGAAGACACATTTAAGTTTATGAATTAGTAATTCATTATTTTATACTACCGTGTTATTTTAAAAACTTGCAAAAGTTCAATAATTGTGATATAATAACATGTTTTCAACGGTTAAATAATTAATTTAACGTTCAACCATTAAGACATCCCATCTATATGGATCAGCTGTCACCAATCTTTTACTAAATATTAATGTAGTTGTGTGAGCCAGTCACAGATTGCTCTATTGTCTAAAACTCTATTTTGTACCTTATTTTTTGTTACTGACATAGTTACTGGGTCATAACAGTTGCTATAGCTCATAATAAGTAATTCCATCCGTTTGACTTGGTAAAAACCATCGTGTAATCGGCAGAAATCAGTAATTTACATCAGTGCAATCTGTAGGTGGCTCACATCAACTAAGACAAATTTAATCAGAAAACCTGGTGACAACTTTAACTTGGGGATGGAATGTCTAGTTGTGTATTAATAGTCAAAAGGTTCAACTAAAGCAAATTAACTAGTTGAAGTAAACAGGTTAAGCTCCGTCTCGGCTATTATGATCTCATGCCATATTTAAATACTTTTTTTGGAATTTTGTTTCAATTGTCAATTAGTAATGTTTTATCTACGGTGGATTTAAATAATGATATCTCAACCCATTTTGAAGCACTGGTAAATGTCAACTCTAAGCCAACTCTACTCGTCAGTGACGTAGCCAGGCCAGGGGGGTCCTGGGGGTCCGTACCCCCCCCCCCTTCCGGTCCTAAATACATATAATATATTTTTATTCAGTAAAACTTAAAATTATATAATAATACTGTATTGACGTTGTGGTTGATTATTTTCAATGCCAGGAGAGCTAAAAAAACATTTTAGGGCCTCTATTTTCAAAATTATTCCTGGACCCCCCTTCTACCTGGGCGATAGACCCCCCGACCCCCCATTTTGAAATCCTGGCTACGTCACTGTTGTAAGGCTTTGCAGGATGCTTGATAATAACAATAATCCACCTATTTTAACTAAGTTCGCTCAAGCTAAGGATAGGACGCGTTTCAATAGTCCTGCAACGTACGTGCAGATTGCTGGAAAGTCCAATAAAAGGAGAAAGGGACCTAGAAATTAATCCATTTGTAAAGGTAAATAAAACCACAGAAAATATACTACTATGTTGTCTGTGATAAAACTTACAAGAGTGGATCGTAACATTAAACTGTTGATGAATAATCGGCGCGTAGGGAAGGGATGGTAGGACGTCGGTAGAGTGATAGACTTGTCACAACTATAACATCTTATCCAAAGTCTACATCATTTACGCTGAATCAAAACCAAACAGCCAACTCAACATAAACACACTTCAGAACAATCGCTCAGCAGCTAGCTCATCACCAAACAGTTACTAAAGTGATAATCACAGGCGTGTATTCCCGCCATAACCGTTAAGTTTCGCGCCATTTCGCCCGTTTATGCCTGTGTTATCGCGTAGTTACAGGCGAGTCGTTAAAAGCTAATTTATACTGATATATGACTGAGTGGTTCGGTTTGGACAGACAGACGTATCTACTGACTAAAAGGTTTCTGACCTATTGACGGACTGATATGATTCGACGTTACGAAACGAGCGTCATAGTTTCGGGCAGCGAGAAAAGTAAATGGTCATTCCATTGTCTTTGGATAAGTAGACATGGTATCTGGTGTAGACTTTTTATTTACTTATTTATTCTTTCAACGGTAACACAATTTTTACATTAGAATATACATTAATAGGATTTAATCACTTTATAAACATAGCATAATTAGGTAATAAATATGAGCAATAATAAGAAATAAATTAGAAAGCAGACATGACATGCAAAATACATAACCAGTATAAAAGAAAACAAAAATACATTCATAGGCTGAAACATTTCAAGTGTAAGACATAGCAAATTTGGTACAGGCTACTAAAATATGTGCAATTAATAAGAATGAAAAAGAGAAGCAGGCATAAGATGCAAAAGACATAATAATATGGCGCAAAAGATAACAATAACAGGTAAAATATGAAGTGCAAAAACATAACAACAACAATATTTAACAATATGCAGCCGAGACATGACAACAACGAAAAAAAGGAAACAACAAGTGCTTATTGAGTGCCACTGTTGGGCTATTATTCATTCTATGATAGTTGGTGGTTATATAAAATGGCTCTAGGTTAGAATAAGTTGGCCCTTGCAGTATGAAATGGTTAAACTAGTTGGTGAAAAAGACAGGGGACATTTAACAGTAAAAATCTTTTTGGTGGTGAAATTTTATGTACGTTCTTTTTCGTTTTGAAACTGTCTGCAGCTTTAACATTTGAAAAGTCAAACTCATAGGTAAACCCGTAAAACTATGATATTGAGTTTTTTGCAGTGTGGTAAGGCCACACAACCAAAGCAACCACTGCACAACATTTAGAACTATTTAGGTTGTAAAAGGGATGATTAATTCTTTCCTCTCTCAAACTTTAGCATCTGCTCTGCTTTGTCAATAAAGTATCATCCGGATCTTCTCCCATGGGTACACCTCATAAGGGTGGTTCAAAAACAATATTTCGGTCATAATAAACCAACTATAATGACGTAAACACGTAAATATCTTACCTCAGTCCACCCCATGTGTCCGGTGGTGTGTAATAAGTGTGGTGTTGAGTTTAACTTTATGTAGTCATATGTTGCCTAGTTACTTGTAATCGGAAACTTCTGACTTTAGAATATCCTTCTCCAAACTAATAAGTTGTTTCAATTGAGCCAGTGCAACTAGGTGAAGTAATACAATTCCTGTCCAAAAGCTCTGCTATTGAAACGCCCTGTTTGGATATAGGTTAACAATTAATTAATCATTACTATTTTGCACAGATTTTAGCGAATTTGCCATAAAGGGAATAATCTGGGTCTCATTTTGAGACCTAGACCATGACAATTTTTTTTCGTTTTGACGTTTCTTTTGACGGTTTAAAGATTTATGAAATCATGAGAAATGTATACATCCCCATACCTACGTCATATTTTACTATTACCGGGAGAAACAAGCTTAAAAATTAATTGTCTTCAGTCGCTTATCCATAAGGATGGCAAATACAGTATATAATAGAGTATGCGTTATCCAAGCCAGCACTTAAATAATTATTGCAATACAATACACCGTAATAATGAAATGTGAAAAAAATATTTCAAGAATGCTTCACAAATATATAATAGAAGTTTAGACTACTCTGACAATATAAAATGTAGGAAAATCTCCATTACTGTTAGCAGACTTCAATTAATCCAGAACCAATAAATACCCATAAAAAATCATAACAATTTTCAGTGTTCCAAAAATTTCCTTTAAATTTGTTCATGTAAGGAGAATTTCCTCTGTATCGGATTTCTCCCTCCATTAAAATACAAATGTTGATAACAGGATGTCCAACAATTTTACAAAAGCTATAAGAGCCTATACTACACTGACAGTAACATCTATTCTCTGGTAGGGTCCGGCTGTTGGGGACGGTTTTTGTTTTTGTTTTTGTAGATATAAAAGTCCAGAATCAGAGTGTAGGACTTTCGGCCTGGGGTGATTATGAGAAACTTACCCTCCGCAACAAACAATAGGGAACGTGGGTAGCTCTGAGTCTGCTGTCCCCAAAAGATTCCCTATAGGTAAATTTGAAAAGGTTTTGTGGGTAAGAGGGAAGTAGGGAAGGGGTGATATGGGGTGTTTGACACAGCAAGCTGGCCAAAAACTACGAATAGGATTAGGTACGGTACTTCCAAGAAGGACCTGAGCCCCAGAGCACTCCAGAGCAAGAGCAGGTATTAGATGGATTTAAATCTTAGTTTGGGCTAGTTTAGTTTCAAACACCGTGCTAAAAGTTGTATATTTAAACAGTTTTTAACCAATTTTAACGACGATTTGACGACATATGTGTCACCTCAGTTCAAGATACAAAAACAGTGGATATGTATAAATTGACCATCATAATATTAGTTATAGATATTATAGTTTTGTATATACATTATAGCTTTTATAGATAGGCTACTGCAGAAGGTGGGGCCACCGGGGATTGCCCAACTCCGCGCAGTGGTCAAATTTAATCCGAGGAAATGTTTTATGGCCCCCGAAGGGTTCAGCCCAACTCCGCGCGGTGGTCACTTTTAGGGCCAATTCCAACTCCGCGCGGTGGTCACTTGTAATATTAAGGTTACCCGTCAATTACAGACCCATCAAAAAGTGTTTGAGACAGGGTAAAAAGTGTGAAATGTCAATAGTTAAGTGTAAAATGAATTCATTTGACAATCTATCTATATATCTAATTCCGTAAGCCCAAAATTTTACAATGAAATTGTGAGCGAACGGGAGGCCGTAGAAAGCTGGGAGAGGTCTCATTTTAAAGGTCTGGGCATGAAGTTTTGGGGAAAATTATTCATTTTTCTTAATTATGCACCAAAAGGTCGTTACGTAATAAAATAATTTACATTTAAATAACATGGGAATCCAGTCCATGTCTGCTTTGGTTACTTAAAAACATGTGGTTTATTTAATTTAAATCATATGGTAATATGTACTGTAATATGTATACTATTATAAAGCTGAAATATAGACTTTTTCCAGGGTCTGGATTAGTTAATGGAATAAGATTAGTTGTGTTAGGTATGTCTGAAAAAAGTGTAAAGTTAGAAGTAATTACTGGAGTAGGCAAAGGGAACATATTTTTCATGCCAAAAATAAAACTAACATCTAAAGATCCTAATATGCCGTTTAAGTTTAGGAATTCAATTCCTATTGCGATTAGCTTTCGATATTACTATAAATAAAGCGCAAGGCCAAACCTTCAAAAAGTTGGCATTTATTTGAAAAAAACCCGTGTTTACCCATGGTCAACTTTATGTAGCTTTTAGCCGGTTAAAGTTGCCAGATGATGTTAAAATAGTACTAGAACAAAATAAAGACCAAGGGTTCGATTAAAATGGATACTATACTCTGTTGTTTTCAGAGAGATTTTGTTATAATTAGCATTATACAATTTGGAGGATGACATTATCTCTATGTGTTTTATTTAAGTGAATTTGTCTATATTCAAAGGAATTGATAAATATTTAATTAATAGTCATGAAGATTATTATTGAAAATCTTCCTTAGATGTATATAATGATTAGAAAGTTTGTATTATAAACACACTACATGAACAGTCCTTTGGAATCTATATTTTAAACAGAACAGACATCAAAAAATTGCATTATGCAGGTATGTAATAACTTTTATACATATTATAATATACAAAAATGTTAAACGATAATTCAAGGTAGGGTAACCCATGAGACTAATAATTTGTACAAAATATTTACTAGAATATATATATATAGGGGCTATTGCCCCTACAAGCCACTAGTTTAATCAAAATATGTTCCTTTTACAGGATTTTACAACAGTTTACTCATTCTCCAAAAGAATAACATAAGAATTTAAAAATAAGAATTCTTTGGCATTTTTTCTGTAACTATTCTGGCGCTTTTACGCTTCGATATACTGAATTATTTGTTTTTAAGCTTTACAAAGTGGTTTCAAAAGAAATTTATAAACGTTATACTTTCATAATATATACATAAGCCCCAGTTCACATGGTTCAATCGTGCTGGTTTGTGAACTCGTTCGAATAAACGGTTTACATGTTCACGCCAAATTTAATCAAAATCAGATCATTTTGCTCGAGTTATCGTGCTAACAGACTTACATATATACACATAAAATATATATACCGGTATATATATATATATGAATTTGAACGGATGGTGTTTTCGGCCTTTGGGAAATAAAAACGAAAAATTTAATCAGTGAGTCCAGGTCTTACCATGAGACCTACGGTAATAGCTTATTCCCTATATATGGGAAATTCGCTAAAACCTTGGTCTGGGTCTAGATTCAATGAAAACCCTCTTCATAGACGTAAAATTCGCCAATTTTAATAAGATGTAAAAGAAATATGCTCGTAAACCAATTTCAGCCAATTTTCCCCCCAATTTGAGGTGTATAGCTAACTGTTTTATGAAACAGAGATTACAGCCAATTTGTTGAAGCAATCTGTGGTTGTTTACAAGACTAACATTTTTGAATTTGGTACTCAAGTTTATCAGCAAGCTCATAAACCCAGTGCTAAAAAGAATGATTGAGTATTGTAGACATTGGAACATATAAATTTACAGTCACTCTTTCTCACGGGCTTTTTAAAACTTCTTATATTAGTGGTTTTTAAGCTTCGTCTCCTGTTTTGGGTAGGCATATACTTTTTACTTTTCCTTTCTTATAAATGATGAAAATATATCATAATTTCAAACTTAGAACACAAACTCTCATCCGCCAGGGCTGTGAGAGCCAAAATTGACCACTGCGCGGAGTTGGGCATGTGCCGCGAGGGACCCGAAGTGACCACTGCGCGGAGTTGGGCAGTCGGTTTTGACAGATTTCTGACCACCGCGCGGAGTTGGGGTAAGCCCGGGCCACCATCCGCCTATTGTCACTATAGCTTTCATAAATCACAAACGTTGACGAATTAGTCTCACTTAATATGATTTCAAGGCTTGTTTACATAAGAATCCATCCACTCAATAGTACAAAAATATTATCCATACAACAGTATATTATATTATTACAGTGATACAATCAAATTTTATGTAAACGGTTAAGGCCATTTACCAAATAAAAATATAGGCATATGGCATATCAAAATGAAGCTTAGAGTGTGTAGATTTTGCCGAAAAGTATTGATATGGACGAACTCCCTAAGGGCTCTGCCCCACAGGCTGATTTTGAAAAGGCTACGCCTTGCATGTTTTGGAAGTTATTATTTGATTAATTTAGTGAACAACAGCTGGCCAATGCAATCGACAATATAGTTTGTTTGTTTACATTTTTGTTTACTTATTTTATTATTTACTTTTACGTTCTTAAAAGAGTCGCGGTGAATGGACAGTGAAGCTATTTATAGCTGTTTGTTACAAGTGAGTAACTAAAGGTGTTCGAACCATGATGACTATGAGATTAACAAACCATGTATGTTGTTCGTTCCAAGAGGTTGTCACCGATCTTTAACAGATCGCAATTTCATTGAAAAGTATTAAAGATGTCGTGAAAGAGAGCTGCGTGTTCAGGTACAACCTCGGCCAACCTTAGGACGTAAGGTATGAAGGTTCCACTGCCTTTAACATCCTTTCACATGAAAATTTCTTGAACTTGGGCCCTTTAAATGAAATATAAAGTCAAAGTTGATTAAATTAATTTAATGGTGGTTTCTGTTCACCCGTGAATTCACGGGTAGAACCTCTTGTTTCAGTTTAAAGTGTGAATTGTAGTTTAACAGCTGAATGTACATTCGTAGTACATTCATTCAGATAATTTAAACAAGAGACGTAGTATAAAAATAATGATAGGCCTACTTTAATTAAATTACAGTCTGGTGTGAGGTAAACAAAAAACTGCAGTGTTTAAAATAATGTTTACCTAAAAAAACTTCTGGTAGTGTCCTATTTACAAGCAAATACAAAGTGAAAGTAAATAACAATTTGTTATGTAAAAACCAGATAAACACTAAGTATAAAATACGAAATTAAAAACTAAACCAATGTAACAAGAGACAAGTATGTTATAAAAATGTGTTTAAAATATAATCCTATATATTAATTAACAGTCTGGTGTATTGGTACAACAAAATATTAAAATTAAACTTGTAACTGCAGTGTTTAAATGATCAATTACTACAAAAAGGCTTCTAGTGATGTAGATATTTACAATCAATAAAAGAAATTTACAGTTTGTTATATACAAAATCAGAAAATTCAGTTGGATGGAATTAAATGCCCCTATGCATTTCATTCAACAATTAATTAATGTAATTTGCAATTTAATAATTGGAACACACAATTCAACATTGTGCATTTCCAACAAAAATTATGTTGGATGGAATTAAATGTACTGTTGTTATTAGTTGAAATAACACAGAACAAGTAAGTATCAAAATTAAACTTTTACGGCCAAAATTTAGCGTACGCAGCCAACGAAATAAAGAATTCAAGTTCAAATTACTACAAGTATTTTACATATAAATGTTTCGTAATACAGTACTGTTAAATAGGTACCCTCTAGTGATGAAATGCACTATTTTTTTTTGTTTAACTACTGTACACGAACATCTGTTACATATTTAGCGTTCGCGGCCTAAGAAATAATGAATTCAAGTTCAAATAACTGCAAGTATTTTACATTTAAATTTGTCATAATACAGTACTAAAAACCACTATCATATACAGTATTAAAAGAAGCATAAAAGATTTATTATATGTAGTAAGAATTTGCGTATTTTTTAATCTAAAATTTTGAAACAAAAATAGGTTTGTTTGGGGTGGATTTCCACCACCCGTAGACACCATCACTTCCTGAGTCGTTAATGCCAAAGATTACAGCAGTATTCTAATACAATAGTAATGTATTTCCTAGAAGGTTGGCTCCAATGCTATTTGCCCTGTTTCCTGTGTTGACGACCCTGTCCACCACCCCACAGGTATTTCCGGGAGATTCCTGGGATTTAGTGGGTAAAGCGCAAGCTCAGGTCAGGTACCTACTCCCGAGAAACCTACCCTTTACACCACATAATAGGGGCAGCCCAGGCCGAGTCAGGGGCAGCGCAGGCCGAAAGTCCGTTTCCCCCAGAATCACCCTGGGAGCCGTCGTGGGCCCGAGATAAGATCAATGCTGGACCATGTCTGTCAGAGTGTACATTGAGTTTGTTACAGCAGCCAAACATTATTACCAGGGTATAATGTTGAATTTACATTTTATTGTACCTATATCATAAATTTTTTAACGATTATTCTACGTACAGTCAAACTCAAAACTAAAACTTCAATTTTTCTTATTCTAATATACTAAGTAAACTTAAGATAAAGTGTTGTTCGTAGTGACTCACAAGAACAAAATGTTCAATATCTAAGGAGGAAAAAGAAACATACCAATTTGCTAGGTACAATGTCGGAAATGACTCATGGGGTCAATCTTCTTAATTTGGCAAGGGAAAAAGTGGAGTTCCAGTAAATTTCCCATTTTTATCAATTTGACGATATCTATATCTATACATATAAGAGAGGAACTATGTATGTTATACCCCTACCTTGTAGCCAATTAGGTAGTATACTTTAATTTAGGATGAATCTAATTTAAGCTGGTAGTAGAAGTGAGATAAATTAAAAGACAAAGTAGGCCAAAGATGCATTTATTTTACGGATGTCAAATTTCTCAAAATACACTTTCCAAATGAAATTAAATATCCAGTTGTTACTTCCAAAAATTATACTAAATAATAAAATAGTGGAAAGATCTTACTTTAAACAGAGACACTGGTTTAATGGTCAGAACTGGCACTAGCAGATACCATGCAAAGCAACTAGAAGTGGTGCAAAAGCTACTGGACCAATCATAAGAAGGTGAACAAGAAGTGGTAGTACCAAGAAGTGGTTGATTTCTGTCTGAAAACATCACACAAACCCAATAAAAACTATTCTCTATAAATTCTAATAATTAAAAGTAGATTTAAGATCTTTACAACTTCTTGTGAAAATGTGCTTCTCCTAGAACAAAACTCAACAGGTCTGTATAAACTTTACTTGTTTTCTTTTCTTGTGAAATGCATTAAAATTGATTTGAAAACTATTCATTCCTTTTCATCTTTTTCCAAAAGTGATTTCTACAAAGCTATATACAATAAATCAGCTAAAATCTTATTACTAAACAATATTAAAACTACTTACAATTTTCTACAGCAACCACAACTTAGATGACCATATTTCCAGTGAACTTAAAACTGACAAAGTTGAACCTAGTTATCACTAACCACTACCAACCCTACAAAACTAAAACTTCTAAACTGCTGGTCACTCTTTCTTAATCTTTCTAGCCAATGATTAAATAATATTGTTTTGTTATTTCAAATAAAAACTAACTACCATCGGTACAATGTACCTTATGAACTTCAAAACCGCTTGACGGATTGTAATGAAACTTTCAGGCATTATTCAAGGATGGCTTGTGTGAAGTTTGGTGCAGATCCATCAAAAGGGCTCAGCCACAGAAGGTTTTAAGTAGGCCAATGTTAGACTTTTTTGAACTACAATGTTCACAAATAAAATAACTGTTTTGTAGGTTTGAATAATCACAACATGCTGTTGGTCATGATTTGAAATAGTGCCACAATGTTTCAACAGTGCAGCACAGAAAACTATTTTACTTTTGAATAAGTCCAAATATATTAAACTCCAATCGCAGCACACCTGTGAACTCAACAACGTTTAAATTATCCACTATTAAATATGCAAACATAAAATTAAAAAAACTTGATCAAAGTATTATAAACAATAAAAAGGATGGCAATGCCTTAATATTTTTATCTTTTGTTCTGTACCCACACCATCTAAAATAAATTATTAAGTGAATAATAATCGTGTGTGCAATCTCAGGTATTGAAATGCCTCTCAATTTGTCATTAACCCACCACATTAGAGTCATTAAAAGAAGGAACTCCAAAAATACTAATGCGAAGCTTAAATCCACCGAAGATGTGCAACGTTACCAGACTGACGATTAAAAACATTACACCAAAATTGATTGAAGCAAAAATATCAGTGATAAGTTTAAAGTAGAACTGATGATTTCATCCGAATTACCCTCTGAATTTAAGCAACTACAATTTCCTTTGTGTCTTGCTTTCACGATCACCATTATAAGGCACTAGGGCAATCCCTGACTATCGTCGGTTTCAATTTAGAAAATGCATGCTTTTCACACAGACAGCTGTATGTTGCGTGCTCACGTGGTGGTAGGTACGCCTAAAAACTTATATATTTATACACCCAATGAAAAATAAAATAAAACATTGTTTATCCACTGGCAATTAAGTAAAATATTCTATTTTTATTGCTGGTATACCCTTTTATTATTCATCTTAAGGAACAAATACCATTTAAAATAATAGTTATCAAGCGCAGCAACGCACGCCGGGTAACTACAGTAAATTAATAAACTCAATCTAACCTTATTAGTTGCACATGTGTATGATATATCACGGGGATAATAGATCAGAATCGGATTCATCAAAAATTCGTATTAAACAGTATTGATAAACATAAACACATTACGTCACCGGCTCGAAATCTTATACTAATAACTATATCCTCCAGTTTAAACTTTTTTATAGTTCTTTTCAAATAGTAAATCAAACAGGTTTACTTTCAGGCCAGTGACGTATTCGTTTATGTTTATGATCCATAATTCCTCTGCTATAATATTATATCGGTGGATCTCACTGGGGATTTCTTTTGCTGACCTAATTTGATGTATCAACATAGGCTATGTGTGTATATTTGAAATTGATTCATCGTCCGTTTATTTGCGTATTTAGTAGCAAAACTACCCCAGTTTCAGACATATAAAACCGTCTTTATACAGTAGTTTTTTTTTAAAGAAAATGTCTCTTTGATGACAAAAGGTGGTGTAAATTTAGGCCTTAAACATTTTGTTGTGTGATTGTGGCTTGGAAAAAGTTGATTACAAGCTCTTGTAAAACACACAATGTTTTCGTTAGAACTAAAAACGAGTTGCAAACCTTTGATGAAACTAGCGTTCATTGGATTGTTGCAAACTTTAGTTTAAAACCGATGCTTTAAAAAGTGTAAAGGTAGCTTAAGCGTTCATCTTCAGATGTCATAGAAACATTAAACGTCACCATCAACTGGACCAAGATTAGCACTAGATCTTTAGCACAACATATCTAGTTATTCATATTCAAAACACTTTGCAAAACACGTACGAAAGCAGAACACGCCACAAAATAACTCTCTATTACATTACATTTACACGCAGTAAATTTTGGATTATTTCCATAACCACTACACCGGGATTTTAAGCGGTTCAGCGTATGTTAATACGGTCTGATCAGGTTGTTTAAGATATCCATTAGATATGCCCAGTGTTCTGTCTCTCTCACTCCTACGTCGAATCTCTCTCTCCTTCTCTCTCTATGATTGTTACATATTCATGGGCTGCTACTGGTCCTACGCGATCTACATCACTTTATTTGTGGACCAGGGTTTGGACCGTTTCTTTTATAAACGACTTGCTGGCCAGCTGGAGTGTTGGGAAAAGAAAAGAGAAAAGAATGAAGTTTGAGATTGAATATTATTGACTGTAGACGCACTAAATTGAAATTTATGTTCCAATTAAAAACTATAGAAACTTATCTGTGAGAGGTCAGTTTCCAGATGTCTTATTTCAGTAAAATATTTGGTTGCATTAGCCTCATAAAGATAGGATCAATGCAAACTTCATCATTGCCAACCTTAGCTTTCAAGGGTTATTTTACTCAGTTATCCCATCGTGTCCAAGTTTATGTAATTTATTACATTTATTGCATCACATGCCAACTACTTGGATTGCATAATTCATGACTCTTGTAAACCTTAAAGTTAATGTTGGACTCGAGACCAGTTCTTCTCATGGTTATTCCAAATATGGAATTTTATGGCTGTATCTTACCTTGAGAGCACCATTAATGGGCAAAGTCAATAAGTTGTGTCTAGGTAAATTGGTGTTTGGAAGCCTTGAAAATGATGTATTGGACATTTAATATTTACCAGTACAATGGTAAAATAGCTAAAAAGTAGTAG
Organism: Macrosteles quadrilineatus; assembly: GCF_028750875.1. Lineage (NCBI taxonomy): Eukaryota > Metazoa > Arthropoda > Insecta > Hemiptera > Cicadellidae > Macrosteles > Macrosteles quadrilineatus. Next base: position 69,874,931 of record NW_026542597.1, read on the forward strand.
AAATATTGTTTATTTAAGAAAACCCCAAATGTTTAAGTATAAAATCAAATGCACGAAAATATTAGAAAAAATAGTGGGGCATTCAAAACATAGAACTTATACCTGTTTTGATGCATGTTTTAGTTTTGTTACCTTCTGAGTGTACTAGTTTTCGACTACATGTTTCTCTATTTTTATATTTGACAATTTATTAATACTTTTACTCTTTTTCACCAGACAACCGTACAAAGTTCCATCACAAATAAAGTCCCGTCTCATACCTTACTCTATTTTGCCAGAGGACCAAACAAAGTTCCAACACAAATAAAGTTCCGTCTCATACCTTACTCTTTTGTACTAAGGAACCAACCCAAGTTCCATCACATATAAATTTTCGTCTCATCTTCAAGTAAAAGAAAACAAGCGATAATTTGCAAGTAGATTATAGTATACTTAGTTTAAATTATTTTGAAGGTGGTTAAATAACAAGAAACAAATTGTAAACAACAAAACACCCTCTACTTAAACCGGACACATACAACCTTGAAAATATAAATAGATTTCCTTAATGGGAAATTAGCTAAAACGGGAAATGCCTCCAGTGATTTAATTAATCAAACAATGTAAATCCGTGTAGTTATCTCTAGACCTCCAAATACACCCTCGGAGTGCTAACCCATGTAACAGCTGGGGAAGTACAATGTAGTATCAAAGCTGTGTAGTATTGCTACTATCGTGTGACCTTTGTAAGCATTACCGTTATCTAGTACTAGTCTGGGCTTGTAGTTCATTGTCATGTTTACAGGTACATCACACAACAATGTAACTGTATAGGTCAAGGGCTATGACTGGTTCGCTACCGGGTTCCATTCAATTCAAGTTCATGTCAGGTTTTCTGTGACCTTTAATTTTTAGTCGGTTGGTTCTTTTTGTTCTTTCTTGGAAGTTTTTGTTGTTGGATGATTTTGTTGTTTTTAGTACTTCTTTTATGAGGTTACCTTTTTGGATACTTGTATTGTTTTAGTTAGCATTATATTTTGTCAGGTTTTTTAATGCTTTAGAGATTGTAGTTTTGACGTTTATTTTAAACATGAGAATATATATATAATATATATAGAATATATATATGTATTCTATATATATTCTCATGTTGGAATATATATTTAAGTCTGTAGTTAGCAAATTCCTGTTGTTCATGTTTTCTTGTTAGTTTGTAGAAGTGTGTTTTAGGTTGTTGCGTTTTAAGTTTTTCCCTCTTTTGTGATTATTTTGACTGTTTAATTAGTTTGTTGTGTATTTTTCATTTTCTTCGTTCTATAATGATCGTGGTTTTGATGTTTTTTGTTAAATTTATAGAGAAGGTTTTCGCATAGCTTTTTAGTTTGTTGGTTTCCGTTTCTTGTTTTAATTGCAATTTTTTTTGTAAAAGGTTTTTTGTGCGGTTGTGTTTTTTTTAGTACTTTGAGATCGCGATTTTTATGCTTCCGTTTTAAATTTGAGAAAAAGTTAGAAATCGGTTGTAGTTAGATGTTTATTTTTGTGATTTCCATTGTAGGTTTTTGTTTTTTATGATCTTTTGTGTTAAATGATTCTGCTGTGTGATTTTAATGTTTTTCGTATTCTAAAAATTACAATTTTGAACTATTTTGATGTTTCAATGTATGTGTATATTAGGTGTAGTTTGTACTTCTTATACTACTATATATATCACGAGTTTGTCGTATTTGTTCTAAATAGAATATGCTACTTATTTAATGAAATTTTAAAATCTAGTCATTGGTGAATAACGTTAGTAAATATCAGGTAGAACAAAGTAATTTTCTTGATGTTTACACGGACCTCGCAGTTGGCAAAACAAAAACAGACCAATTAATTAATGGAAGTAGGCCTAATTGGTTAAACTGATTGAATGTGTAGGAGTGCTTGCCGAATGAGAGTTTTTGAAGTCTACTCAAAATGTTCAAACAAGACAATGGTAAGCTACAATGAACAATCAAGGGCCCTTCAAGCTCTGTCAATTAAAATGCCTTTTGAAAACCCGAAGGTAGATAACATCAATGAAAACAAAGAAGGAAAGTTAAACAACATAGGAGTGCTCGACAAATAATCCGAAACAAGAGCATAACAGCTGCAAATGAGAGGGCCTCTGAATTTGACATGAAACGCGAAGAGTCGGAGCGCTGACTCTTTGATTGTTTCAGAATAGGTCCATATTGTTCGAATCAAAGCTATGAAACATATTATCCATGTTTTGAAGGTCTAAAGTTTTCATGGTGTTGTTGGTTTAGTTATAAATGTTTATTAGCTGAATTTAATAAAATAGTTACGTAGTTAGAACTAATTGTTGATAAAATCAGATCTCATGAAATGAAGGGAACATAGGTCAGGGTTCAGTTGCTTTTACACTCTTAGTTTCAGCATTGGTTTCAGTTAAATTCAATACAATCCTTAAAGACAACGACGCAGTTCGTTACGGACTAATGCCATATGTTTCTTAGCCAGTACCATTTTATGAATTTTATGAAGGACAGTTAATTTTTCTAGTAGTGTGTTTGCCCTAGAAGAATTTGTACTAATTAGATCTATAAGTACTCAAACTACCAACAACTATAATTACTAAAATTACACCCAAGAAGACGCTACCAAGAAAAACTTAACCCAAAACCTCAAACAGGATTTGATTATTGACATTACTCATAATTCCGAACAAATTACCCTTTACGAGGGAAATTCACTTAACACATCCCCTTATCCAGTGAGCTCGAATAAACAAGCAGAGGTACGTGAGAGGACAATTACAGTAATGACAGAAATCGTGGGGCGAGGGCACGAGCGCATCCAGACGGCAAAGTTTATGGCTACAGGACTGCCAACACGATGTCCTCCAGGTCACTGAACCATCAAACTTACTACGGCGACGTAGTAGTCAAGGGGGGGGGGAGAGACTAATCTGTACTCCCATCTCCTCCTCCAATCTCAACAATAAGCCCCCAGATGTTCGCAGCCACGATTCTGTCTGCTGCCGAGTTGAGATCGAGTGTTATTGACCCAGAGTCAAAGTAGAACTAGACAGAGTCTGGAGAAACTGGTCCTGCTGGACTTGGCGTTTGGGGATCGAGTGGTGTTGATCCAGCGTTGGAGCCTTTGAGGCATCAACTTCTTCTACAGAAGCTAAGGATCCTCTTTCTGTACTCGGACTTCCGAAGATTCAGAATACTTTAATCAGGGATAAATTTATTTTGACGGAGGGACAAATGTATCTAAAAAAACTCGGAGGCTGTCTTTAGAGTTGAAATCGACAATTATATGCATATACAAGTCGGTTGGAGCCCACATATTGGAATATCTGCTGGATAGGTTCAGACAACGATATAAACAACTCATGTACAACAACGATGTAGTTCTTTAAACCGTTGGGCTCAGATTACGCATATTCTTTTCTGGCTGTGTGTAATCAGAGAACGGAAACTGAAACTTCGAATTATTATTGAAGAAACTGAAACTTCTGCTAGATAGCTCTTGTTTATTTTGCAAGATGCTGAATTGAGATGAAGAGTTGAAGACAGGATAATATTTGTGAGTCACTCTTTACCTGCCTTCTAACTAAAAAAAAATAGATTGGGGTCTAAGAACCACAGCTTCCGCAGGAGAATTCAAGGCTCCAGTTTTTAGTAAGTCAAGATCGAGATCTAGAGATTAAGACTTTATTGAAGGTTGTGATGGGGATAGCACATATTCTGTCATGTATCTTTGGCGTGGTGGTTCTACCTTTAAATCGCATGCTCGATGATTAAACTTTGGCAGCCCTTCCTGGCGTTCCCTTCCTCCCAATAACATCACATGATAAAAGCATGACTTCTGATCAGTATTTTCTTTAGTTTCTATATTAGAAGTGCAACGCCCGGTTCTCAAGGTATTTTACTGTCGTGATCCCACGTTCTTGAAAGCACCATCATATTTTTTTACAAACAAATTTAACGGCTGAAAGAAAGCTACCTCAATTCAAAAACAAGTCTCTAAACAAGACATGCATTAGGCCAGACAGGATGTATTTACTTCGCGTTCCCTCCGTTAATTGTATTCTTCAGGTTTGTTTGCCAATTGGCGCCACCCTTTAACAGATAACTCACGCCCGCCACGGTTGCGCCCTAAAGTAGCACTTAAGTGGTTGTTTGCCCTAATGTTCCCTTCGTTACCTTGATTCTACCCCAAGTCAAAGTAAACGTCCTCCTTAATTTAAACAATTTGGGCTGAGTCTTCTTAAAGGACGAGTTTCCTTTATCGATTTAGTGATCAGTGTGCATTATGCTGTGGAGAACAAGTCTTCGTTAGTCTCTTTGATTGCAACTGCAAGCAAGTGAAGTGATGGTTAAGAAAAGGGGGATTCCACTTTATTATTCAGGAGGATTTGACTTCGGTTCTCGTACCTTTTGTCGGATAGTTGTGTAGCAAGTTAACACTTGAATAGAATTAAATAGAACAGTTAATAGAAATACCCGTTAGAGCATAAAAAGCGAGCATAATGTAGAGGGAAAGAAGGGATGCAAAATTAGCTATAGTGTATTAAGTATTATCTTCTGTATCCAATAGTCAATAGTATTATATAAGTACTATATTACTTAGAAGAATCTCTCTTAAATTCCTGACTTTGAATTAGTTTTCTTAACCCATGCTGTTTTATTTATGTATGCAAATGATGTGTCCCGCAGGCTCTTTTGCTGTTTGCGAAATGAATTAAAAACTAGGGGCAATTGCTGCCCTTCACCTCCGTTGAAATTTGGCCTTAATCAGTCTCTATGCTGTGTACCAATCCTAAAAAGTAATCGGCCTACTAAGTAATAAAGTAGTAATACTTTTACAAAATGTATAATGCTAGCGGTACACTATCGCCGAACATAGGCGAGCGAAGGCAAGCACGAGTGTGTTTACATATTTTTGTATATGTATATGTTTTGTACCCGGTCTGCTCGTGTACGCTCGGGATAGTTTGCCTCACCATGATTCGTGCTCCCCTGTGCTCAATTTTTTCGGTTTTTGGGGCGAGTGCCGGAAGTTAAAATATTTCAACCACCAGCAAGCATGTTCGGCAAACATGGGTGAGCGTGTACTGGGGAGTTCTGGGTTCACGTTCGGTAGCATTCATTGTCGAAAATCGAAAGAATTCGGTGAAACATTCGTGCGAACATTTGGCGATAGTATACTACTAGCATTAACGATTAGCAACTGAACTAAACACGGAAACTACTACTACCCCCCAACTGTTTTGAACGGATTGTTTGGATTTGACCTGACAGCAAGGCAACGGTTGTAAGAAGCCCCGAGATTTATTCTCCAAGTCGCAGGACTTATCTTCTCACAGGTGTGTCCTGATGTCTTCAGGTAGGCGAATCCCATTAATTTTCCCACTCGAAATCAGGATGTCGTCGTATATTCGGCCAAGATGGATGGCCCAAACCACCAAACAGGTGTTCGTAGTCACCCACTCACTTTAGGTCAATTTTTTATCTCTACGTTTGTTTATTTTTTTTAACAAAAAGGGGATTTTTATTTAGTTTATTTTTATATTTTCCCGATACTTTTACGCTCTATTTTATTTTTTGTAGAAACGTTAAGCCTGTATAGAATATTTTTGCTATGCCACACATCTAACTTTAAATGGTTCATATTCATGATTCTTACACATTTTAAAATAAAACCTCTTCATGCAGATTTGTTGCAAAAATGCAAACACATTGCACAGTTCAACTAACCAATCCTAAAGATCTCAACTTATTACAAAAGGTGTCACTGTACATTTCAAAACAAAGGTTCTATACCTTCTAAACTTGTTAATTTTTCCAATTAAAAATTTAATCCCACGAAATAAGTTTTAGTTAGTGTGATACCATTCGCTGTTATGTGGCGAAGAAAGAAACTGGCCTAGTTCAAGTGCGTGATACTTGGATCCTAGAGGTACTGGGTTCAAACCATGTGATATTACTGTGACCCTCTAGGCTAATCATCAACTATATGTGAAAAATGGTTCCGAGGTGAGAAAATAGGACAGGCAAAAAATTAGTTTAGTTTTCTGATACTCGAGTGCATTAGCACCGAAGTCCGACACTTTAGCAACAAGCAACAACACATTCAACTATATAATTTGAAACTTTACAATTCAGTATCCGCAGGCTATAAACAATACTACTGCTATAAACGCATTGTACGTGTGGACACGTCCTTCCAACAAACCGTTATTGCAACGTCTTCTGTCTTCCGCAATCTGAGGACCACAATTAAACAATCTCCATTAATATTCCATTGTGAGTTGTAAGCCTGTTAATTAGAAATGTGAGGGGCAATGTCCCCGACTTCCGCGCAGGTGTTGGACACCGACGCCAAAGGGGCGAAGCCCCCGTCACCTCAGATGAGGAGATACCGCATTGCTTTAGACATGCGATTTTTTTGCGTTGCGAAACGTTGGGATGTGACATGTCCAGTAACTATAGAGAGGGTAAAGTTTGGAAATACGTAAATGATCACTACTGTAAGATGTAATAAATACGTCTTATAACATTAGTCGATAGTTTACTGTAAACTTTTACGAGATGGAAAATATAATAATAATAATAATAAAACGTCTTTTATTTAAAGCGGTTTTCAGTAACAATACTGTTTTTCAAAACAACTCAAGTCAATACATACAAAAGAAATATTACAATAACAATAAATGACTTATTAACTAACAATACCTTAACTTATATTTACAAAAGACATTTTTTGGAGTTCAGTCGAAAGGCTTTATAACTAAGTTTTTTTACATTTTCTGGCGGTTGATTGTATTTCTGAGGAGCAAAAAAAGAAAATCCCTTTTTACCATATTCTAACTGGACGCGAGGCAAGTGCAGCAGGCCATCCTGTCTTGTACTCCTCTCTCTCTCACATCTCTCCTAATTTTTAACTTATCTTTCAGATAAGTCGGTCTGCTAGTGTTGGTGACCCTATGAACAATAGCCACAGTCTCTAACAAACATTCCGTCTGCACAGGCAACATCCCACTTTGCTGTCTAAAGGAAGATATGTGGTCAAATTTTCTCAAATCATATACAAATCTTAATGCATTGTTTTGTAAACGATTTATCAAATTAGTTTGTTCAATTGACATACTGAAACCAAAGGCAGGCAAAGCATAATTAATGACAGGCATTACCAAAGACTTCACTATTTGTAGTTTTACATCTTCTGCCAGTATTTTCCTAAATCTATTAAACACCAAACAAATATATTAAAATATGTTACAATGGCGATTGATTTCGGTGAGTGACATTGGTAGTCATCAGGCCTATCGGAAACTCAGTCTAATATATTAATGAATTTCCCATGTAGGGAAAGTAGCTATTGCCGTGGGCGCACATGAAAAGAGCCCAAAAACTCAGGCAGACGCTTGAAAAGCGCCCGGACCTCCAAGGTCCCAGGATGGTGCCAAATGAGCCCGGGCTCTTCCTAGAACTTTCACGAGTCTTCAAAGGAGAAAGAACCAATAACACAGTTGAAATACATGAATTTATTCACAATATTAAAATATACATTGTTAAAAGATACATTATTAAAATATAGATTATTAAAAGATATTTATATTACTAAAATATATAGTCTGTTTACCTAACCTAACCTAACCTAACCTAACTTAACATAACCTAACCTAACTTAACCTAACTTAACATAAGCTAACCTAACCCAACCAAACACAACACTTTTCAGAACACGAGTCAGCGTCCTCCTCCTCAGGTACCTGTGGAGATCCGGGCTCTTTCCATGCTTAAGATTAGTGAACCTTTTTTGGGATTAAAATTTCGGGCTCTTTTCATGTGCTCCGATTGCCGTATGTGGCACGGCAAGGCCTAGACCCGAGTCCGATTTATTTTTTTATTTTGATTCATCCAGAGCTAAAAAACACTATACATTAAATTTGTAATATGTCGTAACAAAACTACCTTTAGACTTTAGAGGTAATTATAGTTTTCCATTTATTTCTACGTAAATTTGTCATATAAATACGTTTACATTTTTACGAAAACTATACAGTAACTGTTTTTGTACAAATCTTTGCCGCTTTTTACGATCAAGCTTCTATTCTTCATTTTCCCAAAACCAAGAACAAAATTCGCCCCTCCTAAGTACAGCAAAATAATAATTTACCAATATAAGTTCCAAACATCACACCTCAAACTGTTTAATCCAAAACAACCGACACTTGTTTGTTCCTCTCGTTGAACATGTATATTCTACTGCTTACATTAGTGTCAACAATGGGACCTCTCAGCCAATGACACGCGTTGCTCGCCGAAGCACTCACCCGTAATTGGTCAGCAAACCTGAAAGCTAAAACAGTTGTTCCGACGGCAGGAAGCTTGTGACAGCGGCTCAAAATGGGCAAATAATTCCTCTTTTCATATTGAAATAAAGCTGTTATCTTGGATCGGGGTGCTTTTTTCACGCCTCCGGTCTTTTCGTGTACCTTTTAATTTCCTTTGTTTACAATGTTCACATGCTGTCAGTGCGGGGAGTGCTTGTCACTTATGTTTCCACCCTTGCGTAAGGGATGTGCTGACCGGAGGGGGTTTTATTTTCTGGAGAAATACTATTTAAGGCCATAGATTATTTTTCTTCATACTGCAGGAAAAACAGACGTTTTTAGTATGCGTTGCGAGTTTAAAGTAGCTCTTTTAGGCTCCATAGGGTGTCAAAGCGTTTTTAGTTCGTGGAGAGTAAAACTAAGCTGTTATAAACTTCAATTGTAAGCAATCACACTATCAGAATTATTTATTTTATTGGTTGATTTTTTTTTATTCTTGCTAATACTCCGACATACCGAAGGTATTGTATTCACTAACATAATCGTAATGGACAAAATTATTGAATCACTTAATAAACAGCTGCTTGTTTGTATTACATAAACTGGGAAAAAAGTTGGAATTCGTTTCGAGAGGTTATCTTTACATGAAAATGGTTTTCGTTCGTTTTTTAACTTAGTTATGTTAAGTAATGTTGCAATATGACAAAAAATATTGTTCATCAACTGGCAAAGTGTATTTTCAACCCTTGCTTATTTTCCGAGTTCGGCTACGCCTCGTTCGTGAAACTTCGGGTCGAAAAGAGTTACTTTACGCCCTAGTGTTGAAATATTCTATATAATGCCTAGGTCTAATGCATTTTTTTAGTAAACGCATTGTGTTTTATGTGTTTTCTGAATGGTAGTTATACTCATATATCAATCAGAAGATGGCCAATTCGATCCTAAAAAGTCACTAGCTTATTATTGATTTGGATACTCGGCCCAGTTTGTCTTTGATCATTGGGTGGAAATAAATGGCCCAAAGAAATAGCTGATCTTAGGAATTAGAAAGCTGCACAAATCATTCACTCCATTCTACATTTCTAAATTCATATATCCCATGTCCGACGTCCATAAATACGCCACTGTCGTGTTGGATTGAATAAGAGCGTATTTCAAAGTTTTTGACGTGGTATTTAGTTATTGTTTTAAAATCTGATAAATTAAATGAGGCAAACTGTACAGTTGTAACAACATAAAAATGACATTGCTAAAAATCTTTGGATTAAGGTATAATAGATTTAAGTAGGCTATACTTTCCAGCATATTGTCAGTTCTCTACGGTTGGTATATTTTGTTATATATTCTATATATTATATATTATATATATATATTATATATCTGTTTGTTTTTCTTGATAGGCAGACCTTTCTTATAGTGAGCTTCAAATTACCGTATAGTGACATGAAGCCAACATATAATGTTTAACAACATGCAAGCCACATGCACACTTGCTTACTTTTGACACCTGAGTTGTAACTTTTCTTTAGTATGTTACCTATTTTTATTTAAGAAAGCAATCCTTATTTTATCACTGTGAACCCGAGACTTAAAATATTTACCAGTATTGAAAACAAAATGCACTGGTATTTAAACAAACTAAACGCAAACTGAAACCTATTTACAACTTAATGGATACATAGAATTTCAAAAGCATGAACGGGAGGGCTCGAACTGCACTCACGGTCAGTCCCTGGTCCTAATCCAACTATGGAACTGCACTCACGGTCACTTTGAGCCTTTCTGGGGGTACTGGAACTGCACTCACGGTCAGTTTTTAATTAGCCTATATCACATTGTGCAACACCATGATTAAATTGATAAAAACTTATTAAATTAGTTGAAATATATTGAAAAGTTTTGATTAAATTAATCCAAACGTCAAAAAATAAACTTACTACTGACATTGTAAAAAATACACATATATATGTGCACAGAAAATTCTAGCATAGTATTTACGATAACATGATAAGCTATATTCTTATTATAACGAAGCTGCTTTTGTAAAGGTTTCTTGTTGGGCGCGAATATTTTGGGGATTTACAGCGTATTTCCAAAGGGGGAGGTGGGAATGTCCAGCGAGATGGTTCTTTTGGTAGCGTCACCACATTCCATCCCCATTGTTCGTACATGACTCATTTACCTGTTGTGCCAATATACACTTCCCTTTCTAGTCAGTTTCAGTTTCAGACTAGAGCTGGTGTGATCTGTTTCCGAAGGTATGAGTAGTGCGCCGTGTGATACGGTTAAGATGTTTAGTGAGAGGGGGCGGGAGTTATTAATATTTAGTCATTATAAGTTTTATAAAAGCCGTTTAACGACTCAGGGACAAAAGTGGAGATGTTGTAAGAGGGGTTGTACGGCAAGAATATACATCAACTCTACGAACGACACGTTGCCTGTTGGGGACCATAACCACCCTGCGAGTGAAATTTTGCATCGACAGTTCGTGTCTAATAGTGTAAAAAGAAAAGCTGAGGGCGATTTACTAGATATGCCGGCAAAAATCGTTAGGCGAGAAATTGTAAGTGCTCCTCCAGATATACAAACTAAGCTAACCCGGTACGATGTGTGCCGTATAAAGCATAATTTATACCACAGAAAGCGGCAAGAATATCCACCTCTACCAAAAGAAAGGCGTGACGTCCACGAAGCGCTGGAGTGCCTGAAGATCGAAAGTAATGAGAAAGAGAACATGCTCATGAGCAATGACAAAAAATCTAATATTATAATTTTTTCAACGAAAAAAATTTGGATTATCTGGCTAAAAGTAAAACAATTTTCATGGATGGAACTTTTTCTTACAGTGTCCGTTTTTTCACTCAGATGTTTACGGTGCACATTGTGGAAAATGGTAACTACGTACCCTTAGTCTTCAGTTTGTTACCGGACAAAGAAACCAAAACTTATTCTGCGTTTTTTAGTAAATTATTGGAATTGTGCTGTGAACATGGAGTGGTGCTGTCTCCGGAAAACATCGTCGTGGACTTCGAATCCGCTATACATAACGCTGTTTGCCAAGTTTGGCCAACAGCAAAACTTACAGGTATGTTTGATTTTTTTTATTTTAGACGTATTTATTATTCTTTTTTAGCTGAACCTGCATACATATATTAAATCAATAAAGTCTCAATACACGTGTTAGTAAAATGGATTTTATATCTCGTATAACAGCAAAATTACAATGTTTAATCTCACTAAGTGTATGTAATACTAGTTGACCCCCGCGATTTATAATTTAATTTTTCATTATAAAAAGGAAATTACGTATTTATCATGAAAAGTAATGAAGTTATTTTAAAGCTTCAGGAAATGTGTTCTCTACCATTATATTTTGCGTATGTAATTTACGCGCTCCAATAAAACCAAGGATTGGCACATTTAGCCATTGTATTAAACTTTGAAACTTTACATACTTGCCAACTGCTTTATCCTCACGATAATGCTATAGTTTATTTTCCATTTTGTAAATAATTTATAATTTATTTCACTATTTAAAAACAACACTACCGAAATCATGACATAAAACCGAAAGGTCGCTGGAAACTTTTTTATATTTTGGTCAGAGTCTTTTGACCTGCGGCAAAGTTGTAGGTTATGAATCAAATTTAATTTTTCGTTTCAAGATTTTTTTCTAAAGTGCACTGTTCTGCTCGTGTAGCACTCAGAATGACGCGTCAGTGGAGATTTCTGAACGGCTCAGGTTATTTCCTATAAAGGAAATTACTGTACTTTGTTTATTTTGTTTGTAATATTAAGAAGAAATATTTTTACTTAAGATTGTGCGTTATATTTGGTTTAAGGTGGGTTTGCTGTTAGATTAAATGTCAAAGCAATAATATATTAGTTTTTAGCGAATTTCCCACATAGGGAATAAGCTATTACCGTAGTGCTCATGGTAAGACCTGGACCCGGGACCGATTTACTTTTTCGCCTAGAGGCCAAAAACACCATTCGTTCAAATTCATATATATATATATATATATATATATATATATGTGTGTGTGTGTGTGTGTGTCCGTTAGCGCGATAACACGAGCAAAAATCATCCGATTTTGATGAAATTTAGTACAAACGTGTAAACCTACGTTTATTCGAACGAGTTCGCGAACCAGCATGATCGAACTATGGGAACAGAGGTTTATTGGGGGTTTTATGAGTTAAAAATTGGTTTTTCCTATTCTTGACCCTAAAAACTTAAAATTTAGCAATTTCTTTCCAAACCATTTTGTAGAGCTTAAAAAAATAAATAATTTAGTATATAGAAGCGTTATTATGCGCATAATAGTTACGGAGAAAATTCCAAAAATCTGTAAAATAAAATTCCCATATTATTCTTATGGAGAATAAGTAAGTTAAACCATTGACTATTGGATACAGAAGAAGACATCCCATCTATATGGATCAGCTGTCGGCAATTTTTTACTAAAAAAGAATGTACTTGTGTGAGCCAGTCACAGATTGCACTAGTGGCTAAAGCTCTATTTTGTACCTTATTTTTTTACTGGCATAGTTGCTGGGTCACAACAGTTGCTATAGCTCATAATAAGTCATTCCATTAATTTGACTTGGTAAGAAACATTGTGTATTCGACAGAAATAAGTCATTTAGATCAGCGCAATCTGTTGGTGGCTAACATCAACCACGACGAATTTAATAAAAAAAAACTGGTGACAACTTTAACATGGGAATGGAATGTAAGGGTACAGGCTTCTCTATTTTCACCCCACGCTGTAAATAAAACATGTGATTGTAATTTCTTCCATTCGTTTTGATTTTCTGTTTATATTTTGTTGTTATTTCGTCGCCAACATGGCAACGCATAAAGCCCATGTTATTTTTTTTTTAATTTCAAATCCATTTTTTGTGCTTATATTTGAGCCTATTTTAATTTTTAAAGGTATTCTGCACTTCTACAGGAAAATATCTTTCTAACGGTATGCGTGGATTTTCTCTGCGATGCACACGAGCTGAGAAAAAAGGTTTTAAAGAAACATGCTTGCCTATTAATATATAGATATAGATATTAATATATAGATAGATTGGATAAAGTAAGACAGAGGACGGAATAAACAGATGACTTTTTATTACTGGCTAGCGAAGCGTTCAGCCGTGAAAGACCGATTTTTGACCGTGAGTGCAGTTCCATATGGCTTAGGCGGGCGACCCTTCCAACCCTTGTAAATTCCTTTGACCGTGAGTGCAGTTCGATGTCAGCCGCATGAACATCACACACGAAGGTGTAAATAGACGAGTCTAGGAGGTGTGCATCTCTGACGACGTCACGTACGTGAGCTACAGCTGTTTAATGGACATGTGAATGCTGTGCATAAAGCTTAGGTCACGTGATCGTTGAATAATTCAACAGAGTCGTCCTCTACCGCCAGATCGCGACACTGGCACCTTCTTGCAGACGAACACACACACACACGCGAGCACGCTGGGAGAGGATTGTAATTTTAAAAATGAGTAAAATAATACCACATTAACCTCCAGTCCACAGAACCAAAAAATTGTTTTCAACTGATAGTAACTTATTTGTTCGGTTTTTGGATGAAATTTAACGTGAAGATGATCCCTTCAAAATTATACAAGCCCTCATTAGGAAAGGGAAACAGTATTTTACAGTAGCATTCATATGCTATTAGATAATTACAGGCAAGTAATCTTACATCTTAAGACATTCAAACAAAATCCGAAATCTTTTAAAACAAAGAGTTAAGATAAATTTAAGTTTGTTTAATTTTTTGGATGAACACTAACGTGACGATAATTTATTCAACATTTTACAGGCCATACTAATGGAAGGTGTGCAGTATTTTACAGTAGCTATCGTATACTTTAAGAAGATTACACCATAGTAACTAATCTGAGATTTTAAAGTATTTACACAAAACCGCTTATTATTATACACAAAGCCTCAAGATTTGTATTTACTCTATTAGTTAAATGAGTGTTCTAATGTTGTTGCTATTTCAAAATAATATATTGAAACTACCATATTCAGATTTTCCGATTGTTACGATTTTATAACAATTTACATAATTATCGTCAGCTAATGTTTCCATTATACAAAATCAGCCCTTAAACTTCAACATTCGTAAAGATGAAAAATTATTTGTAAACAATTCTGAAAAATTAAACTTGCGTATGAATACGCAGAATTAAAAACGTTCACTATAATTAACGACCAATAAATCAGAAAGGGAAACTCCACAACTGACCAGTAATAAAGAACACATAAATTTAAACTGTTGCAAAAACGCGGCGACGAAATAAATATTTCAACGAAAAAATACCACTGCCACCTGGTGCCGACATGATTATTGAAAAATATCGGCTTTATTTGCGAAGTGAATCACACAATTCACCAAGTGAACGAGGAAGAACTGTGAACAAAACGTCGATAAAAACGCTCCCGCCAATAATGTTTCCATTACCCTCCAAAATTACGTCATGAATACATATTGTTTTACGTACACGTCCGCCAAATCTAATTACGACGGAAAAGGTTTTTCACTTTTTGCCAAAAGGGTCATTATCCAGTAATGCACTGAATTGACCGGTGTAATGTATTTGTTTTCCAAATTGAATAAACCTTACATACGAAGGGCAAGGGGAGTACACGTGTGTTTTTTAATCCGATGCGAAAGGGCCATCCAGCTATTGTCTGTTTGGCATATTCCCTGTTTATAGGCATTAGTATGGTGTACACTGGGATGGGTGGATTAGCATAAAAAACTTTCAAGGGCTTCACAATCTCGTGGTCAAGTAAATCAAAGTTACTACACTATCAATAGTTAACCATCCCTATCACTATACTGTTACTATAACAATAACTATTGCCTAATATCAGATTGTTAATATCACAATAGTTGTAAGTCATTACTACTCTGCTATTATCACAATAACTACTGAATTGCTGTTAAAATCATGATCGTTATCAAAGTTACTATCACTACACTGGTACTATCACGATAAATATCACCGTTAATATCACTGTCGTTATAAAAGTCATTATCACTACATTGTTAATATCACGATAACTACTAAATCACTGTTAAAATCATGATTGTTATCAAATTCACTATCACTACACTGGTACTATCACGATAAATATCACCGTTAATATCACTGTCGTTATAAAAGTCATTATCACTACATTGTTAATATCACGATAACTACTAAATCACTGTTAAAATCATGATCGTTATCAAATTCACTATCACTACGCGGATTATATCACGATAATTATCACCGTTAATATCACTGTGATTATGTAATTACAATCACTAAATTGTAACTTTTACAATAATTAATTGTCAAAGTTGCTATCACTATCGATGTTACTACCACTATAACTATAACTGTTTATAGCACTGTCGTTACTAAATTGTAACTGTTTATCACGATAATGTATGAAAGCTACAATGACTTACACTATAACTGTTACGATTAGATCACTGTTACTTTACTGTTACTTCACTGTTCCTATCGCCACTGACCATTTTCTTAAGGTTTACAGTAAATTAATTCAAATTCAATTCTTTAAGACACCTACGCACACTTTGATGGGGATTTAAGCTGAAATTAATTAAGGATGAGTGTAGAATGGAATAAGATAATTATTTGTGTAGCTTTGTTAATTGCTAAGACCAGTTGTTTCTTAGCGAGGACGATCAATTTAAAGTCCATTGAACAATAATATCCCGCACAATGATATAACCACATTGGACGCAACTAAGACGTGTTTCATTGGGGTAAAAACATACAATTTACCTAAAATTAAACAAGTAGTTACTAAATTTAATCTGTACTACTCGTGAATTACATTCTGTGGGATTCGGTCCGAACTAACATGATCTTTTGGGTCTGTCAAAATTACAATTCGTACATTTAGTCTACAATAACTTGTTAAAAAATCATGTTGGAGTACATACACATAAATAAACATGTAGCTCTCAATACATTTCCCATGAGGTTAACCGCCGCAGATAATTTCACACACAATTTGATCTCAATGGATGCTATTGCTGGCCACTCCTACTAATAGGGTGGGACAAGTACAGTACCTGCTTGTGACAATGGATTTACATACTGGTTTGTCCAAACAATTCAATTTTCTTTTGTTCTAAAAAAACATGTGTTATTTCATGGCCACATTCTCTAATGATTAATAGGTTAGTTTAGTGATCATAGACTTCTGAACTGTAACAAAAGAACTAAAGAAGGAACATTACTGTATCACGGGAAACACATTGAAACTGATGTGAAATATTTACTATATATCATAAATGCTTAGCTTATTTCAATATACCGATGTATATATATCACCATGTTGTACAAATTTCATCAAACTATTTTACAAATTCTCCATACAAAAATCTTTGACAGCCATACTCCACCCGATAATATCTGGCTTATCGGCCAAACAAAAAAAAAAACACATTGTAAACCCGTATAAATTACTTATACTTTTAACACCAGACGCTTAACTCAATGACAAAATATCAAAGTGAAAAAGGATTAGAAAAAGCATAAATTTTTCATGTTTTGGATTCATTGGAGTAATAAAATTATTTATAACATTAGTTATAGCTTATGAGCCGTGACTATTTCCACCGGGCGAATGTCACGACTCATGATCAATGGTTCAAGTGTTTTTTTTATAGTAGGCTAGTTCAGTGTTTCTCACTCCACGACCCCGAACAAGGCTGTGGGTTTTGTTCTTATTACTCCCACCGCCGACGATTCAGAGGCTCCGAGACTTTCGTTAGCGCTGCATCGGCATAAATTTTGCATCGTCTTTCATCTTAATTTTGTAGTATGTTTGCGTTGTATTTTTGCCTTTTCCTTACTTGTGTGAAGATATTCTCTACTATGCAGTAAATTAAGAGCGCCCAGCGCGCTTGATGGGTAAGTTTGGACTATTTTCTGATACTTAGGTTAGTGCACATGTTGCACTAGGTCTGGAACCTAGTCTTGGGGTCGTGGAAGACTTTTGATAGTTAGTTTCCCTTTTCTCTGTGGTTTTGTATAATTCAGGGCTTTGCCCGAAATGCTAGGCCTAGAATTGACTGAGAAATGTTTGTTGGAAGGCCGCTATTTGAGAGAAACTGCCAAGTCAGTTTTGGGTCCTTCTGACTGTTTTGTGGTAGGCCTAGGCTTACAATTTTTGCTCAGTAAATGTAATTGTCTTAGGCTACTACTCTGGTAGTCTTTTGTTTCTGTGTCCCGTACAATTTTTAGTGTTGTTTTGTTTTGTAAAATGCTCAGTTTGTGTTACCCAGTCAAGTAAGGTTAAAGTCTTTTATTTTGCTTTGTCCTTGCCAAACTAGTTAAATTAAGTTGAATTAACTGCTCTTAAAGCTCCCCAGAAAGTTTGAGTCATTTTACTCAAGTTTTAAGAAAGTTACAGTAATTTTTAGTTTGGCAATTCTCCATTCAGGTTTGAACTGGGTAACCAAAGGGCCTACTGGTTTCAGCCTTTGAGTTAAGGTTTGGGATGGTCTGGAGAAGCTGCTGGAACATTTCCCCCAGCTTTTAAGACCATTCCGAACAAATTCGGATCACAACTTTTGGAGAAATTAGCAAAAATACATGAGTCGTTGCGTTATGCCTAAATTTTTGTATGGAACGTTTTTTGTCAATTTTAAAGTATTTTTCTGTGTTTAAGTGTCAATTGTTCTCTGTTAACTTGTTCTTCTGGCCACTTTGGACCAGGCAATTTAAATATTTTCTCTCTATTGGTGAAATTTATCACTGTCACATACCCGTCTAGCCTGCTGACACCTTTACCGCAAATATTAATGTTACCGTTCTTGTACTGTTTAACCTGTTAATTGTTATGTTTAAAATATTGTTATTGTTTGAAATGTTTTATATTGATAGAGAGCTGTGATAGAGAGACAAACCTTTTAAAAAATTTAGAAACTTGAAAATGATATGTTAGGCCTAAAGCAGTGAAATATTGGAACTAAATGTAAATGGTGAAAGATGTGACAGTGAACCTTGCGGATATGGACTCAGTCTATTACTCTTACTACTGTGTTTCCTGGGTTTTGTCACTCAGGGCCCGTGAGGAGGAAAATGACTGACCATCTTCAGCGGAGAGGAATGTTGCGACTAGGCTGGCGCTGCATATTGGCCCCCTCTCCGCCCTGCCTCTTCTCTCCTCCGGTGCTGTCCGCCCAGCTTCATGGCCCTCCGGTGTCACACCCTTGAAGACTGTTACCGCAAGTTACCGACTAATTGTTATTTATCTAATTGTTATATATATTGCTGTTGCCGAATGGACTTTAAGATTTTTAACATTTGTTGACTATTTATAAGCACAGCAGCCTATTGTTATTTATTTCAAATTTTATTCTACTGTTGCCTAATCATCCGATTTTTAAAATCTCTCCACTGTATTTAATTTTTGGGGCCCCTAGTTAATTGTTAACTTTTCAGATATTTATTAAAAGAGTCATCATATTTTATTATTGTTATAGTTTGTTAATTTTGGTAATTTCCTTTTATTAAATGTTAAATTTTTACTAAATCCTTCTGATTTTCTGAATGATTAAAATAAATTATTGTAAGTCAGCAGCTTAAACGGGTACCTAAATTTATTTAAGGTTTATTGAGAGTATTTAATTCATGTATTGTTGTTGATTATTGTTGTTGTGTTTTCTTTTAAATGGTTAATTACAGCTCGTTTCTCTCAAATGGCGTGTTGTTCTTGAACCTCCATCCATGGTTCTCATTTTGTTAAGTAAAGTTTTGTGAGCCGCTCCTCGGGCCTGCGCATGGATCACGCTTCCATTTCGTTAGTCTGGGTGCAGGCACGAGGGCATGGTTCATCTGGTAGCAGAGCGTGGTTGGTGGTTTGCGTCCTGGGTGCCTTGCCGTGAAACTTGGTTTCACGACTCGGATACTTAGAGATGCGATCACTGTCCACGTTCTGTTTTTTTGGTTTGTTTTGAAGAGCCGTGGATGGATTGGTTTCTTGGGAATGTTCTGGCCTGGCAGTTTTGGAAAAAGGTCTTGTTGTTGTTGTGGTGGGGCGTAAACACATTTTATTAGGAGCTCGCCCTTTGGCCGAGGCACCGGGTGGAATCGGTGGTAATGACTTGCATCCTTCGGGAGCAAGAGTGTCAAAAGCATGGTCATGTGTCAAAAAAAAAAAAAAAAAAAAGGTTTGTGTGTACCCCCCATCACACAAGTGTTAGGTGTTGTCTAGTGTATGTATCGGTGTATGTTTGTGTGTGTGTACGTTCGTGGGTCATTTGTTGTTGTTTTTTCTTGCGGTATGAATGGGCAGGTTCTTCTTTTGGGCCCCATCAGGTGCGTAGGCATCAACGTCCAGAAGCCTTAGGAATTAAATTTCTGTGTTTGTTTTGTGAAAAAATTTTGTTGGCTGTTATTTTGAGTCAAGTGCTGGTTGAGACTCGGTATGGCGTCAATTGTGCCGGAATATTTGAGGAAGCCGGAGCTGGTGTACGAGGTGCGGTCCCGGGGGGAGACTCCTGGAACTGATGTACGCACTTTGCGTACACAGTTCAGACAAATTGTTAGCATGCCTCAAGCTTGGGTTGAGTCGCTCAGTTTGGATGAGGAACTGGAGGCATGTAAAGAGAGGATGGAAGAGCTAAGTGGGGAAATTAATAGTTGGAGTAGTTTGCCTATGGGCTCAGCTAAGGGTTCGGCTATCACACAGCTGACGCACTGGCGTAAGCGTCTGCTCTTGGTTTCAGGGCAACCTGAAATCCAAGATGAGGACAAGAGCTGGGTGGAAGCCAGAATTCTTGAGCTGGAAGGAATTTTGGAGAGTATTAAGGCAGGAAAGTCTGTCAAAGAGAAAGTCGAAATTTTTGAAGACAACCGTTCTTTGGAAATTTCAAACGAAGTGCCAAAGTCTGTTGTTGAAGTTGTGGCTCCAGTGGGTACCCCCCAGGCTCCGCCTACGCCAAGTACACTGCTCCGGTTGCCTGCAAATGTTCAAATGTCAAATGCAAATGTCACACCGTCCCCCTCTCACACGTCCACCTTGGCTGCGGCTACGCTGAATGTCCAGTCCCCATCTCCCTTTCCTTCTCAAGTTCATAGTTCCCCTTCCATCTCTAACTCCTTTGGCAAACTTCCCCATCCCCTTGCCTCTGTCCTGAGTGGTTTCCGGCCGGTGGACGGGTTAGATGTGAATGGTCTTTGTTTTTTTCTGGAGAGTGTTTTGCGCATGCGTGAATACCCTGGCATGTCAGACGCAACTTTGATGGAACTCATTGCTCCATACTGTCTGAAACCGTTGGGGGACAGATTGCTTGATTGTTTGCGCAGAGGCGTCACCTTTGATGTTTTCCATAAAGAAGTTTTGGAGCTTTTCATGCCCCGTCGGGTCATGGAGAAGCTGAAAGTTGAGAGAGTTTTTCGTCCTCAGCAGCCAGCCGAGTCTCTCAGCCAGTACGTGGGGGACATTCGCACGGTGGAAAGGGTCTTGCGTTTGGGGATCAGTGAGCTTGAGCTCATTGACATTGTGCTTCAGGGGTTGAAGCCTGAGGAACGCTCCCGTCTGGTTTTTGCACCACGGCCTGCATCTTTTGCGGATCTGGACAGACTTTCCATCCTTTCGAGATCTGTCCAGGACGCTGATTTTCAGAGAGACCAAGCGGCGGGGCATCTTCCCCTAGCTGGTCATCATGCTGTCGTAGCACCCGTGGGAGTGTTGGGTCCTGAACCGCCGCAGTGGCAGAGGCAACCTGTTGTTTGTTTTGGTTGTGGGCAACCAGGTCACATTCGGCGGCATTGCCGTCAAGGTGGAAATTTTGGACGTGGTCCAAAAAACTAGTTTGCTCACAGGAGGAAAAATTGCCCAATCCTTCCTGTGAGGTTGTTGGTGATAATGTAAAGGGCAATAATTTGAATGTTTTTTCAAGTAAGTCAAAGTCTAAGTTAAAGTCAGTTAATGTTTCTGTTGCCTCCCCTTCTGGGAGTGTTGTGCCTGTGACCGAGCCTCTGCTGCGGGGGATTGCGGGCCTTGCTACCATGGGCGTGAAAGCGGCGCGCTCAACTTGCCCACGTCTCAACATCTTCATAGGTTCCACGGTGCAGAAGGCCCTAGTGGATTCTGGGTCAGCCCGTTGCCTCATTTCCTTGTCCCTTTTTGAAAAACTTGAATCGTCTGGGCTTATCAAGCAAGTTGAGCGAAAAACCCCTATCTGCTGGACTGCGTCAAATTCACCCCTTCCCATCATCTATGAAGCCCGTTTCAAGTTCAAAATTGAACATTTTTCTTGGGTTTGGAGTTTTTGGGTGGCTAAGGACCTTTGTTTCCCTGTCATTTTGGGAGCGGATTTTATCAAGCACACTGGCCTAATTTTGGATTTAGGCAGAGGTCAGTGTTTTTTCCGATTTGCGAGACGGGTATTAATATCTTTTGCTGATGAAATTGGTGGTGGTGCTGCGGTAGTTGAGCCTGAGATACCCAGCAAGCCAACAATTGATCCGTTAGGGCATCTGACTACTTGCGAGGCTGAAGCCATCAGAACCTTGTGTTCTCGTTTCCCAGATGTGCTGACGCCAAAGCTCGGAGTCACTAACCTGTTAGAGTACGAGATTCGTCTAACAGATACCCGTCCCGTTCGCTCTCACCCATACAAATTAGCTCCACCCAAAATGGAAACTCTCAGAAAAATCATTGACGAACTTCTGGAAAATGGTGTCATTGAACCTTCCCGTTCGAGCTACGCTAGTCCAGCCTTTCTCGTCCCAAAACCCAATGGCAAGTCCCGAATGGTTTTGGACTATCGCAAATTGAATGCGCAAATTGAAATCGACTCTGTGCCTCTCCCCGATTTGCATTCTGCGTTTGATTGGTTCGGTAAGGCCAAGTATTTTTCTGTTTTTGATCTGAATCAGGCCTATCATCAGATTCCTTTGAAACCTGAGTCTCGACCTCTCACTGCTTTCTGCGTTCCGTGGAATTTGTATCAGTTCACAAGAGTTCCGATGGGTCTTGCTGTGGGGGCCCAGACTCTCACCAGACTCCTTGATTCCATCTTTCATGATGTCAAGTTCAAGTTTGTGTTCAATTACCTCGACGATCTCTTGGTGTACAGTGAGAGCTTCGAAGATCACCTGATTCATCTTGAAGAAGTCATGAGTAGATTGAATAGGGCTGGCCTTACCGTGAATCCTGACAAGGTTAGTTTTTCAAAGCCGGAAATTTCGTTCCTTGGTCATCTTATCTCTCATAGAGGCGTCTGCATCGACCCCGCTAGAACCCAGGCTATCAGGGAGTTTCCTCCTCCCAGAGATGTCAAGGGTATTGCTAGGTTCATCGGCATGGTAGGTTTTTACCGACGCTTCATACCCAATGTTGCTGAATTGGCGGCTCCTCTCAATGAGCTTCGGAAGAAGGGCGCCAAGTTTGTCTGGGGTGAAGCGCAGCAGACGTCTTTTGACCTTCTCAAGGAGGCTATCATGCAGCCCCCTGTTTTGGCGATGCCGGATTTCAATCAAAACTTTGTCTTGCAAACAGATGCTTCCTCCGTCGCAATTGCGGCTGTGTTGTCACAAGAGGTGGATGGTGTTAGGCAGCCAATTGCGTACGCCTCACGCACTTTGAGTCCCTGCGAAAAGAAAAGCTCTTCGGTGTATGAACTCGAGTGTTTGGCTGTCGTGTTTGGAGTCAATAAATTCAGACGCTTTTTGGAGCACAAGGAGTTTTTATTGGAAACCGACAACCAGGCACTCTCGTGGCTTCTTGCACATCCACGCCAGCTTGGGAAAATTGGTCGTTGGGTTGTCCAAATATCGTCCCTTAAGTTCCAAGTGCAACACGTTCGAGGCACTCAGAATGTGATTGCTGACACACTATCTAGGATGTACCATTCACCCGACGATCATCCTTCTGACCAAGAGCAACCGGGTTGTGCCGTGCTCTTGGAGTTTCCACTCGCCTTTTCTGATTTCATTCCCCATCAGCTGAAGGATCCTGAGCTGGCAAAGATCATTGGTGAGCTTCAAAATGGGGGAGCCCACCCCCCATATTTTCTGTCCCAGGGTGCCCTTTGCTGTCGCGCTCGGCAGCGAGGTAAACCTAAAGTTGTGCTGCCTAGTCTTCTAATCCCTATGGTCTTTGAGTATTTTCATTCGTCTCCTGTGGGTGGGCATCTAGGTATCCACAAGACCATTGCGAAGGTTAGGGAAATGTTCATCTGGAAGGGTATGGATCGGGATCTTGCTGCTAGGGTGCGTTCTTGTCAAACGTGCTCACTGAGCAAGCCCGCTCAAAACTCTAAGTTTGGTTTGTTGTCATCTGAGGTGGCGGAAAGACCTTTGGAGAAGGTTTTCATTGACTATGTAGGGCCTCTCCCGCGTAGCAAGTCAGGAAATAAGTTCCTACTTGTTTGTGTGGATGCCTTCTCCAAGTTTTGTTGGCTTTTCCCCTTAAGGAATGCCACTGCACAGCTCACCGTGCAGGTACTTCGAACTCACCTTTTCCAACATTTTGGAATACCCGCCACCATTGTTTCCGACAACGGAACACAGTTTGTTTCCCATCTGTTCAAAAGAATGTGCTTTGGGCACGGAATCCGCCATGTGACTACTTCCCCTTACTATCCACAGCCTTCTCATGCTGAAAGGTTCAATCGCAATCTTCGCTCCGCTCTCATAGCTTTCCATGCTGACAAGCAGACCACCTGGGATCAGGAACTCCCTTGGCTTCAGTTTGCTTTCAATACTGCTCACCATGAGAGTCACAAGGCGGTCCCTTTCGAGCTGTTTCTAGGCTATCCGCCTAACAACCCGTTAGCGAATGTGTGGGGAATTGGCGACCTTCTGCCACCTCCTGGTGCGGCTGATGTCAAGGCAACTTGGCAAGCGGCCAGGAGAAACTTGATCAGAGCTAGGGAATTGGTCCGGAGGAAGCACAATCGTGGTAGAGTAGACAACCCTTTCCAGGTGGGGGATTTGGTGTTTTGTAAAGCTCATCCAGCCAGTTCGGCTGTGGACAAGAGAGCTGCAAAGTTGTGTCATCGGTGGTCAGGTCCCCACCGCATCCTGAGGTTTTTGACGCCTGTCACGGCGGAGCTTGGAGATCCGCGGACTGGAAAAGTTTTCCGGAGGGCGCACATTTCTCATCTCAAGCCCTTCCGCGGAACTCTTCCGTAGGCAATTTTCTTTCCTCTTGTGTCTGGGTGGGAAGTGCACTGGGCCAGAGAACCTGATCACTTCTCCTGTCCCCTGTGTTCTGCGAAGGAATTTCCCTCACAAAATTTTCCAGCTCTGGCCAGAGCAAACCCTGGGGGTGAGTTTTCCCCTCAGTTTGGAAGTCCCTTGGCGTTCCCCACCACAGACACCTGAGTTGTCTATCAGGTCAATTTCTTTTCAGGAAGTGGGGGAGAGGCTTGTTTGTTTGTCCCTTTTGGAGAGGAGTGTCCTCTTTTGGGGAGGGAGGTTGAGCCGTGACTATTTCCACCGGGCGAATGTCACGACTCATGATCAATGGTTCAAGTGTTTTTTTATAGTAGGCTAGTTCAGTGTTTCTCACTCCACGACCCCGAACAAGGCTGTGGGTTTTGTTCTTATTACTCCCACCGCCGACGATTCAGAGGCTCCGAGACTTTCGTTAGCGCTGCATCGGCATAAATTTTGCATCGTCTTTCATCTTAATTTTGTAGTATGTTTGCGTTGTATTTTTGCCTTTTCCTTACTTGTGTGAAGATATTCTCTACTATGCAGTAAATTAAGAGCGCCCAGCGCGCTTGATGGGTAAGTTTGGACTATTTTCTGATACTTAGGTTAGTGCACATGTTGCACTAGGTCTGGAACCTAGTCTTGGGGTCGTGGAAGACTTTTGATAGTTAGTTTCCCTTTTCTCTGTGGTTTTGTATAATTCAGGGCTTTGCCCGAAATGCTAGGCCTAGAATTGACTGAGAAATGTTTGTTGGAAGGCCGCTATTTGAGAGAAACTGCCAAGTCAGTTTTGGGTCCTTCTGACTGTTTTGTGGTAGGCCTAGGCTTACAATTTTTGCTCAGTAAATGTAATTGTCTTAGGCTACTACTCTGGTAGTCTTTTGTTTCTGTGTCCCGTACAATTTTTAGTGTTGTTTTGTTTTGTAAAATGCTCAGTTTGTGTTACCCAGTCAAGTAAGGTTAAAGTCTTTTATTTTGCTTTGTCCTTGCCAAACTAGTTAAATTAAGTTGAATTAACTGCTCTTAAAGCTCCCCAGAAAGTTTGAGTCATTTTACTCAAGTTTTAAGAAAGTTACAGTAATTTTTAGTTTGGCAATTCTCCATTCAGGTTTGAACTGGGTAACCAAAGGGCCTACTGGTTTCAGCCTTTGAGTTAAGGTTTGGGATGGTCTGGAGAAGCTGCTGGAACATTTCCCCCAGCTTTTAAGACCATTCCGAACAAATTCGGATCACAACTTTTGGAGAAATTAGCAAAAATACATGAGTCGTTGCGTTAGGCCTAAATTTTTGTATGGAACGTTTTTTGTCAATTTTAAAGTATTTTTCTGTGTTTAAGTGTCAATTGTTCTCTGTTAACTTGTTCTTCTGGCCACTTTGGACCAGGCAATTTAAATATTTTCTCTCTATTGGTGAAATTTATCACTGTCACATACCCGTCTAGCCTGCTGACACCTTTACCGCAAATATTAATGTTACCGTTCTTGTACTGTTTAACCTGTTAATTGTTATGTTTAAAATATTGTTATTGTTTGAAATGTTTTATATTGATAGAGAGCTGTGATAGAGAGACAAACCTTTTAAAAAATTTAGAAACTTGAAAATGATATGTTAGGCCTAAAGCAGTGAAATATTGGAACTAAATGTAAATGGTGAAAGATGTGACAGTGAACCTTGCGGATATGGACTCAGTCTATTACTCTTACTACTGTGTTTCCTGGGTTTTGTCACTCAGGGCCCGTGAGGAGGAAAATGACTGACCATCTTCAGCGGAGAGGAATGTTGCGACTAGGCTGGCGCTGCATATTGGCCCCCTCTCCGCCCTGCCTCTTCTCTCCTCCGGTGCTGTCCGCCCAGCTTCATGGCCCTCCGGTGTCACACCCTTGAAGACTGTTACCGCAAGTTACCGACTAATTGTTATTTATCTAATTGTTATATATATTGCTGTTGCCGAATGGACTTTAAGATTTTTAACATTTGTTGACTATTTATAAGCACAGCAGCCTATTGTTATTTATTTCAAATTTTATTCTACTGTTGCCTAATCATCCGATTTTTAAAATCTCTCCACTGTATTTAATTTTTGGGGCCCCTAGTTAATTGTTAACTTTTCAGATATTTATTAAAAGAGTCATCATATTTTATTATTGTTATAGTTTGTTAATTTTGGTAATTTCCTTTTATTAAATGTTAAATTTTTACTAAATCCTTCTGATTTTCTGAATGATTAAAATAAATTATTGTAAGTCAGCAGCTTAAACGGGTACCTAAATTTATTTAAGGTTTATTGAGAGTATTTAATTCATGTATTGTTGTTGATTATTGTTGTTGTGTTTTCTTTTAAATGGTTAATTACAGCTCGTTTCTCTCAAATGGCGTGTTGTTCTTGAACCTCCATCCATGGTTCTCATTTTGTTAAGTAAAGTTTTGTGAGCCGCTCCTCGGGCCTGCGCATGGATCACGCTTCCATTTCGTTAGTCTGGGTGCAGGCACGAGGGCATGGTTCACTTAGTTGCTGGATGGATTGAAAAGATGCTCTTTTGTTAATATAAACAGCAGTTATTCTTTAGTAATGTTTTATATAATTGCGGAAGCTATATAAATCTTCTCCTGTAATTTCAATATACATATACAGTATTTTGGATTATTAACAACCAAACAGGTGAACCATGGTCAACTCCTAGAGAAAAAAACCAGGCAAAAGCTGTATTGAATTTTTTTAAATTGCCTATCGGCCATAAAGTTGTGTTTTCTAAAATTAAAAATATAATGCCAATTTTACCATGCATGATGTATTTGCTTGGTTGGTTCTTGAAAATATTAACCTGGTAATTTTATTTTTTTTCAAACGATTTTGCGAGGCTAGTCATTGGCTAGACATTAGACCTTTGTCCTATAGTTCCTTATGATAACAATCACATCATCAATGGTTTCTACTTTTTCATCAATTGGTCTACCATAGATTGCTAATTGTGCTATGACGTGATTGTTTAGTTCATTTTCAATTTTAAATCCCTCAGACTAACATTTATGTATAGTAAAACTCTCCCCACTAAAACCCTAACAGAGCATCCATATAGTAACCTAACAACATACTCAATGAAATATTCTCACCACTTTCATACACTACTGAACTTCTCAATAAATCAACAGTATTCAAACAACTGAATAACGTTGTGAAATTCTCCAACATATTTTCCCATTGCCAGACCACAATGCTATTGATTTCATACACAATTTGATCTGAAGGGCTGCAAACGGTTATGGAAATTAAAAACTCCGGCGACGGGGGTGAGTGTGTTGTGTGGCTTGTGGGTGGGTGACATGTCCCTTACGTACTCAGCCGGGCGGAATCAAAACTGGCCGGACAAGTGACGATTTGTTTGAAATACTTGCTTCGTCCGTGATTTGCAACGGGGTAAAAGATTATGACCGTTAACCTGAGTTCGTGTGACATTGCTTAACAGTCTAAAAATGATCATTGTTAAGCTTTTATTGGATACAGTTCACCTAAAGATACAGTTCACCTCAGTTGTGAGGCATATAGCTAGCTATTTTAAGTAGGTGGAGGTACAGTCATGTGCTTTGGACCAAATAGGCTATATTGCTAGACTCCATGTAGTTGAAAACCGCTCTATCCCAAGCAACCGCTGCGATATCTAACTACACAGCGGTCGAATTAAAAAACACAGCGGGCGGTCAACCGCTACCGCTATCGCTCTTAGTGCATAAACAGCCCCATTTAACTCAATGGTGTTGAAAATCGCACCCGCTGTCGCTACCGCTCCCGCTCTTGGTGCATAAACGGGGCCTAAGTTAGTTTGATGGGAATTGAACACGGGTGTTCAGAACAGAAGCCCTTGTCAAACCACTAGTAAAGCCACGTTTAAGAACATGTTTTTTTGTATGCAGGGGATTTAGACTGTAAAGAGAAATCTCTTTAGCATTATAGAACAATATCCACCAAAATTTAAATAAGTATCATTGTGATTGCTTTGAAAAAATCACCAAAAATTTCCAAAATCACCCATCTGATTAGATGGGTGATTTTGGTTGCGTATAATGGACAAGACATACATTACATTTCAACCGTAGATATAATTTCATATCAATAGTAGTTAAATATTTTTGAAAGTATTAGCCCTTCAACAATTGAGGTTCCTAAAGTTTTGTATGATTTGTTATTCATATAATTTCCATAATCTACAGTGGTAGTTTTGGCTTATAAATTATATTAAAAAACGTAATCATAAACAATGTACCAGGACTTCATTCCAGGTTTCCTTACTCATCTGGTTTCCATGACCTTACTACAAAATTGAAGAAATGTGTAGCTTTTCAACTAAACTTTTTTACAGATAAACATTTTTCCTCTCTGAAAACTCCTCCAGGATAAACGGGCTAACATGTAAACAATGACCAGACCTGCCAACATAATACCAAACAATACTGCCAACCCCTCATTAAACCGCTACAAGCCCGGTGCGTTTGACATGCTCGCCTTTTTCCCCCGTTTTGTATTTTCCGCAAGTGTCTACATTAAAACCATGTAACATGTAGCTTGTCTGACTTGTTACTTGACAATGAAGCCTGTACAGGTGAATATGAGTTGAATGGGGGAGTATCCCTGGCTATTGTATCTCATTTACCCTCGCGGAGGTTTTCTTGTTATTTGTTGAAATCGGGGAAATATAATGAAACCCTGGCTCGTATCTGTTCGGTTATTATGGTAAAATAAACACGATATTGTTAGAAAACTTTGTTTTGTATCTTAACGTTGCTGTAATTAACATTTTTTAAGGTTTCAATTAAATATTGACTAGATTGGTCAGTTAAACAGAATAGCCTACTCTGGATGAAATATAGACTCTTTTGAATTTTACTGAATTTTGTAACGTAAACTTTAATTATAGACTTATTCACTAAAATATTTTAGCAGAAGTAATAATGTTCTGCAATAAGATTTTTAGTAGAAACGAATATTTCGAACAGCTATATAAAGATCGATGGATTTGTCATCAATCCCCTAGCATACATGTACAATGCCTACTTTAGTGTTCATAATCAATTAAAGATGTATTTAAGAAATATTTTTATTTATGTAGCTAGATCTTGTAGCTTTGTACTGCAACAAGCTTCTACTAATTATCCGTGCTTTAATCTTCTATTACTTCCACTTCAGTAAATCTACAACCAAAACTGAACACATCGCGATGGGGGTAAGGTGAGGGAACATTAAAGTCTAGGTTTGTCGCCAAAATAACATGTCGACAAAGCGGTGCCTCATACTTTGTTTTAAATATTGGTAAAATTACTTGTCAAGCAATTGACATGTCGGTCAAATGGTAGTTTCATTAATACATATAACATTTTTTTCTTTATCTAAAATAACTGGTTTTAAGAAGACATATTTTTTAATGTTGTTCTACAACACGTTTCAATGATTCCCACATTTATTGTTTAATAATCAAAAGCAAAGAGAAAGAGTGGTAGGGGAGACCGATTGGAGAATCTACGAAGGGAATCAACATTTTCGATCAACTGGCTCATCGAACAAGTGACTTGTCGGTCAAATGGTCTCCCTCAAGCGAAATAGATTAAATGTCTTCTTTGTGTCCATAATCATTAGTAAGAAAGAAATACATATCGTAATTGATGCAACAAGATCCTCTTCAACAAACTACAACTAATCAACCATGCTTCGATGATTTTCACCTCAGTAATTCAACAATCAAAAATAAACAAAGAACGATGCGGTAAGCAGGTCCCCAGTAGTAACCAGACACTACGGTATAATATATGCGGTGATCCCCGACCGCAGTGCCGCAGCACGGGTTGGTGCGGTCAACCGCAGCGCTAGTGTTTCATCCACTGTTTATTTTGCCCACACGTCTATTTGTTTTGGCTAAAATTGTTTTGAGGTTAGGTTTGTTTCAAATTGGAGTTTTTAGGTTAGTTTGTGTCTTTTTTGTAATGGAAATGGTTCAAATTGTCTTGATTGGATTCATGAATTGAATTATTAAATTCTTCTAAGGAAAAAAAATTGGAAACCTTAGGTATTTTAAAATGATGAACAACTTCTCAATTCTATCTTAAATTAACTATGGATCTTTCATAATTATCACAATTGATTATTGTGCAGGCTAAAATACATTCGTCGCTTGACGAGTATTGGAATGCGGTGAATTTAAAATCTAACTAAGCATTATCCCTTTAATTAGAACACATTAGTGTTAGGTAAAACACGAATTTTAGTACAGAAGCGCTATGGGACATAAACATAAACGAATTACGCCACTGGCCCCAACTTTTTCCCCCTAGGACGCTAGGTACGAGCCCGGAATTGTTTTTCACATTACTTCAGGCTAGGGGTTACGGCAATATCACTTGGATGAAATCCATTGGTGATTTGACGGGGATTTGAATCCGGTACCCCAGGAACCGGAGTCCCGCGCTGCTAGAAAAGCTCGCTCCCCCAATGAATATACTAGTATCAGCTTATTAGATAATCCCACTTAAATATCATGTTTACTTTCGGACCAGTAACATAATTTGTTTATGTTTATGATCCATACAGGTTTTCTTATAATATTCATGGGTTGTGACAATTGAACGAAATCGTCATTTGATATAATTTTTTACTATTCTATTTCCTACAATGCTAACAATATTTCAATATTGCACTACTGCTTCAGTTTTCGGAAAACGTCTTTTGCGAGTCTGTCGGGAGCGACTATGGATCCAATGCTTCGATGTCGGTGCACTATTTAACAGTGCTGCTTATTCTTGTACCATACCAGTTCACCGCTTGCTTTGCTTGATATGTTTTACATCAGAGTAAATCGAGAGACACAATAAATAGTGTCTTATTTTCAATTCTATGGTTCCACGCACAGTTCGTTTTAGACGATAAATGCGGGGTAAAAACTAAACAAAAACTCTCAAAAGATCCATAATTAAATACAAAGAGCTAATATCTGATGACTGATTGACTGACTGATAGCTGATGACTAATGTCTGATAGACCTTGACCGCATGCAACTCCACTCCAGTTCCAGGAACTCCTAAACCTTGGAGCTCCGTCACGCCACCTATGGCCTCCATCCACTGGGTTTGTGTATTGTTTTATTGTCATTGTTAATTGTCAACTTAGCGCGTTTAAAATTGCGCCACTCTCTTTACTCCGTGGTGAGATTCAATGTGAAATGTCTGGTGATGTAAAAGTGTAATGACGTCAATGTAATGTTACTTGGAGGATTGGGATAATCTAAGCTAACGTTGAATATTACGATATATTCAGAATTATTTAGGTGGTTTAACATTTGTTTCAATAAAAACGCCACATTACAGAATAAATTGAGCTCAGTAGATTGAAGCAGTTCACTAAAATAATTAAAATAACGAAATGCTAAACCTGCCACTCATGTTTTACCCGGGGTTTTATGTTAACCAATATTCGCATAGGTATGGTTAATAAACTTTACAGTGTATTGTTAGCATAAAATTAGAAACTTTTCATGGATTTGATCCTAGATAACTATGTAAGATACACATGAACAAATAACCAACTACGACAATAAAAGCTCAAAAAGAGGAAATCTTAGACGATTCCAGTGATATGTGCCTTCGGGCTATTGATTGCAAAATATCCCACCAGGTTATTAAATTTTAGTGTATAAATAAGTAAATATGTTTCTCATGTGACAATTCGTTCTGATTCTCAAAGAGTGTCATTTTATCATTTTATGTTTTGTTTTGTTTATTACTTTTATCTTAAAAGAGTGGTATTAAAATAAATCTCTTGTCGTAGAAATAAATCTTTAAATAATAAAGGAAACTATATTTTTGCCAGAATATTTCGAAATTCAAACCCTCAATCCCAGGATTTGTTGGCTACTGCAACTGAGCCCCAAATCACAGTCGGAGGACATTCAAAAATACAATATTGGGACTTAAAAACCAACGATTCCTGTATGTCAGCTCTCAGCACCCTGTCAGTCTTAACGGGATCCACTTCATTTCACAACGGCAAAAAGCGAGGGAAAAACAAGAGAGAGGAAGAAAAAGGAGAGAGTTTCCCGAAACATTTACCGTTACAGTTGAGCGGGCTGGAGTTTTGTAGTTTAGCCTGTCTGAGGCCACTACTAGCGGTTTGTTTACGAGTTGGGGTTAGCTTATGCAAATTCCATATTTTTAAGACACGAAAAATATTTTCTTTCTAAAATTCACTGAGCTTCCTCTAAAATTCGCTTTTTATAAAAAAAAATCAATAACGTGGCCGATGCATCAAGGGGTCTAGTAATTTTAGATATATTCATTTTATATACAGTAATTTTGAATTCGGATACACTACCGTGCATTTGACAGTATAAAGAGTCCAAATTATATATTAAAATTACTTAGTTCATAAGACTCATCCCTCATCGTGCTATTTTAATTTATAGTTGTCTTACTTATATTCACACATTTTAACTAAAGCAAACTATACAATTTAAGTACGTATCAATAATTGTCATAGAATAAAATTTAAAAAAAATCTTAAAAAGTAGGCCCAAAGAAGCTTATTAATTTGGTTTCACACGTGTTTTATTTTACTGGCTACAAATTAATTGGCCCAGAATGTGGTTAAGAATATAGGTTTTATAAGAAAATAAATTATATGAGATGACTACACCACTAATCAAAGTGAATGTCACAATTAAGTTTAGTGGCATTTAAACAAATACTGTATTTATTGTAGTGACTTATTTTAATACCAAATCATCTGTGTAAAAAGTGGAATAATTAATTTAGTTGTGATTCATTTTATGTATGTAGGCCTATTTGTTGTAGGCCTACTTATTGCTATTTATTCAAAAGTAGGCTACGTTATTGTGAATTTGTAATATAAAATCGTAAAATAATGCGCTGTTGTTAATTTGTTAATAAATATTTAAATATTAGTTTTTTTATGAACAACATAAAATTATTATTGTTTCATTTGGGTGTAAAAAACTTAATACAAAATACTAATTAGGCATGTTACAGGAATATTTCAAAAGGTATTTAAAAACAGTATTATTCCAAACATAGATTAAAATATTGTATTAATAATACTAACACAATTAACTTAAGTTTAACATATACAAACATTTTCAATTTAATACTTATTAAAAATAAGTCTATATTAATCTCGACTGAAATCTTTATATTGTCCAACAACCACATGGAACCACCCCTTCGATTGGTCCTATGAAAACGTTCCTTTTATTGCCAATAATCTAAAAAGCCACTCCATAAAATATAACGTAAAGAGCGTTTTGACATTATAAAGCTCGAAATGAAAGGAGATTGGAGGGGTAGATAGGAGGCCGGAGACCCAGAATCCTGATAACAGCAGATTTCCCGAATCCCTTCGGCACCAAAGGCCAATTTTTCATCGATGTTTATTATTCTGATGATACTTCTGGTTATTATGATTATCTTCATCCAATTTCGCTTCTGAAGATTTCTGATTTATAGGAATGTCAAGATTTGTTGTGGGTTGTAATGGTATATGGTCTGTTGGAGAAACTTGAAACTTTTCTGTCTGAAACATGTCTGAGGACTTGGGTATAATCTATATATATAAAATCCAATGTATGTATGAATGTTTGTTTGTTTGTTTGTTTGTTTGTCCTTTATGGACTTCGAAACCGCTCGACAGACTGTAATGAAACTTTCAGGCATTATTAAGCATTATTCAAGGATGGTTTGCGTAAAGTTTGGTGCAGATCCGTCAAAAGGGCTCCACCCCAGTGGCTCTGGAGTTTCCCATGTTAACCTTATGAGTACTCATATTTAAATAGAATTAAAAAATCTTAACAGCTGGTTCTGGTTCAACTAAACAATTCGATTCTGTGATACTCAATAACATTAAAAAGTTAATAGGGTTATCAACAGGGTGCAGGACTATTATTTTTTTTAAATTTATGACAACAGCTAATTTGCAACGAGCTAACCTGAAGGCAAGTGAGCACAGCAAACGAGCTCCAACCTAAAGGTGAGTGAGCGTAGCGAACGAACTTCAACCAGGACATGATTAAGCCATGTGAACGAGCTCATCTTGAAAATGGACGAGCATTTGACATAAAACCACATTAGGACAGGACGACGTCTGTCGGGCCAGCTAGTACGGTTATAAAATGTTTATATTTTTTACTTTTTGTAAGGAACCTTGTAATACGAATTTTATGTAACAAATCCCGTGTGTTATAAACAATAATTCTGATTCCACCATGAGCTGTAGGTATCTATATCTAAACTAATAGGGATATGACTCACAGAACTATATCTGAAACTAAAATCTCCGTCCATTAAAAGCCATAAAACTTTACTTTGTTTAATATTTAAAATATTTTATGAAATTTGCAATTGAAAACTAAGAAATGAGAGTAGAGACAGCCAATAAAGGATGGTTATACCAATAACAAAATTAATGAATAATAAAATGTAAAAAATTAAAAAAAAAATCGGAACATTAAATCCATGTCGGGGGAGGATTGTAATAAAAACTTATTTAAACACCAAAGTTTTAATGAATAAAACAAAAAATCTACAACTTAAAATGTATTCATGGGAAGACGATTAATTACAATACAATATTAGTAAAATATATAAACTTTTGTATGGGCTAGATTTATGTTATGTTTCCAAGAATTCACTATGTTAATTGTAAAACATCTGAACATGCTGCTAA
Source organism: Macrosteles quadrilineatus (assembly GCF_028750875.1). Taxonomy (NCBI): domain Eukaryota; kingdom Metazoa; phylum Arthropoda; class Insecta; order Hemiptera; family Cicadellidae; genus Macrosteles; species Macrosteles quadrilineatus. The sequence goes on from NW_026542597.1 coordinate 69,910,174, forward strand.
CTAATACTATACCTACCTAACTGACCCCCAACTAAACAACGGTCGAATCATCTAACTAGGTATATGAAAATACTCATTCGATAAACTAAAAAGTACATCGTACAAAAAATGAATACAGCGGAAAAATGAAAACAGTTAACAATTATAACTACTTTACTCTATACATTGCAAAAATAAATTGTTAGTAAGAACCATTATTATAGACAATTATTGAAAATAAAAGCAAACCTACTAAAAGTTGTATTTAAAACGATCTATTAATATCATGAAACATTATTTGATCCTCCCTATAAAATACACAACTATAAATGACAGTTTACAAAAATTCGTTATTATGCATTAATTAAATTAGGCCTATTTGTAATTGCGTACTTACTTAACATAATTATACAAATATTTTGTGCTTACCGTACCTACTATTGCAGGCCTACTAAGTTATTTGGTAATTCCTTTTGGGGGCTCTGTTCGTGGGTTTTCCAAACAACCCTCTCTTGTTACTGAAGGGTGAAGTTATAATTTCCATAACCACCCGACGTCTATTGAAACCAAATTGTCTGTTAAAAAGAAATATGCTATGGAACTTTTATAGTGGTTTTGATCATGGGGTGCAATATGTAAACTGGGTAATAATTATATGTTAAGATATACAGAACACTTATCTTGTAATTTTAACATAACCATGATCTATAGAGCAGTGATTTGTAGTTTATCCAGGTTAGATTGCTCAATTCATGAATCAATTTCAATGTTTATAAAAATTGTGTAAACCTACACAATACAATACACACAAAACAATACAAATTGATGTAACCAGCCTATAACGTTGTTTTTGTCATAACTAACTTTATCTTATATTCCGCTTCTTTATTCAAAATACGTTAGTCTCTTCATAAATGTCCTCAGTAAATTTTGGGCTTGTTGCTAGCGAGTTGTTGGCGTCTCGGACTTCGGTGTAGGAGGGACGGGTTCAATTCATGACATATCAACAAAACAATAATTGGTTTGGACCGCTTTCCCTTAAAAGCGTTTTATCTAACATTGGCCAATAAGGTTCTGTATTCATTGCCTTTACCTAATTAAAATGACACTGGCGTAAAAATATTTTATGAAGTAAGGACTCAACACAAATCATATAACTTCTTTCTATAATCACTCTATATTCATAAGAAGACAAAATACGTTGTCGTTCAAAGTGTGAAATTAAATAATGATATAATTCAGTAAAGCTTTTTGGTTGACAAAAGTAGAATTTGTTTTAGTTAAAATTTCCTTTCTCCACTCAGATTCACAACATTTGTGAGACGCAGATTGTTATCACTTGTTGTAACCTACAATCCCCCAACTGACGTCATAACCGCGTTCTCATGTCACTTCCGGTCCTCCCGCATCACTTCCGGTCCAATACGACCACCATTACCGAACTCTCGGGGTTGGTCATAAAATACAACGACCTCTAGCATCTCGGAGAGTCCTTGCACCCCAGAGACTTCCTTCGCTTCCCTTCTGATCTGTGATTAACAAACTCTCAAGTCAATGAGGTTGAAATACCAACCTTATGTTGTAAAAAAAATTATTTTTGATGAATTTTGATGTGTTTTTAAAATTAAATTTTAAAATTTTTAAACTAAATTTTCAACGTCATTTTTACACAACTGATAAAAAATTTAAGGTTTGGAAAAGGATTTTTTCTTCTAAACGTCAGTTAATCTTATCTTGAATATTAAAACAATTATTTATTTGATTTGTTTGTCGAACCACTAAATAGTGCAATAAAACTTTTCAAATTAAAAGATTTGTATGAATTTACTTGGGTTAATTAAATTGGTTTTTGAATTAGACGCTGACACATAAATATTGTTTAGAAATTATCGATTCAAGCGTTGACGATCTCGGCTCTTGGCGCATAAATACTTTTTGGTCAAATAATATTCATTATAGCAGAAAATAACGTTCAGTTGTCAAAATTATCGTAGCTCATATAAATTTGTATCTATACTGTAAACTTAAAAGTCTTCGGTGTTGTAGTAAATAAGCTGGTCACTGATGAATGCAGTATGTCACCTTTAATAATTTACGAAACATAAAAAAAAGTGACAACATTAAAAAATTTTATAACTGCACTTTCCACCGAAATGTATGGATTTATTTATAAATTTAAATATTTGTGGGATTCCATAACATTAAATTAAAATTTAACAGTTCCTACATAAATACAGCATATCACCTTATAACTGTTCACAATCCGTGCGTCATACTATTGTTTATCTACTTATAATACTAAAGTAATTGCCCTGTCCACTCTCCCTATTCCCCTTGCTGTCCCTAGGGACATCCCCGTATCCCTCACGCTTCATTATCCCCCGGTCAGTCCCCTGTCAATCACTGCTCGAGTTCCCCCCCATCCCCCCAAAATGCCCCCTCCCTCAACCCCGATCACCAACAACCCCTCGTCATTTTTTTACAACCCTCTTTTGTACAGCTTAACCTCTGTATGCCATATCCAGGTGCTGTGGGTTAACTTCCTAGACAGGTGGGTAAAGGTTAGGCTTGGCTTACTCTTTGTAATCCGATAATGCGATGATGAGTAAGCGATTTTTCATCCGGTATAAAGATGCATATTCATGCGGTATTGATATGTGCACGTGTCCTATTGTTGTGTGTTTTTTTTTTTTTTTTTTTTTGTAGGAAACAAATGTTACTATATCTTGAAAATTATTACTGTATACAGTATGTTGAGTTTGCATTAAATTTTGTAAAAACTATAAGCTCTAGGGGCCAAAATATCAACTCAGCTAGATAAAATATAAACTTTGAATAGGACACCAATTCTTCAAACTTTTCGTCAAAAAAATTACATTTTGATTAGGCCTAATAAGAATTCTACCCTCCCCCACAACCAAATTGACCTCATAAATTGCATGTGTAACATTTCACAGCCTTACACAATAATGAATGAGAATGTATATTTAAAAATTTTTCAAATACGTAAAAACAGAGAAAATATTGTTGACCTTCTCATGTATGTAAACAAAGATGTATGATTTTAAAAGATTTGTATGCTATATTCTAAGTTAAGTGTTTTGACGTTATTGTACAGATACGATTGAGCCACTTTCCAGTCTTTTGACGATCCCTTTTCTATTTGTTTTTCCGTTCTTCGGCACAGCCCAATAGATAATTTGATTTATTTTAAAAGTTTGTCATCCAATCTTATAAGCTTCTGAATGATGTACAGTACTTCTAGTCTGCATACATTTTAAATGCTGACGCATTTGGACTACTTCTGTTACTCTTAACAATTCCTCAATATTTGTCTTAAAAAACAAATACAAAAACAAAAGCTCTTCTTCAATATTTTTTTTCAATTTTATTAATACTATTACCAATATTATAGTACCATCGTAATATAATAATTATATTATCATATTACAATAGTAATATGGTACTGGGTATCTACTGGGCATCCTCTTCCAAAGGTTATATGCAATAATATAATATATTACAATAATATAGTACAAAATATTTAATATAATACAGTACTCTTTCGACCACCACACTACAAAGGTTTCCTATTCTCTAATTAATTTCAATCCGTCTCCTAATCAATTTCAATCGACAATTTCAACAGACAGTTCCCCTGGCTAGATAATCAGCACATTTGTATGACACTTAGCATCTCAGCCGGAGTGATTCCCATGGTAATATATTCAACGCTCCTTGCCTAGCCAAACAGCACCTGCCTGCAGGCGATCATAAACCAATCAAAGACCAATAAAGTGTTAAAAACGTGTCAAGAACCACCAAGTATCGCCCAGCTTCTGGTTTATGGGCGTTGAGTTTGCTTTGGCAACGAGATTTTACGATGTGAGGCAAGTAGGTTTTTGAGATTGGAAAATCTTATTGTGAATCACATCTTATAAGCGTTTCGCAGTATTTTTGAGTCACTGAATACCTCATTAAATATATTTATGATAAGATTTTGCCTTTGTTAGTTAACATTTTTTGCTGGTTTCATCCCTTAAATTACATGACAACATGAGTAATTACTTTATTAAAATCTTGTTAAGGTAAATTTTAAGGTCAGTAATTTCTTAACCAATTCATTTGTAGAGTAATTGTCACTTCTAAATAAAAACAAACCTGTCGTGGAAGATCTGAGGTTCGAAGATATTTGGTTGTCATCGCATTTTAAAGGCATTTTACTGGTTTTTTTATTGTCTTAGAAAACCCTGCTGTTGAAGTCTGAACTTCATGGAACTATCTCACATATTGAAATCAATGGTTTAAAGCAGGATTATAATATTTTTTAAAGGACACAAGTATGCAAAGTAACCACAAAACTCCGCAAGCAGTGATACTGTTCCCATTCTTTCTGTATTCCGTGCAAACACCAGAAACCAAAGTGCTTATTAAAACATCAGAGGGAAACCATTACGTTGTTCTTTCAACATTTTTAATTTATTTAGATCATTTGGAGGAGAGATTTTTGCTATGTATATTTGTTACAAAACACCTACTTTTATAGGTAACGTTGGGTTTGTGTTGAATTTTAATATTATTTTTAATCCAATACAAACATACATATAAAAAGTTTTTCTTTAGAAAAATTAACTTGGTAGGCCACATGTTACAACAACGCTTATAATTATTTCTGTAATCGTATGTATTTGGAAAAAAGTAATCTCGAATGCACCCTTATTTGTAAGTTGTCTGTTTAGTATTTTTTTAATAGAATTTTCTAGTTCAAAGTCCTAAATAAAGTTAAACTTTGCTGAGCACAGTGCTTGTGTGTCAATTTTACTTTTGTCATACCGTAATATGTTTTATATGACACAAATTCTATTAACTTTGGAAGGCTCAGCATTTCTTAAAGACCTATTCAACCACTAAAATATCTTAACACACATAAAATACGTCCATACCAAAGAAGCTATAAACGTTAAAGCTCTTACAAAAGAACATAATTAATGTGAAGTGAGCTGGTCAAGTGGTGGAGGAGCTAAGGGATTCGGAGCCCGAGGTCCCGAGTTCAAATCCCGCCAATCAACAATGGATATTATCAATGTGATAATCCCGCAACCCTATAGGACAAGCCTTAAACGAAACACCAACAAAGGCTTAGGTACAGCCTTTTTAAAACAGTACTAGGCTAGAACCTAGCGTTCTAGGATGTGAAGGTGGGACAATAAACAATCTTAAAATGTCCAATAGCCTCGCAGCAAGATCCAAAACTCTACTTTTATCTGACACCAAATCTACGCAGGACCCAAGGCGATTGGGCAATTCTGCAACAGGTCCGCCCAACACGGCCAGAAATAGACGCGACTCGCCCTGGGCGGTGTAACGGTACAACATGCGCCCCAGGCGGCAAACTGGCCCACTACTGACTGTGGCGTAGTCTGCTCATGTGACTACTGGGTAAAAATGCAATAAAATGACTGTGGGAGTTAGAGTATTTTACCACTGGGGCGTAAAGTGACACTTTTCAACCTGAGCTGAAGTTTCATAAAAGCCGGGTTTTCCTAGGCGCGGAGTCGGCCAGCGGAGAGAGGAACGCGGAGAGCGGACTCAGCTTGTCTTAGGTAATTTAATGTTACTGTTTTCCTAGCAGCGGAGCGGAATGCCATGTTAATTTCAATTCCGCTCTCCGCGTTCCTCTCTCCGCTGGCCGACTCCGCGTCTAGGAAAACCCAGCTTAAGATGAGGTCCAATGGGGCAAAGCAAGTCAAACCGACTAGCGAGGGTGACAACAAATACTCCATTTTACCTCTACAGGAGGTAATTTTTCATAATTTTACAATTATAAAAAGGGGTTCATAAATTCATAAAAGAGTTGATAAAAGAGTTTCGCGGATGACGTCATTACTGGCGACAGTTTTTCAGCATTTAATCAGGTGTCTTCAGAGCACTAATTATAAATTTGTTTTATTGTTGGAACACAAAATGAGCCCTAAATTTGTATATATAATACATGGTCGAATCCTTTGGTGGTGGCCTGAACGTGAAGTTAGTCTCGCCAACAGTTGTTTTTATTTTTTGCCTGATATTGTTGAAGCACAATTCTTTTATATACCTTTGATAAGCACAAATTAAGTACTAAATTATGGATGTTTTTATAATTGTTGCTTATCGTGGTTGGACCAACTTCACCTCTGGCACCTCTGGTAGGTGTATAATCAACAATATGTGTAATCCTCGTGATTCATACGGCCAATCATAACTAAGTTAAAAATAAGTCACTGTGAATATCAATCTTTTTAATTTTAATTGAATGCTATAAAATAGCTTAAATAACTAATATTTACCTTACAATTTAAAAATCTTACAAATCTCACTAAACTTAATAATCACTGATTTTCGTATACCACAAAAATGTTCAATAATTTTACTATTATAGTTGTATCGTGTCATGGCCATTGCCTTGTAATTACATGGACACAATCATACACATTCCATTATCTTTCATTTGATTACTAAGTATCTGTTTTATTTTGTGCTTTCTACATTTTTGAAAATTTCGGGTGTCTACAGTTTTTGAGTCAAACCACATGCTTGAACCAGGGATAGGAAAATCACAAATTAAAATTATAGACAAGAGTTGAATTTGAAAATTTCATGTTTTTTGTGGTCTTAAATACTACGAGCATGGTTTTTCGAAACCAAAAATCATGTTATGGTCATATCTTTAATGTTTTTTTTTTATGTTGATAAGGTCATCAAAAGAAACAAAATAGCTCCCTAAGGTGTTAAGTGAAAATTAAATTTTAGCGAACTGTATAGATGCATAATTTTGATTTTTTAAATAAATTAGGGGTTTTCATGTATATTGGGGCTCCAGGCTACATACGTTTAGTTGGTCTAAAAGTAAATTTCGATTTAACATTTTTTACAAATACTTTTCTGTAGTCATTTTAGTATTCAGACTAAACCTCCACCCTCCATACATATTCTGTACAAGCCCTATATATTCAGGACCTCTGGTTTGATTAATTCAGTACTCGGACCGGCCTCGTATTTCATATAGTCCGATGTAATAAAGCTCCGAGATACAGTAGGCAGTGCACCTGCCGCCACTGCCACGGCCATCGCACGGCGACGCAGCCTGTGCCATCATGATCACACCCCCGTACACAGCTGGACACTAATTAATATACTCGGTTTTGCAATTGTAATCTTCGTCCGATTACAAATTCAAATCTGTCAGTTTTTGTTTTTCCGAATTTGCATCAGTTTAATCAATATTGAGTGCAGTTTTTGGCAATTTTGCTGATGGGTCAGCAAATATGGGAGTTTGGTTTGTGAGTTTATTAGTGTTTTTATGATTAATTTTTTTGTTGTATGAATAATTTGTTGATATAAGTGATTCGAGTAGTGTTTGTACCTGTAGTTTGTAGTTTTGTACGTTTATTTTATTATTGTTGAGCTTTATTTTTTAAGTTTTTCTCTAAATCATGATTCGGCACATGGATTAATTGCTTGAAATCAATGTTTATTTTAACTCTAAATAGATAAGTTTACAATTTTTTTATGTTACACTCTCCAATTTAGCTCATATCCATATTCATCATACTTATGTAAAAGCCTCTTATTCATGTAATATTTTTGAGACAAAGAACTTCTTAACCATGGTCAGACCAGGCTAGTTCTATAACTTAAAATACGTTTTGGCTCGAAAAACAAAATCAAATCTTATTAAAATAAAAAATAATTATCAATTATACAGGGTGATTGATATAAACGTGCCAGCCATTTTATTCTAAAACTATAAGAGATATCAAAAAAAATTAAATGGTAAGTGCCTTGGATTTTTCATTTTAAAAATTGTAGTCAAGTCTGAAAAAAATATTTTAGCAGCCATTTTTCCAATATGGCCGCCAACTTAGATTTTTCTTACGGCACACCCTGTATTTTATTATGTATTCTGGTATAAAATGTAATTTGAAGAAGATATTCTTGTGATTTTTTTCATAAACCTAACCATTTCAAAGATAATAATAGTTAAAGTTTTGAAATGTCGGCATAAGAAAGAGTTTCGGTAAAGGCCTAAGCAAGCATGCCAGCTGTTTTATTAAAAAACTATTCAAAATTTCACAACCTTAACCAGTATTATTTTTCAAACGGTTAGGTTTATGAAAAAAATTACAAGAATAAAATCGTCTTAAAATTACATTTTCTACCGGAATACATCATAAAATACAGGGTGTTCTATAAGAAAAATCAAAGTTGGCGGCCATATTGGAAAAATGGCTGCTAAAATAATTTTTTCAGACTTGACTACAATTTTTAAAATTAAAAATTTAAGGCACTTACCATTTAACCTTTTTTGGTATCTCTTATGGTTTTCGAATAAAACGGCTGGTACACTTATATCAATCACCCTGTATAGTGCCTAAGGACATTGTCTGTCTTAACAACGATAACATTTTAAAATTATTTATATAAATTGAGTTTTGGGGTTCCTCCTACAGTATTCCAAAATGAACAGGTACAATGTTCCCGAATCTATGTGTTACCATGCAAAAATCTAGCATCACTGACTATAGTCAAGAATATACTACTTTAGCTAATTTACTTAAGCTCTACTTCCCAGACCTTTCAACCAATCATGAGCTCATACCACAAAAGTAAAAACTGGCAACATTTCACCTTCAACTATTACATACATCAACAGACTCAACCATCAACTATGGTCGACTGCTTCTGTTTAGCCGAAGGTGTCAATCTCCTCATGAATTAGCAGATTGTGGTGGAGATACGTGTAATGAAGCGTACAAAGGTGTAATGAGGTACTTTAACATGTAATGATCACTGGGTGTCAACGCGGTGTAATGATCTATAGATAATTTATACTGGTCAAGCATCACTGAATGGTAATGACCGAAACTGCGAAAAAGTGGAAAAATTATGGGAAGCTTGTGATTGTATGGGAAATATTAGTGACGTGTTAAGGTAATTAAAGCGTTATCTGGGTTCAAAATTTCTTCAGGAAACCTTTTTGAGTTTGTGTGAGAAATCAGGGAAATATTTTCAACAACAAGTACTTCCAGTTCAAAGAATGCAGAGAAACGCCATGTCTTTTCAAAAGGCACTAACCAAACTAACCTATCAGTCTAGAGAAAACTGGAGTCAAGCTACATACGCAATCCTAATTTGATATTTTGTGATAGCTGAGAATAAAAGATATTCTAGGTGTGAGAGCACAGCCATTACGGTGCTGCCAAAGTACGGAAAAGCAAATGCATTAATTATTAACAACCGTAGTTAGTTTCCTTACGTTTTGAGGGGTGTCAACTCATAGGGGAAATTGATTCTTGAAATCTACTTTAAGGAAGCGTTCTGCACAAATAGACATAACAAATCAATTTTACTATTCCACTTTAACAGAAATTGTTCTTGGTTTATCAGCCTGTTTTGGCTTTGCCAGTTTTTACTTTCTCCCCCTACATATAGTATATGGAGAAAGTATTGTTGGTTTAGTTCAGCTGGTTCGCAGGATAAAATGGATATATTTATCGAAATTTACAAAGCTCAAGAACAAAAGAGATCGGTCGATGTTTTCATTCAAAAGCCTAACCTCAGAACTCTGAAAGTTCATGGGTTGGATGCCGAGGGGATTTCAATGATATAAACTAGCCATTATGTCATTATGGCTGGATTGATGATCTATTGTAATTTAAGTTTATGATATAGCTTTATGTAAAATTTCAGCCCAGTCGTGTTCGTAGTTTTTGAAATTAATCGTAACAAAATCGCACATACAGAAACCACATTTGGTGATTCTCAAAATGCAAACAACTAAAAACCCAAATTGTGTTAAACTTCAGTCACTAATTTAATTTAACAAATTTATCCCTTCATCTCTGACGTGGGACTATTTATCTAAATCAGCTGTTCTGTTGTCCAGGTAGGACCACCATGATCAGCTGATTGCAGTGACTCACCCTCATGACTCACGAGACCTTACCAGAGACCACGTGTCTGTGAGTCGTCAGCCAACAATAATGTGTGAGATAACATAACGGCAACTGAATCATCAGCTGTTACAAAACTAATTATGCAGTCACAATTGTTTAAGTGTCAAATTTTGAAATATCGTCAATTTGAGTGATTAATTTGTGTATATACCTTTATGAATTAGTTGTATATTGTTCTCACGTATTCATCAGTGGTCGTCCGGTTAAATCCTGAGAAGATCAGAAGATTTTGGATGTTTTTTTTAACCTAGCTGTCCTTCTTCGTTGGGGTTTTTTTTAAATAAATAGTCCTGGCCAAATAGTCTACAATTTTTGTAAGATTTATAGGGGAATTGTTACTAAATATTAGGCATTGAGTACTGTAATACAATCAATGTTCAAGAGGACATGACGAAAAGATAGGCAAAGATCAAACAGAAAATTTAACCGGTCACTTGGTACTTAATCTTTGTTAAATTTAAGGTGGATTTCTAAAGACTAATTTTGCAATCCTTAGCTATTCTATAACATTAACAAGTGTATTCAACGTTTGCTTCTTGATTATAGTTACTTGAATAGTGTTTTCTTAACACACATGGCTTAAAAATAAAGCACTAATTTGTAAATATTAATAGTAAAAATTTTAATTCCCCAAATGAATTACGCTGAAAATTAACACACAATCCAATGGAGGATATTTCATAAAAACGTACCGGTAATCATAGAACATTGAATGATCATTTGAGATTTCCGTTTCCTTCCAAACTTCCTACTTCAAAAATATGAATTGTTTATGAACTTTTGCAGACCATTAATAATCCGTCAGAACGTTCAAAGAGACTTTTTTTCTCGCGATCCTTCATTTACTTAATCCTTTACTGACAGTTAACTGAACTTCGACTTAAGCAATTATTAATTCCATTAACTCCAAAGAGTCGCCACCGCCATTAAGTCGTCCCCTACCGCGAGCGATCGCGCGACAAAACCGTTGATCATTAATATGGCATTGTTACCGACGACAAAAACCTAGATAATCAGTTTCTTGCGAGGTGCTATGTTTGGACAGCATTAATCAGATGTTCAAACAAACGGACATTCGATTTGATTAATCATCTGCGAATAAATCTAAAGTTTTTGTTTCGCCCGCCATTAACACCCAATTGAGCGGAGTAATTAATCTGCTGGGATTACTTATGTATGCGCCTAGCTGGCCAGGTGCGCACACAATAGGCGACGAGTGCCACTTACACCTAATGGCAGCTGTATATTTCATGAAATGGATCAGCCGAGGACGCTTTAGATAGCCGTGAAAATCTAGCGTGCGCCGCTCTAAGAGCCGCAAATGTTGTGATGCAGTCGTGCACTTGTCATAAATCTAGTCCTTCGAGCCGGATGGGAACGTAAGAGGAAGAACTTGTAGTTCTATCACAGCTTGATGTAGAGGTGATGGTCATTGTCAGTTCTTGGAATACCTGGACAAATGCATGAGAAGTGCATGCGGATAAAACGTTTAAGTCACAAGTATTCTGCATTTTGCAATCTCAGGTAGTCACGTTTTCAGTGTACATCATAAATTGTAACAGAGCGTTGTTTCTGTTGATCATTGCTCTTAAGATTTTTTTAAAGTGTATAGTATAGGTCTAAGTCATTGAAAACCTCTCTTTCTAAATGAAGAACATTCGACAATACATAAAAAGAAAAGATTTTATATGGTATGACTAAACTTAAAAATGTAGCAACATTCCATTTAGATTTCTCTTTATAATACACACTCCAAAGTGAAAAGATACGTCCTCATAGACATAGCAAAAATAATAATTTGTATTGATGATTTTGGTCGGAACATAGAAAAAAATTAAAATACTGTTAGAGAGTTTGTAGACATTAAAATCTGCTAAATGGCAATTGTATCCAATTAAATGGCAATTGTACCTTTATTGTAATTTGAAAACCCTAAAAAGTATATATTTTGCTCACATCCACTCTCATCTTTCATTCGGTTTAGCATTATATGGGTCATCAAAAAAATTTACTATGATTAAAGTAAAGTCTTTATTTGCATTCTGAAGCGGCAAAAAGAGGCTATCAGCATTATGCTTAAGCTTAAAAGAGATGATTCAGCAAAAGAACATTTTACGAAATTACAAATTTTTACAGTTTATGGGCAATATATTTATGAAAAAATTCATATTGTAAAAAAAATGAAAGTGAGAAAGTAATAAATTCAATACATTCTTATAATTTCAGGAAGAGAAGAGAGTTTGTCCAGCCTCACAAATTAAATTTTAAAAAAAAACCTCTACGCTGGTAACGAGTTTCTAAAATTTGTCCCTGAATTGGTAAAAAAAGAAACAAACCTATCTAAATTCAAGAAAATTCTAAAAGATTATTTAATAAATTTAGCATTATATTCTTTTGAGGAGTTTTTCATTTCCCATACATAGATATAGTATTTTTATTTTAAGTATTCTGACACTATTCACTGTACCACCAATGTACATGACTTATGATGAATAAAGATGTTTGAATATGAATATGAATATCCAATCATCTATTGAATATTTACCCTATGTGTATTTGCTTATCGAAGATCTTTCCTGGTAAATAAAGGCAACAACCTTTATTTCTCCTAGATAAACGATTATTTCATCAAGAAAACTCTTGTTGTGTTGTGCGATGGGTCAAGAATGCCATACAGAGATTTCCTTGATCCCAGCCCTAAGAAATACGGTAGTAGATTTTGTCTCAAGTGGGTATGCTCATTTATGATCTTCTTTGGTAACCCTGTTTTGTCGTTTTGTCTAGCCAACCTAATTCAAACTTAAAACATGCTCACAATTCTTCAATAGCTCTTATTTTTTCTAGTTTGTTTAATCTTCCCAAGTTTGCCATACAAGTTGGCACTGATCCCACTGAATAATACCATGGCACATTTGCCCTCAGAAAAATTTTATCGTTTATGATCTTCTTCTTAAATAAAAAACATTTTTCTAGATAGACAATCTAATTTGAACATCTAGCATGCATTTAATTTGTCAAGACCTCAAGAAATCCTTCTTAGTCCGACGGATATCAAGTTTGCTATACAAGTTTTCGTTGATCCCAATTCCCAACTCTTGGTCAATGGAAGATACACACCAGAAAATGAGAATTATCTTACACCTAACTGAACAAAATTATTTCTTCCGTATTAAAAGAAAATTTATGCAGATTGTGTCATACGTGGATATCCATATTCATATCATCCCCAATTTTTTTTGTAGACAACACCACCCAGACTTTAGAATGCAGCCAAATTTCTCAAGACCGCCTCAAAGCCCTTCATGGTTTTTATGTTTGTCAAAGTTTCCATTTGTAACAATACAAAAATACTATTGCAGATTTTGCCTCTGGAGGATTACCTCGTCTGCAACATTCTATGGAAACCATTATTTCTTCTAGAACCTCATTCAAACGTTCAGCATGCACGCAATTCGTCAAGACCCCAAGAAAGCCCTTCTTTGTTCAACGGATGTCAAGTTTGCCATACAAGTTGTCCTTGATCCCAGCCCCTGGTTGATGGAAGATACCCACCAGAAGACAATGATCGTCTGTCGGCACGTAACAACACGTTGCTACCAGATCTGTAGTTAGTATTCTGCTCGCGCATGATCGCTCTATTCCCAACGCCGCCGGTCACTGAATTAAACATCCGTCAATGTGTTTATACAACCGGTTCTTTCAATGTATCCCCGGTGACATTCAACGATTCACCCGCTTCATGTCAATGGATGTAGAACGACCAAGAATTGCAAACAGACAGGACCTTGGGATGATGGTATGAGGAAGAGGTACAGTTTTTCTTGCGCTAGAGTTCTGTCCGTTTGCCATCCATGATGGGTTGACATACAACCTTACGGACTTTGGACAAGCTGTATCTTTGGCCAGGACCATTTATGAAAAGTCCAATTCTCAAGACTTGTTTGGAGACGTTTGGAACTAATCGTATAGTTTTAGGAAATGAACCGGTGACCTTGAGATTGTTAGGTGAGCGGGCTTTAAGTCTGAAAATTAAAACACACAAAATATCAACAAAATAGCTATTGACAAAAGCGGAAATCACAAAGATTTTGCCAAAGAAAATTAGTTGTGTCATGTCACTGACCTCACTGATTTAAATTTCTGATTTAAACCTCCACTTCAAAGCCCCCCCCCCAAAGAAACAGCTATTTACCAAACCCCCTCGATTGGAACACACCAGAACCTCCAACACCTGTTGTGAGACCTTGGGTTTTCACTCAGTTTTCCACTGGTACATGGTACAACAATCATTTCCATGATGAGTCACACCTATTGTACCCAACACCCGATTCACCACGCTCACCTGTCCTACGCTCGTGGACCCAGCTCGTGTCATTGGTTCCGTCCAATAATCCACTCCAGTTCGCTCTTGTCTACCGGTTACGGACATCACTCGTCCTCTGAGACGAACCCTATTATTTGGTACTGGATGCGTCCGCTCTATCGGGATTAAATTGGTTTTTTACGCGGCATGTCCGAGCCGTGTCACGGCGGCCTATGTATTATCTAATTTATTATTCTCATTTCATGCAGCAGCGACAATCACCACAAAAGTCAGTGACTTTTGATCGATCGCGTACGTGTCTTTGACCCGGCGATTTATAGACTTCGTTTATTCCATTCGTTGTGGAAATAAATCGAACCAAAGCGAATATTTGACGTTACCGAGTTATAACTCATAGTACAAAGCCGGTAATTTGGGTCTAATTGTGGTTTAATGGCGCGATTATGCATGGGTCACTATTCTAGATGGTCTGGAGACTGAGGTGCTGTATTGTTCTCGGTAGAGGTTAGTCGTGTCCATCTCGACGTGTTCATGCTCGGTGTAGCCATATGACACTCTTCTTGCTGTATTCTAATAGTTGATGACTTGTAGGTGCTTGTAGAGCCGACCCATGAGCCGACCTTGCTTGAACTAGACGATATTATATGGGGCTGCAAATGAGCTATATAACATCAACGTAAATATTATGACCACTTTGTGTTATGTAAAAAGATAGAAAGACAGATGCAAACTGAAAGAGAATCTTAAAAGACGTTGACAATAACTTACTTTTCCAGAAATTCGTTGCCCACAAAAAAAGTATTGCACATAGGTTGCATTAAGTAATTAGACAATGGATAAAATTGCATGGATCCTGTTTCGTTTTTTGACAGATAGAGTTTAAGTTGGGGTCTAAATCGTAAGGTCATGGCATTGCAATAAAGCTTAAAGACATCAGTTATTGACCGAGCCTCCTAAAACGAAAGTCCTGCGCTTTTTCCACCCTTGCTATTTCTTAAACAGGAAAACATTTTCAAAACACGATAAAAAGGGCTGAAACCCCCTACTTGATAACCATTCTGCTCCTTTGAAAAGGTAAGTGATTAATTTAGTGTCTGGTTATACCACATAGACAGAGAGGAGTAGACTCCTACTTGTTGTTAGGCTGATAGGACCCAATTCCTCGAACGCCTCATAGGACTCTCCACCCAATCAGTCCTAGCAAGCACATCCCACAAGGTTATCAAGAATATAGAATAGAAATAGAAGAATAGAAATCTAATTTTTGCCTGAGTTTATAACCCTTTCTGCATGCAACTCGCTCTATTTTGATGAAAAGGTTGTCAAACTAGGGGATTATTAAATCCACTTCTAACCTGTGTTAGAAATCCACCATCATAAATTTACCTGATTAGAAATGGCCAGTTCATGCCAATCTTCATCCGTTCCCATAGAAAGAGAGGAGTTGTCATCCCTCAGAAAGCCTGTTCACCTAACAAATGTTGTACTTAACATGCTAAAGTATTAAAGACCCCTTACTCTGCCCCTCTTGAAGGATTCAGTCCGTGCCAAGCTCATGCAATGATATAGACTGCGAGTATATTTGGAAAAAAGAATCTTCAAAAGGCTGTTCTTCGGATGTGACGATTCGGATGCTCACGGCAATCAATCTTCGGGAAAAGCTACAATTCAACTACGATTTAACCTTCTTCTGTCGGTTATTTGTTCGGTGAACGCGCGTGCGGAGTTGATGGCTTCCAAGAGGCACGAGGTCCAATCCCATCAGTAAGGCACGAGTTACTTCGCAGTCGCTGCTCAGCCTCTTCGAGCGAAGATGATTTCGTTGTTGATTGGTAACCTTCAGCGCACGAACCCATAATTCCAACAGAATTACTTCTCCGTACATGAGGTAATAGATCACATTTCCGGTTCAACAGACGTTAATTGCCGAGACAATCTCGTACATGATCTTCAATAGTGAAAGTGTCCAAAAATAGCATGTACCGTTTTGTTTTAATTTGTGCCACAGCTCAAGGGTTCCAAAAAAGTATCTTATTTGCACCTGTTAATTAATTAATGACTTTACTATGACATTGACATAGCTTTTGTATGTACTTTAAGGTTAACACAGCGGAGTAGCTGAAGAATGAAGTAAGATGATCTTTGTAGCTATGTTACCAACTAAGATAAGCTATTTCGTTAGCCAGAACCATTCATTGAAATCCCAATCAACAAGGATAGTTGGGTTGAGTTTTGAACCTGAAAGCTCCTGACTTTTCTCAGGATTGATAAGATGTATTTGTTTGACGCCAACATACCAGGGCACGTATTTTAACGTGGAGATGGAATAGATAAAATGTTGGGTATGATATCTTCGCTTCTACAGTAATAAAATTATCTGGAACTTTAGCCAGGGCTATCAGTCAAAACCTCTCCGATGAAGGAAGACTGGGTCCAGATTTGCACCATCATAAAACTACTGAACGTTATCAGAATCAAGCAACCATCTAGGTAAGTGAGCCCTGTAACCACTCAGTGACCTAGTTGATCTAGTAAAATATAAATTACTAGCAGAGTACCCGTCCTTCGTACGGGGTTGGAATACAGTATGAGTATAAAATGCTTATTGCAGTTATACTCAAGCTTTGCATTTGCAATAAGGGAGGACACAGTTTGATAACATTTGCTTTTTTAAATTTACAGTATTCTATAGTATTACACATCTACCATAGCCATAATGCTCTACCACTTCACCTAAACAATAGAGAAAAATAAATTATCAACAATTCACAAAATATCACAAATTATCCATGAAATGAAAAACATAAACATAACTGTAAACAATCCTACTTTGACAGTTCTCATTGCGAATCACAGTTTTTCGTTGCTGCTTAGTTCAAATTAGCTGTTTTCATAAATGAAAAAAAATATAGTGCTGCACCCTGTTGGTAAATCTTATAACTTTTTAATGCATTTCCATATCATAGAACCAACTTTTTTAGTTGAAACAGCTGACTAAATTCTTTAATTCTCTTTAAATATGAATACTTATAAGGTTAACATGGGGAATTACAGAGCCACTGGGGCGGAGCCCGAAAGGGTTTTTGTGATAAGAATATGCCTATATGTTAATCGGGAAAGTAAGCTATCATCATGCCAAATTTCAGCCCAATCCGTCCAGTGGTTTATGCTTGATTGAACTTCAAACACACAAACAAACAAACAAATAAACAAACACACAAACTTTCACATTTATAATATTAGTAAGATAATCTTACAAAACGTCCTAGAGATTCGTTAGCTATTTATGAAATACTCTTTAACCGGATATAACCGACGTTGTCCAAGGTGTGTCTAATTTTCGTGTAACAGCTATGAAATATTCTCCATGCGTGACCGATACGCCTGCGTCTAGTCCTCTCAATTACCATCGAAATCGATTATCAATTAATTGGTGCACACTCGACACGTTATGAATATCTTGGTACGGTTGATGTTCAGTTTATCGTGCTTTGATATGATTGATGATATATGCATGATGCTTTTAGTTGGTGATTTCGGTTTCTTCAGTATCGAAGAATTTGGTAAAGATTATGGAAAAGAAAGTTGTATTCCTGTAAAAGTTCTAATAATTCGTTACAGATTTAAATAGTAGGATTAGGTGAACAAAAGGTAGGGTCAGCTTCTAGTGACCAAAAGGCAGAGCCAGCATCTAATGACCAAAAGGTAGGGCCATAATCTAATGACCAAAAGGTAGGGCCAGCATCTAGTGACCAAAAGGTAGGGCCAGAATCTAATGACCAAAAGGTAGGGTCAGCATCTAGTGTCCAAAAGGTAGGGTCAGCATCTAGTGACCAAAAGGTAGGAAATTAAGGAATGGGTATGTTTCCCAAAGTAATTCCCTCTTTTATTTTCAATCAAATTGTACAAAAGCTAGTATTGTGTAAGTAAAAATAGCTGTCGTATAAAATTTATCCTAAACTACCTACAGGATTATAGTAAGTGAAAAATTAATATAGTTTAATAGTTTTCATCCTCCTAAAACATTTAGGTACATGCACATAATCTGTTGACTGAGATTGCAAAGAATTACGAAATGTGGCATAACTGCATTTTACTTATTACCTGGAGGACTCTAAAATAATTCACTTGTAATTTGAACTCCTGAACTTGTATTCTTTAATGGTTCGCTAAACAAACTTATTCCATATCATGAGAATACATTCTTTTCCAATTCTCAACTTGTAAGATACAGATAACACACAAATCATCGAAAGCCCTATAACCCATCCCTGAGGAACACCATTGCAAACAATCCCGATCAATTTTAATCAACCGTGCCACAGTAGAGTAGCAATTGGCTGCGTGATACAAGAGGAAGGTGTATTATTTGTGGCTCTACATAATGCAGAGAGTAAAGACGGTGACACACTATCGATCTTTTCCCCGAACAAGACCCCGAACCGAGCAGGGAGAAGGGAGAAGGGAAGTCGAAGGGAGGATGTTCGATAGTGTGTCACGGGTCCGTACACCGATCAAGACGCCGAACAAGACATCAGGCCGAGCAGGGAGACGAGCGCTCTGGAGGCGGTTTTTTGGCGAAAGATCAAAGAAAAGATCGGTCCGATGTACGGTCCAATGTACGATAGTGTGTCACGGTACATTTTTGCCCCGTACATCGTCGCGAGCGCCGCACCGAGCGGCCGCCTGCGCTAGCATTGATAGTTCTGATTTAATATGGCAATTAAACTCTTTAATTGGTAAAATAAATAAATTTTGGGTAATATGTTGCCGTTATATATTATAATCATTTAAGATGTAATGTTTGTGGTTTGTTTGGTCAAGGTTGAAAGTGTAGAAACCGTTAAATCAATTATATCAATAATATTAAGGTTGAATTAAGTAATTGATGTTGACTTAAATTCTTTCAAAAATAATATAAACATTAATATTATTAAAGGCAATTAAAATGATCATTCTGTAACGTTATTTCAATGAATAAAACCAATAGAAATCAATGGATATAACCTCTTCCACGGCACTGCCTCCGCGCTCTCACTCGCACACACTCTCTATCTCTCTCCAAACTTCCTTTTGCCGCGCTCGGTAGAATTCGTCTGGTCTTGGTCATGTTCGGGGAAATGTTCGGAGTAAAATTTTGCTGATATTTATCTCCCTTCTCCCTTCTCCCTGCTCGGTTCGGGGTCTTGATCGGGGAAAAGATCGATAGTGTGTCACCGCCTTAAGAGATGGGGAGAGAGAGAGAAGAAGAAAGAGAGGAGAATAAGAAGAGAGAAGAAGACTCTCCTAGCCTGGAGGCTCAGTATCCAGTAGCAGCCACTCGGGTCATGTTATTAATGACCGCTTACTCGGCTAGGTTCAATGACCTCTGATCAGCTGACGACCCACTCTATTCCACCCGCCAAATTAATTCCCGCGCTTTCTGTCTCCACCCACCTGTCTGTCACCTTCAGAGGGTTCGGTAATGCCTCATCGTTATGAAGTTAAGCATCCAGAGCAAGTGGGTGATTTGTAAGTCATCCTACTTCTTGTGGAAAAGAATTAGGTTATGTTGAATAACTTGGAATTGAGATTTTTGCAAAAGGTAAGGTCTAGAGTTCTAGGTTGTTCATGGTACCTATAAAATTAGAGTCCGGAGAATTATAGGTACACACAGAAATATCACAAAACACTACACTTTTTGTTCCTAATATAAGACAGTCTTCAGATAGTAGATTAAAAAGTAATATTACAGTCTATATGATGGAACCTGTCTCCTGGCCGTTCGTCTACCTGGGGAAAGGCCAATGGTTTAAGGGCTGAGATAGTCCTCAGGTAGACGAAGAGTTAGGAGACAGGTTCAATCTTACAGGCTATAGTTAAAAGCAAAACTTTAAAAAAAGAACAAACAACCTGACATGAAGCACACATCAAAACAAGCTTCGTTTTTACAATGTGATCATCATTAAGGTATGGTATTAGAGTGTGATTATTTATTACGAACTGATGCAAGATGAGTGTAGAACGAAGTGAGATCACGTGTGTAGCTTTCACTGCTTTGTTCTTGACTGAGATCAGCTGTTATTAATATTATAACAATTAAAAACAGGTGGTCCCATTTATAAGAGCATATTTATTGGTCCTCTATCTCAAGAAGAAAAGTATGATATAGAATTGTTATTAATAGTAAACATCATTAGAAACTACTTATGACAATAACCGTAGGTGTGTTTGTAACACATTGGTTCAACTACTGAGTCAGTCCCGATAATTCATGTTTTGTTTAGTCTAATAGAATTCTGTATATACAGATACAATGTTGCAGACTTAACAACTGTATGAAATATTACCGTTGAGTGTAGTTGCTAACCTTTAAAATCGCTGCACAGAATGTTGTAGTAGTAGGTTGGGTAAACTAATCATTTTGGGGTTTCTATACGGTTGTGAATTTTTTAATTTAGAGTATTTTATTACAGGAATAACATTTTTTGCAGTACGTAGGTGATTAAGCAACTCTAAAATATAAACATATTTACTTGTTCAACCAATTTAGCGGTCAACAATTTTAAAGGGGGACAGCATGTATTGGTATATGTGACCGGTATATATTTCGAGAGAGTTGAGTTAACCATTTCAGGCAAAAACGCACCTTGTACTGAATATGAATGCCTCCTAGCTGTATAAGGAGGGCATTCCCCTAGTTAACATCTGTTTGGCTTTGTTATTATTTATTTAGTTGGGTATCACCTATTTCTTTTGGCTGAATCATTCGTTAATACACTTCAATCAATACATCAGGGTCTGAGTTATTCAACATAAAACCCATAAACGTCTTATTTTTTGGCTACTTTAAATTTAACAGAAAATCATACGTTGCTTCAAACTATACCAATTTTGACTTGTCAGCGCGGCTCTTTCAAAACCACCCTCCATTGTCTTCGCCTAAAAGGTGTGAAGCCCCACACCTAATCCAAGGTTTTTGATCATTTCAGACCCAGCTACTTACCCAAAAGGGCTAATTCCAACGACCTTTTGTCAACCCGACAATGCTCCGTGCGGCGTCAGGACAGACACCAACACAAGGCTTTAGTAATTACCCAAGAGCAACAGATCGGAGGTGAAATAAATCCTTTGATAAGCTGGCAGGGTGACACCCTTTCAATGCCGGGATTATACTGCCTAATTACAAGCGTTGCATGCAAGGGTGGAGTAATTAAAAAAGCTGACGAACCATGTTGAAGTCGGAGGGTGTCTTCCCCGTAATGGTTACACTCTTCCCGAGCACTAATTACAAATTATTAGCGACGGCTTAAGACGTTATTAGGGATTTCAGTGCAAAAACAAAGAATAAGGGATCTTCATGACGTTTTTAAATTACCATTGCTTGCGGATTAACCGCTCCTACGGTAATTAGTTCCGTTCTGTCCGTCTTTGAAGTTCTTAAATGTCGCTTGATGTGGACTTTTCTTTGTTTTCGTGCAAATTGGGAGTAGCAAATGGCTATGGGAAAGGGTTTTTAAATTGAAGCCGCTCTGAAAGGTTGCAAATCTAATGAGGCAGAGTGTTTCGGTTCTGTTTTTAAATTTGAAGTTTACTTTGAAGTATTCTAATTGAATAGGTTGCCCTCAGCTATCTATATATTAATAGGCAAGCATGTTTCTTTAAAACCTTTTTTCTCAGCTCGTGTGTATTGTAGGGAAAATCTACGCATACCGTTAGAAAGATATGTTCCTGTAGTAGTGCAGAATACCTTTAAAAATTAAAATAGGCTCAAAAATAAGAACAAGAAATGAATTTGAAATTTAAACAAATTAACATGGGCTTTATGGGTTGCCATGCTGGTGACGAAATAACAACGAAATATAAACAGAAAATCAAAACAAATGGAAGAAATTGCAATCACATGTTTTATTTACAGGGTGGGGTTAAAATATATAAGTCTGTTCAGTGCAATTGGATTTTTTTAGCTAGATGCGGTTAAGCTTGAGATAAAACATGAATGTATTCAAATATGAATTTTAATTAAATTACTTTCAATATTTATTAATTACTGTATTTTCAAAAAGAATATTTAAATTTAATTAAATATAAATTAGTGAAGAAGAAAAACTGTATTACAAAATAATATTCTAAAATGAAATAGTGTCTAGGTAGGAAATATTTCTTTTGTACTGTCCAGTATCCAGGTGTGAAGTAGCATTGTTGGAAGAAAAGCAAAAACAAAGGAAGAAATGTGCTGGTGGTGGAAGATATAGATAGAGATGAATGTGGGAGCCAAGTCTCCAGTGATTTAAATATTCAAAAGTAAAATTAACATTCAGAATATATATATAAATATTGAATATAAAGAGACATTAACTATTCAACAAAAATTGGTAATATCAACTACAATAAACATTTTAAAACTTATCATCAATTTCCAACCACCATCACACCATTGAGAATTGACTAAATTCAAGTGACTGTTTTCAAACTAAGAACTTATATCCTAAATTTTTGACTCTCATTATTATCTCATATTAGTTAGCCTACATTAGTACCTATAAATTAAGTTAATTAGCCTATCAGAATTTCATACCCGGCACGAACCAACCCCTAGAATAAGATCATTGCTCTCCAAATTGTTATCTAGCCCATCCAAAACCTAGACCAAACTATAAGCTAACTGTCATTGCTCATGACATTGTTGTAATATAAGCTATAGAACTGAAATATATCTTATTGTAACTTTATTGGAATTTTTTATTATCTATTTTGGATAAGTTTATATTTATGAAATCCGTTAATAAAGAGGAGTAGGTTGCAAGCTGTAATGGAATATCTTTGAAGATGAACCTTTTTAGTGCGATCATGTGTTCATACGTGTCAAATTTCAGGGTAAATCAAAACAAACAAACTGGCATAAAATATTCTTTTAATTGGCAATAGTTAAATATACTTAATCTACTTTAATATAATCACTTGGTCATTATTAGAGAATATTAACTGTGAAATAAAGACGAGATTCCTATTTCCAAATCAACTAATGAATAAATTGTTATTTAATTATTGCCTTCAAATAAAGTTATGGTTGATTTGAAAATAATTAATTTAACATGAGTAAATATTAAAATGTTGAATCTTCTAGCAAAATTAATGTAGATCATTGTATTAATAAAATAATGTAGTTGTTGTGACTGGGATACACATGTTAAACTGTTTGGACATAATGATGGTTTACGTTTCGTTTGGAAATATCTCAAGACCCAGGCCCACCTTTTGAGTTTCAAGTTAGGGGTCAGAATTATATACTCTCGAGATGACGAGATAAACCTTTATAGACTAACTTTTTGAGTTTTGACCCATTTAAATTATAATTAATAGCTAAATTGTAATGCCAATAATTCACTTATGCAATCTGATAAGTTTTACCAGGTATCAAACAGGAAAACGTTATATCATTTGATAGTCAAAGGTTATATGATAGGCCAAGGTAACAAGATTCGAGTTTGGTTTATAAAATGCAGTAGCCTAAATAAATACTGAATGTTTTCTAATAAATCAGACAATGACTTATAATAAATTAATTTATTTCATCTTAAATGAGCATTCTTAAAAGATATTCCAACATACCTCAACCGCTTCTAGCTAAAAGAAAATCCAACTGTAGGCCTACCTACATATCTTTGGTCGAGTTTCGACCACTGGGCGACCTCTAGTACTTTGTAAATGCGTAGCACTTTAAAAGGGTATGGTTTGTAGTACCAGTGTAATAAAAACACACGATTGACTATAGCTTATTTGGCAGATCTTACACTCTTAAGATACCAAATTATGAACCATGCACTTGTATTTACAATAAACTCTAAAATAAATACAATACGCAATACTAATTATTCTTTATAATTACAGCACAATACAATGGTAAATTTCAATACAAACTCAATAATACAAAGAAATAACTTAGTCTCCATGACAAAGTAGTTTTGATATCGCAATTCATATGCATCTTTTACTTTGTCAATGTGTAAAATTAATGTTCCTATTGAACTGTTCACACCCTGCCAAAGAGAAGTAAGTCCAAACAAAATAAGTCATCTCCTTTTCTTACATTACAACAAATAAATGTTAATTTTTTACCCACAATGAGCGGTTGGAAAACCGGTAGGTCTGTCATCAACTGCTGTAGGCCAATTAACAATATTTAAAGTAAAAAATATTTAAATCACCGAAACCAGTCAAGTCCCATTGTCAAACTACTGATTAATTCGAATAATTTTTGACGAATGAAGTGTTTGACAATATGACTGAATTTCTCCCCTTGGTGGGAATTTAAACAATCGCATTGGCAAGTCGATATTATACGGCGACGTCCAAATATAAGTTCCCATGTCCCCCTCTCGATCAGTCATTCGATTATTCGCTCATGAATAAAACCGATGTTTCGATTCGTGTAATCGTCGATTATTGTCTGGGATTTGCTTGTATTTGATAATTATTCTTCGGGCATTTGAAATTAAAAGTTTTATCAGTGAGAGCTGGTAGAAAGGGGTTTCTCACGGTTGTAGGATGCATTTAAAGGAATTATTCTTCCTTCTATGTAGTATCACAATTTACCAAAATACTTACAGTAATTATTTGAAAATAAATTGCACCTTTTTATTGTTTATGATGATAATGTATACTATTCAGCATGGATTTTATACTATGTATTTAATCTTGATACGAATATATTACTTATTGTTTAAAACCCCTAATGTAAAATTTCGACTTTATTCTAGGCTCAAATTTAATTTACCCATTGACTCCTAAAAACATTTCTTGTTAGAATTCATAACATTTAACTCGAAGCAGTTACTGTAATATATTTTCTTCAATTTCTAGAAAAAAAACTATTATGCATTAAAGAAAAGATGATTTATTCGAAACAAGTCAGTAAATTTGAAACTATAACCAACTATACATTAATAAATAATCAAATGTTCTATAATTCACATCATTTGCTGTAAATAAATAACTTGAACTAATGACGAATTAAATTAATAATCTGTTAATAATTAAATGGTTCAAAGTCGCCAACAATACCATAGTATTGTATAATATAGTAATTAAAGAAGTTAAGGTATAAAATAATGTAAATATTTCACAATAATTAATAATAATTCAGTGGAATTAAAGAAAACTTGTACAATTTAGTATACTGTATATAAAAAAAGTAAGTTAATTAATAACTTTCCCTTTTAATGATTATTTGGTGAAATTTCCATCCCATACTTGTTATTTCCCTTTCATCAAAATTTACCCGAGTATACTTTTTCTACGTGCTTGCATTTAAGGGAATATAGTGAAATTAATTTAGTTTAAATACTCTACTATTGTTCGATAATTTGCAAAGTATTGTAATAATTTTTAGACCTAATAATTGAAATTAATCGTTGTAAAATATGAAATTAACAATGTCAAACAAAACTGTGAGGGGGTAAATCCCCGAGCCCCCCTTTAACCCCCGATATTTATCCAAATCGTACGTATGACCTATGACACAATATAATGACTAACTAATCAAACACTGTGATCGCTAATTATTTATTACTTGATTATCCACCATTAATTGATCCATGATAATTTACAGCCAGATAAATCTTGAATAGTAATATTAAGAAGGTTATCTTCAAAGCCATTAAGACACCAAGTCAAGGTCTTGTTTTGCATGTTAAACAACAAGCAGAATAGCCTATTGGTATTTGGCAGCTGTTTATATTTATTGGCGGCAATTACTCCCGCCAGATTTATTATATGAGATGGAAAACGCGGCATTTCCGGGGTGGGAGAGATTATGCAGAGAATGCAGTCACTTCCTGTGGATTCTGAAGATTAATTGATGGAGATTGCTGCAACTCGATGACTGGGTAAAAATTCAAATTTTAAAGACTCTCAATGTAAGTAGTGGTATATCTTGTTCGTCGGTATGACTATACCTCATGTAGCATTGGCTTTGACTGTTAAACAAGGGGATCGAATAGGTAAACATGTGTAGGAATTATAACATAAGGACTTCCTGAAATCCCTGAAAGTTTCTTTGATAAAAAAAAGTTTGGGTGTTACCATCGCTCCAAACGAATTGTAAAACCGCATCCGACTAATTTTCACCATTAATTTTAAGAACTGGCCTTAATGCAGTTTAAAAATAATAGTTTTATCCAATATGAGAATAAATTATTTAAATAGTTAAAAAACGTTTGAGTACAATTTAATTTATTTACTGTAAGTACATCTTTCAATATTCTTCAGTCGACACAAGGATTATAAAAGTTATTCATAAAAATATATCTTGAGATAATTATATTGAGTACCCACTGTCTACAAATTTTCTTCAATTTCACACGTTTCGACTGGCTGTAACGTGCTTTCTATTTTGTGTTTTTAGGTCGCACATATTATATACTGTAATATGGAAAATAAAATGTAATCTAATGAATGATTTCTGCAAATTTTGATATAAATTAATATAAACATTTGCAGAAATCAGCCCTTTTGCGTGTCACAATATTTAAAAAAAGCACAATTTTTAGAAGACAGTGTTAAGATATAATTTAGCACAGTAAATTAATTTTTAGATTTTTAAAAACCATTTCACCATGATGGAAACCTATTATACCAAATAATCTACACTTCCCATCAATCTTTCAAGAAAACGGTGAAGATAAAGACACCGCAATATGTACCCGAACTCATCCCCAAGTTAAGGGTCCATTCGTCAAACCGACCTCTCTCGATCTACATTACCCAGAATGTGTCTCCCTGGCGAGCGATTCATCTGGTCATCCCGGAAACGTAATAAATATTTTACCAGAGTACATTTGGTCTCATGTATTATGTATTTGCCCACCCTTGGTAAACAAACGTTTCGATTATTATTCACTTGACCACCAACCCGTGAACTATTACTTATCTTTACATCTGAGTATCTAGCTAAATGGTCTATTTGTCCAGCGATTTCGGCCGTTTTGGTTATTTGCATATCCGTTTGTCACGCGTTTTGCGCTTTTGATTGATTATGATTATTAATTGCTGTGTGAAAGATAAGAACCGTTTTGTCTGTGTTTATTGAATGTAATGCGTGGTTCCAGTATGTGGTTTTGTAATCAAGATATGTTTTTCATATGTACACTTGTTTAAACAGTTAGTAATGGTGATAATAAACTGTTTAACAAGTGTATATGAAAAACCTATTTGGTTAACAGTAGTTATTATTTTGTTAATTTAACAATAATAGTACAATGAATATATATCATCATTTTTATCAGAGAGAGTTCTCAATTACACATCTCTTTATCTGATGATGATTTGTTATGGAACTTCAAACCTGGTTTGAAATGGCTCTTCCATAAAAAATAAATGCCGCCAAATAAATGGCTTTTATCTGTGTAACACCACGATCCTATCGTATGGAGCCTAAATTAATATGTGGGTCCATGAAAGCAAAATAAATAAGGTCTTTTCAAGCCAGGAAAACGGTCTTTGTTTAGGAGCCCTGTCTTTAATTTTGACCGTACAATATTTATAATTAATTTGGGTTACGACAAATCGTTATACAACACGAATTAGAAATTCGCCACATTATTCTTTTGTGCTATATCCAATTCAACAACGATATTATAAAAAAATTGTTTGTACATTTAGAAATCAATTGATTACCTAATAACCTACAACTAAATTTGCATACAAATACGCATGAAGAAATAAATTACTGACTTAAGATATTGGTATACCTAACTAAACATTGAAAACTACTATATATAACCCCTACCCCTACTGATATTTTCCAGTAAGTATTATTATTTAAACTATTGTTTTCAGATTTAGTGTAGATCTCAATTACTACCTTAAGTTTTTGAACCTCTTCTAACGCTTTCCTAAAGAGTTTCCCTAACTCTAGTACTCTTCTACGCATTTTTACAAGAGCATTTCAACTTGATCAACCAATTATCGAAACAAAGAGTACTCCAAAATCCTGGGAACCGAGCTCAATGTATATAAACAGTAACAATTCACCACACACTTACAGTGCTAATCAAAAAAACTTCGGGATTTCCATTAACATAGAGGGGTAGCTTAGTCCCTGGGGTGGACGCACCGCGCACCTGTGTGACAAAAACCAAACAAATGATTACGAGCTTTGTATACCGTAATCACTGCTCAAAAACCTAGCCTAATCAGCCAGCCGTTAATGTAGAAAAAAATTAGGGTTGAAAACAGACACCTGTAAAGGATTAAGCATCTGATCTACCCTTGAGTGATTCTAACAACACACTCCATATTAGCGCCCTTTCAAGTGGAAATGCCAATGGTGATTTTGAAACCGCAATTGCCCTTCGACAACTGTAAGGACCGCCATTTATTTTTTTGTTTTCGCTAGGGTATTCCGGACCCTTGTGAGATATTGATATTGCTTTTGTTATTTTGTGGTGAGAAAAGTTCGGTAATTTGATTCAATGAGGTGTGTGGATTGGGGGGTTTGAAGAGGTTAACTGACAAAGTGACAATCCTTTAGTTTTACTACATTTGAAAATATTAAATGTGTTATTTGTAGAAAAAATATCTTTTTGTAATAGGTTATATAAAATTATGTAGCCTAAGTAGGAGGATTTTGCAATACTAATTCATGTTTTGATCGGCCATTTAACCCTTAATAATTGACCCTTTGGATTAATTTTCAATTATATTTACTTGAACAATTAACCTAGAAATATAGATTATGGATTTTTTTTATCTTTGCTATTAATTATTATTTTAGAATGTTAAAATTTTTTTAAACAAATAATCATTATTTTTACACAACCTTTGGAATTTCTGAATTACTTAAGTTATAAAGGTCAACCCTCGATTAGGGAATATGACGTTCCTTTCAGAGAGCACAGAATAGAAATATATTCTTTATATTCTGAGCTCGCTGGTTCCTTTATAACCTTCGCTGAAAAGAATAGGACATAAAAATGTACAATATAATTTTAAACCATTAATCAATTCTAAGAACTATTTTTGGGTTGTGCGGATGCGTTTATAGATTTTTATATTTTAGATATTTTATAGAGTTTTTCTCTGAGCTCTGTTTGGGAAATTAATAAATCGAGATCTTCAAAAAATTGTATTATGTTATGAAACTTTCCATGTTACACTGTTAAGGGCACTTTTACAAGCCCAACGGCTTATGAAGGGAGAATGGACTTAAAGTATCTCAATATGATATAAGTGGTTTAATTGGCCTTTCCTCAGACTAAACCTATTTCCTAGGGATGTGAAGGTGATCACTATCTTACGAGCCAGTGTGACGAGATGATAGAGGGTTGAATGCTGACGTGTTGACGAAAGATTCGACAGCATCCAGGAAATGAAGGAGTCAGAAGATGTCCTGATGGACTGGAGATAAGAAGGATCCAGATTGATCCTGAATTCGCTTAAAAGGGTCGCATTTCACATGTGTGGGATTCACCAAAGGAAATTGTGACGGATTTGGTATAAAGCGTGGTTCAAGTTAGGTTTTATTTACAATCTACTCAGAGGTGCCCATCCCCCCCCAAACCCAGAGGCGCAACCCCCCCCCCCAAGCCAAAGGAGTAGTACTCCCCCCCAATTTATGCTGCCGTCTATTTAAACCTACCCTCCCCCCACCAATTTATCTGACAATTTTCCCCTGACAAATCTCATAAAACGAGCATTCCAATTTAGTATTTAGTAAACTTGAGGTAAAGAAAAACAAACTTGCTGATAATAAAAATTAAATGTTTAATAGGAAACGTTAACAACATTTAACAATACTTCATTAGGTATATCTAACTAATGGACGAATTAGAAGTGTTTCAATTTACATTTCAGAATCTCTATTGTCAGCTAACATGTGCTCAGTATTGCAATAGACAACGTCTTCAAAACGTACAACAATATACTAGGTGAATTACTCTACTCCAACACTATTGTAACTGTACAATATATTAGGTGGCGTTAAATTTTACAGAGAATGAATCTCAGAGAAGAATTTTAAGAAATCAAACCGCTTTAAAAATGCATATATATAGATAATGGTAGAAACGCATCTTGTCAGACAATCTGTTTATACACAAAACACGAAACGATAACATATAGGCCTATCAATTCACGTGAGTATATTGCCGCGGGCAGGACTGGAAGTAAACTGAATCAGGTTATGACGGAAAGACGTGGTCTCTGGATTGTCGTCTGTGTTATCAAAAGCTGATATTGGACTAGTTGTAGTGACGGAGGAGAGTGTTGAAAATATAATGGGATTCATAATTGAGTTTTTCATTATTGACAATAATAACCAATTTATCTGCTGGATATAAATTATGGTCTCGAAATTCTACAGTACTGCACGAAAGGAAATTTATTAAATACTTTGAGGAGTTTGAAATATATAAATACATAAAACTAGGGACAGCGCAAAATTTTTGAGTGAAAACACTCAATTAATTATGAATCCCATTATACTTTTTTTAACACTCTTCTCAGTCACTACAATAGTCCTATATCAGCTGGTGACAATGCAGACGACAATCCAGAGACCACGTCTGTCCGTCATAACCTGAACCTGATTCAGTTTACTTCCAGTTCTGACGACGGCAATATATACGCGTGAATTGATAGGCCTGTCTGTAATCGATTCGTGTTTTGTGTGGTGGAGGTAAAGAACCACCAAAACATATGTAGCAAATAAAATTCGACACTGACACTGGTATATTAAGGATTGTCTGACAAGGTGCGTTTTTACCATTCTAAGAAGCAAATCTTAATTACGAATGGCAAAATGTTGTTGGTGTTGATAGTGAGCTACTTAGAAACACTTTTTTGGGCTGCTTATACAAAATTATTCATTCATTGTGACAGATAGCAAAAAATATCCCCCCCAAAATCCCCTAAAAAAAAGTCCCCCCCAAAAATTCCTGTGGCGCAAACGCGCCACAGTACCCCCCCTCTGGGCACCCCTGAATCTACTTATTATATTTACACCTTAGAATGCTGAACAGGACATTAATTTGTTTTTTATTTAAACTTAATACCAGTAAAATGTGGTTATTAATTTATTTGCACTTTCCAGACAGGAGGAGGTTCTGGAGACAGGTTCCATCATACAGACTATAGCAAGATCGTATTACAGTTTCAGGTTGAACCCCCATTCCCAATCTGTAATATGGGATTTTTTTTACAAAATAACACCGAATTTCTAAAGGCTACTTGCAAAACGATATTTTTCTATTACAAATGGTCGGTAACTGGTATAAGAAACTTAAACACATAATTACCAGACATTATTGAAATATTTAAATATGGAGTTTTAAATATGGAAAATGTGGTTAAAACACACAAAATCTGGTTAAACACAAAAACCCAACTCTAACTCTGTGTACTGTAAAATTGGATGCTACCAAATTCTGTAACACTAAAACGGCTCCATTACACTGAGAATTTTAAAATTTCTCACGGCTAGTTGTCAATTCAGGGAAGATTTTCGCATAGTTAAAGTCTGAATATAACATATTACTATCAATATTTCTCCTTTACCTACTCCTTAACAATTTTTTGTCGGGCAGCGAACTCTGTTCTAGTTGTTTAAAGTGAGGTGCTATAATCAGGGGTCCTAGGCCCAAATCGTGCCCATCACAACAAATAGTACGTAATAATGCCGCAACGCTCGCAACCCTTTTAACTTAGCCTTATTCTTGGAAACGGTTATTTCTCATATCTTCCCAATATCCAAGGTTTTCTACATCCTAAACCCAACGATCTATATCCAAACAGCAAAAGCCTCTTTTAAATGAGTGACCAAAGATTAATCACCCCAAGATTAAACTCCTTTTGTCGGCGTCATGGGAACAACGGACCGGAAATGGCGGTGATAGCCATGGCGAATATACGGAAATAAAACAAGGCTGGACGTTAATGAATGATCGAGAAGCTAATGAACATTTCCTGGGAAGGTAGGAACCGTGACGTCAGAGGGGCTGAGAGATTTGTATTTAGCAACCGGATACCGCGGGGGTGGCGGAAATCGAGGCCATTATCACGCATTCATCCCCCGGACTTTACGGACAATGTGGACAATACGGACAATACGGACTAGGTCATGTGACAACGCGACAGGACACCTGCATAGAGGAACGATATTGTTTTGATTTGTAATTAGAGTGGAAGTGGATTGGGGATTGGATTTCCGGACAAATTACTGTGGTTTCAGTTTAACTGGTGATTATGTGACATTGTTGTTTGTAATTGATTTGGGGCCTGGGAAAATATATTTGTGGCCGGGGTTTGGAAATGCATATGTTTTGATGTATTGTGTTTGTTATATGTTTAAAGTATGCATATGTTAGTACAGGATTGCTAGATACATAGAAATGCATAGAGGAAAGATTAAGAAACTCGGACTGTGGATGGCCACCGTCACTAAAATATGGTTTTTAATGATGGTTTTACTAAATATGTTCCGTTGTCCCTAAGTGCTCTCAGGGCAGTCAATGCCATTAGAAAAAAGTATACGTAAAATGTGAAAATAATTCAAGTAAGCCAAATAAACTAAGCAATGACATGTAAAACTCAGAAGAGTTTCTTCCTGTGCTCTTCAATGATGGTTAATAACTTAAACGTTGTTAGGACAACGACGTACACGTATTGAACAGTGAACGTATTTTGAGGTAGTTATTAATGCATATTAAGTACAAAAAGTGATTTATTTTGGATTTTGTTACTGACTGTGATGAACCATTTCCTTAGCCAGAAACAGTTACTGAAAGTTCAGTGGTTACAACAAGGGATAGTGTTAGATCCAGTTTTGAACTACACTTAAACACAAGCTACTGATTTTTCTCAGGATGGAACCGGGGATTTTCCAATTATTGTTAGTTGAACACACTGAACTTAGTGTTAAGTCGGTTTATATATATTCACAAAAGGTGGATGTAAGAAAAACTTCCAGTTCAATGATCAAGGACATTTGGATCCACTGTTGAACAATCAAACAGATACTTCCTCTTTTTACATCGAACCAGTGCCCTATTTAAAATTTGATGTATCTTCTCTCCTCCGTTGTCTATCCAAACTTTTTACTTTTGGAAGCACCCCTAGGGATTATTAAGTGAACGCTATTACATTTCAGTTGCTGTACCCTGGTGTAGGTTTTATATTGGTTTTGAGCTGTTTCTTGTACTTCTTTAGTTGAAGGACGATACCAGCTCTCAAAAGGGCCTTTAGAGGTTTACTCAAATCCATCTGCACTCCTTACAAACCTTCCTTTACCTTTTCACCTTACAGATACGAAGGAGAAGTTGTCGTCCTAATCTTCAACAATTGCACACGACATGATTCATCAATCAAACTAGCAAGGACTATTGTTGCCATGGTTACCAACTTATCAAAACCTAATCAAGACTCCTCATTATATCCGGGTGATTAATGCCTAGCTTTGTAGTGGCTGTAATTATTATGGCTGATACAGGATTAATAGCAGCTACTGGGCAACGCTCTCTCTATTCCCTCTCTCTTACTCATCCATCTCTCCTTCTTCCTCCTCCGTCCTCTCCCACTCTTCTTCAGGGTTTGTTTACTCCAGGCAAGACCTGACAATCTTCACGTGCATTAATTGTGATTTGTGTTTTCTCCTCTTTGTCCATCGTGGCCCGAGGCACGTGGAGTCAGGAGTTCCAAACCGGTTCGGAGAAGTCGAAGAAGTTACAATTTACAAATTAAAACAGGCCTCTAGGATCTTTCTAATGGCCGATTGTTATTATAAACCCGTTTATTCCTGTGGAAACGCCAATCGAAACGAATCCGGTGTTTTGAACAGTCTGGGGATTTGCATAAGGAGGTTAGCTCCTTCAATTTATTTTGACACTAATATCTCGCAGAATGTTTTGAAATGCAAATTGAACTGTTCTTGAAAACACAATAAGGCGAGACGGTTTAAAACGTACATAAACATTGTAGCCGTCTTACTTGATGAAAGGTAATTGTTTAACTGACTTTTAGTTGTTTTTGGTGATCTATTGTCATCGCTTACTTGCAGTGCACTAAGACTATTTACATAACGTATTTAGTTTTTATATGTAATTTTGATTGGTCAAAACCACTGCAAACCACTATGTGCGATTTAAAATACTTTGTACACAAACTTTAACTAAGCTTATGGGTGTGTTTTAGTATATCAATGAAAAATGACGCTACTACTCCATTATTATCCGGAAACTTAATAATGGGGTGGAATTTTTGTGGAATCAGTTTTCTTCGTATAAAAAACATATAATTTGCATATGTACATGGATTAAATGATTAAAGAATTTAGATACTGATGGATAAACTTAGATTGAACGATAGATGTAGATAGATAATTAAGAGAGAAAAACTAGATGATGTTTTTAGTGGACTGTATTTCTCTAAAGCTAACTTCGGGATCCGAACCATCTAATAGCTATTGACAATTGACGGGTATATAAACCCAGCATTCTAAAAACCTATGAGTATCAACTCACAATTTCCTATGTCTCCTTCCCAATTTAAACTTCAAGAATGACACAAAAGCCGAACTATTCTTTAAACGTCATCATAAACTTCTCCAACACATTTTGCATATCAAAGCCTAGTAGTGCCTGATATTCTGGGTTTTAAGGCAAACGGAAAGCTGTCAGCATCCACTCTAGATTAGACTGATAACTATGGTCCTTGGTCTTCGGAACGTTTTATCCTTCCGTGGCGCCTGCTGCTTTCAGTATTAGCACGAAGGAGTGATATAAGGAAGGAGACTTCTTTTAAGCAAAACTCGTTAATTCTCTTGTTTTTAAGTCTGATTTGTATTTTAATTTGATCAATTTTCATTTTGTAATATTTTTTTATCGAAGGGTTGGAAGGCAAGTTCAAAGTGTCTTTACGGATCAGAGATACATAAATAAAATCCCAGTAGAGAGGGATTTTAAAATTTTGAAAATGCCTCAATAGTTTTATTGGAGGGGTTTTATTTATGATTTTTATAGGGGGTTTTAGTATTTCATCACAAATATGAAACATATTTTTTTTTGAAACAAATAAATGTTTTGCAGTAATCTTACTACAGACTACAGACACTTGAAACCGGTAGATAATAATCATTGTTTGAAAAAAAAATTAAATCATTGATTCGTTAATGTTTTTTAATGAAAAAATAAGGCAGGATATTTTGCAACAGCAATTCCGTTTTTCTTTAGAGATATAAAAAGCGAACTATTATCAATTTAGGTTAAACCCTCTTCAGGCCTACATGCAATAAAAAAAACAATCATTTTTGCCCTCTTCTAGACCTGGAAGATGGTTTTGATGGAAATTAGTTGCCACTTCATCAACCAAGATATTTTATATGGGTATCCAAAGATTTCACGTACATAACGGTAACCCCATTCAAACTAAAAAATTGATCTTCTTTAAGAATTGATAACATTATTTAGGTTATATATTTTACAATATAATAGTTGAAAAAATAAGGTTTTTGTGATGTGTCTGATGATGCCAGCATACCTGGCGAAAGGCCTTAGTAAAATTAATATTCATTAAAATATTGGTGACGTTTTTATTTTATATTTGATAGAGAGTTAATCTGTATTGTGTTCACACGGTTCGCGGGTTGAGTTGTCAGAGTGATGAGTTGACGGATTCACTCTCTTATCACTCCCAGATCTCTCCCTGGTTTCACGGGGATGATTCCTCCCTTACTTCATTTCCGGGAGTCGTTTTTCACCCGCCCAGCTGATCCGTTAGCGCCAAATACTGGGACTATCTGTGCGATCCATCTGAAATCGACGCCTCGGTGAAAACGCAGTCAGTTGCGGTTTAAGTTTATATAGATCATTTGTTGAATGGAGGAGAAAGTGGAATAGATTAATAAATGTTTAAATGCTTTTGAAGGCACAACAAGAACTAGGTATGTTCACATTAAGTTCGTGCAAGGTGTAGATTTTACAAATTTAATATGAATTTAGTAGATTTTTGTATCGTTAGAAGTATGAATTAAACTATTTTTTTACATCTAAGTTTGTGAGTTGTATTGAAATTGAAATTTCCTTATTAATCCATGTTTTACGATTTATTATAGTAAAACATATTATATTAAGATATAAATATACTTTGAGATAATATATTTTTACTTTAGTTCATATTTCTTTGAGAATATGTTAATTATATAGGTACATTTTTCATATTTTATTAAATTATTCTTAAACCTTTTAATTGGGTTTCCTACGACACAAGCTAGGAAATTAAATATAAATATATATAAAATAAATAATGAATAAATAAAATTAATATATAAAATAAAATTTTTAAATTATTTTACATCCAAGTTTATTGTAGCATTCTTTGAGTGTGTATCAATACTTAAATTAAAACTATAAAAAAAACTACACAGAATTAAGTAAAAAATAAATTCAATATCTTTACAAACGTAAATCGGTCTTTAAATGCATCTAATGCATTTCAATGTATCAAAGATAAAGTGTTCAACTTGACACAGTTCCCTGAGTCATGAAGTCGATCAATTCCCTGCATTCCATTTAAACGACGTTTTACTTGGTTTTAACACGCTATCACATGTCACTTTGAGTTACTTTATTACGTATATCTGTACTTTTATATCGGTATAAAATAAAACGTTTAACTTTTCCCATGTTTGGACATGTGTTGAATTATTAGTGGTCTTTAATGCAGAATTCTCGGGAAACAAATCCTTATAACAATTAGTAAATGTTTTATTAATATAAACCAGTTCATTTATTAAATTTTAATGTTGTATACCGATGCATATGTTTTTAATGTATGTGTCCCACGACTGAACTTAGACAATAGGGAACTGTATGCCTTTTGAAAAGACATTGAAGTTAAAAAAAATGTGTTCGACTGCAAATTGTTTGTTTGATTACTGGGGAAATCCGTATTTTAATTATGATTACAACTATTATAATTTTAAATTAGGATTTTTTAGTGTGAATTGAAAAAGAAATCAATCTTTTGTGTCAAGTTAAGATAATATTTTCCGGCTTAACCCTATAATCTTTGTCTATAAATTGTTTTCTTTATGAAGCTGAAAAGTAAGGTAACTTGGATATGCATTAAAATTTAACAGAAGAAAGCTAGCTTTTGAGATTAGGAAACAATCCAAAATCTTACCACCGTGAAGAAACCATTTGATTAATTTAGATTTTTCCATTATTTTTAAATCACTATTGGCAGATTGCTTACACGCCTACATTTATATGGCCAGGCGTAGATTTCGATTTTGTAGATTTACTAAATAAATATAATTTATGTCATGTTCAGAGTTAATGGTTTAAAATTCAAATACCTATATTATGTTAGCGTTCAATCGTACATTTCCCCACAAAATTACAGTATTTTATTAATAAAATATTATATTCCCATAGAAAATAATCAATTATAAAAGTTATAATTTTGTGAATTGATAATAAAACGTGATTATCATATGTATAAAAGTTAAATACACCAAATAATTAAAAAATTTTGCATTTCTTTACTGATTGCTTTACAGGTTAGTGATATCAATCAATCTCACGTAATCAGTTAATTGTGCATTTCCATAAATTACTTACTAAAATAAAAACATAAAACGACAAACGACTTTTTATTTTAAAATAAATTAATACCCCCGTCGCAGCAAACCTGCATACTAAGCGAATTTCCATCTACCCGGCTTGATTTCTACTAAAATATTCCCTATAAATTTTCAGATTTATTTCCTATTTAAATAACATTAATTTTAGTGAGTAGTTAGGTTTGCTGCTACGGGAAAGATGTTGAGGTGTGTTTTTTTCAATTGAAATATTGATAGCTTAGTATGAAATAAACCAAATTGCCAAATTTGATTAAAATATATCCATAAACAAGCAAACTAGAACAGTTTATTTATTCTCCATAAAAATAACATGGGAATTTTAAATTTACAATTTTTTTAATTTTCTCCGTAGTCAATGAACATTCAAAAACACTTCAATATACTAAATTATTTGTTTTTTTAAGCTCTTCAAAATGGTCTAGAGAGAAATTTAGAAATTTAATGTTTTTAGGGTCAAAAATGAGAAAAACCCAATTTTACCCCATAAAACCCCCCATAAACCCCTGATCCCATGGTCCGATTACGCTGGTTCGCGAACTCGTTCGAATAAATGTAGGTTTACACGTTTGTACCAAATTTCATCAAAATCGGATCAATTTTGCTCGAGTTATCGCGCTAACGGACACATATATAAATATATATATATATATACTTTTGTGCCCACCCGGTTTGGCAGTCAGTGCGCTGGTAATTTACTCGGTGTGGCAGTCACCCGCCCGAAAGCCAGTCAGCTCTCCCATAAGCCAGTCAGGTATGGCTTCCCGTGCACTTTATACGTATGAAAACAGCAAACCGGTGCTGCTGCCTGTGTCGATAAGCGTAACTGCAATACCAATGCGGAGACTGTCTCATCGTGTGTTCTATCGTGGAGTAGTGTAGCCAGTACGGCACCCTACCCTACTTTGTAGCGGTAAAACCCAGCGGTCTGTAACCTTCGTTTACTCCTTGTTACTATTTGTGTTGGGATAGTGATTAACTACGTGTTAATGTTTAAACATGTTCATACTCCAAATAAATATGATGCACCTCTAATAAGGATCGTCGAATATTAATTAATTATAATTGGTTGAATCTTGATCCTACCCGTTCATCATCTCATATTTTAAGTTATTTTGATTTTTTTTTACCTTCAGTTGAAATTTTAGTCAACTTCTCCTTTATACAATATTTTTTATACTAGTATTTACAGTGTTTCCACGGACCGGGAACTATACGGATTTTCTTTATCTCGAGAAATATACGTGAATCTTGTCCGAGATACAGGAACTGTTTTTTACGCAATTGCGTAACGTGAAGGAGTAACTATTACATATGACAACGATATTATTCTATCTGATAAGAATAACCATGAAACTACACTCGAAAGATAAAATATTTTATAATAATTTCAATTTTACAAACGAACTATTACAGGAATTATATTTTGGGACGGATGAATGATAAGGAAGCAACAAAAAGTGGTCACGAGTGCAAATACGGGGGGGGGAGGGGGGTACAATATAACGAACGCCAGAAACGATTATTTGTTTACATTTCAGATTCCTTATCAAATCTCTCTCTCTATCTCTCTCTCTCTCGCTCTCTAACAATGTACAGATTGTGGACTTTACGATTTAAGTTTTCCTGCAATTATTTCAGTTCAATCCCATACCTATCCTTATGGTTTCCTATCTATTATTTTTCAAAATAAATAGTAAAGCAGGTTAAACTATTTTTTATTTTATTTTCTTGAAACCAAACACTCTTTACCATCCGGTATTCTGCAGAGTCAAATGTTTAACACTGTGTTTATAAAAATTGAATGGCCACACAATTTTGTGTTTTATTTATTTTTTTTTTTTTTTTTACTAATAGTAACTGGGATATTTATATATACCAATAAGTGCTGCAAGCTGTAATAAATGCTGCTGATTAATATCAAAATAAGTTATAATTTATTTTGTATAATACATCGGTCATTGAATACAAACCATATAATGGGTTTTCTATTTGTAACTTTAACTTGCAAATACAGTAGAACCTCGCTTAACTGGAGTCGCATCATCATGATGCCTATATATTATATAACCTCACAAATCCCAAGAAAATGTTTTATTAGCTGTGTTTTTCAGTCTTATATTTCGATATGAACGATATATTTAACTATTTACGGTAATTTTTATGTGCAGTAGGTTCCCAATTATTGAAATATTACAGTTCATTTAACAAAAATAAGATGGAAGCAAAACGGAGAAATATCGATCAGTATCGTCAAGGTCAACCTATACGCTCGCACCTACAGACTGACAATCTTGCACTGACACTGACATACTGACAATCGTCTGCTTCTGTCTGCTGTCACAACACTACAATATTTTGTGGTTGGGTCGTTGGGTGATTAGTAACCATGACAACTTGTGGATGTAGAGAAACCAAAGAAAGAATAGAACAAAGAGAAATAATAAGAGGTGTTTTACATCATTTTTATCTTTATCTTATTTTTATCATTGTTATTATTACCAGAAAGACTTAAGTACAGTACTATGATTTTATGGTGTTTTATGAGTTATTTAATATTTTTATCCCCATACTTCTGTTCTGAAACATCATGTAGTAGTAGCCTAGGATGACTACGGTATCAGTAGTCTTCTAGTCTACATTTTCATTTTGTTTTGTTCTTTACGTGATTTAATGCTGTACAGTAAGCAAGTTTTGTTTTGTTTGAGTAAGCATACGGTGTAGTTTTTATTAGTAAACCAAGGTTAATGACTTAACATATCACGGTTGCGCAATACCTATTGTATTTTGACTATGTAAAATGCAAATTTATAATCACGTTAACGTCCATTTATATAGTGTCCCGGAACGGCATTGTTCCTGAGTAAGAAACATATAAATAGCATATTTAAACTATCCAGAAGTCCTTAGTTACTCACACGGGGAAAAAAGTTTTAGGCCTAAATCATTTGAAACCTGTACATTACATATTTTTGGTCGAGTTTTCGACCACTGGACGACCACTAGTTAAAGTTAATTGTATTACAACAATCTTTATAGTAAGCAATATAAGCTTGAATCGGACTTATCTGCCTTCAGCTAATCCATCATATGATAGTACGTTAGAGAGTATGCCCATGCTGAAGTTTTACTTATACTTGAAGAATGACTTAATTTAGTACCAAGAAATAAATCACACCCCTTACATACACTGTGCTGTTTTAATGCTGTGTAGTTGATTGCTACTGTATTAACCTATGATCGCATATTAATTCATTCATTAGGAACGTATTTAAAAAAATACTACTTTTATTTTTTTTTATTTCTATGATTTATTTACAATAACAGAAATGTGTAAGATAAAAATAAATTAATGTGTTGCATTGTCCATTTAAAGTTACATCATAGTAAATTAAAATTCCACTGAAACTTAAACAATAAAAGCCGAAATTAGTTATAAAGAAAACACGAGTTTCCTTTATATTGCTTTTACAATCGAAATATACATACTGAGCCACGGCTCGGTCCCCCGGTACTTTTCATTTTAAATATTCAAATAAAGTCGATTATTTTTAATGTTTTATGAAACGTGACATAGCAAATTTCCACGGAACTTTTTTTGTCGGCTACTACTTTATTTTATTTTTTGGTCAGGTTAGTTTAAAAACAGTGGATTCTGTATACAAAAAGTGAAATGTTCTAAATCATATTTTTTTTATTTTTGGCTTATGTACGTAATTTAAATCGTACGAGAGGGGCTTCCCACCGTGCCGGATTGCGCCGTGCGGGCATATTTTGATCCAGTGGCGGGTGTTTGGTGTTTTTAATAAGAATACTGAATTGCTCGTTTTAAGATTGTATCATTACAAATCCTATCATTTTAAGATTTGCTTACACTTACGAGAAATGCATTTTCCATTTGTACATTTCTCAGGTACAAATTTTATGAAATAACGTACATTATTGCGTTGTTTGACAAGTAGCTGGGGACCAAGCTTTGTTCGGGAAACTTTACACTTTGAGAGTATTCCTTGGTCAATGTAATGCTATCCCAAAAATAATAATTTGCGGTATTTTTTTTCTTGACATTTAACTTCTATTCAAATAATAATATCATAGTTTACTGAAATGATGAGATAGAAGAGTTTTTAAAAATTTGTTTGGTTCCCCTAAATGGCCGAAACTATAGAAATTACCCAGTATTTTTCACGCTGAATTCAAAGAAGGCTATTAGTAGTATGAAAATCTTCCCACCTTCCTTCCTTTGAAGTATTAGTCACTGCAAGAACTTGGACTCGCTCCAAAACCAGAACCGAAACGTTTAATTTACCCTCAATTTTTAAAATGTAATAAGTTACAATTTTCTGGAAACTCAGGACACTTTCTGACTGAAAATAATTACGGTTGATCCTTGTTGGTGAGTACCAAAAAGGAACCTTAGGTATAAACATGGTTGTATATCCAAGTTTGGCTGTCCTTGATATTGCACTATTTCATTGACACTGACAAATTAGGGCTAGGCTGCACTATAAGTTAATTGGAAGTTTATTTTATATCTAGTCCTAAGCTTATAGCCATCTTAAGGCAAACATAACCAAAACCTAACCACAGACATATAAATATAAGTGATATAAATATAAACACTCATCCTCTGTAGGCCTAAAGCTACCTATCTATATTTTTTTGGGTTAGGATTAGTACTTTTTTGAGAGAGTGTCATTATGTACTGAGCACACTTAGATGATATAGGGTATCAGTGATTTATGAAATTATTTATTTATAAAAAGCAACCTAACGGAGTTACCTTAATGATGCACCCAGTATTTAATACAAAAATTAAAGCTTATGTCTATGTATATTAGTTTTAAAACAGAGTAGAATAAGGCACCTATAATCTAGATTAGGCATTGATTAGTGTTTATAAACTAAACATGGATGAACCACTAAGTCAAGCTACTAATCCAGTTGTTCAGGCTAGGCTAAACTGAACTCTGAAAGCATCCATCTCAAAACGGCCACAACTTAAGAACAGATCCTAGAATTTGATTTATTTTAAACTTTATTTTTCTGAAATAGATAGCTAAACTGTCCAGTGCAATCATCCCACACTGCAAATAGCAACACTCAAACTTAGTTAGGTAAGCTAGTGGTAGGTTACAACTAATTATTATCCCAGTGACCGATTCAGTGTAACATCTGACATCAGTCAGAATCAGACGACATTATTGACGTCGTGTCGTTTCTTTAATTTACGGTATAATATAGTATAAAACATCTACCATATCCATAATAATGTTCTACCACTGCACCTAAACAGCAGAAAAAAGCAAATCACCAAATTCAAATCACCAAGATCCGCACAATATGACAAATTATTTATAAGTTTAAAACAGTATATCTTCTGTGCCAGTAGTTAATGCGTGATTGAACTTCAAACAAACAAACAAACACACAAACTTTCACATTTATAATATTAGTAAGATAAGATGTATTAATTAAACATTAATTACTAGCTGTGTGCCCGTTCTACGCACGGGGATCCTCTAGTGGTCAGTTGAAACCTTCCTAAATAAAGAAAAACTATTGGTTTGCATATTTTCAGATATGCTAGCCAAACTATTATATACAAACAAATACAGTATCTGACAGTTTCAAGTAAAAAAAATGCGTAATAGATCTATGAGGGGTACACTTCCATATCTGTTGGCACAAACAACTAAATTAGTAATATTGATTATTCGATTGTTTAATTCCATATATCGTTTGGTTAGTTAGGTTAGGTTAACCTTACCTAACTAACCAAACAATATATAGTTAAAATACTATACTTCAACCTCGCCATTAAATATTCAGGTTGGAAATTTCACTATCAAAGGTGCTCTTGGCCTGTCCGTACGGAACACTGAGTTATATGCGCTACCAACTTATGAATAATTGTTTAAGCCTACGAACCCAAGAGATGGATAATTGGTCTGTTGGACGTATGGTCCAGCGAGCAGCACATAGCGTTGAGAAGACACATTAGAAATACGATTTGAGCATAATCCGTAAACCTCTGTTACAATCACCCACTGCAGTTATCTCTAAACACTTTACACAACCACCATTGAAGTGCCGTCAACGAGTTGAAACCTTATATGTAA
This sequence comes from Macrosteles quadrilineatus, assembly GCF_028750875.1. Lineage (NCBI taxonomy): Eukaryota > Metazoa > Arthropoda > Insecta > Hemiptera > Cicadellidae > Macrosteles > Macrosteles quadrilineatus. The sequence continues at coordinate 69,954,208 of NW_026542597.1, forward strand.
GCTATTGGTAACGCTTATGTAAAAAATGTAAGTTTCCCAGGCATATAGAACACTGAGTCAAAGTCTTTTCCCCGGTTATAAACCCAAAACTCGATAGAAATTCTATACACAAAAAAGCTCTATTTTCATTTACGGTTACCCTACACATTATTGCACTTGCGATTAATTAAATCCGTTATGTAAGGAAAAACGGTTTTAATCCAACTTGGTTTGGATTTGCTTTAGAAACTTGATCTGAAATGATTGCGGTATTTGTAAACAATATTCAATGTAAACATATCAGTGACAGCTAGAGAAAAATAATCTTGATCCGAACAGATGTTCGCTATTTCGTATGATGATTATGTGATGAACATTGTGAGAAAACTTGACAAAAATCGCACAAAATTGGGTTTTAAACGTCCGTAAGTTTTTTGACAAAGTAGCGAGGCCATATTTTAATAGCTAAAGACACTTTCGCCAATCCAGTGAATACATTAAAATGATTTGAGGATCTTGATAGGTACTCTCGTTTTCAGTAGAAGGCCGCGTAAAATGGCCTTTGGACCGTGACAGACGAAAGATAGACAACAACGGAATTGAGATAATAATTGATGATTGAGATAATAACGGAATTGAGATGAAACTTTTTTCGGATTCTTGAATGTTTAAAACGTAAAAATAATCTTAAAGTTGATGATTCTGAGCAATGTACAGACAAAACTTTAATTTTATTTATATAGATTAGTACCTGTGGTGATTTTTATTAGAAATTTATTGAAGTAAATAAACAGCAAAGTTAAAAACCATCTGACCAGTGTTTTTATTTAAAAAGTACGTAGGCCTATTTGATTGGCTTTGTTTTCTGAACTAAAATATCTATTTCCTGATCTATTTTTAGTTCCTGTTTTCGAAACATAATTTGGCAAAACAATTATTTATTCATTAAACAACTTGATCGAAAAATAATTTCTAAACATTGGAGGACAATTAAAAAACTTTTGAATTCTAATAAACCTAGCTGCCGTACCTGTGTTTTACATCGGAGAGGATTTTGAAGAGAAAAAGTTTGATACACGTCACATATTTCAAATCCCACTCCAAACACGTCATGTTAATACGTTTACTTCCTTAAATTAAGAATGTCAGAATCTCCAATTAACAGGCCCGTAGCAAAAGTTAAAAGTTTCACAAATCGAATCGTTTCTACCTTTTGGACCGCAAAATCAAAGAACTTTATTGACAGCATTTAAAGCTGACTTCGTTAAACATTCTGTTATCTACATTCTTCAAAAATGTAAACATTGTGAAACTTTGGAATCCCATGGGGCGTAACTCAAAGAAAACACGTTAAATGTAATCGGTATATTTGTTAACCAGGTACAGGGCTACCTCTTGAATTGATATAGATAATAAATCGAAAAATAAAGAAATATAAGTTGATTGATTATTGGCTCTTACAAAAGGGTAAACAATCAAGGAACATGATTTAATTAAGTAACCACACATCACTGAGTCTATATCTTCATTCTTTCTTGTAAAAATCGCTTTGATTGTGGCTATATAAAATAGGGAAGTAATATTTCACTGTACAACGAGCTCAAAAGCTCGAGAACCAGCAATAAGATGGAAATAACCGGCAGAACCTTTAACCATCCACTGGCTCGCTAGTCGCTACCCCAGGTCGGTCGGTAGCCGGGTAGCCCATCAATGGAACCCGTTAGGCCCGCCCCGACCTCTCGCCACAAAAGAGACAAGAATTTTGCCTTGTTCCACACGCCTTTGATTGTTTGAGGCGGGAAAACTATTTGTGTGCTACGGCCCGCGCAACACAGGATATTGTTTTCGTATTAGTTGGCCTTTTTCCAAGATGACCGTGACCGTTAACTTATTTTATGGACTCCCTTGGAGAATAATTCAAAACTACAAAGAACATTTCTAATCCCACAGTATACTAGCTATTTAAATTATAAACACTTTGGTGTTTGACAAATATTTTTGGACGATAAATTTTGCAGCTTTTTGAAATCATCCAAGATGGCCGCTTGCCTCCAAGGACTCAACAATAGGCCTAATTGTGCGACTATAAAGCAATAACTTCCCACCTTACGCTTGCGAATTAGTACGGTACATATTTGTATCCACAGTTGCCAGGACGACTATTAAGATGACCAAAGATTACATTGACATTTAGGTATTTAATCTGTAGAACAGTAATAATTGTTAAGTAATCTGGAAGACAACTAATTAAAATGAAGTGCGAAAGATGGGTTATGAGAGTGCTCAATGCCTGAAGCATAATCCATTTGTTTGAGGTGCGGATTTTCAAGCTTGTAGAACAAATAAATATCACAAAGTAGAAGGGCAGGAGTGAAAGTGACTGAAGTGACGGGATACCCGGGTGGATTTTCAGTGACTGGATTCCAGTGGTATGCGGTAAAATATATAGTGACTGGCTTAGCAGCACAAATTTTACGTGACTGGCTTTCCCATGCAAATGCGGTGGTGACTGCATTAGCATAGCATTTTTTACGTAATTATATTTTAGTATTTTTAAGAAAAAAAGAGATATATACGTTCAGATATGTCTAGGCTTAAGATATTTACCAACATATATTATATATATATCATAGTCTTGAAATATATTGGGGGGTGCAACTGACTGACTTCCAGTGTATATTTTATGTGACTGGCTTCCCGGGCGCGGCTGTGTATATATATATATATATATATATATATATATATATATATATGAATTTAAACGGATGGTGTTTTTGGCCTCTGGGGACCTCAAAATGAAAAAGTAAATCGGTCCCGGGTCTAGGTCTTACCATGAGACCTACGGTAATAGCTTATTCCCTATATGGGAAATTCGCTAAAAAGCATGTAGCATAGATCAAAGAAGGACAAAAAAATCCTTCTGTATAATTTTAAAATAATTATTTACAATATTGTTGAATAAGAGTGCCGTTTGACATAAGTTGTGTTTTATTAAAGTTCTTATTAACAGGTTTGCAATGATCATAAATAAATTAAATGTTAATACGAGAATAAAATTACCCATTTGTTTACAGCACTTTGAGATGAATAATTTGATACCGAGTACAACACTTAAAAAAATCAACGTAATACAGTCATAATGAAATCACACTTCTAAACACATTTTGCATAAAACAAATTCAAACCAATTCAAAAATTAACTATTGTCTATTTTTATTCACCCATAGCGTACAGTAGTTGACCACGAAACACGTTTTGCAAAAAAATTTAGTCTTAACAGAAAAACGAAATAAATTTTCTCAGACGAAAATAAAGAATAAAGAGAAGACCTATCGGACCATTGGGCAGATTGGGGCTTGACACGGCATTCTGGGTATCTGATAAATACGAAGCCATCCACATCCGTATTTATGGTGGTCAATTTATGACGGGCTTTTTATATAATGGCGCTCATCAGTGGTCGTAAGAGACCCTTGGTTGAAAGTTTCTATCGCGACGTCATTTTTCTGAACGCTCTATAGGAGACAAGTAGTCTGAGTGAGTTTATGGTTTACGAGATATGATTATTTATGTAAGACAGAGGAGTTTTTTCAGTGAAAGTAAAATTATTTTATAGCTTTTAGTGGAAGATTCTTCAATATCGAAAAATGTTCGAATTGCCTGAGAGATCTTTATTTCTTTGCCTTCCCTTTAGATTATGTCAAAGTATAAGCTTACAATAAAATCTGAAGTTTAAATAAAAAAATCAAATTAATTTAAAACAAAGATTTTTTTAACTATTTCATACTGTGTGCTGTGAAAAGACTCTAAAACTGAATATGATATACTAATTTCTAAACAATATCATTCTTCTTTGCTGTATAAGCAAAGGACTTACGTGTTTGCTCTAAAATCAACGACATGCTACTTTACTGATCAAATCCAGAACATGCCTCTTTACATTTTAAAATTTAATATACACGTTTTGTTTGCTCGTTTCTATAAAAAAAATTTACAATTTTATTCAATAAGCTAGTAGTCCACCAAGTAGTTCACTTACAAATAATACATTCTACAGCACTTAAGTGCACAGTACTTAGTATTTCAACCAAAACATATTCATACTACTTTACCAAGCAAACGAGAATAAAGTAATTTTCTTTACAAGCAAAGAGCTACAGTTTTAAAAACCTAGTACTTTATTCTGTAATCATTACTGTACATGACTCTACAAACAAGGAGGACTCATGTTAAGTAATCAATCTAGAAACGAGTGCATCGTAATTTACCCTACTAAGTAGGGCATAAGGAGGATAAATTAAGTTACCAACCAATCTCATTTTTCCCTATAAAATCTTTGTGAAAACAAAAACCAAATCTAGTAATTTCTTGAGGAAGCTAAGCCCAAAATTCGCTATTGTCTCCCGCGCTCGGTTTATGTCCCATATTAGAACACCTGATCTTGCAATTCAATCACCCCCCCCCCTCCACCCCTACTTACAGACCGAGGCTTGAATTTATGTAAAACCTTTGTGTGATCAGCCGTGCGTGGCGGAATATATTGGAAGCCTCTTTACTTATTTAAATAAGTAAGCTTTCATTCAGCATCTTCGCTAAATTGCACACACGAATTGGAAAGGATTTCTCGGTTGAGCTGCATTACTTTAATAAGGAAATACGTAGGTTTTTTTGGGGATTTTACAAAATGCAGACATGTAAAACTCATTTTGATAATATTTAGAAATTACAATTGTTTTTCATAAGTTGAATCTTTGACAAGTTAATGTGGTAATGATGAACTAAATAAAATTGATTCAATTATGATGTTGTAGAAAATGGTCTCTAAATTCAATGAGTTACTAGCCTTTAGTTTCTAAAATACATTGTTTTATATGCATTTGATGTAACTGTATTTTTATAACTGTACAATGCAACAACTAATAATATTTATTACCTTTGTGTTTCTTAATTAGGATGTTAGTCGTCTGTGATTCAGCATTCGGGGATTCTTAGGCAACTAACCATTGTAACACTTCCATTTAATCCTTATCAGTATATTTATAACATTTTAAATTTTGTATTCCGATGCAAATATTTATGGGGTGTCACAAGACTGCACCTAGCCAATTGTCTAAACCTTTTGGACACAATTTGATGTTCATAAATTGTGTTAGATGGTTTTTGAGCACTTCTGTGCTAAGGGTCTTGGGTTCAAATTCCACCAGCCACCATTTTGATTTGACAATTACGTACCTGAAGGGCTCACCACTGCACCTCTACCTCTAAGAAAAATCTTTGAAAATCTAGAAAAAGACAAATTGTTCTACATTTAAAACTAAACACAACTAAAATCCATAAGATATTATAACAAATTAGTAGATATCGACATAGAAAATGTCACACAAAGGTATTTTCCTTTCGCAATAAGCATTTTTGACTTTGTATCAAGGACACATTAAAGGCGTAAAATACACCTACAACCTACTTCAGAAACACAAGAGTCACTATATCGGAATGTTCCACAAATTAAACCTCGGAGTAATGTGGTCCCAGTTTGGTAGTATGACAATACCATCAGTCAGCCCCCCCTCCCTTAGAGTCTTATGTGTGGGAAGGGGGGGGGTCAGGTGTGTCATAGTGTGGCTGATTCACCATGTGAACTGCTGGATAGGCCGAGATAACAGATAAACAGCTGACAGGTCCATAATATCAGCTGAGCAGTACAATCAGATGATAACACTGTAGACGCTGCGACGCTGATGTGTACATACAGGTCTTATCACTATTGACCCGGTTGGTTATCATGTAGACGTAGACCATACGTTGTGAACTTGTATTTGTTAAGATTACCCAATAAAGCATTAAGACATCGAAGAAATTTAACCAATGGTTAGTTAAACATTCATGATTTTGAATACTTTTTATCTTTTTAGCATGCAGTATACCTTTATAGTATGTGAATATAAAAAAATGTAGTGAGAAAGCCTGTCTGTTTTACCTTGATGTACAGTATTACCAAACAATCCACCTAATTACCACATAAATTTCGAATTCCCTGTTATACCCTTTAAGGGGTCTCCCCTTGGGCTTTCAAAGTACTTCCAATAAGAATTTTTTTGATTGGTCAAAATGTTATTTGGTCAAGTACCTCAAACTTTATTAATTTTTAATTACCAGAAAAGAAATTTGCCAGAAATGTTTAATATAAATATTGTTATTTTTCTTATACTTTTGTGGTTTCATTGATTAAAGAAAGCACACAGTATTATCATTGACTAGTCAATGGTATTATATAATTAACGGGGACACGATCCGTATTCTACAGATACTCTGAAAATATTTATAATACCCCACTTTGGAGCAAGAGTATAGAAACTGATGAAGCATTTTTTTATATTTGATGTGATCTAATTTTTATGATTCATTTTTCCTTTTTAGAATATGTGTATAAAATATTGGAAAGATTTTTGATTAATAGTAATAGCTGAAGTTTATGTTTTTAATAGGGAACAAAGAAACTACATTTATTTGATAACAACACTTTTTTGATTCCATATTTTTTACAGTGTCCCCTGGCTATAGATGGTTAAAGAATTTATTATGAAATAAATTGAGCTTATCGATTTATTTATTTATAGAAATGTTGCCAGCTTCCTCAAATGTTTAAAAATACAATTATATTACTTTCAATAAACAATTTTTTAGTTTGACTTATTTTATCTTTGTCTCCAGGGGGTTAAAAAGAAATCATTACACAAGACTCCCAACAAAAGACAAAGAATTAACTAAAAACTACAGCAAACAATATATTACTCCTAACATTTCAAACTTTTAGTTTTCACTTTGGGCAATCGATATAAAGTATCAACAATTGTAAACATTAAGCTGTGTGAACAATGACAGTCCCACTACGCAGTAAGTAGGTCACCAGTACAGTCCCGTATCCTAGACAAGAAGGCCAAGGCCAAGGTCTAGGACGAGTGACCTTGACTGTACCTTCCGCTGCACCATGCACTCCAAGCCCTTTGTCTGGCCAAGGTCAACAGTGATAATATGATAATGCACCAGCTGATAAGACCACACGCCACTGACGCTGGCAATCAGCGAGAATTATGTGGTTTATTGTATTCAAGAATATGTAATGGTTCAGGATTACGTCAGGTTTGTTTTTTTCTAGATAGTGTGCAAAGGATGAGACAAAATGCAGTTGTGGATTTTTGTAGGATGATATTGGAGATGAATTTCGGAAGAAAATATGTATGAGTGTTTAACATTCAGTAAACGAGTATTACAACTAAACATATACATCTTGGTTCGTTCCTTGTAGTGTTGTCAAGAATATTTATTTTTGAACAAAAATATCGTTGGTTAAATTTAAAAACAAAAATCAAGGTTTAAGTAAATAAATGCAATTCGTATTCTTGAAAACTCTTATTGATACGTATCCTAAGAGTATACTACAATACTGTTAAGAGAAAGTTTTCTTCGACCTAGACACTTTCATTTTTTTTTTTCTCTCTAGATAGGCTGACGACTGCTTAAAGCGGGCCTCGAAGCACATGGCCACAGCAATACAATAAATATAGTATTCGAAAGACCATACACATTGCTAAAAGTCATTGGTGATGGAAACAAATTTTAACCCGAGCCTTTGACAAAGAAGTCATATATTCAATTCACGATACCAAGTAAGTGTGCTTTTATCTTCAGTTCAGATCGTGACAAAACAAAATAAAATTACAAGCAATATTTTGCAAACGGAACTTAAATTTTTTAGCCGTACAAAGAAAAAGTAAAGGTGATTTGTCATATAGTCCGTCACAAAATCTTTGCTTAGGGTAAAATCTACTTTTACTTTTTGAAATCTACCCGCTTCAATATCTTCAAAACAATAGCTCAACAGCTAATGTTTTCCAAAATTTTGATTAGCTGTAAAATTAAGCAAAAAAAGTAGTGGGGATGGTTACCCTTAAACCGCCTATTTTTTTTTTATACGGACTATCATAAGCACATGTAGCAATAGGTTGTTTAAACTTAAAATTGTTTAATTTTACATTTGCGAACAATTCTATACTAACCAATTAGGTGGAATATAAAATCAAACTAAACGTAGGATTTTGTGGTAATCTCCTAACTGTAAATGGACACCGTTTTGATTAGGAGTCTTAATCACCTATTCAATTAAGATTATTGGATACACTACGCTTTTAATTCTATTTTTGTTTTTTTTAGCAAGTGGATTGAGGAGATTTCATTGGGCTTATTTGATTGCGATTTATATAATGCATTTGGATTATAGTTTTAAGTTAGACATCAATTAACCTAAAGTATTTTTAAATCCTGTTGGTAATTATAACAAAAATAATCACACGTAATTCAATTAGATAATTTGTCGTAATGTTTCAATATAGGGAATTTCAAACAAATAATACACGGTTTATAAAAATTGGTTGACTTATATTGTATATAGCTGTACATTACTTATGATATAGAGGTAACGTATTGGTATAGTGTATGACCATCATAGACTATAATTTTTAAAGGTAGCCTGACAATTTATTTTTTTTAATTAGGGGCTATCTTATAAAAAAAATTGAATAGCTTATCACTACGTAAAATGATGCATTATAATTTTTTTCAATGCCAAAGACCCTTGATATTCCTTAAGACCACGAATGCAATTCTTTGAATTAACAAATAAACATGACAATAAAATGTATATGCATGTAAAACGACATTAATTATGTTGCATACAAAGTCTGTGGTTTTCCTGACAATTTTTATTAACACGACAATATAACCTTAACGAATGAAACAGACTTCAGTTCTTAGAATGTTTGAATAACTAACAGCAAAATCAATAAAATATAACAATCCAAATACATTATAGTAAAACAAATGACAACACGAATCCTAACGGAACACAATATGTTTAACTAACATGTCACGGGTACATAGTTTTCCCAATGACCACGAATGCAGTTCTTGGAATGTTGCAGTAATAAACATCAAAATTGATGTTTGTTAATCAAATAAAACTCGACAGCTCCACTTACTCACAAAAAGTCAATAGATTCCTGACATTCTTCAAGTCTTGCACGCTAACAGGACATGCGATATATGTGTTGTGGTTTACCAAATGTTTGTGAAAAGTGAACCACCAAAAGTTTAGGATCAATGTTTTGATGTTAGTTTTTGGCCCAAATCTAATATATTTTCTACTAATTGATTACACAAATTAGTAACGGGTTGTATGTTGATTAAATATTTGCGAAAAGAATAAACTAAAATATATTCATATACGTTTGTAAATCAACCAGGCAACCTAATTCAACAATTAGAACGAAATACAACTGCTTTGAGTTGGTCGTAGCTGAAAAAATCTGTTGCAGAAAAAGTTACATACACTGCGTTTGGAACCAAATGTACCAGCTCGTTATCATAAACCATTTTAAAAGCAACAATTTAATTACAAACTTTAGATTTAATACTTAAATATCAGGTTATTATTGAACCTGTTAGGTAGGGTTCAATGGTAAAAAAATCCCTACGAATTGCTTCAGCTGAAACGGAGGTGTTTCATAAACAGTAGTTGTAAAGACGGTTTGTATTTTTTGATCCTATGTTTGGTAGAAAATTAAAAAAAATATATTCCATTTTTATACACTCTTATATTAAATAGTTTTTTTTTAAATAAATGTATTTTTATATAATTACCGACATAAACAATATATATTTTCTTTATACTGACAAGATGTATGTTCTGGGTATTAATTCAGTTTATTCAATAATAAGTTTCTGTGGTTTATTTGTTTATATTAAACTTGCAGGGTGTCCTTCGTACGGGGTTGGAATATAAGTATAAAATGCTTATTGCAGTTATACTCAAGCTTTGCATTTGCATGCAATAAGGGGGGACGCAGTTTGATAAAATTAGCTTTTTTAAATTTACAGTATTCTATAGTATAACACATCTACCATAGCCATAATGTTCTGCCACTTCACCTAAACAATAGAGAAAAATTAATTATCAACAATTCGCAAAATCTCACAAATTATTCATGAGATGAAAAACATAAACATAACTGTAAACAATCCTACTTTGACAGTTCTCATTGCGAATCACAGTTTTTTGTTGCTGATTAGTTCAAATTAGCTGTTTTCATAAATGCTAAAAAAATATACTGCTCTACCCTGTTGGTAAATCTTATAGCTTTTTAATGCTTTTCCATATCATAGAACCAACCTTTTTAGTTGAAACAGCTGACTAAATTCTTTAATTTCCTTTAAATATGAATACTCATAAGGTTAACATGGAGAATTACAGAGCCACTGGGGCGGAGCCCGAAAGGATTTTTGAGATAAGAATATGCCTATATGTTAATCGGGAATGTGACCTATCATCATGCCAAATTTCAGCCCAATCCGTCCAGTGGTTTATGCGTGATTGAACTTCAAACACACAAACAAACAAACAAACAAACAAACAAACAAACAAACACACAAACTTTTACATTTATAATATTAGTAAGATTGTTTGAAAAGTTTATTCAACAACATACACCTTTTTGTGTTAGTAATTAAAAAGCTGGATTTGTACAGGGATAAATACGAATTTGAACATAGCTTCATGCCCCAAAATAAAAGTACTGTTCTATGAATACTGTTCTATGAAATGGCAACCATACAAAGTAGTTATTTTAAGCCAAGATGAGTGTAGGATGAGTAAAGCACATAGTCAAATTACGTAGAAGAATCAAGATGAGTGAAAACTACACTATTCATATCAGTGTCTTTACAACTCAAGACACACACTGAACTAGTCCACTTCATAGCACCATCCTCATGAAACCCCATTAGTCCCATAAACACCATGGAGTAGCGATGACACTTTGCCATGTCCAACGGCAATAACGACCGAAGCTACCGACTCAAGTACTAAACATCAGACACCACAAATATTTATCCGGAAGACAGTTTCTGTTTACATACGGTCACTTGACTGCTAATTTACAGTCTACTCCGTGCCAAAAGACCATAACCAGACAGCTGTTTATGGACACATGTCGTATGTTGACGCATCGTTCTAAACTCTACTTTAGAAACACGTGATGGGGTGAGGTGAAGTTTTGAGATTAGACATCAAAGAGCATTAATTTGTTTTATTATTTGGAATTTTGTTAAGCATGCAATTTTGAAAATCCTAACATAATTCCAACTCAGTAAGAAGAGTGTTAACTACTTTAATTTCTGTTAGTATGATACTATACCCCACTTTTTGTTCAACTGAATCAGTCTCGAAGTATATTCGTTTAAATAATACATAGGTTATGGAAAAAGATTTTTAGATATAAATATCACAATAAATCGGAATTGCAAAAGAAATCTTTGGGAAATTATTATGGAAATTCACTACCACATGTTATTAGAATGAGAGGTTCGTGAGATATTATCCATCTTCAGGTGGGACAAAAACACATAACTATATCGGTACACTACCTGGACATCTGAATATTAGGTAGGCATATTACTCGATCATGATTCACTAGTTAAAAAAATTGACTGTTATAAGTGGTTGTTTTTAGCTATTGCTGTTTCCAACATTATAGAGTGTGTATTTGTTGAGTATATTTGTATTGTATTTCTTTCTAAACTGAGGAAGGGATTTGTATGTCGTAACGTTTATTTTTTCTTTAAACTCTTGCATGAATAATTATTGATGGAAAAGTTGAAGTAATTATACTTTAAAAATTGTAATCCTATCATTTGGGCACCGAAGTTCAAACTAAAAAAGTATCAAAATTTATTATTATACTGTCCAAATGCTGTATAAAAATGTGGGCTTATAAAAATCTAGCGATACAAAATATTTTTTCTAATTAAAACCGAACTAAAAACTAAACTGTACTAGGTTTTCGTGAGCTCTTTTTATTGGCTGGTTATCTAGGCTTCGGTGCAAGAGTGACATATCCAATCCCAGGCAAACACAAAAGTTGAGAACACTTTCTCTAAGAAAAAGATTGTATTTATTTCATATAACATCGATTACCTAAAAACAGTAAAGGTTTACTCAATTTCCACACGATTCCCTAACATAAACCGTATCCACTGGACTTAGCGAACCACTCACCCTTAAACAACCGCATTTATGTTCCTTTTAATAGCCTCTATCATTATCTGGACCTGTAGCTGTTTTACACCCCTCTATACGACTTACTGTTAATGATGTAAAGACAAATAAATGTTTAATTGTCCCACACCCTTGAAACGTTTATCTCAGTGTTCAAAGCAGGAGTCAAACAATGGGTTAACTGTTAATTACTTTTTAGGGGGTTAGTAGAATTTTGTCTGGGATTGGTAAATTTTTACTTGGAATGAAACGTAATTTTATGCAGAATTATGGATGCTGTAAATGTAGTGTGAACTAATAATAATTTTGTAACTGATTCTGTTTCAGCATGAAAATTGTGCAATCAGTTATAAACTATGACTGAAGAACCAATTAATATTTCTATACAAATTTTGGTAGAATTAACTGTTTCGTTATTACTTATTTATTTTACCTACGACAACAGAATATGAAACAAATATTGAAGCTACTGTAGCGAAACAGTTAAACACTAAGGTATATAAGAAGATATATAAGAATATATAGTAGTCTTTCTTTAATGATCTCACCAAAGAATTAACAAATCCAACCACATATTCAGCTGTTTAATATAAAAACAATCATCTGATTCAAACTGAAAATGTTTGTAGTCGATCCTAATATGTAGTATTCTTATGGTTTCTATGTAAACCAATCAGTAACATAGTTTTCATGAGCTTAACGTAGTAACTGAGAGTTTAGGTGTATTAAGTGGGAATTATAAAGGTAATAAGATGGAAAACCTCCCAGAGCTGATACAAATTATTTGAAATAAAATGAAACATATTACATACATATAAAATTTACTTGAAATTTTCATGTAAACCGATCAATAAATACTATTCATACATAATTTCATATGATTAGGCAATGAATATATTTTATTTTATTTTTAACTGTATGAAGTTGCTTGGGCATATCTGTATCCAGTATGTTGCATATCTCCTAAAGTATGTTGAAATGTATGAAATGTCCTATATCGAACTGGCTAAACGCAGGTGCAGTAGGCAGATGCCCCAGGGCATATAGCCAAGTTGGCAAGTGGTGCTGGGTCAGATGGCACCCAGGTGTGAAGGGGAACCACATGGAAAAGGGGACCGGTAGCAATTAGTATTGAGCTTTTCAAACAATCTTGTGTGGTGTTATGGCTGTTGGTATTTAGAAAGTTATGTTAGGCACATTGTAAAAAAAATCACATGGTAGATGTCATATTTCTCTTCTCTTACTCAACTTGGACAACCCATGTTTATAGTACAGTACATATGCTACTATTTTAAATACTGTGCAAAAGTAGAAAAATTAACTCTTTGTACCGCAATTCGAATGGTATATTTTTCTCCCGATAAATCGAATTTCTGCATTCAAAACGTTTGATGATTCAAATTTAATTGCTTGGACTACTAATTTAGAATTATCAAGTGTCTAATGTACTATACTAAATTGGGATGATTTTAATGATACAATTAATACATTATGTTAATTTATTGTGGCTAAAATATATTATTTTATAAATTACAGTAGCAGCAAGGCCCAACCAAGTGTACAAAGCCTGAGGTTAAACTATCTCTAGATCAATTAAACTATCTCTTCGACTTGTCTCTTAATTTTAAACTTTTAAGAAGAAAAGGTAAATATTCGTTCATATACTAACTAACTGTCTCTAAGACATGTTTTAGGAAGATAAATATAAAAAATAGTTTTTAACAGCGAGCTTGCGTCTTCGTCGTATTTTTTTATATGACGAAACTGCATTACATTTTATTTTATATTTTATTATTCATATTTAAAATTTATGATAAATTTTTCTTCGAAACCCTAAAGTTCATTTTGTAATTTTCCGGAATCCGAAGTATCTTACTGCCTCGATGGCCTTTTCCCGAAACACCAAGAACTTAACAAAAAAACTCGGCTATACGAATGGTGATTTAATTAGCAAACAGAAAAAAATACTACGTAATAATACAACTAGTCAATTAAAAACTTTAAAAAATTAAACGTTTTAACAACTTGCTATTTAGTCTTAAGCCTAATAGTAGAGTATAAATGGAATGAGGGGTTTGTACCTTTTTATCCACTCAAAGCCGGCTCAAGTCCCCCCACCGCTTTAACGACTCCAGTATTTATTGCGAGCAGTACCTGTTGGCGGGCGATTTAAACCTGGCTTTACGATGGGACTTTACTGTTAATTGGACAAGTCCGAAGAATAGAGTTACTTCACTTAAAATCCGCGAAAAGTGGGAAAGCCCTTGCCTTAAACGTAGTGGAGAGTTGGGGTGGACCAAAATAAAAACTTTTGAAAGTTTATAGTGTTTGTGGAAATGTGATGGCAATATTATATGGTGAAGTATTAAATTAATACTGGGCGTTGCTGATATTTTACTTCCATGGTAATTTGTTGTTAGAGATCTCGGGTTCAATTCCTGCCCATAACCTATGGAAGAAGTCGTGAACTGCTACCTTTGAGTGTACCTGACCCTTTAGGTATATAATGAAGAAAAGATTAAGTGCTCTTATTTTAGATAAGTTTTACTTAAGTGAGAAACCTATATTTTTCTGGATTTGAGATAAATTGACACATTTTAACATTTCATCTCTGAGTCACCACTTGAGATGTTATGAAATTGTTAAAATGCTATTGGCGATTTCGGGAAACTTGTAGGGCAGATCTTGCGCACTCTAGCTAGTTGATTACACACACATACGTTGAAATTTACTGTAATTACTTAATATGTTAATGTATTGTAATGTATTTTTTTTTAGTGTTGGTTCTTTGGTTTCTAAATACTGTATAGGAACGGCCCCACAATACCTACATCACTTTAAAATGAAACAATAATATGTCAATTTGCCACAACACCTAAAACATTGATCTTATCTTTTTTACACCTAACCTCTTCACAAATCGACAGACCAACTCAATTTTTTTTACTATAAATATGACAGAATTTTACTTGTTATGTTTGTTTTGGTTACATAAATTTTAATAGGCAATTTTAACTATCAATTAATTTATGAAGACCCTGTATAATAAGCTGTATAAGCTTGTATTTTTACGAAAAAACGAATCAAGCAAGATCTTGAAAAAGATTCTGACAGTTAAAGTAAATAAACTCTGCAACCACCAGTGCAAATAGATAATAGATAACGAGAACAAATTATACAGTGAACGGTCAACCATCGTGCAATGTTTATCTATAAAGATAACTTATCAAACATGGCTTGGTTCGTTGTCTTAAAGTAAAGCTGAGTGTAAATAATTGCACAATTTACCATATCATTGTTTACACACATAACTGCGTAGCTCCTTTAAAAATATTCAATAATGAGAACCGATCACATTTTTTAAAAAGCTAGGAGTTCGTATTATGCAATTTCATACAACTTACTGGAAGAGGCAAAATTCAAAAAGGGAGAAACGTTTACAATTATGTTTTATAATCAGTAAAACAATTGTAGTTTGGCATCCATTAAAACATTGTGTAAGCTACAAAGTCCCAAAATTGTGTAGGCATAATCGAGTACAATCCATGGCATACAGCACGTATGAAAAGTAAGTGTAGTATACAGCAATTTATAAACTGTACAAATCCAGCACTGTTAAATATTGTGTGCTCTAGCCAGTTTAAAAAAAAATATTTGGGCATTATTAACAAACTACCTAATTCCAAAATTGTGTATTAAGCAAAATTATTAGATTGTGTAATCAAGTACAATTAAAAAGCCATGTTCCAAAATTGTGTAATAAAGAAAAATACAAAATATGTGTCCTTAAGCACACATACAAAATCATGTAATATACCACAATTTGAAAGCCATTTTGAAAAACAGGTATAAAGCTCATTTTAAAAAGTTCAAGGACAGTGTAATTTTCTTTGCTTGATAACACTTAATTACGATTCAATGACTTCCTTGGGACATTATTGTAAACAATAATTCATCAGGAATCTTACTGTTTACAAATATATCTATAACAGATTGTGGTTGATTTTGTTTCTAGCTTGTGGATCTTTTGTTCTAGGTACACTAGTTCTAATCTTGTCAATCAATGACCTTTTAGATAATATGTGCAATTTCATGACATAGTGGTTCGGAATCCAACTCAAGTTTTACAGTAATCTGTCAATTAAAAATAAAGGTATCCTATAAACGAGAATTTTCTCTATTTCTAGTTTTCTCCCTCTACTTAAAGATATATCACAATTTCAACTATTATCCATAACACATTACTAAGAAATACAAATGCAACCACCCATGTTGTATCAAAGAACATTAGCCAATTAAAGCAATTATAACACTATTATAGACAACTTCCTGAATGTTTTAGTCTGAAAAGGAAATGCAACTTTGAACGGCGTTGAAGGTCTCATAAATAAGGTGCATGTTTGAATTAATCATTATCCTTATCCGTACAGTATTTGCCACCTTGGATGTTGCCGTTAGTTTTCTTACTGTGATGGTTTTGTTTGATGTACATTATAATGGAATCGAGATTCAATAGTAGTAATTGTAAGTGGTTTAAAACTTGATTTGATTGCAGATTAATTAATTTCTTTAACCGACGTTGATGTCTTGGAATGCCTAGCGTGACTAACTCGTCAATTAACTTTTCTTACTTACATTTTATTCCTCATTAATGTTTGTGTAAAAAAATTGTATATAAAATTCTTAGTTATTTAAACAATTCAATTAGTTTAACATTATAAATGAGCAGGGGGTGCTAATCGAAAAAAAAATATATTTGGGATATAAGATAATCACTATTTTTTCTGTTTAGTTTAAATTATCCTAAATTGTTTTAATCTGCTACATGCTAATTAGAGAGAACTTAAATCAATTAAAACGTAATTTAAATTATTGCTAGCTTACACTTGCTTTATATTCACTTTTACAGTATGATAAAGAATTATTAGTAGACTATACTTTCAAATCAATCCTACAGCTCTAAAACGGACTTTGTTTATTGATGATTAAGTAAAAGTAGGTCTAGTTGTTAAAAAATAATCATTCAATTATAATGCTATGGTAGCGTTGTACTATAGATTAATAATGTTTCTTCAAGGGGGTTTCATCTTTAAGTAGATTTTATTAATCTTTTGACAAACTTCTTAACATGTTTAAGCCTTAAAAACATTGTTATAAACATATCTTAATAACATATAAAGTGTTTTGATATAAATTATATTTTGCATGTAAAACTCATTTCATTGGTAGAAAAACGATTTTACGGCTACCTAATATAACATGAAATAAAAAAGGCAATAAGTTGGAATAATCATCATACTTTTTACCTTCCTTTTACTTATGTTCGTCACTTTATGTTCCAAACTTCTTTATGTATATTTTATATAATTGAAAATTGATTTCATAAACTCCCATGCTTGTCGTGTGTTTAAATGGACCATTGTGTTATGTGTCGTAAAAAAATAAGTTGTACATTTTGAATAACAAATTACAATTTGCACTGTCATAAAAATAATTACCTGAGTGATTAAATCTATCCATTTCTAAAGTGCATCAGTGCTAAGGTATCAATGACTCACTCAATTCCGACACTTTAGATATACCTTAAATTAAATTGACCTTTTACTACCACGTGGCCAGTTTTATCTTGATGATCTAAGCGATTATGTCTGACTCTTGGTTCTTGTTACTAGTCCTGTAAAGTGGATGGTTTAACACCAATAGTTAACCAGAGCCTTTATCGAGGTCAACGCTGCAATTCCTACTTAATGTCTGGGCAGATTACTTTGACTTTGCAGGACGAACTATTGAGGCGGACTTAACCTACAATTAAAGTTTTATTGCTTTTACAGCTTCGGTTTTTATTACTCCACCTGACACTACGCAAAAAGGTACAATTAAAATAGTAAAGTAGATCATATAGCAGTTATTAGATATTAAATTAATAATTAATTGCATATTAAGTTTCTGTTGAAGATTAGGCAATCTTGGATTTGCCTGATGATATTTGAAAATGTGTTTTATGTATGAAATTAATGAATAATTCTTCACAGGTAAAAACTTCACAGGCAAGTACATAGTGTCATTATATTAGCCTAAGATTACAAGCTTTTTTTTACAGTTTTACATTCTATGGCTGTTAGTTGAAGAAGACATATTACATTTACATTCATTAAAATTTATTTACAAGCTCACGATGTTAAATTCAAAAATGTGTATTGAGTGACAATATATATGTATTTTTAAGTTGCGGGAAGGATTATAATTAAAACCGTATAAATTATTGATATTAAATATCAATAATTTTATAAATTTATGTACAGTTATTGTAAATTTTGAAACCCTTCAATGATACCATGTTTTATTTGAAATTGTTGTAGTAGTTAACAGATTTTGTCCAAACAACAATTTATTTTAGCTTGTTCATGAATATTAGATAAAAATTGACTCTTTTTAGAAATCTCTTAAAAAATTTACATAAAAATTGCTTAAAATTAATGAATAACTGTTTGGATGTTAACTGTTGGAATATTACGTCATTAAGTAAATAAATGAGATATGTTAAGAGTAGCAAGAACAGCTGTAATATTATTACAATGTTTTGACATCTATTTTCCCATAATTTATTCAGTTATTTCACCACGTGATTAGGTAGATTGGCTAGTTATAATAATTTCGAAGGTACTAACATTAAAAATAACATTCCTAAAATCGCTAACTATAAATCTAACAAGGCCTGCAAATTTATACATTTTCAAAACCTCACTTCTTCGAAACACATGAGCAATAAAATTACAACGCCAAAAATCTATCAGTTGCAAAATCACGACCTCAAATCTCAAACGAGTTGTGTAGGACATCGTAAACCGACGTAAACACAGTCTGTGTACACAAACACAAAGTTGGCTCCGAGCTGTACACAAAGTACATGTACACAACTGCGGCCTTGGAACAGTGAGCTTATTACAGATACGACCGGCTGCTACCAGATGTTTATGATTGTCTAGGCTCAGCTGATTGTTTACAATCAGCTGTTTTATTGTAGCTTATCACATGTTCAGTGCCAGCTGGTTGATAAATACCTTTTGTAGTTGGAGAATGAGGTTAAGTGCAAAATAGTGGTAGCTGCAGTTTAAAAGACAATGTTTACAGCTTTGAAATTCAAAATAGTTAGGCCTAATCGTTTTATTTGTGTTATTTATTTAGCTTTAACAACTAATCTTTGTAACCAGATTATTTTGTTTTTAATTTTTTCCTATAATATGCTAGTATTAAGTTATGGTAGTGTTTTAAAATGCAGTTTTAAAAACCACCCCTAATTGCATTGAAGGCCAAATAAATTATTTGTATCCCTAAGGAAAAGGATCAGATGAAGTTTATGACACTTTGATGGCAGGGCTGTACAGATTTTCCTTAAGTAAAAAATTCACCCTCTGATTTTCCCAAAGCAAATAGTCCTTCTTAACAAGATTATTGAACTGTGTGGTTGTCAATGTGTTACAATGATTTATGTCGCTTAAATAATATCAAACGTAATTTTGTCATATTCTAGTGTAAATATATTTAAATAATTTAAAAATTAGTTTCAAAATGAAGTTTGAATTGCTCGTATTTTAAAACAAAACCGGAAGGAATCTATTATGGAAAACTATTTATAAATGTCAAACAATAGTCGAAACGTATGTTGTGTGAAACTATATATATATATTACCTTTATATTACTAATGCAAATCTTATTAAAATGTAAAATTACTTCTTAATTTTGTCAAAAATATTTCTCACATCTTATCATTTGATGAGTCAGTCATAATTCACGAGACGTAGTTTTGTGCAAACTTGTTCCCACGGACAAGTTGAATCATGTTGAAGATAAGTTATCAGTATAGAAACTGCGAGTTAGCGGCGTGTCTGAAGTGTTATCTACAAACAGCTGATGTATTGTGTGCTTATCAGCTGTTTGTCAGTTCCGAATTGCTAAATATCCGCTGAGAAAATGTGTAATTTTCTTATGCTTTACTGTTTTTTGCACATGTGTGTTTAAGGACCTAATAATTTTATTAGCGTACGGTGATAGTTAACACAGTATGCAGTTTAAAGCAGACTGTTTAACTAATTAAAATATAATTATTGTGAAATAAATTAAAACAAAGCACAAACACAGGTACAGTCATTACTTAATTAACCACTCCCATTTTTTATGTTAAATGAAAAAAATACAGATAACTATGGAATGAGAGCAAATGGCACAAACAAGGCAAAATACCTTATGAGAAGAACAAATTTTTATACTAAATACTCAACTAAAGAGCAAAACTTTTGGACATATGTTTGATCTAGAAAGCTGTACCTTAGTATACATTTATTCTGAGAATTGCCTGCTGTTTAATTATTATTTACTAAAACATAGACCAGGCGTTTGTATATGAATACTCTTTTTTAAAAGTGGTCACTGTTTCCTCCTTTTGCTAAAATCGCCTGTGAAATGCAAAGAGTGATTGAATGGATGCGCTCAGGTGTTTTAGAGGGGTGTAAAATTCGGCTGCGCACCCTGAAAACATCGTTCAGGGTGTTTTGGATTTTAGCCCTTTTATGTCACTTCACATGAGGGGAAATTTGAATATTTGAGTAACGTAAGTGTATTAAATATAGTGCAATTTCAATAAACTTTAACTGAAATTCGATATACTAATATTTGGTTTAAAAAAATCAAAACATTTTCAATATAAATTAATTTTTAAGTTGTATAATACAATAAAAAATATTCTGATTGAGCTACTTTTCAATCGTATGAATCAAATACCAACCCAAGGAATGCAAAAGTATTTTCAACCCTGAGAATTTAAGTGAACAACTCAATACTGTATTTCAAACTGTCGCACATCCTTTTAAAATAACAATTCCTTTGTTCTTTCATAAGGTACGGGATTTGTAATTTGTCATTATTACTTTGTGAATCAAAATTCATATATGAATATTCCGCATATCCCGAGAAGTTTTTAATCACAAGAGCGGACATTGTTGATTCAATCAGAGGAACGGGTGTTTTTAGGTCCGTATGGGTAGTTAAGTAAAATTGAGGTTTTTACACTTTGTTCTTGTATATTAGATTCAATTGAGCAGCATTTCTTTTCTTGTTTTTGTTATGTATTTAAGAACAGATCAAATATACCTAGTTAATTAAGATATGAACTAGGAAATTAAGTGTATTTATTATTTTAAGGTAAAAAATAAATAAAAACCCTCAATTACCACAAAACACCATTATTCTCGATGGGATAACTTCCTAATCTACACTTTTAGCAGACAGATCTTACGTATCTTGGTTGAATAAATAAAGGCTTCATGTTAAAATTATTAATTACTAAAAACATTGTTTAACATAAATATTGAAAAGCACATACATTGAGTAACAGTGTGTATACAATTTCGAACTGTTGAAAAACAACATGGTGACCTCACGAAAATGTTAAGTCATTTTACACGTTTTGAACATGATATAATTTGGTTTCTAACACACACACAAAAATCTACGATGGTAAAACAATAAATAACAGATTGATAAGTCTGATGGTGTAGCAACTTTTCTTATCATTTGCGCCACTGGTAAAACAGATAGTCGTTTAACTAATAACTAATCTATTTACACAACAGTGACAATAATAGCTCCACGCGACCAGTACAATATTAGTCATAACTACACGTACAGTCCACACCAATGACAGTTGTTTAGTTTAGTTTGCCCACTTTAAGCCTAAGTGGGGCAAAGATGTTTGTTCAACGACGCAATGTCAACAATACAAACAGTTCTAATGTTATTCGCGTGGCAAAACGCAATCTGGTTTGTTTGAATGAAAGAACACCACCCTTAAAGAATTGTAGAGTTGGGTGGGTATTTAATGAGCATTCGTCTGTGTATACTATTCTGAACATGAGTTCTATGAATAAAGATATTGTCGTTTATTTATTTTATGGCTTTTCCGTAGCCTTGAAAAATATTGTTTGAACAGTTTTTGAAGACTAGCGGCCATCTTGGATATGCTGCTCTTGGAGCTGCTGGAGAGTTATTTATCATCAAAAAATATTTTTCAAATGCCAACCTAATAAGGTTACATTATGCTTATCAAATATGAATATTTGATGTAATTATCTGATATTTAATTTATAATAATAAATTAAATATCAAGTACGTGGAAGAGAGGGATTAGAAATGTTCTTTGAAGTTTAGAATTGTTTTCCAATTGAGTCCATGATGGCTAGCCACCTTGGATTTGCCCGCCATAAGAGCAATGTTAATTTCGTTAAATTTAAACAGCCGCTGAAGAGTTATTTACCATCTCAAAATATTTTTTACAAATCCCAAAGTGAATTAAAATTTGTAATAGGACACTGTGGGATTAGACATTTTCTATCTATTTTTTTAAATTGTTTTATGAGTGAACGTCTAGGCTCTAAGGACTCTTACAACTACAAAAAGGAAACATCGCATTTTAATAATTAAGATTTTATTTTCATTTTTTGAAATAAAGCATATTAACTGTGTACCCAATCACCTTCACAAATGTTTTCTTTTTATAAATATATTTCTAAAATATACGATGACAAATAGGAATAGAAAAAAAACGTTACACCAAATAAATATGAACCTTTCTCTTTGTAAAATATACGGAAACAATAGAAGCCTCAATTTCACCCAATTACCTGCACGGACCTAAAAACATCTGTTCTGATTAAATCAACAACCGTCCGCTTCTGTGATTAAAAACTTCTCCGAGTATGTGAGATATTCATATCTGAGTATTCGCAAAGGAATAATTGAAATATATTGCGTAGGCCTATCTCGTAGTAATCCACTTGCTAGGGGGGTTCCTGTGTGCATTTTATGTATAGAAAAACACCCTAAGGGATCATGTAGGTACTATGTGGGTTATCATTTTTCACGTGGGTGCCAGCTTGGCAGAGTGGGCATAACCTCAGAATCCGCCATTTTAAAAATGGCGGCGGCATTTATTACATGAAACTCATTAGGAGCTTATATCTCGAAAACGGTAATACATAGCGAGTTACTTTTATAACAATAAATGTTGCTTACACAATAAGGAAAAACTTTTGTATTTACAAAAATGCCCTAAATATAACTATTTAGGAGTGGTTGAGCAATTTATGTTAATTCAACCTATAAATTTTTACTTTGTTTGACAAAAAAATTCTAATATCTTTAAAAAAACTGTTCCTTTTTAATTTTGCACATAGCACTTATTTCTCTTTATATTTAAGGTCAAAATACCCCCACCGAAGCAAACCTGCAGACTAAGCAAACATTTACCTGGCTGCATTTCTACTAAAATATTAAAATTGTCATATTCATAGTATTTAACCTATACATTTTATCTCTGTTGCCAAAAAAATCAAATAATTATAAAAAAGCTGTTATTTTGTAATTTGGCACATAGCAAAAATTATTTCTTCGCATTTAGGGTAAAAAACCTGCAAAAAGCATTCGAGAAGCTTCTGGCAGATATATAAGCTATTAAAATAATATAACATATTTTTAAATTAATTTTTTGTTATTAAATGAGGCATACAAATATAAACCTTTCTATATACTGAATTTTTATTATTACAAATAATAATAAATCTACGGATGTAATAGAAATTATTATTATAATTCATAACATTTATTATTAAAACGGCGATGGAGCGGGAACGGGACCGGCGGCTATGTTGGTGCATCGGCCAAGCATTGACGTCGCGTTAACACAACCAGTACCTTGACATTGTCCTTGGTGGTAGGCTGCTTTGGACTGATTGTATTGATATTGAACTAGTTTCGTGGATCATAAAATTGGAGCGCAGTTATTGGATCTAAATTATAAGCCTTTTGGGTTAAGAGGAATTATATCTGTTCCCTTTTATAGTCATCAGAAAAATTAAACTGTTCACAATATACTTGTGAGCATTGCGGCAAAGAGTAACCACCATCACTGTGTCCAAAACTCAAAGGATCGAGTTGAAAAACGTGTTCTTCCATGCAATGGATTTGGATGTATGTAGGCTACAATAAAAAGCACGTAAGATATGCTGTATAGTAGCTCTACCGGACAGAAAATCTTTACGAGCTAAGGATATTCTTTGTACAGTGACAGTGTAAGTATATCCAGTGTCTTGGATCAATCATAGTTTCACACTGAGTATCCTTTTTTTTAATGTGAACTAGATACTTCACTGTGTTTTTCAAACTTTATTCTATCTCTTCCTCCTCATCTTTTCCAAAGTCCATTAGCAAAGTACTGTACTTGGATTACATTTTAGGGTAGCACGCTTTGTTCCAAATTTGCTGGCAAAGTCACAGCCCGTTAAAATATGGAGTGCTGAGAGAACTGAGCAAATGTTACTTCCAAGCCTGTTTGCTATAATGTGAACTAGTACATATCATGAAGTTCTGACTGAACCAAGTCGCATCCACAATTCCTGCAAGCCTTCCGAATAGAATCCATTCATAAAGTGTAAAGCCAACATTACGACATCCTATATCCGAAGACAAAACTACGACTTAATTTGATAACTCGAGCAAAAATGATCCAATTTTGACGAATTCGGACTATTATACCAGCACGATCGGACTATGGGAACGGGGGTTTATGGGGAGTTTAATGGGGTAAAAATGGATTTTTCCGATTTTCGACCCTAAAAACACGACATTTTATAATGAACGAAACCATTTTGTAGAGCTCAAAAAATAAATAACTTTGTATATTGAAGCGTTGTATGCCCAAAAGTTACGGAAATAATTTAAAAAAAAAATTAAGTTTAAAATTCCCATGTTATTCTTATGGAGAATAAATAAACTGTTTTAGTTTGCTTGTTTATGGATATATTATAGTCAAATTTTAAAAATTTTGTTTCATTCATACTAAGCTATCAACATTTCAATAAAAATATATAAAAAAACACCTAAATACCTTCCCTGAAGTAGCAAACGTAAGTACTCATTACAAACCAATGTCATTTAAATAGGAAATCAATCGATCAATTTTAATATTTTAGTAGAAATGCAGCCAGGTAAATGTTTGCTGATTCTGCAGGTTTGCTGCGACAGGGGTATTTAGACCTTAGATATAAAGAGCAATTAGTGCTATGTGCCAAATTTAAAAAACAGTTTTTTTTTTTTAAAGATATTAGAATTTTTTGTCAAACAGAGTAAAAATGTATAGATCAAATTAACATAAATTGCTCAACTACTCCTAAATAGTTATATTTAGGGCATTTTTGTAAATACAAAAGTTTTTCCTTATTGTGTAAGCTACATTTATTGTTATAAAAGTAACTCGCTATACATTACCGTTTTCGAGATATAAGCTCCTAATGAGTTTCATGTAATAAATGCCGCCGCCATTTTTAAAATGGCGGATTCTGAGGTTATGCCCACTCTGCCAAGCTGGCACCCACGTGAAAAATGATAACCCACATAGTACCTACATGATCCCTTAGGGTGTTTTTCTATACATAAAATGCACACAGGAACCCCCCTAGCAAGTGGATTAGGATAATGGACAAAGGAAATAAGGTTCTTAAAAGAGACGCAATCTTTTGTCATTGTAGGAATTTTTCCATTCCAAAAACGTGTATTACTACAGTAGCAAAGGTGTTTGTTGACTTTTGCATAACAAATCTTTGTTTGTACTGAAATGATAAAAAATAAATATTTCGAAATGCTGATATAATTTATTAACACAATAAAAATACACTTACAAATAATTGTGTTGGAAAAAAAACTAAAAATAAAAATTAATGCATTGTTTAAATAGTAGGTGCTACGCTTAAAAATTCCTTTAAATCAACTACAGCTGTTAACTACATTGTTGATGATTATAGGTGTGTACACGTATGATAAACGAGGTGTTTCAGGAATGTTAAGAATTTCCGGAATCTATTGATTGACCAGGGGTGGTTGGAATGTGAACTTTACACACGCTATACCGGTCACAGGGATATCAGCTGTAATTACTATCTTGACCAGGGAACTGATTAAGTGAAGCTGATAGAAATAAAAAGGATTAAAGAATATTGGGGCCATTCGGGTTTTGTGTATGACATACTTGCAATACAGAAAAACATTATTAGAACCTTCAAGAAGAACTGTTTATATTGGAATTAATACTAATTTGAAATAATAACTTCGCCAATATATCTGAATTTTTAATTTTTATGAGGCCTTTCGCCAGCTATGCTGGCATCATCAGACACATCACAAAACTTTGAAATGTTTTGTGTTGAAATGTTTTGCATAGCTGGCGAAAGGCCTCATAAAAATTAAAAATTCAGATATATTGGCGAAGTTATTATTTCAAATTAGTATTATAAGAAAATTTTTTAGGACAAGTGTCAATGGACATTGCAAACCACTTGTTATAACACTCAAAGTAATGACTGTTATTAATCTTTACATTTACCACATTCTCATTTATACCAAACTACATATTACAGATTTCAATAGAAAAACATTCCATAGCCACAACACAAGAGGAAAAAACAAAATTGACCTTCCCCAGCACCGTTTAGAAAAACAGGAAAGTGCTTCAAAACTAACTACGTGAGATTTTTCAATAAACTGCCTGACACTACCCGACTTGTTAATATGAAACAATTTAAAATTTAACTATCTGTGTGGCTCATTGCTAATCCTTTTTATAAAATATGCGTTCTTTTATCGTTTCCTTGTATAATGAACTTTAAGATTTTATATTATTGTCTGTTATTGTTATTATTGTTCACCTCTAAGTATCGTTACTGTTAAATTAGCATTTGTAAGTACTGTATTTGTAATTATTGTTAGACTCTAATGTATTTATTTAATTTATTGACTATCTGTATGTATGGATCAAAGGCAATAAAGATTCTTGATTCTAGGTGTGTTATATTCTAACAAGACATTTAAAATTACTCTTGTTCGAGCTAAAGTTAGAGGTAAGTGTAGATTAATGTGAGGAAGAATTCAATATAATGGAATATAATGGGGGGGGTCTTCAATAAAGAAAGACTAAAAAATAGCTTAAATTTGTTTAAAATTAAATATTAATATTGGAACAGGGAAAACTCTCCAAAAACATCAAAAATCGCAGTTAAAGGTCAATACCAAATAAATTAAATTAAAAGAAGTTAAAATTCGGAGAACAATAGTAAACCAACAAAGGATAATTTTATAATATAAATGATTGTGTAATGTCCAGTGAAATGAAAATACAGGGTTTTATTGAATAACATGTGTGTTTGTGATCGTTCACAAAAACTTTGTTTACATCGATCCCATAAAACCAATTAATTTAATTAATTTATTATTAAATTTAAATTAATTACAGAATTACCAAATACTACTGCTTACTATGTAATACCGAAATTGCATAGTAGTCATATTTAATTGCATTAACTAACATTTTTCCATAGTGATTACAATTTAGAAAAAACTGAGTGATTAGCTTATAAAATCAAATTGTAAAGGACTCTATAATACTATAACGAAATACATATGGAGAAATATATCAACTAAAAGTAGTAAAATTACAAAACAGAAAATCATAACATCATAGCTACAGATTATGTTAACTTCATTAAAATATAATAAAGGCTGAATATTTGTAATCGACTCCCGGACATTTACCACTGCCCATTAAATATTGCGTACCCTATAACTAAGATCCCTCTGATACAACACCTGATGTACAATATCACATATGATGTTCCGTGGCTTACGACACACCCTGTTTATTTGATTTAACCATATATTTGCCCGGCGAGGGCGCTGTTTATTGTAGGGGATGGCCCTTTGTCCGAATCCACCTTGTACATCTTCTTTGCGCTTGTAGGCTTTACAAATTGAGGGAAGTTTGGTATTCAATAAGAGATGAGAATGATTTTGTATTCAATTAATGTATTTTTACATTTGTTAGAAAAAAGGTATCAAGAATGATTATTCCACAAAGTGTTAGACATAATATTTTACTTATGAAGACCCATGCTTCATACTCAACTCAACCATATTTTATTAATACTTGTAATGAAATAGATATTGGAATTTTACACTTAAGTTGCGATTTAATCAATAATGATTCTATACATGTATTTCACCATTTCAACTTGAATTAAGATTGTGCATAGACAAGTCTTGATTTTGCATGTTTTTTTATTCTCCAGATGCTTTTTAACACTTGTACACCATTTGACTATTATTTTACTACTAAGATTGAACTGAAATAGTTTTGCAAGCAAACATTTAAATCAATGAATATATTTTGGAAGTTGTTTCAAAACCAAATAAAGTTATTGTAGAAATAGCTTCACCAAGCGACAATCTAACCCCCCCCCCCCCCCCCCCAATAACCAAATGGTTAAAACGAAACATATTGCTTGGAAGCTGCAATCTCTTACTCAATAAGTTTGTGTAAATTGTTTACTTTTAAAACAACTACTGTATAAGTTAACTTCTCCTAGACGATTTATTAGTAGGAAAAGACTAAATTGTGTGCATTGAAAATTTGTAAAAACAGTAGGGATTAAAGTACAAAAATACTTTAGTAGTAAATTTAGGAACAGTTTTATTCTTACACACAATACTAAATCTTTAACCATATATTTTACGTTTTTAATTCAACACTTCTTCATACCATTATAGTACTCCTTAAACCTAAAAACCCTCTTTAATTTCACAATCAAAGATATGATCAGATTAGTTATATTTTCTTTCATAAAATAACTCTTGTTCATACGCTTACAAAATGTAATTTAAAATATTTCAATGTCGAATGCATACATTTAGCTATTGGGGTCATAAATTCTTGGTGGGTTAGTCATATGAAGGATCAATACATTCCTAACCCCTGATGTGTCAAGTCAAGAACGTTTGATAATATTACAACAGGACAATCCTACAAATATCTGGAGCCGCTGCAATGTCAAGTGTCAAAATTGTTATCAGCACAATTCCCACGGGCGATGTATTTAAAAAAAAAAAAACACAGATTGGGAACTTGATTTTATTCCTTCCATAAAATTAAAAAAAAATATTTAGCTGAATAGAAAAATAGAAAGCACGTTACAGCCAGTCGATAAGTGTGAACTTGAAGACAGTTTGTAGACAGTGGGTAAAATTAATCAATATAACTATCTCAAGAAATATTTTTATGTGTAACTTTTATAATCCTTGTGTCAACTGAAGAATATTGAAAGGTGTACTTGCAGTAAATTAATTCAATTGTATACCAAAATTGTTAAACTATTTAAATAATTTATTTTCATATTAGGTAGAAACTGTTATTTTTAAACTAAATTAATGTCAGTTCTTAAAATTAATGGGGAAAATTAGACGGTTGCTGTTTTACAATTTTTTTTAGAGAGATAGTAACACCCAAATGTTACCACTTCATTTCAACTTTTTTAAATCAAAGAAACATTCAGGGGTTTCAGGAAAGCCTCATATTATAATTCTCTTCATATTAAAATTGTCTTCCTCCCTAACCATAACGCTGTTTAATTACCCTATCATGGCAAGTGTTTTACTGGTCATTGACTTCCACAAGAGGATGGTTCCGTATTGATGACGTCACATAAACAAGTGGTGTTTATGTGGTTAGTAACAAGAGCAAACTGCCCCACATAAATCTGGGACCGCGGTTATGGGACCTGGTCAACAGATGATGGGCCGTTATGTGGATGCGACCTGAATATAAACTTAACTTGTGTAGGCGACAACAGGTTAAAGATTATAGGTTTTAATATATTATCTTAGTTGAGTTAGTAAAGGATGTGTATTAAAATCTTCAAAATAGAATTAGAGATTTCTAAAAGGTGTAATGAAAGTCAAACATTTTGTTAATTTAATTATACTTAGCTTAAAATGGTTATTTGTGTAACTAGTGTGTGACGTGTTCGCCTCAATAAAAGTTAATTTAATTTAAATGGCCCTTTGCTGCACATAAGAGAAATGCTTACGGACGAGCCGCAGGTGAGTGTTGAAAGTATCTCGGGTGTAGCAAAGGCACTTTGCCCTCGTGTTACACATTATATTTTCCTATAGTTACTATAGAACATATAAATAATTAGCGATTCAAACTCTGCACAACACGTTTTTAGGGCTTCAACACCCAAGTGTTGGACGAAATGGGAAACGCTACACCAGCTGATCAGAGTCGTCGTATCTCAAGCGTACACGTATTACGTACCTAATAAAAGCACACTGTTTTGTGTTGTTTGGTTGGAATACTGTGGTGCACAAAAGTAAGTAAATGCAGTAATTAGCTACTTTGCGTGCTATTATCAGTGCAAGTACTTAGTCCACTATTTTCAAGTAAGTGTAGGAAAAAGTAATTTCAAATTACTACTGAGCTCGTTGAAGAATCATCATTGGGCTGCCAACGATGCTATCTAACAACAGGTCAATTTATACAGATAAAAGACAATTAATTGTTTATCCACACTACAAATCATTCTGCGAGTATTTAATATGTCTGACTTTCTAAAACACATAAAATTAAATAAATAAATTATTATAGGGTTATGATTACCTTTTATTGCTGGAGGGATTCCAGAAGACATTAACCCCGAGTTAAACTCAACTTAACTCTTCTGTCAATTCCACCTGGAGTAAGACTTTTATGGAATCTTTCCGACGGTAAAGTGTATTATATTTCCATTGCACTTCCTGCAAGTGTAGTTTACTTGTTTGATAATTTACAGGGTTGCACTGCTATAATATTGTTAAATATTTGTAGAACAGAACTTTAAGGTAACTATATAGTAAATGTATATGTTATTGCCAATAGTTTAAAATTGTGTTTCACTAAACAGAAAGTATGGTTTTTAATAAGAACGTAATATCTTTCGATAAGTTTTTAAAAATTATCGAACCTTTGTAAAAAATGTTTTTTATATTGAAGTTAACTTTCACTTTACATATGCTAGTACAGACAATACTGTTTAAAACAGGGTTCAAAAATAATTAATTTAACGCTCACTCACTGACATTATTTAACAAAATTAAACTTTAGTTTTTAATTTTAACAGAGTGTACAGCTTTTTTTAAAATTATTTATTTATTACAGATAAACTAAATTGAGTTTCTTAAGCATAAACATTAACGCCAATTTTTACTCCCAAGTGTTGGTGGTTTTGATATGAGTTAAAATATAAAACTCTTGTGAAATGTTGCATTAATGCTTTGAGTTCCAGATTTACAAAGTTTCAGTCCCTAAACACTTCCCCATATTGAAGTATGGGATTTGTTGCAATCACAGCATGAAACAGTGACAAAATACAAACAAATTCGAGTACAAGAACTCTTAAAAGCTCAGATAAAAGTTCAACTTCTCAGGTCAGTTTATACTAAACTACAATGCACTCAAATTTACAGCTGTGTATTTCGTACACGCAAAACAGGGTGAACCGAAAGTGTTGGATAAAAAAGAAATAAACCCCAAACGGGACTACGTGAAGCATATTTTTGAGTTTACGAGCCAACATATGTGGTTTTCGTTGCGCGTGTTTATTTTATTTGTCCATCTCCGCTTGTGAATTTTAGTACTCGATTTTACAGTCGATTCTGCCCAACAGCTTCCAATCATATCTTACTTATGAGTTCTTTTCTTATAGAACTCAATGTATGTTTACAAAACAGATTTTGTGGAAAAGAAAAGAACAACGTTAAGTTTACAACTTAATCGTTGCGTGGATAAGTAAAACCCAATTGTGTAGTAATTCAATTATAGATGTAGCTTTTTAACATAAAAAAAGCTCAAATACTAATTTAGTAAAAAAACCAAATATTGACTTGGACAATTATTTTCTGGTAAATTTAAGTGTATGCTCAAGGAAGGGCCTCATAAACAAAGTCTCATTTTGTCGTATTTTTTTCTTTATATTTGTAGTATGTTATTAAAGTAAAGTAGCAAGAGGAATTTAAGTTTATGAATTGGCTACACTGACCACCGATGACGACAACAGCTGACGTCACAGCCCGACGTCGGAGACAAGCAGTCTAGTAAATGCATAACAGGTTAGTGGACGTAATTACGATACGTGTAGTTGTAATAATGGCGCAGTCGCCGGATTAAATATTGGTTTTGTCGCAGTAAAACTAGTGAAAGTTTTGTAAAGTGCGTTCTTTAAAACCGCAAAAGTGCGAAATGTCGAGTATCGGTAGAGTCTCGGAATTTAATCCCCACGAAGAGGACATCAGTTCGTATTTATTACGACTCAAGCATTACTTCAAGGCCAACGATGTCAAGTCGACGAATCATGTCTCCATCTTGATAACAGTGATTGGGCCTAAGATTTTGGCTGTGTTAATGGACTTAATATCCCCTAAGAAGATTGACGATGAAACATACGAAAGCCTAAGTAAAACATTGGAAGAACATTTTGCTCCTAAAAGGCTCGTTGTTGCGGAACGATATACGTTTTATAGTCGTTGTCAAAAACCGGCAGAGTCAATAGCGGAATTTATGGTCGCTATCAAACATTTAGCCAGTACTTGTAATTTCGGTACATTCTTAAATGATGCTTTGAGGGACAAACTAATATCAGGCATTAGTAATGATGGAATAAGGCAAAAGTTGCTTTCCGAAGAATTAGATTTGAGCAAAACTTTTGCTCAAGCGCTCATGCTAGAACAGGCTGAAAGGCAAACAGGCTTATTCGGGAATCATCCTGTGCAAGATATTTCCAAATTTAGTGTGAAAAAGTGTGCACGTGGTCCTGTGAAAAATGGGAATCCTGCTGGGTACAAGTTAAAATCTTTTGAAGAGAAAAATAATGATAACAAGATAAAGTGTTATCGTTGCACAAGTTGGGATCATAAGGCTCATATGTGTCCTTATAGTAATTATAGGTGTAATTTGTGTAGAAGAGTAGGCCATCTTAGCAAGGCGTGCAAATCTAAAGGCGAAACTGCCGCAAAAAGCCAGCTAAAAGGAAGGTATAAGGTGCATCAACTGGAAGATAAAGGGAAGCCTAGCCTAGACATAAATGAGGAAGTGGAAAATTTGTCTCTATATAATATTGGTTCATGCTCAAGTAACTCTGATTACAAGGTAAGGCTAGCTATAGAGAATGTGCCTGTAGTTATGGAAATTGACACTGGTTCGGCACTGTCAGTGTGTCCTCAGGAAATATTTGAGAAATATTTTTCTCACGTTCCATTGAGATCTGTAGATATTAAGTTGTTAACCTATTCTGGCAACGAAGTCATAGTAACTGGGCAAGCTCAAGTCAATGTTGACTACAAGGACCATTCTTATTGTTTGCCTATGATTGTGGTTCAAATAAATCGTACTAACCAACCAATGCTCTTAGGAAGAAACTGGATTAAGCACATTGATTTAGATTGGAAATCAATTTTCTCATGTAATTTTGCTAGCGCAACCGCTACTGGTAGTCATGAACCCAAGCCTAATGAGGCAGCCAAAGATGGGGTTTTACCTAACCTAACCGGAAAGGTTTCTATAGAACCTAATGAGGTTAAGGCATTAAAACAAAAATATGTCTCTGTATTTAGAGGTGGTCCGGGGGAGATCAAAGATGTTGAGGCTAGGATAGTCTTAAAAGAAAACTCTATCCCTAAGTTTTGTAAATATAGACCTGTTCCGTACGCCTTGCGTACTTCTGTTGAACAAGAGATTGATCGGATGATATCCGAAGGTATTGCCTACCCTGTTACAAGCTCACAGTGGGCTACCCCAATAGTAGTTATACAAAAGAAACAAGGTGTCCGCTTGTGCGGGGACTTTAAAGTTACTCTGAACCAGGTTATACAGTCAGAACATTATCCGTTGCCGCAGCCCGAAGATATATTTGCCTCGTTAGCAGGCTGTAAATGTTTTTCTGTGTTGGATTTGGAGGCGGCGTACCTCCAGCTTGCTGTTGCAGAGGAGTCTCAGGAACTTCTGACATTGGCGACACATAAAGGTCTCGTGCGGCTACGTCGCTTACCATATGGCTTGTCGTCAGCCCCGGCCCTCTTCCAGGCGGCGATGGACAAGATAATTGGAGGACTCCCAGGTACAGTGGCGTACCTGGATGATGTGTTGGTTGGTGGATCATCCCGAGAGGAGGCTCTAACAAGATTGGAACATGTTCTGCAGCGACTTCAAGGCTATGGAGTTAAGGTAAACCAAAGCAAATGTAAATTTTTACAGCCTTCTGTTCAATATCTGGGATACTGTTTGACTTCAGAGGGAATTAGTCCCCAGGAAGGTATTTTGGAAGCGATCCGTGACGCTCCAGAACCAACGTGTAAGGAAGAGCTCAAGGCCTATGTAGGCCTAATCAACTATTATGGTAAATTCATTTGTAACCTGTCAGATAAAATAAGCTGTTTCTATGACCTACTTAGAAAGGACGAACCTTGGGTATGGTCTAAAAGGTGTTCAGAGGGTTTTCAGCAGGGTAAACAATGGGTGTTGTCTACTGATGTATTGGTTCACTATGACGTGCATAAACCTTTGATTTTGACATGTGATGCGAGCCCACGGGGTGTTGGAGCAGTACTTTCTCATCTCAGTGCCGTGTGTAGCTGCGGCTCGTCTTCAACGCTGGGCGTTGATTTTGTCAGCCTATAACTTCGAGGTGAAGTACAGGCGTGGGGTGGATCTCCCTCATGCTGATGCCCTTTCAAGATTGCCGCTGCCCAATGATGAGACCATGGAATTGGAGGCCAATCACCTCTCTCACGTGGAAAATGTGGTGGAAGTATTTAGCTGCTACAAATTGGTGAGTGACGACACACCTATTACGGCTAAAGATATTGCTAGATTGACTGATAGGGATCCTGTGTTATCAAAAGTAAGGGACTTTATTTGGCACGGTTGGCGTTCGGCCGATGAACCTGAGTTAATTGCATATTTCAGAAGGAAGGATGAACTGTCGGTTGACAACAATTGTGTCGTTTGGGGAGCACGAGTAGTCGTGCCCGAAAAGCTTCGGAGTGCTGTAATCCGATTACTACATGACCAGCATCCAGGAATATCGCGTATGAAAATGTTAGCCAGGAGCTACGTCTGGTGGCCTGGTCTTGAGAAAAACATAGAGGAAACAGTGTCTACCTGCACTGTTTGTCAGTGCACTAGAAATGCTGCCGTTAAGGTGCCATTGTATCAATGGCCTAGAACTACCAACAGATGGCAGAGAATTCATATTGACTATGCGGAAGATCCGCAAACTAGACAACAACTGTTAGTTATAGTTGACAGTTTTTCAAAATGGCTTGAAGTATTTCTTATGAAATCAACTACATCATTCAAGACCATTGAAAGATTACGAACCTTGTTTGCTGCTTATGGGTTGCCGGAAGAACTGGTAAGTGACAATGCACCTAATTTTACGAGTGCCGAGTTCAGGGAGTTTCTGAGTAGGAATGGTATAAAATTCACCTTGTCACCCCCCTATCACCCTGCGTCCAATGGCGCAGCCGAAAGATGTGTGCAAGAGGTAAAGAAAAATCTGCAGAGGCAAGTGATAGAAAGTCAATTGGTAGGTGTTACCTTACAGCATAAATTAGACAACTTCCTGTTTGTGTACCGGAACACACCCAGCACAGTAACTGGACTCTCACCAGCCGAGTTGTTTCTCCAATGGAAACCCAGAACAAAATTAACCCTACTTAAGCCTAATTTGTTGTCAGTGATTGATAAAAAGAAGGAACAGCAACGTTCAGCTGCAAACAGCATCCGAGGTGGTGCTAGATATTTTGGCAAAGGAGATAAGGTGTGGGTGAAGACGGTCAGAGGGGAGCATGTGTCCTGGGTTCCGGGAAAAGTGATGGAGCAAAGAAGCCCTGCGACTTATGTTGTAAGTGTGTTAGGCAAGGTCCGGTTCTGTCATGCGGACCATCTGCGTTCCAGTCTTCTGGGAGACGAAGAGGAGACTTTGGTGGATAGGCGAATTCCACAGCCATCACCAGCCAAGGCATCACCTCCGGTTAGGCCTATTTCACCAGTGAAGATACCTAGCCCTCAGCCAGAGGCGATAACGCCCTCACATCAGAGGCGAAGCCTGCCAGAAGCATCTAGCCCTCTACCAAG
The DNA here is from genome assembly GCF_028750875.1 of Macrosteles quadrilineatus. Classification (NCBI taxonomy): domain Eukaryota; kingdom Metazoa; phylum Arthropoda; class Insecta; order Hemiptera; family Cicadellidae; genus Macrosteles; species Macrosteles quadrilineatus. The sequence goes on from NW_026542597.1 coordinate 69,990,340, forward strand.
ACTTGAAGAAAGACATGAAGTGCAGTCAAGCCCGCAACTTCTTAGACGGTCTCAACGGGCCGTTCGTAAGCCGAGGAGGCTTGATCTTTAAGTAAACAGTCGACTGTGTAACTGAAGAAGTAATTTTTATTTTGAGTTATTTGAAGAAAAGTTTTAAGTTAAATGCAACGAACTATGGACTTTGAAATTGGTTAAGGATTTTTGGTATTAGGCCTAGGATTATTATTTAGGCCTATTAAAGGAAGAGCTTGATTTTAAGTTGGGGCGAGTGTAGTATATTATTAAAGTAAAGTAGCAAGAGGAATTTCAGTTTATGAATTGGCTACACTGACCACCGATGACGACAACAGCTGACGTCACAGCCCGACGTCGGAGACAAGCAGTCTAGTAAATGCATAACAGGTTAGTGGACGTAATTACGATACGTGTAGTTGTAACAATATTATCCTTGTTACTCTTTACTACATCAAAATATTTTGCAAACTAACGATTAACTATATGAATACACACTCCCCAATTTTCTAGTTTTTCACAATTCCCGAAAAAAAACTACAACAGGTGTTCAAATTCTAACACCTTCCTTTTTTAACACGATGTTGGTATTTCCATAAGAAAACTCGCCGCCTTAAAGCTTCTGGAATTCAGAATTAGAATCCGAAATAGTCGTCAGCCAAGTAGAGAAGAAGAAGAATGTTTGACGGCGTGAACAAACACGTTATGAGCTGATCGTGTCTACAGCATGCAAGAATGTCCACGGACACCTGACCGTCTGATCAGCTGATATTTATGTCCTTTACATTGTATTTTATCGGGGTCCACCGGTTTTTAACTAATAGCTTCTACAAAGTGGATGCCACATTTTTTGGGCTTTTTGTATTGTGACAGAGTTTAGGAGTGTGATCCTGAAGTTGTTTGTTCGTTCGATTTTGACTTTTAGGTGTCACAGGACGCCGGTGTTTGGGCGATGAAAATGTATATATGAATCACAGATGGGAAACGATGGTTTATTTGTTTAATAATGAGGTCATTGATGAAGGAGGCCATCTAAGAAGATGATTTCATCAGCTTAAAAATGAATTCGCCAAGGGTGAAAGAAACTGTGAAAAGATACACACTGAAAAAATGTTTTTTAAACTAACTTTGGACCAAAGATATAGATAATTGCACCTTAAGATATAATCAATACTAACAACAAAAACACGGATCTCCTATTTAAATTAACCAACTTATGATTATTGTGACAAAATCCTAACATTGACATTACAAGCTAACAATACAAGCTTATTGAATACCAAAAAGTACAATTCTGTTTTAGGAAGAATACTTTTTTACAAAATAACCAAACTTTTAAAAACTAGAAAGACGTTAATAAAATAAAATATTGCTTATCTCAACGTAATCTTATACAAGGCCTATGTTATAAAAATATAGAATACAGTTTAATCAATACAATTCTGGTAAATATCACTTTTTATATACTTCATATTAGATAAATTTGTAGTTTTTCAAGTATATAGATATTAAACAAAATACTGTTCAACCTGAATACTTAAATACCTTTTTTTTAAATGGTGACCATACAAAGTAGGTATTTTAATCCAAGTATGAATCGAGATGAGTGTAGGATGAGTGCGATCTTGTAGTCTTGTTAGTGACCAAGGCCGACATATTCCTTAGAAACAGCTGTTAATTAATAACCCATACAGCTAATGGCAACTAAGGAACTACAGTTTATAGTGGAATCCGAACAAAATTTTTGCCTTGTTATTAACGAATTGGTCAAATAATCAGGATAGTACTGCGAATAGTCGTAGTACCCACGAGTACGGACGTTAATCCACACCAAAGATTATCGCATCCACAGTGAAATATCCACAATTCGTGACCTCTTGTAAAAAAAGATAGTAGCTGGATTACAGGACGACACCACCGTCCCAATACAGCCGCTACCAAAGACATAGGTACCAACACTGATTTTTGAAATATTACAGTAAAATGTTTTAACAAATTACTGTGATTATTATTGGAACTATTTTAATTTCTGTTGTTATATGAATGGTTTTAACTATTTAACACGTCTCTAAAATATACGTTTCTTTGCTTACGAGTATATTGCTAGTTAAACATCTACTACTACAATAAAACAGCTCTACGTATCTCAACAGTATGTACATTGCTATTTAAAATATTCATGACTCAGTTAACACAGATACTTAACTTGGTCTGGAAGTGACCATTATGTACAATAGTCTTGACCGTTTTATTGGAGGTTTAACCACTTCTAGCCTCTGTTGGGGTGGTTTAACAGCTAGCCTCTATCAGGGTGGGTTTTATGACTGGGAGTAAACAAGTAGGTTATGTTATCAGTAACAAGTTCTAACATTTCTTGGTCAACCTGTGGATTAAAGTCGAAGGTAATTAAGCCATATTTAGTTAATTAGTATGAATATTGCTTTTATAATTTTTACGATGAGATAATCTCGGCTACAGTGATTTTTTTTTAAACACGGTGAAAAGACAAATTTGGCTACCACGAATTTGTTATTACTACAATCTTTTTAGCTAACGAGTAATTTAATATAATAAGTTTAAACATTATGGAGTTTAACATTATAATTAAAACCACTTTAACTATCTTCTTATTTGCCCAAAGTGATGTATTTTATGAGGATCACGTGTGCATTAAAAAAATTCCAAATATATGTTATTGACTACGAATTGAATTTTATTACTTCACTCATAGCTTCATAGCTAGTAACCATGAGCCTAACCTAACCTTGAATTAGTTTAGGTCACTGGTGTAAAAACTGAAAGAAACATTCAAAGATTTGATGGAACTGTTTTAAACTCATTATAAAAAATAGTTACGATTTGATTATTGTTGATCAGTTCATATTCATAATTAACCTAACATCAAAACTAAAGAAATTAATTGGTTTCAAACTTCAATAAATTATTTATTGTATTCGAAATCAACACAACAAAGTATAAAACATCTTTTACCCAAAGGAATCCCCCTGCCATTACATATATGTGTTACAGAAAATGCAAGACTTCCAGGATAGCACATTATCTTCGATAAATAATGCTGCAAGCAATATTGAAAGCTGTTTAGTTTAAAGCTAGATTTGTCTTGTAATAAAATAATTTTTTATAACTGTAGATAGAAACTTTAAATTATACGAAAATAAACTTTATGTGTTTGTTCGATTAATGGTTTACATACATGAAGTTTAATCATAGAACCAATTATGTTTTACTTTATAGTCAAACAATACCCCCGCCGCAGCAAACCTGCAGACTAAGCAAATTTCCATTTATATTTATTTTTATTATTCATTTTTATTTATACCAAAATATACCCTGAAAACTGTCAGATTTATTTCTTATTTAAATAACATTAATTTTAATGGATACCTAGGTATGCTGCTACGGGAAAGGTATTGAGGTGTGTTTTTATTGAAATGTTGATACCTTCCCTACATGGGAATTTCGCTAACAAAGCTGACATTTCGCTGACAAAGCTTAGGCATTTCGATTTTAGACGTTTCCTAAATAAATTTCACCTCTATAGTGCTTTTTGAACACACGTTAGCTGAACCATAGTTTTACGTACAGTAGTTTATTACATCCCACTGTTGACAAGTTTAAATACAAACAAAACTAACCTTAAAATTTCGATATCTGTAGTAAACACTGTTACACAAATTTATATCAGAATTCTTTCCTAAACAAACAATTTCTTTGCTAATCAAACGCATTGCATACAAGCAAACCTATTTCCAGTAGCGTAGAAATTCTTTTCCGAATTCCCTTTCAATTCCTGCGAGCTAACAAAGGATGCAAATTCAGGGATTATGCCACTTGTCGCATGCCTATGCAAACTAGGGGCTCCGGCGCGGGGATTGTTAATAAAAAAGAGAAATAAAGAGGTTTATAGGTTTTATTCGGATACGCTCCTGAGGAGGTAATTTGTTTGGTTTTATAAGCTCTCGGGGGGGGGGGGGGTTGTTGAGGGGGGTTGAAAGGGGGGGGGGTTTCCTTAGGCAAGAGGGTTGTTTTATATCAAGCACACTAACAGCGCACCTTATTTTACGACCGAATATGAAAAAATGGATATCGAGAAATATTTTAACTCTTACTGATTTATTCCCATAAAAGTAACGGAACGGTGGATCTGCAGCTGACAGTTTTACTACCCGTTCCCTTAAAATCATCCCTTCAGGATTACTTTAATGTTTTCAAGTCGGAAAATGTAATTGGTCTTTTATTATTATGCTAATGGGGTGATTTACTGTTATTAACTAAGCAACCGATTTTGCGTTTTACGCGTTTTTTAAACTCCTAAGCGAACGTTTAATTGGTTGCTTAATATTTTATTGGTGTTTGAGAGGTTTATTGGTAGTTAAAATTCATCCGGCTGATTTGAATCGTGTCGCTAAGTTCATCTTTGGTTGTGTATTGTCGTTGTAACGGATTTATATACCTTAATTTTCACATATTGGACGTATGTTAATAAATTATACAATTTTAAAACTCTTTCTTAATATATTTTATTTTATTTCTACAACATCGACAAACTCCTCGCGGTCTCCAACCACCAAAGAGTTACTGACTTTTCTCCAAATGGATTAATCTGTTTATTGTTACAACTAATCCTAATGTAGTAATTATATATTCCTACCGCATCCTGCATTCGGAATTAGTGCATTTTTCAGTTATAATATTATTACTAGCGTATGTATTATCAATTAAAAGATTTTTAATTTCACAACAAATATTATATTACATTTTTGTTTGACCTCACTATTAAATCACTCATAAAAAATGAAAATAAAATTATTTATGAGTACTGTTAATCCCAATGTAAAAAGGCAAATTACGTCAGAAAAATGCATTAACAATTAAAAGACCAATAAAAAATATCAATGAAAGATAAGGTTCAGTAAAAATTTGAAAATTAAAATACGATTAATTGCAATCCGAGAGATACAGTAGTGGGTATTGAAACAGATAAGGAAATACAGGTGTAACACTCCGGTTATCTTATCGGTTTAAATGCCCGTTATCATCATTGATTCATTCATTTTCCTTGGAATTTTTAAATTTATCTCTACTATGGAATTTCGTTCACGGCATGCAGTTTTTAAAGGCAACATAACATCTGAACCAAACCTGTTATTTGGACTGGGATTTTGTTAAATTTTGTTTTGTACACCGATAATTCTTTTGATAATTTTTTAATAGTAAATATTTTAAAAGACCATTAAAAGAAAATCAATGAAAGATAAGATTCAGTTAACAATCTGAATATTAAAATACAATTAATAGCAATCCCAGAGATACAGTAGTGGGTATTTAAACAGATAAGGAAATACAGGTGTAACTTTCCGGTTATCTTATCGGTTTAAATGCCCGTTATCATAATTGATTCATTCATTTACCTTGGTGTTTTTTAAAATTTATCTGCACTATGGAATTTCATTGAAGACATTGCAGTTTTTAAAGTCAACATAACATCTGAATTAAACCCGTTATTTGGACCGGGCTTTCGTTATATTTGGTTTTGTACACCGATAATTCCTTTGAAAATTTTTTTATACTCAATATTTCAATTTTTAAACCTTTCTTAATTATTAATTAAGAATTGCCATAATTGTCATTGTTATTTTTAAAACAGTTTGAGCAAATTGTATCAAAGAATCACAGACGATTCTCATCTTTGGGAAGATATAGTAAATTCACCTCTTACACTCTTACTGAAATCTGAGACTTAACTTTTTTATGTTTTAACGCATTTAGTATTGTTTATACTTTTTAAATGAACGGTCCAACCCCTGGTCTTGTTCATCTGCTACAATCGACATTCTATTCAATGACACAATAACAAATGGCCTCTGGGATCCGTGAAGTTGGCGTACCTTAGCCACATTAAGCGTACCAATTTTTTCATACCAATCGTAAGTTGTTTGATAGTTAGCTCTCCAATATTTTTAAGTACGCTAACTTCACATACCTTAGCATCCAGGCCGAAAACCAACACTGCTTAGGTTTGACCCAGTCAACTTTACATTGAAGGCGAGCACCATAACACTCGACTACTCAAACAAATGTCTTCTAAGAAACCATTAATTTTAAGTTTAAGTAATCAGTCTTTGACGCTACTGGCCAATACATACCCCAGAAATAATTTTAATATGCTCGGAACCAAACGTGTTACTCTCGTACCGAACTTAAACAAAACTTGCACTTCAACTAACCGACAACGTATCCTAAACCACGTACGTTATCGTCACATTTCATCCACGGGCTGTAAACACGTAACCTGTCTTCGCCCACGTAATTTGCATCAAAGATCGCAACTGTCTGGTCTATTGTGGGGATCGTACCTCGGACGTGCCCCTTGGTCGAGGGAGGGTTTTATTTACACTGATTCAGAAGCGACCCTCTGCTTTTTCACCCCTCAAACAGGTGCTGTGCGTGACTTATTTCAAAAGACCCTCCCCCATTGAAATTACCCCACACTAGTCCAAAACTAAAACCAATAATCTCCCCTCTAATACCGATATTTTCCTGTACAATGGTTTCCAAAAAGGCCATACAGGTGCGCCTCAAGTGAGATACTGTTACCAGAGGGGGGCTAGAGGGGGTAGGGGGGGGGCAGAGGCCAAGGGGGGCTTTTGTTGCCCGTTGCCCGATTCCAACAGACCCCTTTTGTGACGTACACTTGGGCTACAATAGCTGTGATTTATGCGTGTATGTACGGTGCATTTACATATGTATAACCGCCCAGGTAAATCGTCAATTGGCTATGGTGTTAACATGGCTTATCATTCTTGAACGATTGTTGCATTTATGGGTCATTGATCTCTTATTGGAAAGTAATTTAAGTAAGAATTTATGTGAAGAATTCAAGTTTTATTTACAATTTTTCTACAGTTTTGCAATTTGTAGTTGACAATATATGGTATTTATGTTCTATTAGTATACACGCTAAATGTAATTAGTTTACTAACAAAACTATGACAGTTGACAAAGTCCTTGCACAGTTTGAGATTTTGGGCGTTGCTTATCGATCAGATTTTGAATTTAACTTATTTGTTTAACCTTTATTTTAGTGTCTCCCCCATAAACCTGATTGAAATAATAAAAGGTTAGGTTTTTACTGTGAAGGAAAAGCAGGAAGAATTGTTATGATTCGATTTCGCACAATCCACAAAGTTCAAAGGGTAAAACCATTTTGAAAAAAGCAAAACACATTGCTTGTGCTTTCACAATTCAAATGCAGCAAAATTACTTAATGTTACGCAATAAAATCCCAGACTCCACGATGAAAACAATTTTAATGTTTTACTAACAAGAAAATTCTAGATGAATGATTATGTAGCCCAACAACACGATTGGATGTAGCTGCTGCACGGAAACTAAATAAACATCACATAGTTTAATAACAAGTACAGTATAACATAATTACACTTATACTGTTGGCTCACAAAACGGTAAATACATATAAAAGATGGTAAGTTGGGATCGATTTAGATTGAACACTCCAATCATCAGACCTAATAAGCGAATGTTAAATTGACATTGAATAAAATTAAAATGACGTCATGCAAGAAAGAAACCCGAAAACCATCAAATAGAACACGATTGCAATGTAAATTTCCTGTTTCGATGCAAATACTATCAAATCTCATATTAGAGTATTAGTGTACAAGATTACGTTATAGTTGTGCAAGCTAAACCTAGACACAGAACATAATCCAATATTGACACCCGATACTCAACTTATCTTAAGCTACCCGGATTTTTACGACAGTTAGAATCCCTTACACAAAACATCTGTTCGCCCAATCAGCTGTGACTGTGATGCAGTCCGATTCTAAAACAGTTTACTGTTTTCAACAACCGTATCAACAGCTGTTCAACAAACAAACAAACACACATGCACCTGTCTCGTTTGACGTGTTTGTCGTTCGGACGTGATCTAGATTGTTTGTTTGTTGAAATTAATCCAGAGGTGTGACATTGCTACTAAATCAGTTACATTGTTGCAATTATAGGATGTACCAACTAGTTGTATAGGATAAATCAACTAGTTGTGCATAGTGATAGGGTGTGGTTCGGGTGCAATGCCAATTTTTTGTGGTTATTGAGTTGGAGGGTTGTGTTTCAAATTGTTAATTTTGTAAATTAGTTATTGTTTGTCCCTCTAAGTTTTTATTTTATTACTCAGCCTCTTCAAGGATTTGTCGTGATCTTTATTTACATCTGTAGATACTCAATCAATATTCGAAATTGTTGAAGATAAAATATTTCTTTCGAGTTTAAATTCATATTAAATCTGTTATGAATCCATACATCATTTTAAAGTACATGTCATATCAAAAAATGAATTAATAAATAAATCATATATTTTTTTATTATAAATTAAGTATTTTTACAATACAAGATATTTTCTTCATTACATGGTATTACAAACTCCTTATTATTTAAAAATAAACAAAACTAAAAAATGTAAAATAAAATGGTAAATTAAAGGTTCCAGTTGTAGTTTTGGAGGGAGCACAAGTTCTTGCAGTGATTGATACTTCAAAGGAAGGCAGGTGAGAATTTTCTTACCGCTAATTGCCTTTTTCGAATTAAGCATGAAAAATACTGGCCATTTTCTATAGTTTGGGCCGTTTAGGGGAACCAAACAAATTGTTAAAAACTTATTTCTCATCGTTTCGGTAAACTATAATATTATTATTTTAATAGAAGTTACAGATGACAAGAAAAGATAGACCGCAAAATATTTTTTTTAGGGCAAATTTACATTGACCAAAGAATACTATCAGAGTATAGTGATAAAGTTCCCCGAGCAAAGCTCGGTCCCCAGGTACTACAATATAATCTCCCAACAAAAACTAAAACACCAAAGCCACAGAAGCCACAAAAGTAACCACCCAAGTAAAGCTTGATTTTTCAACTAACGATGCTCACATGTTGATTAAATTTATATTAAAAAACTTATTTTTAAAGGAGTCATCTCCAGATAAAGTATTCCAAATCCTAAATAATGAGTTGGTTTCATGGGTGTATCGTGGTGTATTAATTTTTAAACAGTGTACAAATAACCCAATAAATCTAAAGTTCTGTATAGTATTTTCACATAGATTTTAAAAAATTTTAGTCGATCCATAGAAATTGTACACCCTCAAAAATAACCTCTGTTACAATCATTAATTTTATTTACTTAAACACACATTAATCTAAAATTTTATCTTAATTCCAGTTCAACATTCTCATAAAGTTCGGAGCGTCGAGTGGACAAAAGAGTCATAAATGTCGATTTCAGAGGGGATTTACGGTGAATATTATGGAGGCTGTGGACACAAATCACCAGAAAGTGTCTGGTGATAAGATTGATAAGGCACAAGGCGACTGTTATGACGGGCACGTGGAGAGATAATGGAGGGAAAGCTAGAAATGTGTCAATGATGGTGATGGTGCTGTGATGACGCAGTTTTTACAGATTCTTAAGTTTCATACTTATGAATTAAGACCTGCTAGTATTTTACAAACTTCTAGAATCATTAATTTCGATTTATATAAAAAAAAAAACTGCCCCTTTAAAATTTAAATACAATATTCCTAATTTGTTGCAAAGTTTAAGCTGAAGATTTGGCGTAATAACGCAGTTTTTCAGATTCATACGTTTTGTCCTTACGAATATAGCATTAGTAGATGAACCCTATGAAAAACCGGATTTTAGTTTTGAAATTACTAGAATAAACGAACTATTTTATTTCATAAAAATTACCTGATATTAAAATTAACTACCCGTTTAATTCGTACATGCCTAATTTGTTACCAATCATAAAACATCCAAATATATAGTACTATTGGTTATTCATTAATAGTCGATGATAATACTTATACGATAAAAATCATCTTAAAGCATATTTAATTGGACAAGTAAATACACTGAAAGATGCAAAAATTGTCCAAACTATCGACAAATGGTGTAAAGGCTTTTTTTATACTAAGGTATAAATGAGGTACTTTACAATTTAAAAGGAGCAGTTTAGTATAATGATAGTTAATTTTAAATTAACGGAATTTTTCGTTGGTTTCAGCAATTTACAAATTATGAGATAACTCATGGTAGAATTTGTCATCTTAATCAAACCATGTGGATTAAAGTTAAAAGGTCCTAAAATGCTATAAATTACTTTATCAAGGCTGGAATGAATTGTAGATCGAAAACTGTTTCTGAACATCAGAATATAAATGTCAAAATGTATCAAATAAATTTAAAATATACTTACAAATACTCAATATTTTAATTCTCTTATCTTGTAAATCATTATAGAAATTCATAGATAAAAAAAACATTGTTGTGACCAGGAATTTAAATTTTGTTCAACTAGAACTAAACAATCCTAATACAGGTTCAATAATAAATACTTAATATCTTAAGGAGATGAATCGCACTAAAAATAAAATTACATACCTAAAATAACTCCTATACCTAAATTACGACTTAGAAAATCACACGTATTTTGCACATATAAAATATTAACTGTGCGCAGAATGACAGGTTATATGAGCATGAACACGCCTTTCTAATATGTAATCAACCCAAATAAACACTGAGAACTACTCATTCTACAAATCGGTCTATAAAATAATCACTCGAAATCGATGCCAAAGAAAACTACTTATTAGGTGAATGGTTCTAATGCTCGAAATCGACGACAGTTGCGTCTTCCCACGGTGGCAAAACAGTGATTAAACTAATGCGGTACTACAGGTTATAATCATTGGCTAATTCACGACTACACTCCATGGGCCTTTTGTAGTCCAAACTTCGTCTTAAACACCGTTTAGATCCACATTTTGATTAATTACTACGTATGGGTCGCGAAATCGGGCATTCACCGTGGTTGCAAAAAATACCCACGGTACAACGTGACGCGAGACCTAGGTCATGCACGGAATCTGGTTTTAATTACGGGATAAGTTGGGGTGTCTAGGGCTACGTGTCACGGTGTAGGTTTTTGTAATTATTATTGGTTTGGAGGAAAATTAAGAATTTTTGTTGTTAAAACGCCTGAGATTTACAGAGTATAAAATATTATTTTAAGGTGTATTTTTAGTATTCACCTCCTGAATGCAAAATTGATACAATAAATAGGCTATTTCACACAACTACCATCAGAAAAACGTAATATTGGACGATGGGAAAAAGTAACCAAACCTATTCATCTTGTGTTTTTATCAACTTTGAGGGAATAAATTTGTAAACAAATATTTAATATTTCGTCTTTCTGTAAAAATATAAATTTGAGTTATGTTAATCAGGACAATGAAACACCAATATCAACAAGATAATTTTAAAAGGGAGATATGTTATTTTAGGAATTTTACTACAATATGTCGTCTTTTTCAAAGAGAATTTTGTTGTTAAAGAACCCAGTTCTTGCAAAATACACGAATATAAATTGTAAAATAAAAAAATAGGAATATTTCATACATCACTGACTAGGCAATTTTATATTTAACAATGTTACCTCTTCTTAGGGTTGTGTGTTGTGGCCTTTCTGTATTCCCAATACAAAACAACTTCTCTCGTTTGTGTCTTAATTCTTGACGTAAATAAATTATGGATTTAGATTTACCAAAAGAACTACCGGCCCGGGATTTAAACACAGCAAATTGTTTTTGGCACAATTTATACAATTAGGCTACATTCCTTATTCGTAAATATTTATTTGACTACTTTCCTACATCAATAATAATAATAAAAAAAATAATACATCATAATTTCTACATTAATATAAAGTAATCATTATAACATTTATCACATGTAACAAAACACCACAGTCGTTATTAACCCACCTTTATATTGTATCCATCACACTCATATCCATAATCAGCTGTTATTCCCAAGTAACAGCTGTTTTACAACCAGTAACGCACTCAACAGCTGATTATAGCCTTGTGGTAATATAATGGGTAATGGTGTGCGAATGGCGAATGGCAATCGATTTAATAGCCATTGTGGTGACAATCCGTGTCATATGTAATGGTTTTACAAGCCATTAAAGAGTTTACAGCTTTTGAAAAAGTATAATGATGTAAGAAAGAATTAATTGGAAAAATAAAAATTGAAAATGAAAAATTGTCAGCTTGTTGTGTTTGTTTGGTCTTTGAGTGAATATCATCAATCATCAATCATCAATCAAAGTATTTCATCAATGATATTTAAATTTTGCGTTTAAATTAAATATACAGAAATTCACACAGTTGCTTCTGATAAATTGGCTTTACATAGTTTACGCAACGATCGCGTAAAGACTATGTACGCGATTTGCGTACAATACTTTACCTACAACCGTTTTTTTGTACAACAATCACTACTCATAGTTTCTAAAAGAGGTTATTTTTTCGTTTATAACCTCTCCCTTCCACTGATAGTGGTGCAACGACTCAGATGGATGAAACTACTCTCATCAGGCTACCAACCACTCAATGCACCACTCATTATCAATTAAATTGGTCTTAACAGCTGATAAGTTGACGTTCGAAGCATTATAGTTTTTCTTCTTTTCTCTCAATTCGTAAACCCCTTTAATCCGTTACTAGTGTTGTAAAGTAAAAAAAAACTTCTGTAAAGTAAGTAAACAAAGCTGTAAAGTGAATATTTTCAATTCTAATAACTGAATTGAAAAGGCTAGTTTAAGATTATACAATCTGATATACTCCTGATTCATTCATAACTAAAATTTAATTTAACTCTGTCTTACGGTAGTACCTTTAATATACCTGACAAAACTTTCTGCAAACAAAAAAAAAATCCACCACCTGCTAAACATAACGGTCCTACCCCACATCTAAACACTTAAGTCCATTATTTTTGCCACTCAAACTATTGCGGTTTTACACTTTTTTATCCGTTACACAACTTACCGTTGAAACGGGACGTTAACCGTTGTTTAGCAGGTGCTCTGACGTCATCTTGTCCACGGCTGCCCTCTACGCGTGCCGTGACATGGAGGGGTTTGTGCAAATGCGGAAGAAGCGGAGACGGAAGTGAAATGCGGGTAGGCATCTGGACCGGAAGCAGAACCACTGACTTCACAAACCTGCCGAAACACGTCGTTCTTCAGGTGTAGTAGTACTAGAGGTGTGTAGGTACGATGACCTGTAAATAATTAGGAAAACATTCAAGTAAAGGTGAAGAACCCTAATTTACGCTAAGACCGTTGGTTTGATAGTTCTTCTGCATTCAGGACAGTAGTTGCGCGGCAGGATCACTTTTCTGGACCATCTTTCCGTCCATGCTCTCCAGTGAAAGAAATACAAAAATGTTAGTAATGCTACTGGTTTTGATGTTTGAGATTTTGGATCTGTGATTTGCCAGAAAGATACCCATAAATTGTATACTGTATATGAAAATTATCTAATTGCCACCGTGTCCGTAAGGAGCAGGGATTGCTTCGTGGAAAGGCTTTCTCACTTGAGAGGTCTATGTTTTCTAGATTTTTGGATTATAAGGTAATCTTCGAACCAACGTCACACAAATTATCATTTATTGGTGAAATTTGAACCTGGTCTTGCAAGATGGAAGTCCCACACTCATGGTTTTAATTTTTCCAATCGTGCTCAATTTCTTGATGAGACTGTAAAAGATGAAATATTTACTAGGTAAGGGTGGCTTGAAGGTTGAAGACATTGAAGAAAATGGATGTTTAAGAAGAAATGAACATGAGACATTTGGAGTGAAAGAATAGTAAAATTAGCTTATTAACATCCTTCAAGTTCAAGCCCAATTCTATTAACTTCGTCAGTTTGTTCGATTACCACCATTAGCATAAGTATATCCAAAATTTCATAGTTGCAGTGGTTTTTAGGTCATAAAAATTAAGGTATCATGATTATATTTTCAGTACAAACGATGATATATTCATTTATATAGATTAATCAAATTATTTCACCAGCGTCATATAATAATCATGGGCGTCCATCTAACTGTTCCATAAGGGAATCTGGGGGACTTGAGGGTAAGGAATAATCGCCCGGTAAAAAGCGAGGTTCAATAGTTCTCCCCCTAGAAATGTTAAAAATGTAGGTACAAAATAGTTTATTAAAATTTTTGAATAATAAAAAAAAAATTAAAAAAAAAATTTAACATAGGTTCTTATTGGGGGGCTTGGGCTCCCCTTGCCCATATTGATGGACGCTCGTGATCATAATCATTACCCTTGTTAAAATGAACACTTGAGATATAACTCATTCCAAAACTATTACATAGTTTGCAATGATTTAGAAATCAGGAATCAATACCACCATCAGTATAAATTTTGCTGTACCAACTTTTAGAATCTCCCCTATACAAAGAACTCCACTGACCATTGTCCAAACTCATATGCAAAACAGCAATTCCCATAAAAGTTACAAACACCCTCCACTCTCCGGGGCTAATCACTATTCAAGAGGTGACAAAGGCCACCTGATAGCCCAAGTGATTCACGCCTCTATTACCATTTTCAATTAAACAATATTGAGAGACGCACAATAGGCAGGCAATTAGTCCAGTCAGTTCGGCAACCGCCCGCGCTAAGGTAATTGCCATATACAAGCATTTGCAAGTCAATGCGTGGACAAGCCTCAGGCGTTTGTATTTAGGCTAATGACCTGAGGATTTGGTGATAAGCGAGTGATAAGTTCGCTTTTACAGGTTCCCCAGGGTTCAACCCAGGGGGGGGGTAAGATTTTTGGTCCTTTCTTTCATAAGCACAAATCCGACACGAATGACCAAATTGTTTCAATTTTCGTCACCAGTTTGTTTATACAAATGTGGGTGTTAAAAAAGGTTTTTTATACATAGAGCTGACGTTTTTACGGATTTTTTGTAATACTTATTTCATAAATTTTACAGTATTTTAAAATTTTTGGAGCTTCAATGGGCAATTGAGTTCCTAGCAAATATATTAATCCAAATAAAATATTTAAGTTAGATGACATTTATGAGTAGCATGACAGTATTAAGATGAATGCAAACTGTGTAATTTAATCCAAATTAAAGTAAAATGGAAAGATTTATGTAAGTGTCAGCAAGCAGCTATAGATTACATACCTTAATATAATATTCATGACTTTTGTCCAAAGATGTATTGTTGATTCATATGTACGGTATCGGTATCATACACTAACGGGTAAGACATTGATTATCAATCTTACTTTTCAAATGGTTCTTCACGGTACACTCCAGATTTTCGGTATGATGGTTAAGTTGAATTCAAATGTGGTACTATATAAGCCAACTTTATGAGATTTGGACTAATTTAAACATGCAGAAACTGCATTCTAAAACTCCCAAAATATATTGCAACCAGTCAACGTTAACTCGTTACTACGTAAACATAGCTCTATCTCCGAGTATTAATCTCATGCCAACTTCCTCCAAGTTTGACCCGACTAAGTTAATCTAACTGGTAATCACGGTAAAACGATAATTGGATCTAGTTTGTAAATTACTAGATTTCTGGCTCGCATCAAGCTATTACACCACTGACCTTGTCAAAATGTAAATCCCAACACATTCGTATGTTTAGCGAGCGCCTAACAAGTATCCCACTGGCCTAGGCCCTAGCAAACAACACTTCATAGTCCTCAGCGGGAGTTCTCATGTTGCAATTTGAATTTTCAAACGCTCTAAGGATCACAAATAGGTCCAGTTGTGAAATCAGTTTCCCATTAATAGTTTGAGATGTGTGAGTTTTATAGGACGAGATTATTGATTTCATACGTTTCGAAATTATGGCTATTTTTGGGCTCGAGAAACATGTGTTGTGAGATTTGGCTTTACATGCACGGTTCAATCAGTGATTTTGCACTTTTTCTGTTTCATCTATCTTAAATATGTTTAAAAACGCTTTAGCGACTTACCATTTCATTTAACAAGTCAAGCTCTTTACTCAATTTAATTATGTATGCAACTTGTATAATTTAACCCTTCTACTTACGAAAGCATGTCTTAGGTGAGGAGATTCTTCGACTGCCTTTGATTTTGAATGACCTGCATCGTTATTTTAAGAGTCCTTGGAGCCTAGTCGTTCTAACTCATATAACAATTAAAGATCTACAAAGCAAATGTTTAATCTCACAGTTTACTCGTATTTAAATTGCAAATCACTTTGGTGTTTAAAAAAAATATTTTTTTACGATAAATAACTCTTCAGAAGCTCTTAACAAAGATGAAGTAATGATTTGACCAAACCTTTCATCTTGATCCTATTATTTCATTCGTTTATATATTGACATTTTTCAGATACCGCTATTACCAATGTTACGCATCTTGACAACTGAAGCGTTTACCATCTTGTACTAGACATGAAAAAATGAGCTTATAAATAATGTAGGTACCCCATAAGTTATAAGCACATTATGATTTATTCATCCAATTCCATTTGTCATTGTAAACCACTATGAACACACACTAGTGTACATGTGCTCTATTCAAATACAGATATAGTTATATACAGATCTATTCCAAAACTTGTTGAATCGGAGCAATAATGCCAAGCCCTTTCCCAAGTTATTGGTGATTGCAAAGACTGCCCTGTAAATATTCCATCTAATTAATGTTGTTACATTAAATCAGCCATTTGTCAAGGAGACAACCACGAGTTCAACGTTTATAGAGACTTCCTTTTCATCTTTCAACATCCTATGCAGTATTTGTTTGCATCAAGACCAAGAGTATCAACAGGTAGACGCAATTACCGAAGGGTCACAAAAAGCACTTTCTATTGTAGGGGCTTATTGTTGGCCGTAAGGTTTTTGCCGACTTTGTTGCCCGTCTGTCGGAAATGGGTCAGAAGATGAGTCACCACCATGAGTCACTCTCAACAGGTTTCATCCCCTCTTCAGGACCGGTAGAACCACTTGTTCCTCCATATCTTTGTTGCCACCGCAACACTGATTATGTTGATAGCCAGACAAACTCGGCCTATGAATTTTCCCTGCCAATTTCAAAGACTGGTTCGACCAAATGGTAGCCCCGATGAAAGATTTATATTTAAATTTATGGCGTGGTACATTTGAGAGTAATGAAGAATTGCTTGTACATTTAATGACGAGACATCTGCTATGGGAAATTTTCTCAGCTTATAAGAAGATGGTAACTATCAACGAATCTACTGTTCCGTTGGTATTACGACGTTTCCTTTTCAATGTGTTGTCCTTTTCAAGTTGTTTATTGTTGTCCTCCTCATGTGTACCCTAAATTATCTTAATGAGTAAATAATTGCTGAAAGTACAGTTGTTCGTTTTCTGGACAGTTTTTCTTAAAATTTAGAATAGTAAGGGTGATGATGACATAGCACAATCATGGTAACATGATCACAACATTGACCCATTGAATGATTGAAACTATCAACAAATCTACTGTTCCGTTGATTTGAAAACAACTATGTTAGCAACTGCAGTGTCATTGTCCCACAATAAATGCTTTCAACAAGGGTCACTTTGGAAGAAATTAGAACTAACATTGCAATGAAGGTTAAAAACAGTGGCAAATGTGATCCTCGAGTATGCTCGACCATGTATACTTTAATAAATAGAGGGTTAGAAGGCGTAGCTAATTCAAATACTCTTCTCTTCCCTCACCGTATTACTTGAATATTTGCACCGAGCAGTTCTTTTGGCCTAGGATTTTGTTTTCCTATATAAATAAGTCTAATAATGAAATGCATGTTTGCATTGATGCAGTTTAAGTATTGGAATTAATTGTATACAATATAATTAGTTTTCAAACAAAATTTTAAATATTTCACGTCGTTTGTATGTCCGTTGGAAAACACGGTCTGAACACAACTTGGAAAATTTTCAGAGGCTTTTTATCTTAGCCCCGAAATAGGTACCATAAGCGGGAATCTGCTTGAATATACAGGGACAAGAAATTAAATGTTGGCCAAACTATTTTTCTTAAAGCCTTACCAAATGATACCAACCATTCTACAACCGTCAGTCCAATCAAGAGTTTATTCAGCAGCCACTCATCCCAAAAATTGTTATTTATCCACTAGAAAATAGGGGTGAAATATTTTTCTCCAAACCGTGTTTTAATATGATTCATTCTAATATCATGAGTTGAATTGAACTCATCTAAAGAAAACTGCAAGAAAATCCTCTCAATAGAGATGTTACAATCTCTGTGCCCTGTGACAACGTAGCTGGGATGGCGGGTAAGGGCATTGTTCTCAGACGGAGACAATCAAGGATCAGATCTAGTGCGAGTCAGCTGGAAAACCAGTTCCCGCCATTCTGCAACCTGCCGCCTGATTGGCCCTGACATTTCCATGCTAAACATTACTTATGTCAGCGGCAGCTCGTCAGCGCATGCGCGGTCACAGCGACTGCGCCGAGCACGCCGTGCATGCTGTCTGCTGCCTGCGCTGCTACCGGAATTGAAAACATTGAATTATTGCGAGGAAGCCAATAACCACATTAATAAGTATATATTTCAGTAGTTGCAGTACTTAACTAGGGATCAGGTCGCCGGTTCGATACTAAAAATAAACAGTAGCTTCTTGATGGTACTAAAATTTACCAAGATATTTCTGATCATTGGGTTTTTGAAAATGGTGTTGTAAAGGGGGGAACAGTTCCAAAAAAACTACAAAACAAGAACAACTGACAAAACTAGAAAAGGGATCACTCAATTCTACACCCATTCTTTTATTTATTTATGTTACAATACACCAAGTAGTGTTCCATGTCTGAAGAAGTAATAGTAGTAGAAAAAGAAAATTAGAAATAGCAGTAGAAAAATCTTTATTCGCTGAATCATAGCCGGGCAAAAATCGGTCTCAAGTTATTTGTTAAATTGATGTATGTACGTTTATGTGCTTGAGTAAGGATTTTCTAATTGTAATGGCTAAGGGTTTTCCCCTTGCATCATCTTTCATCATGCGGATTTGTACATTAGGTAACAACGTACGAAAGAGCCTGCTCGGACTGAAGGATTTTGTGAGAGTTTGTGACCTTTTAACTACGTTCTAATTTAACACAAGGAATGACGAATTAGTTCAAATAAATGTCTACTTCAGTATCGAAAAGCTAAGAGATCTATACCCATAGTGCATTCTTGTTCATCTTCCAATGCACTAAGTACACATCGCTATCTTCTTTTAGTGATGGTTGTTCAAACAAAACAAAAATATCCCCCCCATTGAATTGTTGCAGTACGTACCAGCATTGCAAATCCCACCATCCTATTTCAGCAGACAGTTTATTGTGACCGAGATTTAAATTCGTCGCAGAAATCACAAAACCGGCTGGAGCTGGAGACTCCGCGAATCGGCCGGAAGTCTACACGCGGTTAGGCATCTAGGGTAAATGAGTCAGCTGCCTGGGGCTAGGCGCCTCGGAGACCGGTCCACCAATTACAGACCCATTAATATGCTCCAACCTGTTATTTGGTGAGGCTGAGCTGAATCCGAAACATCAGAGAAGTCTCACGGTCACGACATCAAGACTTGATGCACTTGTGATTTCCGAGTGACATGGGAGACAAGAATCGGAGATTCTGCGAACTTCAATGTGGGAAAACGGAGAATGAGATAAATTTGCTGCACATTGAAATGTTTTGAATATAGGTATTTCATGGAGGATCTAGAAGGCGATGGTTTGATGGTAAAAACTGTTTTGTTCTCAAAAGTTGGTGTCATCTCGGTCTGTGACATCGGTGGTTTTAATATAATGATATGACTATATCTAATAAATAATTTTTATAAAATTAAAATTGAAAAGAAGCTGTAAGCCGTCGTAGTTTGAAAAGTTCTTACCTAATAAATCTTCGGTGTAACGGGTTCAATATTCTACATATCTTAAAAAATCTGAGGTTTAGAACTTTTTTCTTACAGTTGTTTACATTTCTTCCAATTACGTAAGCACTACAAAACAAAACAATTACCTCGAAGGAAATACCTCAACTCTAACCCCCCACATACATCAAGCGGCATTAACAATCTTCTCGGTCGCAACTCAGACAAAAACTCCAACCACACTGGTCGGATTGCAATGATATTTTAATTACGTAGACATAATCGTAGCATAAAGATGTCAGATTGCATTACCTGGATTACTGTAATTTCCCGCGCGTGTGGAGAAGCCGCGGTTTACGAGGGAAGCCGGTCGTATTGCTCTATGGAACTTGTCCACATTATGGACAGCTGCTTACGAAGGATAGATTAATCAACATACAGTATCTGCATTGAAGGAGTAAACTTTGGGTCAGAACATAACATTATAAAGCTTAAATACTGCATAGCAAAATTATATGTTATGACAAAACATTATATTTAGGAAAACTTTATCCACGAATATATTATCGTGATAGTTATAACTTGAGAATTACTTAAATCTTGATTTATAACGAGACGATGGGGAGGATGAAAGATGATGTCAAAGAAGGATTTTCCTCTGAAAAGAATTGAGATGGTTATGTATATAGAATCCACATTGCTTTACAATATACGTAAACCTCTTTTCTCCACATGAGCAAGAATTGGCACTCACAGTAAAGTCTTCAGAAGCACCCTACTACTTCACAATATGTTCAAAGCTCTTCTCTATATTGTTGTAGGCATTCATATTCACATTACAGTCTCAAAAGATTAGAATATTTATACAGAGATGAAAAGTGAGTGAGACACCTTTCTACAGCCTCTTCAAAATGAATGAAAAGTAATCGGGGAATGGTAAACACTGGTCTGTAAAAAGTTGTGTATGCGTCTCAACATTTTTGTTTCACTGTTTGTCTTTCAGGTTTGTTGATTTATTATTCTTCTTTTTTGTATCCGTGTTTAGTGTAACACCAGCTTTTAAATTGCTGCTACAGAAACTATTTTCAAAGAACAAGGTCAATAATTATACTTTGTATGGATATTATTTTATATAATTCCTGCCAATTTTCCCATACACAAAATCATCAATATAAGAATTAACAATATTAATAGGCTTTTCGTCCTATATTGATATTCTATAGTAAAATCAAGTCTTTTTGACGATGAAATTTTTTAAATTTCTTTTTGTTTTTGTAAAGTTAGGTGTATTTGTGCTATATTGGGGGCCTTGTGATTGTTTATAATAATTAAATTGTTTTATGTGGTTCAAATCTCTCTAAAATATGACGAATAAAAAAAAATAATAAATAACAAAACCCCCTCTAAATTAACAGGATGGAAATAAACTATTAATGTCACCAGCTGTTTCCTAAATGGATGATACATTTATAGTACTTTGTTTATCAAATAAAACATGAAACTGCTAATGTTCTACAAACATCTCAACAGATTTGATATTAGTCGTATACATTGTTCATTTAGGAATTTAACTTATCCAATTTTGTCAAACTACTCGTTAGATTCTAGTTATAAGCAACAAGTTTTTCGTATTGCTTCCTAGCACAACATGATATACTGGAATCATCTCACATTATTTATGCACCAAGCTTTTCTACTAAAGGTACATTATGATGAACAGTAGTGATTTTTCTGTATACAACGATAAGACCGGTGACGTCACGATAAGCCGAGGAAGTACGCCGTCTTATCACCTGTGTCTCTTATCATTTCTAGTAACATTTCAAAGACCGCCGCGGAAGTGGTTGCGGTTCTTTCAAAATATTGATTAAAATTTAAAACAAACAATATTCTACGTCGCAGTGGCACTATTTCGGGCATTGTGTAAAATTTCTTGTATATTTCTTGTAAGTCCCGGTGTTTTTTCCGTGTTTCGTTTCCTTTTCAAAGGTTTCCTCATCGGAGACATTATTCTTTTTTTTGTTGAAATGTTTGGGACGGAAACCGAAGTTAATATTACAAACAGAAAAAAACGTGCCTTTTAAATATCTCTGAAATACAATACAAGATGAACTATTCTTTCTAAGAAGATGAACTATTTACTTCTTTACAAGATGAAATATTAGCCTCACAATTCTTTCGTTATATTAGTTGGGGGTGGAAATCATATTTTAAGAGTTTCTTTCAGTCTATGCAATAAAAGAAACTTACGCAAGTATGGTGTGTTAATTTCAAAGTTGTGTGGGTCTCTTCTCCTTGCGAAATTAAAGTACACAAGGTACTAAATCGAATACAAATAAGTCAAAATTCTCTCGCAGCTTGGACTCGACATCACTAATATAATTGAAATCAGTAATACTGTCATGATTGAATACGTTTTTTTTACTATGTCAAGATAATAGATTTTATGCACTTTGCTCTTTAAAAATCCTTTGGTTTGAAGGATGGTGTGCCGATTTTGGACCAAGTTGAATTTTGGGTCGTTGTTGTGTGATTAACCACAAGTTGACGACAGCGCACACACAATAAATTTGTATTCTGTGTTCACTGGTTGAAGAGCACGTGACTTCGGTTATAGAGGTGCGGGTTCAATCCCCACTAATTACCAATTAGTAATGAGATGAGATCAAGTCATAATAAAGATTTTCGGAGACTAATTTATTCTTGCAAGCTTTTTGGCCAGTTTATCTAGAAATCAGAAAGGTATTTTCTTGGTCTGAGAGCATTCTTAGTTGTATCTCAATAATTAAGTTATAATTTGAATTTTCTATTAACTCAACTTCCATATGTATCTAAAACACATCGATTAAAGACATTCTATTATTAAAATACCATTCAATTAACACAGATTGGCACTTAATACGATGGTCCAATTTCGGAAACGATTTAGGTCCGATTTACTTTCTCTTATATCTTGTATTTACATAATCGCTGTCCCCTGGCGATAATTTTGGCCCAAAATATCCCTCCACAGCCTAACAGATATTAACGATGTGTTATGAAAATACCCGCGGAAAGTAGGTCAGAGTTGCAGTGTATCAGCTGATATTTATAGAGACAAAGGAGTGATTTGTGACCAGCTGACAGAGTTGACTACTCAGTACTCGTCTCGTCGATTATATCAGCTGATTTCGGTGCTTCCGCTCAAACTTTTCCGATTGTGACATTGGATGAAAATTAAAAATATAGTTAGAAAATAAGTAAATAGTTAGGTAAGCCAAAAGACAAGAAAATAATATGTACGATTGTTTACTATTTGATTTTGAGGAGTTTTGCAAATTCATTCAATGCATTAGTTCTTATACGAAAGTAAAAATTTAATTTATATGAGGAAAATTTTATGAAATAGAATGAGAACAATCTGTTCGATCTGTGTCTATGTTCAGAGAAAAATAAACAAAAATGTTCACAAAGAAGGAATACCAGGAATAAATCAACGCATTATAAAAACCATTAGTCCTAAAACTATTAGTTATGGAGTAAAATTAAAATAAATATCCTTAAGGAGAATCTAATTAATCAAAACTGCAATGATAGTTTAGTATGGATAAAATTTGTAGGAAATAAAATCAAATATTCCTTTTTTACATGCATGACTTGCATCACAATTTACAGATAAAATACAAGCAATGATATGGAGTGGTGCTAAGTGTAGTGTATTGAATAAATTCAACCACAGTAAAATCGTCTTCAGGTGCTTGCAAAACCTTTCGTTTTAGGGGATAAGTAAAAGGAAATAGCCACTTGGAAAGGTTTAGTGGAGTTTCATCAACACCTTAGAACCATTTACTAGGACATTTGAACATCTGGAAAACATTATTTTCTTGTTTACAGGTTGTGTTTTATTAATTTAATTTGTACATTACTGGTTATAACAAGTTTAAGTTACCACAAATGTTAATAACCCCAGTGCACGTGATTTCCTTCTTAAATCTTGTTTTTAATTCTTCTGATTTAACGCCTTGTTGTTTTTAAATTTTTAGGTATTTTACCGGTCTTACTTTCAAGATCGGCCATTTATGCGAAAATAAATGGTTTCTTAAGCTAGAAGAGAACTGCGCAAAGTCTTAGATTTTTTTAACTCTCTTTGGATTATCTAGCAATACGGGGAGCGAGCTGGTCTAGTGGTTAGAGTGCGGGACTCCGGTTCCTGGGGTCCCGGGTTCGAATCCCGCCAAATCACCTCATCTAAGTGATATTGCCGTAACCCCTAGGTGTGGCCTGAAGTAATGTGAAAAACAATTCCGGCCATTCCGGGGTCGTGCCTAGCGTCCTAGGACAAAAAAGTACAATAACCTCATTTCAGAAAATATATATTTTACGAAGCGCAATGAAGTAGGTCCTAAGATCGGCTCAATAAAGAATGATTTTCACTTCATTTCAATGAAATAAATTACTTTGCAACCATAGCACGAAACTGTGCAATAAAAATAACACCCCCAATCAAATCACAACCGCACCCACGTGTATTAACGAACTATCCGAAATAACACAAACTATTCATTAGGTTTCCCACAGTGAGATATGCCTGTTGCATACAAATGTGTGAGTGTAAAAGTGTGGTGTTTACATGTGGATACACACACTCGCATACACGCACACAAAGAACGTGTCCAGCATTGTAACGCGACCCGCTCAACAGATACTTTGTCGCCGCTGTCCACAATATTTACAGTTGTTGAATTTGAAATTAGCTTTACGCGATTTTTTGTTTATTTATGTTGAGTAAAACAGCTGACTTAAGATACTGCAAGTAGACTTGTCGTCCTAATATTTGTTAAGATTTTGAGTACTAAATGGTATTCAGTGTTTGAAACGTATTTTATTGTTGATGTATCATAATAACCGTAAACTCAATCATCATATTTAACCTTCAAAATGTCAATCACAAAAACCAAATTCAATTTATCAGACCACAATTTACTAGGTGTAAGATAACTCTGTGACAGCTTTGTACATGACCAGTGTACGTACATACTCAGCTGTCAGTTGTCACAAGTGTCAAGTGTCATACCACACGTAGCGATCCCGTGTGTCACGCGTCGTGTGTCATCATCACATGCGTGCAACATTGGAATATACCTCGATGCGACATTATGGATCGAATAATTCAGTAAAATGTTGAGATTACTCTTTGATTACTATCAAATAGCGATACAAATTTTCATTTTTTGGAAACAGTGGTGTTGTGCACTTGTTGTTTTACTTTTTTGGTCCTTCGAGATGGATTTTCCAGACAGATTGCTTTAAACAATATTTATAACTTTGATTTGTTACTATATAAAATATAGTATGATTGTGCACTTGTATTATGTGTGTTATTTATGGTTCATTTTTTTGTCCTTAGGAACAGATAAAAAACAAAGGTTTATAAGGAACTTTAAGTAATTCCAGCTTTTCTTAAGCAATAGTAATGGATGTAGTTTGTTTTATTGTAAATACTAGTGTTGTAAATTTTGTGACACATTCACTATTTATATTTGCTTTACGTTTTTGGCCCTTCGAGATGTATACAGTTTTAAGGGCTTTAAAGAACTTTATTTTGAGTTAGCTTGCTTGAAAATCATACGACATGGCTTACATAAAAATTATCGTCTTTATATTCGTCAAAAGTTTTGATTTTCAAATCCCTCTTAAAAAAATAACCTATGGCATATAGCCTATCAAAAAGTCTGATCTACCGAACCCCTGTTCAAAACTGAAGACAACATCACTATATTAAAAAAAATCAATCTTCTGAACATCTGTTCAAGATTCAATACAATCATTTTTAGTCCATCAATACATCCCGAACCTTTTGCTCAAAACTGAAGACAGCCATTCTATAACATTCATCAAGAACACATTTGCCTCTCAAAGAATATTTCTATTTTCGTATTATCAGTATCTGTTCACCCTGACCTCTGTGATGATAGTGGGTGCTGAAGAGGTATCAAGTACTCAGCGATGTGGGAACTGAGTTGATAGGTAAAAATAGTAACACTAGAACCGTTCCCACAGAGTTGCATATGGTGGTACCATAAGTGAGCTTAGGACTATCTCTGGTCAAGAGGTGTACTCAATACTGGCTTGTTTGGAAAAGATTTAGACAAATAATCTAATGTAGGTCCATGCATGGTGGGTTTCTGTAAGTTTCTGGTTGGGTAGAAATTAATGTCTTAGAATACTGTACGTAGAAATGTTGTTTATCTTGCAAATTTAATTTTGACACTGCGATTAACTAGAGTGACTATACTGACTAGAAGAATAAAGAACATCCAGCCTTTAATCACCCTGAAAGCTGCAAATTCCAATTAAATTATCATAAACCACACAATCCTGCAGAAAATAAAATCCAAGTTAAATCTCCAAGTCTTACGCAGCAAAGACGAAAATAACTCTTTTTCGTACTTAATTTGGTCAGATAAGTTACTGGACAATAAATTATGTACTTCAGTTGGCCTGATAAGGTACTGTATATAATTTTTAATTTGCATATATTAAATACTTTATTATATAATTATGTTATACAGTTGGTCAGATAATGCACTGTATGATACCATTGTATATTATTTTTTGTCAGATAAGGACCTGTTTAATGTCATTATGTATTTTAGATAATCAGATAATGTACTTTTGTATTTTAGCGTGTGCTCCCGCTATCTCCACGTTCCGCCACCTCCGAACCCAAATCCGTCCCGCCACCTCCGAATTCTTGAGTGACCCTTATAATACCGTCACTGCCTGCGTTGGTAGCTGTCATTGCATCCACGGCTGCGAAGCCCCGTGGATGGAAGATTTAATGAAAATTTAACCCGTGGGTTAGGTTAGGTTAGGTTAAGTTAAGTTAGGTTAGGTTTGGTTAGGTTAGGTTAGGACGGAAAGTCTTAACGCATGTAGTAACCGAGGATTATAGGGGTCACTCTGAAATTCGGAGGTGGCGGGACGCGGAGATAGCGGGAGGTAACCGTATTTTAGTTGGTCAGATAATTTGCTTCATCATATCATTCTGATACCATCTGTATAGGATAGACTAGTCGGTCACATTAGGTAGGCCTACTGTATACTATTACGTACTTGAGTTGTCAGATGAGTCACTGTTTTTTTGAGATGATTAGAAGCCCAATTATGAAGTGTTTATCCCATGGTGCTGCACACCATTTTGTATTTTCTAGCCAGATAAGGTACAGTACGATATCATTAGGACTGCTTGTGCCAGTAGCCATGATTTAGGACCCAGCCACAACGGGATCGCATTATAATGTAGATGTAATCGAAGTGATGTCGCCTGATTGCAGGTCTGGTTATAGGCCCGGTCGACTTTTTGTAGGCTCTTTGTTTCTTCTGACCTCGCTGCTCCTACGCCTCTACGCTTCCCGCCATCTTTAATGACTCGGCTATTAATTATTATTTACACTGTCGACGGTTAAGAGTTTGAATTGTTGGATTGTTTTACTAATGAGTGTTTTTAAGTTGAGGTTTTTGGGGTTGTAGATTGTTATATAAAATTTGGAATTTGAATTGGATATTGACTTTTCAACAATTAGTGCACTCTAATCATCTGTGTTGATATTTCATCATACATTGCAAATAAAAGTAATATTTTTAGCTTTACTGTAATTTATTTTTTTTTTGTTTTTGATCATTTCTTGGCGTAGTTTGATTTATCAGCGTCATTCAATGTCATTGGTACTTTAACGTTTTTTGTTGAAGGAACGATTCAAACTCAGGTTTCATTATATCAAAAATCAACATTTTTAGGCAGAATTAATAGTTGAAAGCCCAATGTCACATTGAATCTCGGTCCAGAATCAATCTCGATCAAGATGTATAACCAACATCAGTAAGATCAAAAATTCTTTCAAAATTACTCAAAACCTCCAAAAACGATTGCCTGCAACTGAATGCTATAAGTACTGCCCCGAACCCCCAAACTAAGCACCATCTGAACATGAAATTCTCGTCTCCCATTCTCAAACATTTAACTCGGTTATTTAATGAAATCATTCAAATGAGACCTCGCCATATCAGTGATACTAAGCATGGTTTTATGATCGGCTACCCAAAAAGTTCCCAACAAGCTTTTGTAATAAATCTTTCACCATTAATTTTTCACCAAGGATCCTAGGGGATTCCTAGAATATGTTCAATGTATAAGCATTTTCAGTGTTGGCTGTGCTAACCACATACGTGCTAATTCTAGCCTGATATTATTTTATTAGGTTTTGGTGCTGTGGTTCCTTCTATGCCCTTGGGATTTGTTTCTGTGCTCTGGCTACTTCTATGTCTTTGGGATTTGTTTTTGTTCTCTGGTTCCTTCTATGATTTTGGGATTTGTTTTTGTGCTCTGGTTCCTTCTATGCCTTTGGGATTTGTTTTTGTTCTCTGGTTCCTTCTATGTCTTTGGGATTTGTTTTTGTGCCCTGGTTCCTTCTATGACTTTGGTATTTGTTTTTGTGCTCTGGTTCCTTCTGTGCCTTTGGGATTTGTTTTTGTACTCTGGTTTCTTCTATGCCTTTGAGATTTGTTTTGGTGCTGTGGTTCCTTCTATGCCTTTGGGATTTGTTTTTGTACTCTGGTTTCTTCTATGCCTTTGAGATTTGTTTTAGTGCTCTGGTTCCTTCTATGCCCTTGGGATTTGTTTTGGTGCTGTGGTTCCTTCTATGCCTTTGGGATTTGTTTTAGTGCTCTGGTTCCTTCTATGCCTTTGGGATTTGTTTTAGTGCTCTGGTTCCTTCTATGCCCTTGGGGTTTGTTTTAGTGCTCTGGTTCCTTCTATGCCCTTGGGATTTGTTTTAGTGCTCTGGTTCCTTCTATGCCCTTGGGGTTTGTTTTAGTGCTCTGGTTCCTTCTATGCCCTTGGGGTTTGTTTTAGTGCTCTGGTTCCTTCTATGCCCTTGGGGTTTGTTTTAGTGCTCTGGTTCCTTCTATGCCCTTGGGGTTTGTTTTAGTGCTCTGGTTCCTTCTATGCCCTTGGGGTTTGTTTTGGTGCTCTGGTTCCTTCTATGCCCTTGGGATTTGTTTTTGTTCTCTGGTTCCTTCTATGATTTTTTTATTTGTTTCTGTGCTCTGTTTCCTTCTGTGCAATTTTGAATTTGTTTCCGTTCTTTACAAGAGTACTGTACGTACCCTTGTCTATACAGTACAGATTGATTTTCTAAAACTTTTCCAAGATGCCACCGTTTGTAGATGCACCACTAGCATCTGCAACTAGGCCAAGAGTAACAAAACCTTTATGATCCTCTTTCAAACCTTAAGGTCATTCTTGATGTCTTTTCCTATGACAGTTCCGTTGAGAGAATGGGACAGTTGGCGTTACGGTTGGACAACAACGGGTTGGCTAATAAATACAGATTTATAGGTTAGTTTGTGCTGCAACTCCATCATTAGCACGGTCATTGTTGCAGCGTCAGCTGTGATCCAGAGCCACTGAACTTGCTCCAAGGTCAACCGCTCAGCTGATCTCTCTCTCCCTCCCTCTCTCTCTCTCTCTCCTCCCCTCTCTCCCTCCCCCTCTCGCCATCGCAACCATCGTGTCTTCGCCTTCGTCTTCACCTTCCTATCTCGGGTCCAATAACCTGTTTCAGATTTGTTTGTTCAGCTGTTGCCTCATCGTTTTTTTCAATTTGAAAAGATAAGTTTTATGTTGGAATTGCAACATGTGAATGTACATATTAATTTCTCCTCATTTAAAAGTAAAGATTGATAATGACCTAAGTTAAATTTTTAAAGTTGGAGGATTTGAAACTTAAGCATTGGAGAAGTAGAGACAAATAGTATTTTAAAAATATTGCATTGTACTGTTAACATCTTAATAGATGAAGTCTGGAAATGTTTTCCTACCAATGCATGGAAATGATCACATTGCCACACCTGTCAACAGTACGCAAAATAACTCGTTTGGATTTTATTCATTCCCCTTCGCCAAATCAGATGATTTCATAAAATCAGGTTCTTTAATATTTGCATAGGTATAACATGTTATTATTACCGCGTGATTGTGATCGTAGGTCTGATGGAAGGGAAGAGTTATCTTCTATTTTGTTCTTTTTCGCCTTTCAACATCTGACTGCTCTAAACATTTACAGCTCCCAGCTATTGTTTCCCGGCTCCACCAATGTATGCACTGATGCAATGATCTATCATCATGGGTCACAAACCACCCACAGATTGAAACTTTATTGTTGATCCCAAACCATCAAGAAACCTCTGTTTTCAGTTATAAATTCTGCAGTGGTCCTTTAAGAACCTAAACTTAACATGATCATAAATGAATTTTATCACTGGGTGAAGCACTGGTGGATATGTAGTGATTTTCACAGTGGTTTTCATATAACAAACAGGTGGTACTAAGAAGGACCAGGATATACAGGGATTACTGTGAAAACACAGTTGGACAATATCACAACGACGTTACCATCTGATCAAAGCTATTTACTGTCTGTTGTGGTTGGCAACTTCTGCAGATGTAGTGATGAAATCGTCGATGATTGTCTAGGTGCAAACATTAAGTGACGAGGTTACGAAGAACGTTACACACCTGCTTCTAAGTGACAACCACCTTTCTGTAACAGGTCACAATTTGTAGCCAGTTACAAACAGGTGTGTAGCGTTTAAACCTCGTCACTTCACATTTGCACCTAGGCAATCCTCTTCCATCAGATCCGCTAACTGTCAAGGCTGTTCCGGAACAAAGATACTTCTGCTACAATAGAAGGATTCCATCAGTGCAACAATGCAATGCAACGCAGCAATCTCGATATCTTTACGACCTTATAATGATAATAGTAGAGTGAAACGCGCAACGAACAGCTGTGGGGGCCGTGAAGGTCAGCTCTCAGCTGTTGCAACGCTATCTACAGCTGATAAGGCAGGCTCGCCGGCGACAGGCTGTCTACCATGTAGCTACGCTGTCCCCACCACTCGGTTGCGAGATAGTGCACGGATTGAGACGCTAAATGCGTATTAGCTATTTGATAGTACGGTATTGCGTATTGCGTGTGATTTTCACAACAATGAATCACTTGTGTTGTAGATGGGAAAGTAAGTTTGTCACTTCGAAGATCTTCGTTCGGATAGATTAGTCAAAGATTCGATTCCTTCTACAGTGTCTATTCAACTTAGGATCTTTTGCAATTTACAAATCGCTTTGTTCATGAATCTTCTCAGCGTATTCCCTTCACTAGGCCTTGGGCTGAATCTCGGAAAGCTTTGAATGGCAAACATTTGTCTTCGTGCCTATCGAAATGCTTTATAGGCATCTACAGTAGTTACACGGGGAAACACGACTAAACAAACACTCTTTCGCAATAATATAAGATCGATGGATGTCACTTTCTAAGTAACAAAACGTGACGGTCAATAATGTGAGCATAATATATTTATAATCAGTACTTTGGCTTAAAAAATAAAAAAAAAATGTTCTTGAAATTTTTTTCTTTCGAAAAATTTGTACTGGTAAAAGTATTTTTTTTGTGTTTTGTATGTGTGTTCCTACGTCAAAGGCATTTTTACCTATTTTTAAGAGAACAAACGTAACCCTTGCCTATTTACTACCAATTTAGTCGTCCTTTCTTAAAAAAAAATGTGTACGGTAGTATGAGTAATTTATATACAGTACCATTAAAAACGCCCAAGATTGGCCTCATTAATCCAAACCAATTCAGCAAATATTCCCCAAAACTTTACAAATTGGCCCAAATCTGTCCCTACATTGAGAGGACTCGTGCCCCAGCTCACTAATTGATTTCAATTATCGTAATAGACTAACAAGACATGTATGTGTGTGAGCGCCTACGCCGCGGTGACCAGCTGCGCTCTTAACTAATTGAAGATCTGTGGTTAGTGGTTAGTGAATTAGTGGACATCACCAAGAGGTTAATACGACCCCGCGACCCACATCTGTTCATATGGACAGACCGGACTGTAGGATTCGTGACGGACATCAGAATAAAATGATAATGTGGTGATTGGTGATTATGTCTTTGGGTGGCGTGTGGAGAAAAATCGTGGAATAGGGCAGCTTGTCGTTGTTACTATTATTGGTAATTTAGTTTATGTTTAAAATCCGTGCTCTCCCTGAAAACTCTTATAAACTGAAATTAAGACAAACCTTAATTTTAAATGTGATATTAATATGTACGGACATATCTGGTTGTAAATTATCTTGTTTCTATTTACCGAATCAAGATTTGATGATTACAAGTCATACTCTAACTAACCAGTAAAATACTATTCATTATATTTGGGTATATAACAAAGCGTTTTCCTTATTTATAATATCCACCATTTAAAAATGTTTTTGTAGCTAAAATAATATAGTTATACAGTTAATAACCTAAAATTATAAAATTGTTTTTCGTGACCTAGGTTTCCTTATTCCTCAAAAAATCACATTTTCTTTACTCTAACAAACATCCTTACACAACAATTAAGTCTCTGAACTTATTAAAAAAACCAAAAAGGATTGGGATGTGTAAAAACGTCCTCAATTCCAATCGAAAATCTACATAACTCTTGTCGCCAGCAAGTGCTGTCCCT
Organism: Macrosteles quadrilineatus; assembly: GCF_028750875.1. NCBI lineage: Eukaryota > Metazoa > Arthropoda > Insecta > Hemiptera > Cicadellidae > Macrosteles > Macrosteles quadrilineatus. The sequence goes on from NW_026542597.1 coordinate 70,022,718, forward strand.
AGCGGAGAGATATACAACTTCACCACTACGAGGGGTGCTACCCCTCCTACTACTACACTGACAATGATGTGCGTACATGTGCGTGTGTGTGTGTGTGGTCCACCACTGCCCCAGTTCCGTATTCTGTGCCCCTCTGATCGATTCTAATCTATCGCTGATGAGAAACTCTTGTATTCTTGTCAACTTCAGAGTTAGGCTGTTAAATAGCCCGGATGATTTATTGGATAAACACAGGCATTTAGAAGATTTTTTTAATAGTGGTGTTTATTGGACAAGTTTTTATGGTATTATATTTACCAAATATGACAGTAATGAGTCGTAAATTAGTTTGGTTTGGTAGATTGTTTGATAAGATTTATGAAGCTAATAAAATAAATTGCTAATGTGTAGTTAATTGAAGCACGTTTGTTTTTATTTTTATCGAGATACTTATTTTTATCTACCGTTTTATACTATGCCGTAGTTAAATCTATTTTAAAAGTGAGATTGGTATTTTAATAAACTATACATATAGAGCAAGATTTTCCACAAAAGAATTAAATCTTTTAAAATTAATTAAAATGATTTTTTTTGTATTTTAATTTTTTGAATAATCTAAGAACCTAATAGTGTATCACATTTTTGACGAATAATGATAAAAAAAAATCTACTGTAGTAATCTTTATCAAACGTATAGGCCAAACAGAAGAATTATTTAACCAGTTTGTAAACAAGAATTGTTTAAAAAATACATAGTGAATAAAATAATTAATTATGATAAATAAACCCTTCTAAAAATTAATCAATATTTAAAAATGTTCTTTCTTCAAAATGTAACTTCCACACCATAATCTTTTAACAATATTTATTTACACTATTATATTATATTATTTATTGACCTGCATTTTAATGTTCAAAGTTTAGAAATATCATTACAGGTAAATAAATACCTTTACTTGTAGAAAATCATATTTACTTGCCACTAATACAATAGCCATCTTACCTACACGATTAAAATAAACTAAAATATAATTACTCAACACAACTTCGCAGTTTTAATTGGCTATCAGAGTAAACAAACTAGCAACTACCTTCGTATAATAGACTGGTCAGAAGTTAATTCTACGAAATGACTTCATTCTCACCGTCATGATGATTATGTTTTATGCATTCAGAACTGCATTAAACTTGTACAATTAACTACTTCTGTCGTTCAATCACGAATCTACGACAAACGTTACGACGGCGATTGCCAATTGTGTTGCCTTCTTGGGTAAATTGATCACGAAGTTTTATTGATTGCTATCTTGTTTGTTTACTTTCTTAATCAACACAGTTGATTGTATACATTGTTAAATGTAATGTTTTGGTTACAATGAATTAAAAACTCAACTAAATAGCTAAAACACTTTTTTTAAAGATATGGTCTTATATGATTTCAGAATGGACAATATTGATAAGTTAATAAATTTAGCACAGAATTGTTGACTTTTGAGTAGATTTTTTTAAATATACTATAATTTTTAAAATCTTGTTTCCTCTTCTTTTTCGTGTACGATTATATATTTCGAATTCGCTAACACCGACAAACTATTTTTAAGTGTTAATCACAATCAAAACTATGAATATGAAAAATACGGTTTAATTTGTAGTGTATGTGGTTACTCATCGCTTTTAGGACTAGAGAATAATCAATAGTTTTATTTTGATTTCCAAATAATAATGCCATAACCGCATGGTTCAGAGCCCACCGTAAGCAGGTTCAATCATGTACAAACAAAATATATATAATATCTCAGGAGAAAAGAAATCTCTCAACCTTACTGAGATTCATATACTAATATAAGTCATACGAGAACTCATGAAAAAAAACTCTTGCCAAAAAAAATCTACTAAAACTAACCTACGTTTCGACAAAAACTTACGTAAATAAACTTCTTAAACCAGAGAAGTATATGTATTCAATCACAAATCCTATGTTCACTTTAACACATTGCATTTAATAACGTAATAGGCACTCAAACACAAAGACACTGGAAATTTGCCAAGTAGCTCGGGTCAATGATCAAGGCTATATCAACCCATAACGCCATATCAGTTCGCCCGGGGCTGGTAACTGGACGGTAACTGGTAACGCGTTAACATATACCAGCACGAGCTAGCCTGAGGCTAAACTATCTTATATTAGCTACCAGCTGATAGTTGTACTGTCTTGTAGTCAGCTGATTTATAAGTTGTGCTCGTGTAACTGTCTTGTTTATGATTTCAGCGAGCCCAGGGACAAGTTTTGAAATAGGTTATGTTTTAATTTAGTGCTAAGTAATAGGTGGGCTGATCTAGGTGTAGCAAAAAGTGATGAAGGTAGGGTTAAAGAATTTTCAAAATGTTCTAAATTATGGATCGTGCTATATTTTGATTATATGATGGGTTGAATTAATGCTAAAGTGCCAATAGTAAACAAGTGTTCTATTAGACACTGTACAAAAACGTGATGTAGTTTGAAAAAATGCCAGGCCTATAGGTATATTTCCTCTTTTTTTGAAAATGTTCTCGTATCTTGTATCGAGTAATTTTTTTGAACAGCTTACATAAAAAAAATACTGAACTAAAACATTACATGACATACAGAATTAATTAACAATTTAACTGCAACCATAAGAAGCTTCTATAATAGACTGTGTTTGAATTATAATGACTAAAGAGTAGTTGGTGAAGATAAATATTGGATGTAAATGTTTATTGGATACGTAAGTGTTATAGCGAAGATGACGTTTTTACAATACAAGTTATTGTTAAAATAGCAACAAAATCACATTGTTGGATTTTTCACAATAGCATTCGAGATTTAAGTCCACAGTTAAAATAACTTTAAGGGTTTTACCTAATTTTTGTTTTTCAAACAAACCCTACAACACAACAATTTGTTCCTAAAATTACTCAAAAAATCTCCACCAAAATATCAAAGATTTGCTTTAAACAATAACCACTGGACCCATGTTGATGGGTAAGAGCGGGGGGATAAATATTAATTAAAAAGAACTCGTTCCGCCCCACGGAGCAAAAGGGGCGCCTTTGGAACCCGGATAAAAGTGTTAAAAGAGTTGGTATTGTAAAACAAATTGGTCTTCGCGTCCCGTCGGTGACATTTTGAGTCGAAATGCCAGGGGAAGTTCGTAGGGGTGCAACCCCTTCTGATAATTTCATCACTTAATAGCGGTGGCTAAATACCACCGCGATCTCTTGATTAACGGGCTAATAGATTGGTAGTCTCCTAGCAATCACATTAGACGATTAAAATGTGGCTTCCGTCCATCCGTGGTGGAAACATTGGAATTTAATGAAATTCGAGGGTAATCAATCTGTGTGATCGGAGTTGAGTGGGTTCAAAATTGGATGAGTTGAATGGCATTTAGTTGGAGTTGAGTTCTTGAATTTGCAATAATGAAGGTATTTCACTCCACTTTGCACTAATCGTTTACTCTTTTCTAGTTCAAAATGAAAATTTGTGTTGCCATCTCAATATAAATACTAAACGGAGAAAATGGTGTACCTGAAGGTAACACCATTGGTCCTCTTATTTTTCCAACTTTAACATAAACTTCTATGTCTTATAATTTTGTTATATTTTGTTCTTCTTCACCGTCCATTCTTCACTCATATTCAGGTTTAAATAATCAGCATTGTGTGCATATCTCAACGTAAAGACTTGGTATACCTCAAGGTAGCAGCATTGGTCCACTCTTTTTTGTTTTTTTAACATCATATAATGAATGAAAATTCTGTTAAGCCCTATTCTTGCAATACCGTACCATGTTCTTCACCAACATCATTTAACCTTTCAGACCTTCCGAAACCCCACCTTTAATTAAGGTCGCCTTATCAGGATGTCTCGATGTTTCGAAATGTTCCGAATTCAGAGACATTGATAACCAAGGCTCCTCTGATGAGGGTCGCCAGATGGCCGCTTCTTATCACAAAGGTCGTTGATAAGAAGAATCCCAATTACCTGCATCATTAGCCGGTGATTCAGTAGATCGCAAGGTCGTCTTATCAGTTAAGGTTTCGACACCCTAGCGCGTGTCCAGTCTTTGTCTGATAAGACACCTCTCAAACTTCCGACCTGATAAGATTGGGTTCTGCGTAGGCCTACCAGAGTAAAATCACGGAACTTGTTGAACGCTTCGAGTAGTTCGAAGAATACCGTTGTGGTTTGCGGTTATTCTGAATTCATGTTTGATTTTCATGGTTCAATGGTTTCTGTCGTCTGTGTGAATTGTGTTTGTGGTGTATAAAGTATGGGTACAGTAGTTTGATGTATATTTTTTGCAATGCTCTGTATGGAAAAAGTTAAACTTATTATTTGATAAAGCGATTGTAGATTGGAAAAAAGAAAGTTTAGAATACAAAAATTACAATCAGTATCCTGTTACGCTATGCTGTGATACAGATAATATTGTGACCAATGTTTGAAAAAAATACAACTAGTTCGAAGGTCAGTTTACCTTTGTAAGTGAACGTCCAGTGAACGTACGTTTGTTTACACTCTCATGTGTTTTTTTTTTCATTTTTTTCAGCCAACTAAGTAAGAACTCTTTAAACATAATGTTTTATATTAGATTATATGTTGGCCTATATTAAAAGTGTATAACTGTTTAGAACCTGTCTTGAAAAATATGAATGAATTAAGTTTGTATTGGACATAATGTTATTTGAACTCACTGAATTAGTATTAGAAGTTTTTTTTTACATTTAGGGTATAACTTAACTGTTTTGAAGTTTCTAAAAAAAGTTAATACAGCATTTGCACTCATACTGCAGGTTTTGTATAACGTATGTATAATTACAAAAAACGTTGAATACAAAATGGTCATAATGCAAATCTAACCAAAGAAATTAATAGTGTTGATTTATTTTGTGTGTAAATATAACAAAAAAGATACATAGTTATCCAAACTACAGACAAAACCAGTAAACACCACAGGTGTGAAAGTGACCCGAACATCCACGAAGACGCCCGAGTGTGTAACAGGTCCGGATAAAATTGTTATTGGATCTTTTTGAAAACCTGTCGGAGTTGTAGCGCGGTGGTGGGGGGAGGCGCGCCGCGATTGGCTGCGGCGGGTCATGTGACCGCGTAACCCCAGTAGCTGGCAGTTTGGCGCGCGCGGGCCGCTGGGACGGCAACAAACGGAATCAGAAGCGGTGCGAACGTCGACGGGAGAGGTTGTAGTGCGCGCAGTGCACTGTGGCGAGTGACATGGCTATCCCTTTCAACTTGCCCGTGGACGAACCAGAGGAGCGAAGATTGGATCAGCTGTTGCTGGACTTGTACCATGTGCTGAGGCAGATATTGTTGAGGAATACAGGTGGGTTCAGTGTGTTGTTTTTTTAGGTTTTAGAAATTTTGTGGTCAAGTGCTGTGAGATAAGGTTTAATTAGTGATTATTGTATATTTAACAAATTATATTTTTAGGAAAGGTGCGTAGTATTACTGTAATTTTTTAAATTTATAAAGTTGACAAACTATTTACGTATAACTTTATAAACATTTTTATGTATCTTAAACTCGGGAATTAAATTTGTTGTAAGAGATATCGTTGTTCTTGTCCGTTAATTGATTATGAAATCAATTGTTCCAAATTAGTTTTAAAACGTAGTTTTTACTTATCATTCCTCGAAAAGGAAACAAATACAGTGTTCAATTTCTCTTAGTATTAAACATTTATTTAGCCTAATTTTTTACATACAAAATATTAAATCTGTATTAGTTACCAAAACTTTATTTAACAGACACTTAATGTCAAACTTCAACATTTAATTACGGTAAAATTTTTTTAATTTACCTCAACTAGTGAAACTTCTCAACAAATGTCCATACCCAAAAACAATTAACAATATTACAACACTTAATCGATATACCATACCCTCAACACTAAACTTATTTCTAAAATATAATATTATTTTAATAAATTTCCCTAAAATTAATTAAAATATCTTATCCACAATTTAATATCCCAAAACAATTAACAATAACTTAAATTACGTCTTACGCAACAGGTAGTCGGTCCTTTGTACGGAATTTCATTTCCAGTATTCCCCGGTTCCGACGAGCGGCAACACAAAAACACGTATCCCACACGCATTCCTTCTGTCCACTTCACGCGACGTTGAGCGTGACGCACGTCGTGATTCACGTACGTAACATCTCAAGTCAATAAACTTTCTCTTCGTCCTTCGCCTTGGCACTGGCTGTCGATCACTTCATCTCTCTATGACGTCACTTGTTGCACCATACGATATTGGTCTTTGAAAATTTGAAATAAGAAAAATGATTTACAAAAAGTTAGGTTTAACTTGGTCTATTTAATTTTGTTTGTAAATTCTTAAACAAATTAATATTTTTTGAGCGTTGGATAGTGACAGTAACATTGATAATTTTAAAATGCCTTGATTAAAATAAAAAAATTTTATTAAATGAATTTTATATTAATTAAAAAATCATGGTTAGCGTTAAAGCAGTCATCAGTTTTTGGACTTTAGATTTTTTTTCGTTTTGTTTAGCTTTTTCCGATATTTGAAATACCAACGAGATTAGATTTGTAGGCCAAATTAAAAATATTGACTAAATATTTCATATCATACATAATATAATTTTTTAAATTTAGTATTGATCATTAATACAGTATTATTTAAGTGAGACGTTAGCCGTGGTTTATGGTAGCAGTGATAAATAATCAAATTAAGTCGTAATTAAAACTTAATTTCATAAAATACCATATATTAAATCCATATTAAGTACCTATTAAAAATTATACTTTATACTAAGATAATAATGTAATAATTATAATAATTTTATAGACTAATATTAACAAAATATTGTTGCAATTTACATTTACATCGGGGTAGCACCAATATTATAGCACGTGAATAAACATTACAGTGTGCCAATAAATAAATAAAATATGAAAATGCAATATCTCGTAAAAAAGTAAGTTGTTAAATTTTATTTACGACACACACGATTTGCAATAATGTCTGTTTCCATAAATTGAAATACAGTACAGTGAAAGGGGCTCGAGGTTGTATTGCTCATGCAATATATAGAACATGTTTCGTCATTTTGTACCATATATGCTGGCGACATGGATTTTATAATATATGTTATTTTAAATTTATCGGTCATATTTCTATACAAACAATTATTGAGAATTTTATTTCAACTTTTAGACTTTGGTTTGCGGGTTTAAAATGATTTTTGGTATATTAAAATTGTTATGGATATTTCATTTATAAAATAACTGGGTTAAGAATATAAATAGATGTAAATATAGGTGATGAGCAAATAAATATTGTGATTTTAAAATATGACTCAAATTTTGCGATAAATTAGTTCCGTTCCCTCTTTCATGGACCTGCAATGGATTTCCTTTTATGATAATACTTACGAAATTATTGTTTTAATGCTATATAGTTTTGTTTTTATCAAATGGTATCGGCCAGTTTGTTTGTCAATTTTTTTTAATTAACGTTAATTTAACTTAGGTATGTAAATAAGGTCGTAAACTTGTTTCAATTTCGTATGTGCAGTTTGTAATTATGCAAGAAAATTATGTAATTATGTAAAAAAATAAAATTACTACCCTCTTTATGCAGGTTGTAGTATTAAAATAAATTAGTCTATAGACCGCATAGGTTTTTTAAATATTTATATTTTATTTATTTTGAGCTGTAAAATTAAATATTTCTCATGCTGAATCCCTTTAAATAAAATCTCATTAAATTTAACACGACAAAATATTCTGAAATTTGATTTCTTATCAAAATAATTACCGGTACCCTCAAACATTTAAAAAAAATTCTATTTAAGTAATATCTGTGAACAATAAAATTAGATACAAAATTATCAACACAATTTCCAGTATAGTTACTATCGATGGTTACAACACCGTGATGGTCTAGTGGTAAATCGCGGAGCTTCGGTCCTTAAAGTCCCGGGTTCAAACTCCGCCAATCACCACATGATATCTGATACCCTAACTCTCTGGGTATAGTTTGAAGTATGAATAAAAAGAAGTATCAGTAACTCATCCAGTTATTTGTTAGTACAGACCCATGTGTTGTCCCGCTCGTGTCAGCTTCTTACCATCTTCACCATGTGGCCGAGCGTGTTAAGCTCTCGTGGCAGTTTTTTATCCCAAGGCCAAGTCCCATCTGTCCTCCAAATACTCAGCCTATTTACATTTTTATGGCCTTCTTGATGTAGGATGCACGCCCGGGTTCGGTTTTTTTGGTAGTTAGATTTTTTACTGAACAGAAGAAACTGGGTTCTTGACGCGTGTTTGAGTTATAAATTTAGTGGGGGCTTTATCATTTTTCGTAAATAAACATTTTGTCGGTTGGAAATCAAAATGTAAGTTTTTGGGGGCGATTTTTGTTGTGAGTGTGAATTGACAAAATGATCGGTAATTAATGAGCTGAGACGAACAATTAAAATAACACTTTTGAGACAACTAATAATACCTTCGAATTTAATTACACATCTTCTAGGCCTACACATCCAAAGAGTTTGTTTTTCGGAATTGCACAATTTTATGTTACATAAGTATAAACAGCAAATTTACTAAACTCTTGTGTCTGTAAAATATTTAATTGTGATCTTCACTCTAATAAGCTGTAAAAGTACTAAATTGGTCTCCTATTTGGGTAAAATACTGGGATAGAATGACGCGGTAAAGTCCTAACCGGATGTGGGAAGGTGACGAAATTGACCGGAAATAAAGGAAGATGACGGTGAGGTGAGGGATCTGACCTTGGAGGATCAACAACCTTGCAACCTCCGTGGAAAACCCGGGAATATCTCCCGCCAAAGCTGCCTATTGCGCGGGAAATACGGTTCCGTGATTTAATATGCTTATTATGTAATCGTGATGAAAAAATGTTGTAATATTCCAGTTTACGTGTGATCTCTGTAAAGTTTTTGTAAGAGCGATTTAGGTGTGACAAATAATTAACTTTAAACCACTTGATATTGGACATAACAGTACTTTAATGTTTTTTTATATAACGAAGGCAACATTATGCCTGAAGAAGAAGTTTTCGATTGACTATTTACTTAATATACTGTACTTGTATAGCTTTACACAATTCAATAATAATAGTATAGCCAAATCTTTTAAAAGTTAACAAAAACGCAAGTTTAGTGTTACAGTATTTAAATTGAATATGCGCCAGCAAGGTTTTTACGAGACAAAAACGACTTCAAATAAAAATGCTAGTAAAGTACATGATTAAACTACAAAAAAAAGAAACGTACAATATTATAAAATCAAACTAAATAAACTAAAAAAATACAAGTCGTCTATATTGGATAAAATGTCTTGTGATGATTACTTTGATTATATAGGCTACTATTTATAAACAACATTTTCAGTTTACTGCATGAAGAAGTTCAACTCAACTAAACATGCAAATCAGCTGAACAAAACAGTCCGACAGAATCCTATAAACAGTCGGTAGTAAACAGTGAACCGGTCCCAGAAACCGAGATAATTATAGCTTCCAACTGCTTTAAAATAGTAAACCGTTCAGGAATAAGAAAAATAAAAGCGTGGATGCGTGTAAGCGATGGAGTGGTTCGTACTTGTCCCGCCCGCGGCGCGGCGAGCGTTGACCCCGTCGCGTGGCCAGTCCGGCTATAAACAAAACATAACCTCTCCGCCACGCGTCCAGCGGCTACTGTTCCCGCCAACTGCATCAGCTGATTGCCAATTACCAACCTCGCAGTAAATAAAACCACAGCTGGGCGTACTATAAGAAATGCAGAGGATGTTTATAAAGTGGAATAGCTAGTGAGGCGATTGTTGTGTTATACCTCTTGATTGCTTGTAGAAAATTACGTGTTAGGAGCTTAATTAATTGTAATTGCTCTATCTACTACTACTACCACACTGTAGGTTATAACAAAATAGTAGAGCCTAAACAAAATATGTTTAAGTCTTTTGAATCTCTAGTGGATTGAATTTGGTCGATTGCTGCATATTCCCACACAAGCGAGAAGCGACAACCTTGCATCCTCTTTGAAAACCTCGGGAATATTTCTGGCCCAACAGACAACAGTAGGTAATACTGTGCCATGATTGACTATGATGTATTATATGGATATGTAGATTTTTTAAGTTTTCTACCGCTTAGCCACAAGTAGGCTTACAAGAAAATAGTTCTTTCAATCAATATAGGCTTTTAGTTGGATGATCACACCATTTTGATCCGAGAATGAATTTTATAACGCTAGGAACACCAAAATAATCCTAATCGAATGATTTTGATCGGTTTATCCTGAAAGATCGCGGTTTCACTCTAATAATTTTCCAAGATTCCCTCAAGGCCGAGCTCCTGCTCCAGTAATTGCAGCCTCTTGAAACGGTAGAAGCACCAAACTTCCCGAGCGGTTATAAGTTTTATCGGATTTCTCCTGATGATTGCGGATCAGATCTCGGTGTTTCCAAGATTTCCCTCATGGTCGTGCTCCAGTAATTGCAGCCTGTGCAAGAGTTAACGCGGTGTGGACAGAATGCAACTACTTCCTTGTCCGTCAAGGTCGGTGTTGGGCAAGAATCGCGTCACGGCCTCATGGTTACTTCATTGCCACGCCATCTTGTTTTCATTCTGTCACTATCTTGCTTGGATGTGGATTAACTACTGTACTACACGTCCAAGGATGTAGGATGACTGAATTGACTTTTCGAAGTTTCTTCGATTTCTAAAATCACTTCATGTAGAAATTCAAAGACATCAATGAAAAAGTGTTTAATCCGTTTCCATTGTAAAAACCCTGACAAACGTCAGCAAGTAGGGCACAAAAGACGTCGTAAATCACGAAGGATGGAAAGGGAGCCAGTGAAAGGGACGAAGCACCTGTTCTGAGGTTGGCAATTGTGACGCAAACGAACAGGTCTGGTCCCAAGATCGATCCTTGGGGCACACCTGTATCTTCTACCTGTTCGAACAGGTTGCAGCGTGCAAGGGTCCAACAGGTGTTTCGCCGTCAAAACAACCATCTGACTGCCCCGAAGCGGTTTAGCGAGCAAAAACTCTAGCGGGGTGCTCCCTTCCACCGATTCACCTTACGGTCGAAACAGATTTTTCATAATGGTCTTTCTTTTCCTATGACAGAATTGGGTATTGAAGTGTTCTCTTTGGGTTTGAAAGGGCTGGGTTTTGGTGGGTTTTAACTGTTTTCTCTATTACGTAGTGAAGAGTTATGGTATGCTCAACTACAATATATTTTCTACAAAAACGACTATTATTTTGTATATATTTAAGAGTCTCATGGGTTCAGCATAGTGCAATATCATCCATTCAGAAAGCTTTGCGTATACACAACGTTAACTCAATAATCATAACAAGGAGAAAAATTATAAAGCTCTTGATAAATGTGTCTCTTAAAAAATAATCACAGAAAGTTTTGTGCTAGGAGTTCTCTATAGTATAGATAACTCAGACACGCGCCAGCTATAGGATGTCCTGTTTCTGATAAGATAGGCCTGGCCGACATAGCTTGCCATTTATCTTGTCACCAAGTGAGTTCTATGATTAATTGCAATTTTGGTAGTAACATTTACGTCGCTAATTCTAGAGTCTAGACGATCGAGAATCTTATCACAAAGCTATTCAAGGCTGTGCCTATCCAAATATTTAGAAGAAATCCTTTTGAGTTCCACTGAGAAATTTAGGGTTGACTAAAGATCAAACACAATCCTACGCCTATCACATAAATTCTAAATCACCTGATCTAAACCCCAGTCAGGTACGAGGTACGGTTGCTAATGGTCATTTTGTTGTTGCAGACGAAGGTCGAGAGGGGGAGACGGCGCCGAGCAGGTCTCGACATGATGATGACGTCACTCCTAGACGCCACCGTCTAGACTCCAACCTGCCCGAGTCGAGCACCCTCGACTGCCAATGTCTCTGTCAGAGCTCCAGGAGACGACAGCGGCGTAGGCGACGATGCTGTCCGAACCAAGAACAAAGTCACCAGAGCCAGAACTCCACGACGTCTCTCGCTCAAGCTCAAGTGTCGACGAGGTTGGCGTCGTCCAGGCGGGAAGACTGGCTGATGGTGGGGGAGCAACTGAGAAGGATCGCGGAGGAGTTCAAGACGGCGTCTTTGAGGAAAGAAGAGGTGAGTTTGGAATACTACTTGAAGAACGTAGTTTCTAGACATTGAAAAATTACTGCTCTTGTCAATACCATAGGATTTTAACATTTTCATGCCCTGATATTTTTTTGGGACAATTATAATTATAAAGCAGTTTAATTTTTATAGGAGTAATTTTTATACAAAACCAAGTTGTGCTGTGCGCTTTCATCCTAATGGACAGTATAAATCTTCATCAGTGTAAATATGGTAGTTTGTACGTTGTATTCCCGATTCGACCCGTCTACAGGAATATGCATATTTTACCCATGTAATTTTTCTACAACAACGCATAACAGTGATCTTAGCCTTGCATAATCATTTACCAACACAATACAAATCGCCTATCACGATCTATTTGAAATTCGTTCCGTTGCAAACCTATAGGAATACAATAGAGCAATCCCACCCTAAACGGCTTCAAAACTAATTTCCGCAAAAAATCGAGAACCGACTTGCGAGAGGGTGGATGTATTTACTGCGAAACGAGCATTAGTTAGTGCAATCGGTGACACGAGACGTTTTAGTTGGCGGGTCAACACATATGTCGGGGTGGTTTGCACCCTGGGCAATCACATTAAAAGCTACCCAATCAGGCCAAGGGCTCCCAATTTGTTCCGGCACCGTGGGCCTTTCACAACGGCTCTCGTTTTAATCGTAACTGTCACGTTTGACAGTCCCTCCATTCTTTTGTCTTTCTTTTCTTATCCCTTCACCCGCACCCTCGCCCAATTTGGCCCCTTTATTTTACCTTTTTGTTCCGTTTAGCCGCTGGTGTCATCATTGTCTTTTGTCGAATCCAATCTGGAAGTGCTGAATCGAGCGCATTCTTGGGGGAGCCAATTGCGGGGATGGAATAGGATACGGGTATTTAAGGAAGTTGTCAAGTTGTCACAACATATGCGTGTTTTACCCTATCTGCCACGAGTGTCTTCTCTAATTGACTCTGGGTCACTCGAGATCGACCTCGTGGTAATTCGCGAGAGCTTATCTTTCTATTTGGTTAGCTCCACTTGCTTTCTTGCTCGGCTCATTGCCTTCAATTGGTCTAAGAGCTAAGGACAATGGCTACAACTACGCCTCGCCAGATGGCAAGTCGGTTTTTACAACCTCTGGTTTCATCTCGTAAAACGGACAATTACATACTAAATGTTCAATCCGCCTTTTTGCCTACGAGTCCATTCAGTATCCACGAGCTAGGAAAGAAAACAACTTTGTTTTTCTGTTTGTTGATTGTTTGCTGCGTTTTTGCTTTTTCCACTTTTATAACTTCTTTAACTGTTTAGAAGAAACCACTTGTTGGGGTTTTTTACCACAGGTTTTGCGTAGAGTCTCAATTTAGAAACGAGTAGTAATTCTTTTAAGACAATCCGTGTGTTTGTTCAGTTTATCATATTTTATATGAACACAACTTTTTCAAAATGTGTTGTATGGAAGTAGATTTGTACCGAAACTAAGAAGCAAGTTCTATAGTTTAGAATGATACATGATTTCGTAACCGGAGTTTTACAACACTCTAATCCTAATGCATACGCCCTTAAAGAAGAAATATCCTTTATCATCTCATTAGGCTGTAGTTATACAAGTAATCTATACATGAAGTGTTTTTTAAAGAGATGGTTTTTAAAATTGATGGTTACATTTGTTATCAGGTGTTTCCGAAATGAAAACATTGACAGGCTTTTTCCCTAAAACCGTTTCTTTCTCTGAGTATATCCAGAATGAAAATTTTTCGCAACATTTATATAACTCAAATAACTGACAATTCCGAAAACTGACAGTTCTTTTCTCTAATTATTTCCAAAATGATATTAGTCCTATTGACAGTTCCTTTCTTTTTTGTGTTTCTGTCTGATCCCTCTGACAGTTTCTGTATCTGTTTCAGTATCCCAAGCAGGAGAGGCAGGATCTACAGCTGGAAGTGAAGACTTCAGGGTTGTTCTCGCTCCTGGTTCCTTCCCACTTCCGTCACTCCCTGCTGACCACGGTGATCCTACTGGTCGGATGGAGGATGCTGGTGCGGGCGCGATAACTCCTCAACCAACCAACCAAGCTCCAAGTTCCAAACAGTAGTTCACTAGAACACTTAGTCGTTGAGACAATCTCGTCTGTCCTAGTATGTAATAATTGTTCCAAAGATGGCCAAACCATTAAATCAAACTCTGATCTCACAGACTAGGGGTAGTAATGTAAAGTTTTGTTCATATGTATAGTTGTAATTAGTTTCTTTCTTTCTTTATTTTTGTTTTGTAGAGGCCCAAGGGTTACTCTGATAGTTTTCACATGATCTCTGGAAGTAGAGTGGACACGGCCTAAAGGCTGATAGTCCACTGGGCTGTACATAGCATTGAGTGTTTACATCGAGATGGTTATGTAATTGTAATTATATAAATATTGTTAGCTTAAAAAGCTGCCCAATGTGGATTCTTGTCTTTCAAAAGGTTCAGTTCGAACCTGTAGTTTAATCTAGGTTAGTTTACGCTAAGATGCAATATGAAAGTTGATAATTTTGTAAGAATATTTTATCGTGTTCATATATCATCGTTTGCGATGTGTTTCGATAGTTTTGTATTCCATTGTCCAATTGTAGTTTCAAAAGCACCAGTGTACGTGTCTTACAGTTCAATTCCCGTCGTCTTTCAATATACACGTTGTTGCCATTTTTAAATGTTACAATTTATAAAGACATGACATATTTTAGCGATTTTTATATACAAAAAATGATTTTTTGGTGTTGATTTCTAACAGATTTTGTTACGATTATTTTTGTAAAGGGTCCAAGGCAAGCGTACTGGTTATGACCATTGATTGTATATGTATAGCAGTGTATATAGCGCTTGTTGTGTATATTGAGCTGTATTGTGGTTCGGTCGTCCCGCCAATGGGACGACTCCGTCAAAGCGTTACTGTGATGTTATCTGGTGACATAAGTATGATCTCAACCTACCCCTAGTCAGTAGTGTTCGTAGACTAGAGGATAGGATTTTAAGCGTGTTCATGTATTTTTATATCGTTTGCACAATCATATTTGAAGGCCTATAAGAATTGTGATGAGAATTCGGCTCAGAAAATTTGAATTTTGTACATTTATTTTGTAATTTATTTGCTACACAATATATGTAATCATTTTGAGGTTATGTTTTGTTCTGGAAGATTTTTGATTGTACAAAATGGTGGCCTTGGTTTTGTGAAACATAACCTCAACATTTTGATCATTTGACAGTTGTCGCTTGTTTTTCTACTATAGATATCATCAGTTAAGCCCCAAGTGCTTGCTATCTTTGCTACCACAGGTCTTTCAATTTTGTACAGTTTTTCACTTTTGTATGTAGTAAAAGTTATTATTATTACAACGATTATGAATGATGACATTTTGCATTATTTCAATATGTGTAAAAATAAATGCTGATTTATTTCATAACTGTCTATTTATGTGTTTACCTATGTAGTCTTAAGAGGTGAATCTAGTCAAACTAAGTAAAATGTACATTCCCATTAAAAATATATAAAATATGCAATAAAAAGCGTAATGCTTTCACTGACTACATCTAGTCAAAGAGTTATATTTAACTTAACTATTGAATCTAATATGTTAAACATATGAGAATTTGGAATTTTATCCAGTCCAGAAATCCGTTCCGTGAAGGTTATAAATGTATTATCAACATAATTTTTTATGTAATATTAGTATTGGTATGATACCCAAAGAAAGTTCAGTAAGATTGAGATCAATTCCGTCCATCATAAGGACATCCAGCCTGGTAGAAAACATATCTCTGTAGTATGTTGGGAAGTAAGTGCTCTAGATTAAATTATTAGCCATAGGCTACATGTGCTTTCTCTTCATACAGCTTGGGTAGTGTTTTCTAGGTAGCCAAATAGAAATAGTGCTCGCCTTCAATTCTATAGATTGTTGATTTGATCCCAAATAAGAAAGAATATCAACCTATGTTCCATTTATGGAATACTAATTACAAAGCCAGAGACTTGACATCTCCCTAAAAAAAATTCAATACAAATGGCATAGAAACACAACAACAAAAATAATAGACAACCCATTCTAGGAATCTGATTTGACCATGCCTTTAACATCTCATTACCTAATACATCTTAAATATAGAAACATGGGTCAGTAATCAGTTTAGGCGATTGGAAATCAGTAACCTAATTCCAGACGCCACAGGTCTGGTATCCAGTAAAGCTAATCGTCAGGGCCTTTCCAGATTATATCAAATAGCGAAACAGGGGCAGCCACAATAGAATGTAAATATTGGTATCTCCATTAGAAAATTGACCATTTTAATAACTAACAATAAATATCACAATTATAACCATTAAAAACAGAAAATGAAGATTCATAGGGATTAACATGATTAAACACACATCCTAAGGATTTATAATACTTTTGAATGATTGAAGGCAATTTTAAGGCGTTTACACATTAGGCAACGTGTTTTTGAGTTCATGTTCTATTTTCGCCTGTCACAATAGACCAATGTGTAACTAATGTGACTTATCATCTACATGATGATATAAAGACAGTGATATAGTACCTTTATTGTAGGTATATGGGCAAGCCAATGGCGACTCCAGTTATAAAATAGTAGAGTAGACTGGTTTCGAACCAGCATCCTTTGGTCCAAGACGCTAACATTAAGAGAACATATTCGAACAAGCTGTAAAGTATTGATCAATTGCATCAATACTGTAAACTATCTTACAATAACGTTACAAAAGCTACGTTACTACGTGTTATCTCATTGTCAACCAAAGACAAAGCGTGTGACCTAAATGAACAGTTTTACCTCGTGTACAATGTACGAGGCTATTAACCAAACGATTATGTAAATGAAAACTGTAAATGATCCTAGTCCCACCGGCGCCTCTCCTTTTGACGAATATTCCAATTTAAATTCGCAATTTTGGGAATTGAGTTGTCATGCATATGCTAATAAATTGCCAAACTAATATGGTGATGTTTTTAATATTTCCTGTGAGATGGCCTCAAGTTAGGGTTTTTGAGGACTGAGAGAACTCTTGGCTCAAGTCTGAATTGAAATTAAAAAAAAATTCAGCCTTGTATTATTACAGATTTTACATGTTCATCATAATGTTAGCCAACAGCATTCATTTATTTAGCTGCTAGTTTAAATTAGATAGCTTAGTTAAGTTCGCCGTTTTTTGTAAGAAGCCGGTTCTTCTGTTTTGGTGACGTGGGTTTGAATCCAGTAAATGCGTAAGGACTTTGGTATGACAACGACGTAGTTTGAAGCAGTAGATCCACACTTCGTGACAAAAAATATATGCCTCGTGGACAAGAAAAACTGTAGGTCAAAAATGTCATTCTAAAATAAACCATAAATAATTTATTTCTTAACTTAATTGTAATAATAGTAAAGATTTTTTTATTTTACCTACCAGTGCTTTGCCAATCAATAAAAAATTGTTTACCATACTCTAAAATGCATAAACAGAATATGCATAAGAACCGTAGCTGTTCTTGAGATATCTTTTAGGCGTCTCTACTTTATATGAGCTGACTTTTAACCTTACTTAATGACCTAATAACTATGCTGTTTTTTCTAGCTATTTAGTAAAAAGTGTTCATATTACTAGCTTATAGCATGATGCATCCAGCTACTTTATAATTATGAATATTATCTTATGAAGTTGTAGTCTACCTAATAACGGTGTACAAGTGTACAAATACTTTTAAGAAAATGTCGAAATAAAAATATGTCATACAAACTACTACCGTGTATAATAATAACAAAATCGTTAATACTTAATGATATTGCAAACTATTATTTTGAATGTACTCCTACATTATAGAAATTAGATTTTAAAATAGTATTTGCAGTATGTGCAACTATGATGAAATCTGACATAAGTAACTTCTAACAGTTTTAAAATTCCTTTATCTTTACACAATAATTAAAGTAATTTGACAAAATACTATGTGCGCGTAATTTAGTTAACTATGCCTGTCAACCGCCTCACGCTACCCGGCAAGCAGGGCTGTATAGTGGGAAGCTGTACACGTTTTGCAGGGAAACAAAACTCCTCTATTTCTTCTTGTTTAAAAGACATTATCTATTCTCTTAATGTATCACGAATATGCCATGGAATAATAACAACAAAATCTAATGCAAAATATAAAAAAAAAACATGTTTAGGAATAATGATTTTGTTTAAGTTGATAAAAGTGTTAACTGTAATATTATTGGTTTAATACAATAGATGTAACGACGTAACTTTAAATGCTGGGAGCAAGTTGGTCTAGTTGTAGTGGTAAAGTGCGGGACTTTACCTGAGAAACCGGGTTTAAATCTTGCCGATTGCCAATGTACATCTAACTAATAATGACGTCCTAGGCCAAGCCTGAATTATACATAAACAATCACGGGCTAGATTATAGCATCCTAGGAAAAAAATATTTACTTATTTACTTATTACTTATTGTAAATAAGAAATCCCATAACAACCAGAGTTGTGATGTCATATAACAGATTCATTCTAGTTTTTTTGCTTGAACAAAATTATCTCGACCAACAGTTTTCATTTTGTGTTCAATAACTTTTTGAAAAGCTTTCCAAGATGGTGATACTTTACAGATATAATAAAAGACACGTCTTAGGCCTACATTCGTTTGTGGAAAAAAACACGGAGTAAAAACTTATTTAGATTCACTTGGTATTCTACGCTTCAATTTTACCACAATTCTACAAAATAATTCTACGTAAAATACATTAAAACATGGACCCACAATTAAACTTTTCATTGTCCCACCCAAATACAAACAAACAAAAACAACGTACATTTTCACTAAACAACCGCGTATAACATACCAACAGTCCCTTTAACGCTATCCATAATAAAAAGTCGTCAACAATTAATCACATTTCACTCACCACAGTAATCTAAGACCGTCGATTTCTCACGCCGCTTACCCTGTCATCCCCATGTACACCCGCGTCACCAGATGATCCACCCAGGGTCCCAGGGGAGGTCGGCCACCGGCGCAGTGATGGATGGGAAGGGTTAGGGAACGACGTCAATATGGAAATGCCTCTGGTGATTAATGTGCTGGTAATTATCGAGTCACCGAATTATCGAATACTCGTATCGTATCGCTATTGTTTCGAGGGAAGTCTTCAATACAGAGACATTTTCCCACCTGAGAGATATTTTTTTCTGGATTGGTGGAGTTACAGGGTGGGTTTGGAACCACCAAGTAAAGGTTTGTATAGCTGAAATCTAATGTTGAATGAGATCATTTGAATCTATAAGTCTTTAAGGGAGAAGTCTTGCGATCTACAGTATACACTACACGAGCAACACCCATAGGCAATGGATACAGACCCCTATTTATACAGGGTGTTCAAAAAAGGTTGGGGCATATTTTACCTAGTGATTTCTTTGGCGAAATTAAAGAGAAAATTACGTATATTTTTTCCCCCAAAATCACTTCGTTAACCAGATATCCGCTATTTTGCATTTTTTACATAAACATTTTTATCTTTGGACTTTTTCAACCAATCCTTATAAAGCTTGGATCATATTTTATTATTTGATAAATATGCTAAACAGTAACTTGGCTTATGTATGATAAGGTAGAAGAGACCCATGTAAAAAAAAATCATCTTGATTCAACTTAAAATTTCACAATGGCGGCCATTTTGATTGTTAAACTTAAATTACTCAAAAACGGCTGAGTTTATTAAAAAACGTCTAGAAAACTTTTATTTAGCATTTTTAATTCCCTATCAGACGATACCAAGTTCAAAAAGATAGAATAAGAAATAGCTGAAATATTACGATTTTTAGTTGAGACCTGACCCCTTAGCTTCTGCCTTATTCTACGCCATTTTACAACAAAAAATCGTAATACGTAAAAATCTTAATAATAGTGTGTATATGTATTATAGCTAATTAATAACACCACAGGATGATAACAGCATTTTTCTATTACGATTGGTAAAAAGGTGTTAACGACACAGTGGGACCTGAAATCTGCTCGTCCTCAGGGGTTAAAGTATCTTAAACATAAAAAGATTGGCAAGAACTCAGCCTAAGTAAAAATAGAATATTTTTTCATAACAAAAAATATAGTTTACCACATGGGGAGCGAGGGTTAAAAGGTCATATTGCATCATTAATTAATAAAAACAAAGCTAGAAAAGGGAATACATTTTTTAAAGATAACCTCTCAAAACGACTTTCAGCTTGTTTTAAATTCTGCTAATGCAAATAAGTTGTTGTTTCGTAAGCGATTAGATTATTTCGTCTATTAGGTCTACGATTGTGTTATTATACCATCGATATGTCGAGCGATCAACAAAAATAGGCCCTTATCAATAGGGACCTTACATAATAAATCAATCAATAAATAATTTCGATTGATACGATTGCCACAACCAAAATTTACAACTTTTTACAACAGCTAATCTTTACTCCTTACCATGGTATCCTAAATATTCATAGTTAAAAAATATCATAAACATAAAAATTATTTTTACAAATTAATTTATGAAACTTTTCCTTGTAGATTTTTTATACGAGGTCGCACAACTAAATGTTTGATATAAAATTTGGGGTGCATAGTTTACTCTTTAAAATTATACATAGTTATTAACAGTTTGTTTGCATATAGCGGTTATGGATAGTACAGTATATTGATTTTACAGGACTCTGGCTTTTTTGTGCACCGCAACATTGAAAAAAAAAATACGTATACAGGGTGATTGATATAAGTGTGCCAGCCGTTTTATCCGAACACTATAAGAGATATCAAAAAAAGCTAAATGGAAAGTGTCTTGGATTTTTTATTTAAAAAATTGTAGTCAAGTTGAAAAACTTATTTTGGCGCCATTTTTCCAATATGGCCACCAACTTTGATTTTTCTTACAAGACAAATTTTATTCTTGTGATTTTTTCATAAACCTAACCGTTTCAATGATAATAATGGTTAAAGTTTTGAAATTTCAGCATGAAAAAGAGTTCGAGTTTCGAAGAGCCACCATCTGAATTAGCCACCTTTTAATTAGCCACCTTTTAATTAGCCACCATCTAAATTAGCCACTTTTTAATTAGCAACCATCTAAATTAGCCACTTTTTAATTAGTCACCTTTTAATTAGCCACCATCTGAATTAGCCACTTTTTACTTAGCCACCATCTAAATTAGCCACTTTTGAATTAGTCACCTTTTAATTAGCCACCATCTGAATTAGTCACTTTTAAATTAGTCACCATCTAAATTAGCCACTTTTTAATTAGTCACCTTTTATTTAGCCGCCATCTGAATTAGTCACTTTTAAATTAGTCACCATCTGAATTAGCCACCTTTTAATAAGCCACCATCTAATTAAGCCACTTTTTCATTAGTCACCGCTTAATTAACCACCATCTGAATTAGCCACTTTTTAATTAGCCACCATCTAAATTAGCCACTTTTTAACTAGCCACCTTTAAATAAGCCACCATCTGAATTGGCCAGTTTTAAATTAGCAACTATCTTAATTAGCAACTTTTTAATTAGTCACCTTTTAATTAGCCACCGTCTGAATTAGCCACCTTTTAATTAGCCACCATCTAAATTACTCTTTAAATTTTAAACAGGTGGCTAATTAAAAAGTGGCTAATTAAGATGGTGGCTAATTAAAAGGTGACTTATTAAAAAGTGGCTAATTTAGATGGTGGCTAATTTAAAAGTGGCTAATTCAGATGGTGGCTAATTAAAAAGTGGCTAATTCAGATGGTGGTTAATTAAAAGGTGGCTAATTAAAAAGTGGCTTATTCAGATAGTGGCTAGTTAAAAGGTGGCTAGTTAAAAAGTGGCTAATTCAAATGGTGGTTAATTAAAATGTGGCTAATTAAAAAGTGGCTTATTCAGATAGTGGCTAATTAAAAGGTGGCTAATTAAAAAGTGGCTAATTAAAAAGTGGCTAATTAAGATGGTGGCTAATTAAAAAGTGGCTAATTTAGATGGTGGCTAATTCAGACGGTGGCTAATTAAAAGGTGACTAATTAAAAAGTGGCTAATTTAGATGGTGGCTAATTAAAAGGTGGCTAATTCAGACGGTGGCTAATCAAAAGGTGGCTAATTAAAAAGTGGCTAGTTAAAAAGTGGCTAATTCAGATGGTGGCTAATTAAAATATGAATAGTTAAAAAGTGGCTAATTCAGATGGTGACTAAATTAAAAGTGACTAATTCAGATGGCGGCTTAATAAAAGGTGACTAATTAAAAAGTGGTTAATTCAGATGGTGACTATTTTAAAGGTGACTAATCAAAAAGTGGCTTATTCAGATAGTGGCTAATTAAAAGGTGGCTAATTAAAAAGTGGCTAATTCAGATGGTGGTTAATTAAAAGGTGGCTAATTAAAAAGTGGCTAATTCAGATGGTGGTTAATTAAAAGGTGGCTAATTAAAAAGTGGCTTAATCAGCTAGTGGCTAATTAAAAGGTAAATAATTAAAAAGTGGCTAATTCAGATGGTGGCTAATTAAAAGGTGGCTAATTAAAAAGTGACTAATTTAGATGGTGGCTAATTAAAAGGTGTCTAATTAAAAAGTGGCTAATTCAGATGGTGGCTAATTAAAAGGTGGCTAATTAAAAAGTGGCTTATTAAGATGGTGGATATTTAAAAAGTGGCTAATTCAGGCGGTGGCTAATTAAAAGGTGACTAATTAAAAAGTGGCTAATTCAGATGGTGGCTAATTAAAAGGTGTCTAATTAAAAAGTGGCTAATTCAGATGGTGGCTAATTAAAAGGTGGCTAATTAAAAAGTGGCTTATTAAGATGGTGGCTATTTAAAAAGTGGCTAATTTAGATGGTGGCTTATTAAGATGGTGGCTATTTAAAAAGTGGCTAATTCAGATGATGGCTAATTAAAAGGTGACTAATTAAAAGGTGGCTAATTCAGACGGTGGCTAATTAAAAGGTGACTAATTAAAAAGTGGCTAATTCAGATGGTGGCTAATTAAAAGGTGGCTAATTAAAAAGTGACTAATTTAGATGGTGGCTAATTAAAACGTGGCTAATTCAGATGGTGGCTAATTAAAATGTGGCTAATTAAAAGGTGGCTAATTAAAAGGTGGCTAATTCAGATGGTGGCTAATTAAAAGGTGGCTAATTAAAAGGTGGCTAATTCAGACGGTGGCTAATTAAAAGGTGACTAATTAAAAAGTGGCTAATTCAGATGTTGGTCAATTAAAAGGTGGCTAATTAAAAGTGGCTTATTCAGATAGTGGCTAATTAAAAGGTGGCTAATTCAGACGGTGGCTAATTAAAAGGTGGCTAATTCAGACGGTGGCTAATTAAAAGGTGGCTAATTAAGATGGTTGCTAATTAAAAAGTGGCTAATTTAGATGGTGGCTAATTAAAAAGTGGCTAATAAAAAAGTGGCTAATTCAGATGGTGGCTAATTAAAATATGAATAATTAAAAAGTAGCTAATTCAGATGGTGGCTAATTAAAAGATGACTAATTAAAAAGTGGTTAATTCAGATGGTGGCTAATTTAAAGGTGACTAATTAAAAAGTGGCTAATTCAGATGGTGGTTAATTAAAAGGTGGCTAATTAAAAAGTGGCTAATTTAGATGGTTGCTAATTAAAAAGTGGCTAATTTAGATAGTGTTAAATTAAAATGTGGCTAATTCAGACGGTGGCTAATGAAGACGCTGACTTATTTAAAAGTGGCTAATTCAGATAGTGGCTAATTAAAAGGTGAGTTATTAAAAAGTGGCTAATTTAGATGGTGGTTAATTAAAAAGTGACTAATGAAACAGTGGCTAATTAAGATGGTGGCTAATTAAGATGGTGGCTAATTAAAAAGTGGCTAATTAACAGGTGACTAATTAAAAAGTGGCTAATTTAGATGGTTGCTAATTAAAAAGGGGCTAATTCAGATAGTGACTAATTTAAAAGTGGCCAATTCAGATGGTGGCTAATTAAAAGGTGACTTATTAAAAAGTGGCTAATTTAGATGGTGGCTTATTAAAAAGTGGCTACTTAAAAAGTGGCTAATTTAGATAGTTGCTTATTAAAAGATGACTAAATTAAAAGTGACTAATTTAAATGGTGGCTATTTTAGATGGTGGGTAATTAAAAGGCGACTAATTAAAAAGTGAATAATTTAGATGGTGGCTAATTAAAAAGTGGCTAATTTAGATGATTGCATATTAAAAAGTGGCTAATTTAGATGGTTGCTAATTAAAAAGTGGCTAATTTAGATGGTGGCTAATTAAAAAGTGGCTATTTCAGATGGTGGTTAATTATAAGGTAAATAATTAAAAAGTGGCTAATTTAGATGGTCGCTAATTAATAAGTGGCTAATTCAGACGGTGGCTAATTAAGATGCTGACTTATTAAAAAGTGGTTAATTCAGATGGTGGCTAATTAAAATGTGACTTATTAAAAAGTGGCTAATTTAGATGGTGGTTAATTAAAAAATGGCTAGTTAAAAAGTGACTAATTCAGATGGTGGCTAATTAAAAGGTGGCTAATTTAGACGGTGGTTAATTAAAAGGTGACTAATGAAACAGTGGCTAATTAAGATGGTGGCTAATTAAAAAGTGGCTAACTAACAGTTGACTAATTAAAAAGTGTTTAATTTAGATGGTTGCTAATTAAAAAGTGGCTAATTCATATGGTGACTAATTTAAAAGTGGCCAATTCAGATGGCGGCTAATTAAAAGGTGGACAATTAAAAAGTGGCTATTTAAAAAGTGGCTAATTTAGATAGTTGCTAATTAAAAGATAACTAATTAAAAAGTGGCTAATTTAAATAAAAACTAAACTAAATAAAAATGGTGGCTAGTTAAAATGTGGCTAATTCAGATGGTGGCTAATTAAAAGGTGACTTATTAAAAAGTGGCTAATTTAAATGGTGGCTAATTAAAAGGTGGCTAATTCAGATGGTGGCTAATTCAGATGGTGGCTAATTAAAAGGTGACTAATTAAAAATTGGCTAATTAAGATAGTAACTAATTTAAAAGTGGCCAATTCAGATGGTGGCTAATTAAAAGGTGACTAATTATAAAGTGGCTAATTTAGATGGTGGCTAATTAAAAAGTGGCTAATTCAGATGGTGGTTAATGAAAAGGTGACTATTGAAAAAGTGGCTAATTTAGATGGTGGCTTATTAAAAGGTGGCTAATTAAAAAGTGGTTAATTTAGATGAAGACTAATTTAAAAGTGACTAATTTAGATGGTGGCTAATTAAAAGGTGACTAATAAAAAAATGGCTAATTTAGATGGTGACTAATTTAAAAGTGACTAATTCAGATGGTGGCTAATTAAAAGGTGACTAATTAAAAAGTGGCTAATTTAGATGGTGACTAATTTAAAAGTGACTAATTCAGATGGTGGCTAATTAAAAGGTGACTAATTAAAAAGTGGCTAATTTAGATGGTTGCTAATTAAAAAGTGGCTAATTTAGATGGTGGCTAATTAAAAGCTGGCTAATTCAGATGGTGGCTCTTCGAAACTCGAACTCTTTTTCATGCCGAAATTTCAAAACTTTAACCATTATTATCATTGAAACGGTTAGGTTTATGAAAAAAATCACAAGAATAAAATTTGTCTTGTAAGAAAAATCAAAGTTGTTGGCCATATTGGAAAAATGGCGCTAAAATAAGTTTTTCAACTTCACTACAATTTTTTAAATAAAAAATCCAAGACACTTTCCATTTAACTTTTTTTGATATCTCTTATAGTTGTCGAATAAAACGGCTGGCACACTTATATCAATCACCCAGTATACGTATTTTTTTTTCAATGTTGCGGTGCACAAAAAAGCCAGAGTCCTGTAAAACCAATATACTGTACTATCCATAACCACTATATGCAAACAAACTGTTAATAACTATGTATAATTTTAAAGAGTAAACTATGCACCCCAAATTTTATATCAAACATTTAGTTGTGCGACCTCGTGTAAAAAATCTACAAGGAAAAGTTTCATAAATTAATCCGTAAAAATCATTTTTATGTTTATGATATTTTTTAACTATGAATATTTAGGATACCATGGTAAATACACTTTTTGTAGGATATCGTAACGCAAAATGATTAATAAAAGATTGCGTTATTATCCTTACCCGTTTTAAAGTTATAGCTTAATTTTTAAGAGACTGTAAATTTATCTAATAAGGAGGGGGGGGGGGTAGAGGGAGGTAAAGCACAAGGGGGTAGGAGTGGGGACTTTTGGGAAAATGCTCATCTCAACATGGTCTAACAGCATAGAAAAATGCAGCTTTCCCATAGTTACTTACAACATCAAACTTATATTGACTGTGGGCTACGTACCATCCATGCGCGCCTCGATACTACCACGAATTTTCCACGTTTACTCTTACGTAATTAAACGTAGCTGTGTTGTTTTTGCACAGATTTGCTTAAAATTTGTGTTTTTGTACTATTTGTTTTTCTAACCATAAATCTTCTGTAACATGTCTTAAACGCGTACAATATTTCCAATATTTGATTTTAAAGTAGTTTTAAATTTTAATTTTTGCAATAAAAGTCGATTGATGCCTAAAGCATAAGAGATAGAAGAAAGGTTGTTATAACCTTTTTGAAGGACAATATATTTAGGCGTTGATAGACGCTTAAACCACCTTTATATCATTAACCGTTTGAGAGTTAGACGTGGAAACGTAAACCGATGACCCGCGCAACTTCCCCCCCTCCCCCCGAGTTGTGACCACCCTAGAAATGCGACATCATCGATTTTTTTCATCTACTAGATGACCCCAACAATAATCAAAAGTCAAATTTTGTCAGACTTTCAGTGCATATTCAACCCGTTTAGCGCCTGGACCTAGTGGTCTGTAATCTTTGCCATACGTTGATAAATTATAATTTTAGATTCCTTCATATGCAGATAATACAGATTAAATACAGATTTTCTCGTATTTAATATTATTGAGATTATTTTAAAATTCAAAATAGTTTGTAAACTGCAAAATCTAATTATTCGTAGCAAACATAGCTGGAATTACAACTTAATTAGAGTAACTCTAACATACATAAATAAATCATAAATAAATCATTTATTTGGCCAGATTTACATGAATGCATTGGCTAAGTCAATATAATATACTTGTAATATACTCTTCCATATTACAAAAATCTACGTTAAGAGTCTTCCGTAGTGGAAGCCATGTTGGATTTCTTCCCCGTAAGAACAATGTTAACTTTGGGTCCAAATATCTCATCAGCAAATTGTCATATAATTATGGATAAGGAGTTAAATTTAAGGAATTGCGGTCCTCTAGAGATTGACATTTTTTATTTCACAATTTTTAATTTTTATAATGAATAATTGATTATTAATTAGCTTAAAATTAAGCTAATTATTGAAAGGAAATTAAAATGGATTTTCGAAATTCAAAAACCTCAGTCACGAGTCTATTATGTTAAAAATACAAATTATAAATTTCAAAGCTATATCTTAACAAATAACGCCGTTACGTGTCCACAAATGATGCAATGTTTAACATTGTTCTTATGGGGAAGAAATCCAACATGGCTTCCACTACGGAAGACTCTTAACTGGACCTGATGATGAATTTACTAGTTTTCGTAGCACTGAGGATTATTCAGTGGTTTAGTTCTAACTGCATATAAAAACTTAGAACCGCAGTCGAAACCACAGTGGTTTTGTGGTTTAAACGTAGGCCACTTAGCAACAAATTGAATTTCAAATAGAGGCCAACCGTTTCTTCTGGCTGAGGAGATAATGTTATGTAATAAAATTACATTACTTAAATATTTAATTACCTGCAGTTTTACGAGTATACAATCTTTGAAAAATCAAATACAAAAAAAATTGCATTGTGTTTTAATACAAATTGTTGTGATTATGTAGATGTTTGTGATCCATCGTATTATTACCTAAACAATTTATTATATTCACTAGTATTTGATCTCAACAGTGGGACACAAATTCTTCCATTGTAGTAACAACTACGACAACGTCAAATTAGCAAAATCAAAATAATATACGGTAATTCAAATTATACTTTTGTGTAGATTAAACAATGTAGTAACTATTTTGGATTCAAAATACCATTTGAAATACAACTGACGTTGTAGAGGTATTTGGAAGTGCTTGAGAAATCATAAGTTTGCACTAATATTCTTAATGTGGTTGTAAATGTGGCACAGCAGCAATTTTTAAAGAATTTAGGATTATATATATATATATATAATTACATGGTTAGCTATCCTAAAACAACTATAGAAAACTAGCTAAAAACTTGGCCTAATAAAACTCAGTCGTATACTAAAACATTGAATATTTCTATTTCTAATCAAATCGGTCACAAAAATCTTTGACGTAGTAAACAGTTTTATATTGAAACAGAACATGTAAAATAGTGCGCCACCTTTTAAAAGTCTATAATAACTTATGTGATTTTAAAAAATAGTTTACAATGCATTGCCAGGTTCACTAAACCTTTAATCACTCATAGTTAATTTTACTTTTACTGTTTTACTGTTTCTACTAATACTACGGGTTTTACTGTAAAAAGAATTATAATCTCCACCCAAGTACTTAAGGCTCTTCCAATTTTATCTCCAACCCCCAAACCCCCGAACCCTAAGCTTAATAATTTCTTTCGAATCGTTAAGACCCTCACAACAAACATTGGAGGCGTTTTTCACAGCACGAGATAATAAAAATGAAAGTAATCCCAGTTCTCACGGGACAAAGGTGTTGAGGATCAAAACTTCCAATATCTCTTATCTCTTTGATCTTCGCTGACGACGTATTTGCGGAAAAGATTAATTATTGCAGGCATTGTCGGCTCAACTGATAAAAGAGAAGTTTCTTCGTTTTACGCCTCTTTTGGGGATTGTGTTTTATGTGAAAGCAATCTTCAGGTTTTAAGACATTGTGTGGTGAAGCTGGTAAACATTAAATGAAATTTGGAAGATTTATTGAACATCATACTAGTATATTTACTTAAAGTTTTCATTAAAAAAATATAGAAGTCTTTGTAAACTACTTCTCTTAAAATAAAACTCTGCTTTTAATAAAAATAATTCCTCGTATTTTTACTGACAAAATCTCAAATTGAATATATTACAAAAAGTAAACAAACATTACAAACTCAATAAACCATATTATGTCATAATTTACATCAAAACCTTTTGTTCATTTGCAGACTAAATAAAAAATTAAGATATAAAATGTGAAGCTTTCATACTTATTAAAACAGTGTATTTTGTCATATTGGACCAAAAATCTAAAATAAAAGGTTGCACATCGCCAATAAAATATAGCTGGCGTAAAATAAATTAATTGAAATAAATCACTACAGTAAAATTGCCCTAGTATATTTTTGCTTGTTTTTGGACAGATTATTAAAATATATGTACAACAATACATCTTACATATATTCGTACTCTGGTTTAATTATTTTGCTTTAGGTGTAGTGAAAAATATGCTTTCTCAATCATATAAATTTTGAAATTTCTGAAAAACAAACAAAAAACAGCCTGAGCAGATTTTTTTGTAAAAGTATAAGACAATGCGTAGCATTTGAAAAGGGTTTACGTTTTAAAAATAGAATGTTAAACAAATTGTTTGTGATATTTAGACATTTTATGTTATTTGTTATAATTTATTGTTAACATTTTGGAACAGGTGAATGAAGATAAAGAAGAAAGTAAATTTTGGCCCTTTAATTTAATTATTTATAGTGCCATAGTAAATATTATTAGACTGTAAACTTATAAATTACAATACAGTTTTTGTATCAACCTTCGGTCAATGCATTTTTTTTTAATAGTGTTGACAAATTAAGCATTTTCATCTAAAAGAAAACAGAAAGCTTAATGGTTACCACCTATATATATATATACTTTATAAATTTAGTAACTTTATACTTTAACTAATTAAACGTAAACTACGAAATCGTAGTTCATAAAATGAGCACTAAGCTATATTGTTATCATATTTACAGATACAACTAATTAACCAGTTCAAAGGTCAATATTTTAATACACTCACCACTTGCAACGAATCCGTAACATTAATCTCCTGTAAGTATTCACGCCCTGGTCACCAACAATAGAAGGGGTGGCCAATTATAATGCACGGCTTAATTATGAATCAAGGGTTACACATGGGCGGCCAAACGCAGACAAGAGGGGACTATCATTACCCTTATAGTTTTTAGCTCCCAAATTGAAAGTCACGGCTAACCAAATTAATAATGGATAATTACGTAAGGGATCACCTACTCCACCTAACCACCTGACTAAGGGTGGAACACCTGCTGAATGACTGGAGTAACTTACCCTAGTGACGTAGCGATTGTGGCATCAAACGTAATTGATGGTAAGGCTAATAGTCGGTTACTTGTCCACTGTTGACGATCTGGTGAGCTTTGGTGGTTTGATAATGTTCGGTTAAGAACCTTTTTTGGTTGGGTATGTATTTTTTTATTTTCTTTAAGTTCTTCAAGGTTCTAGCACGGAATCGTTTTACACATTACTTCAGGCTAGACCTAGAGGTCACGGTATTATCACTTCGATAAAATCTAAAATCCATTTTGTGATTGGCTAAATTTTACCCGGGACCTTGAGTCTCGATGTCCCGCACTCAGGGTCAAGGGTATGTCAGTAATTCGTTTACAATAATTTAATTAAAAATATATTCCGGTAAATTATGGTTTTCTCCTTTTGTAAAATTTTAAATTATTTGATATTATTTGAGCATATTAGCTCATTAGAGGTGCTCGTAGTCTAAAAGGATTTCTTCCAATGTCTTAGAAGGGAATTTGTTAAGTGGTTAGACTGTGGTTTTAGCCTAAGGTTCCGGGTACAAATCCCGCTAATCCGGCAATGTAATTATGTCTTGAATTGGGGGTTCAGAGCCTACTTTTTATTATTCCTGGCGTTAGTGAATTTCCTGCATAAAAATTCATACTATAAAAACGGGGTTTTCAGGTTATACCCTTAATGAAACCTTTTGATAAAAAAAACATCTATATCTGACTAAACAAATTTTATCTTACATTACTTTTACCCACGTCAGTTTGTACCATAAATTTTATTCAGTTCAACTCAAACTGTTAACCACCATTATCCTCCAACAATTTTCCGTAAACAAATCCAAACCGAATAAAACTTACAAATCTCACAACATTAATCCATCTTAGACATCGCAGATTTCCAAAATAACAGGGTAACGGTGGCAGTAGATAAGAAGCACCCCGTCTTGAGCACATTTACATACAAATGAACCAAGATTTACTACAGGGACATCAACTGTGCGTCAACATCAACGGATCAAATGTCTCTGTTGAGTCCATTAATCAACGGATGGCTGCATTAGACCCTCTTGTCTTCCTTTGTTTTATTGTGTTTTAAGTGGATTTCCTGAAAGAGAGGAATTTTAGTACTGAGCCCGTAAATTTATTTGTTATAGCTCATTAGGTAAAATTTGTGAGGGATGGAGTTGTAAACATGTTTAATTTTCATATTGTTAAGTTTTATGAATCACCTTTGACTATTACTAGAACAGGATCCAAAAGTCAACGGTATACCTGACGTTGTAAGACATTATATTATAGTGTACTTAACTCAATTCGACGACTCACACTTGGGTATTTTAAGCAAGTTGAGTGAGATAGTTATGGTAGCCTTTTTTTACCGACTAACATCATCCAAATTTGTGCCTGGTTCAGGTTTCGAACGTTCCGTAGTCGCGATGTTTCAGTGGGCTAAAAACCTACTGTGGCAGTTTTGACCGTTTTGCACGATCGAACGGGTGATCCGGTGACAGGTAGTTCTACTAGATCTACAATTTGCACAGTTTAGACTTTACGCGAATCATGTTCATTTAGAAAGGTTTGATTGCTTTAGTAGTACAGTCAGGGGTGGTTTTTACAGTCAGTTACTACAGTAATTTCTCATAGTCAACGATTAGGGAAAATTTCATTTGTAACATTGACCAATGATGGTCACTTATCTTTATTGAGTGAACAATTCAATATACCGAAATCTTTATGATATCAAATTGGTATGTTCTAGGGTAAAAATGCTTCTAAAATAATTTCCTGGGAAAAGTATACAATAGGGTTTTATTAAAGAACATCTTGATTGTAGACTGTTTTGGCTATATTCCAAAGTGTAATTTCAATATGGCCCAGATACATTCTACAAATTATATGCATTTTTATCTAAGTGTATAGCTATTATTTTGGTTTAGTAATAAAGTAATTTTTTCTTCAACGGTTGTTTAAATATTTTCTAAAAAAAGTTGTTTAGGCCTACTTGTTTCCACGTTTGGAAGTGATTAGAAACGAGATGCAAGCTTTGTATACAGTGTGTAAGTATTGTTTTTTACACTCTTACATTAGTCTTGTAAAGAGTATTTTCCACAGTTTAATTTAGTTCCAGTATCTTAGGTTCATACTGTTTACGGGTAGGCCTACATATTCTTCGAAATATTGTAAGCAAACACCTAATAAACCAACTAACAAAAATTCCGACACACACTCTATAAAATTACTTGTAACAGAAGGCATTCCCTACAGTCGCAGTTTATCTTATGATATGAACTGATTCCAGAAAGAGACAAATGAATTGGGTGTCTCATATAATTGAATGGAGTTTGTAGGTTTGGTGACAGAGGGTGAGCGATGACTGATAAGGGTGGCAACCCTTCTCTGATTAATGGTGATGACAAAGACATTCGACTCGAGTGAAGGGTTAATGCTAATGTTTGTGCTAACGAAAACTCTTAAATCATTTGTATGTTAATGTATTCGACCCAAGAGTTTCACTTGGGTTTCATATTTTGATAACTTATATCATTTAATTTGTTTGAAAAACATTATGACACCATGATCTAAGCTTACAAAAAAAGGATGAATCAATTTTAGTTGATGGTTTTTTCCTCAAAAGAACTATGGAGTAAATACAACTGAATGCAAAGTGAGTTTGGACATGTACTATTTGCTATTGTTATTTCCCCAACGATAATCCATTTTGAATGGAGTAAAATATATTATTGTAAAATATAGCTGACTTGTGGAACAACCAAAAGTTTACACTGTTACATTCGACCTCAAATTCTTAGAGCAATGTTTAGTCACTCAAACACTCAAAGGTAGCCAGACAAAAACACTCCTCAAAAATTGATTTAAGTATTTCCAATAGGATGAGAAAGTGTTAAGTATATCTTAAGTAAGTAATTTAGTAAAAAAGTAACTAAATGTTAGCTAAATAAATATAATGTTTGTTTAAAAAAAGTTGGTGATATTCAACAAAATCTGTTTATCCTTTATGAATTAAATGTGACATTAAAAAATCTTTATCGTACAAAGTGTTCTAAGAAGGTCACAAATAAGACAGGAAGTATCGAGAGTGATATCTATAAAGTTTTTGTTTTTCAAGGGCTTAAAAAAGAATTTCGTAACATTATGGGCTAATTTTGGGGGATTTAAAATAACTCTATACTAGAGGTCGTCCCGTGGTCGAAAACTCGACCAAAAATATCTAATGTTCAGACTTCTCTATTTTTCCCCTACGCTGTAAATAAAACATGTGATTGGAATTTCTTCCATTTGTTTTGATTTTCTGTTTATATTTCGTTGTTATTTCGTCGCCAGCATAGCAAAACATAATGCCCATGTTAATTTTTCAAAATTTTAAATTACATTTTTAGGGCTTATTTCTGAGCCTATTTTAATTTATAGAGGGACTCTGCACACCCACAGGAAAATATCTTTCTAACAGTATGAGTAGATTTCCCCTACGATGCACACGAGCTGAGGAAAAAGGTTTTAAAGAAACATGCTTGCCTATTAATATATAGATGATTATTTACCTCTGCTAATTTTTAATTTTTGATCCTGTAATGTAATATTAGTTTTCATTACTTGATAAAATATTTTTATGACGATTTTTTTAAACATTTGCTTATATAAATAGAATTATTTTTATTACAAAATATAGAGCAGGGGATTAAAGTTCAAAGCATCCTCCACATCCAACGAAACCCCACAAAATAGGTTAAATTAAGCAAATACAAAAAATAGTTAAAAAAGCTCCTACAAAAACCTAATAAGAAACTTCTGAAATAACCATGGTTCTAATAGTTCAAAGTAATTGCATTGTTTCAAAGTAATTTAGCTAACATAAGCACCCAACATAAAATTAATAAACATTAAAACACTTTTACATTAGATTGAACCAAGATAAATCGCACAAGACAAATTCTGGACAGATATAATTGAGTGGCTGTGGGACGAGGGTGACTGATAAGAAGACTGATAAAGACGCAACCCTTCTTGATTAATGGAGGACTGCAAGGATATTTGATCTGAGACGTCTTAATGTCTTAGCCAACATTCTGAGCTAATTTGTATGTTAATTTGAGCTTGGATGCAGATTGCAGACTGGGTGTGGAATTTATTTTTGATTATCTAACTACTAGACGGATGATGGATTGTTGGAGTATTGAAATCAATATTTACCTTAATGTTTGCCATAGTTATTGATTGTAATTTTAGACCTATGAGCATTCAGCCTTTTAGTGCTGCACCTTCAGGATCTTCTTAAAACAAGATGGTGCGTACAAATACGTCTACTAACACTTGAAACATATATTTACACTTATACTGGTGACTCCCGAGATTCGCCTATTGGATTTAGTGATGATTGGAGTGTTCAATCGAAATCAATCACCACTTACAATCTTGTATGTGTATTTACACTGTGTGTTAACAGTGTAGGTGTAAATCTATGTTTCTTGTGTTATTTTTCAAATAATTCACTTAAAAATACAATTAAGAACTGAGGAATCCTTTAGGTCAAATTTTGATAAATTGTTCTTAAAACTGGATCTACAAGATTTTTTAAATGTTTTTTTTTAATAAGGTTGAGGAACTAAGGATGAGGGGTATCATATGTGTTGTGTATGAGTACATGTAGAAAATTATTGCTTTGGCCAGTGAGTTTGGCTCAGCTACATGGATTGTGTCAGTGGACTTCCCCAAGGATACACAGAAGTATACATCGTTCAACTTGGACTTCCCATATCGCACGTTTTGCAATAAGCTGATAAACACTTTTTAGACTGCAAATAAATTATTTATCTTTCATTTAATACCATGGAGAATCATAGTATTTTGTATAATGATTCGTTCAACGTAAGTCATACTTTTGACTTGAATTTAAGGTGTAAATAACAAAACATAGCAAGACAGTAGTAAATACTGAAAAAATTTAAGTTTTTATACATACGTTACTTTTAGCAAATTTCTCATTCAGGAGGAATTTCCCGGGATATATGTGTCTGTTAGCACGATAATTCGAGTCAAAAAGATCAAATTTTGATGAAATTTGGTCCAAACGTGTAAACCGACTTTTATTTGAACGAATTCGCGTATCAGCATAATAGGACTACGGGAATAGGGTATTTTGGGTAAGCATTTGTTTTTCCTATTTTTGACCCTTAAAAAGAACTTTAAAAACAAATCAAACTTAGGCCGGGTTTTCATAGGCGCGGAAGAGGAGCGCGGAGTGCGGAGAGTGGAGAGCGGAAAAGAGATTAAGATGTTCGGCTCCGCTTCTAGGAAAACAGTAAAATTAAATTGCCTAAGCCAAGTGGAGTCCGCTCTCCGCACCTTATTACCTTCCCTGTAGCAGCAAACCTAAGTGATCATTATTGTTTTTTATAGGAAATAAATTAACAACTTCCAATAAACAATTTTAGGGGAAAATTTTAGTGAAAATCAAACCAGGTAAATAGAAATTCGTTAAGTCTGTTTGTTTGCTGCGGCCGAGGTATTTCAATACTGCACACAAAATTTTACATTTTTTATGGGGAAAGATCCACACACGCTTGTCTTGTACTATCTAATTCTAACCTCAACCTTTAGTTAATTAACTATTAATTTATTGCCCAATGCAAAATAACATCCGGGTTCAGAACAGACCAAATTTTGGATGAAGCAACATTCACATTTGAAGTTGAGCACGAACTACTCGGTTACATAGACGCGACCTCGATGCTAAAACTACTTGACTGAAGATGTCAACTAGCACCAGGTGGCGATGACGTCACTTTGGACAGCTGACAGTGTAAAAATAAACTGACGTCATTGGACAGCACGGACAACTCATCCCTCAAAGTAACACTTGGTGTTGCAAAACCGATGCAAATAACCTGAGAGGTGATCTGGGTTTAAGTATTTCAGGCTAAAGATTGTGCGTAGTGCGTACAACGCATTCCCTGTGTGATTGCAAATCTATTATTGGACTTTGCGTAACATTTGCCATATTACGTTTTCTTACAGTAGTTCTGAAGCAATTGTTGTAAGCCAAACACAATAAAAACATGGAAATCAAGTACTTATTTTATGGTAGGGCATCCATATTATACACTAATTGTAGATACTATTCATTAATAAAATGAAATAAAGCAATTCAAAGTAAAGAATAATTTATCTTTTGTAAATAAAATACTTTTAATAATAATAATAATTAATCCTTTATAAATCAAAACACATCTACCACACAGGTCTAAAGATACAAACTTCAATCAAAGTCAAAGACAAAAAGAAACATACGATTGCAAACTAGTCCGTACCATGTAAGTGATCTTTACATCAAATGTCATGGTAAACAAACTACAGTAGTTACTGTAGGTATACACGATCTAAAACATAAATTTGCGCTAAAATACTCAAAATACTCCTATAGAAGACTTTCTCGTCTTACAAAAACAACCTTAGAGAGCGCAGTGTATTCACTATCTACTGTATTTGTACAAATGAACATACAAAATCATTCCAACGTATTCGATTGCTGTTTGGTCTGCATTATAAACACATTAACATTCAAATTAACAGCGGATTACTGCTGCAAGACGGGTAAGTTCTTTAACGAAATCTAACATCCCTGTCAGCAAGGATCGTAAATCAAGGAAGGGTTGGTGTTATCAACCCTTCGCGTTGCCACCCTTCCACAGACCAATATATTATGTCAGCTATTTGTCCAAGGTCTATCATGACAACATTAAAATATCCATATAGTGTTTCAGTAGTGTCCGATCCGACACCAGTATATGAGTTGTGAAATCGATGGACCAGGTCACGTAGTTAAAAATGTTGATATGGCACAAGAATCAATAGAGGTTAATAAACTATCTACGGTTAATTTTTTGGTCTTTTGTGTTTTATTTTTGGGACTTTTCCAGCGAAGAGAAAGTTTACCTGAGAAACTTATCCTTCTTTGTTTTCTAGGTATACCTACAACTTAAGGTGGTATTTGAACCGATAAGATGCGGTGATATCAGATAGCTAAACATACTGTCCAAACATGGGTCTTAAGATTCAAAGTGAAATCTCAATTTGAAACTAAATGGTTTATGTTACCTGGATTCGTCAAGTGATCCTTTCCCAGTAGTTTACTCCTATAGTTTCAGACTTAAAAGTCCATCACCAGGTAAAATAAAAACATCGACGAAGACATCTAACCTGGGTTTGATTCGTCGTTAATTAGTGTATGATTTCCCTCTTACACAGAATATTAGTCTGCAATGTGCTTACTTTACATCTACCTGACTGCAAGACCTTGTCCATACCACAACCATTTTCTTGAGCAAGAAGTTTTGAATGCAAGACGCTTATAGCTTTTATACACTCCAAGTTTCAAGCTGGAGAAACATGAACGGTCCCAGAGTGGAACCCTGAGGGACTCCAAGCAGATCCTTGTAGGTGGATAGGCGGATTGCAGTGTTACTTGTACTCGCTACCGTGCGATATCCTGTTTTTGTTGTTTGCAATATATCGTGGCCGTCTTGTACCTTATTATCTTGTTATTTATGACTGCGATAACCAGAGAAGTGTTGCGTCTTTTGTTATACCTCTTGTTGAAATCTTGTCGTTGGTGGATTAATTGTGCCTTGAATCCAGCTTGTGTATTTTACGTTTCAAACGTATTAGACAATTTTACATTATAGTCCTTCGTTGATATTTTTTTAGTGTTCAATCTTTTTAAACGTCATATCGTGTCAAAAATTCTGATTATCAATCCACTGAAACTACGGTATACGATGTTTTAAATACATTTTAAAAATCTCGTAAAACCTCAAGTGACAAAATTGATTAAACAGTTTAATAATTTCTGGAAGAGAGTAGCCAATGATTTGAAAAATATAGTTTAAGTAAATGTGTTCTATGGATTTTATGTGTATAAACACCTTTTTAGAAAATTTTCACCTTTATCACTGTAAATTAATTAAAAGGTACAAAATTGTTGGTGAAGCAACTGAAAACTACTTAAAAATATGGTTGATAACGGACAAAATACGGTTGGGTTTTCTATAGACCAAAGTATTTTTTCAGAACGATATTTAAAATTATGGAGTTTTCGTGTGATATTTATGCATAAAGAACCCAAAAATATAAATATAAATATAACCCATAATTTCTAAACTGTAAATAATAAAATTACTTTAACAAAAAGAAATTAGTGAATAACATTCTTAACTTGTTTACCAAGCTTTTTGCACTGTCTTTCTCAAGGGTTTAAACAGAGGTAAAGTACCGGTATGTAAATATAGTTTAATTTCGTATGTTGTTTAACTAAATCCTCCTCTTTAAAAAAAAACTAAAACAAACCTTAAAATAATTTTACTTTTGAAACCTTTTCAAACTACTCACATTCAAAGAGTCACTATTTTAAGTAATCCAGAACGCCAATTTCATTCTGATTGCAAACCAGGCTTTACCGGCTAAATCGGCTGGAACGGTTTCGAATCAAACGCCGCACTGGAGATTACCACGGAGCCGCAAATGAACC
Source organism: Macrosteles quadrilineatus (assembly GCF_028750875.1). Taxonomy (NCBI): domain Eukaryota; kingdom Metazoa; phylum Arthropoda; class Insecta; order Hemiptera; family Cicadellidae; genus Macrosteles; species Macrosteles quadrilineatus. The sequence continues at coordinate 70,061,727 of NW_026542597.1, forward strand.
GAATCGGTCGTTAGTTTGAAACTATTTGCAGCATTAGTTGAGTGTATGGTTGATCAAAGGCAGATCTGTGCAAATATACGATTACCATCGATAATCAGTAATCAGTGATCAGCGAGTTGCTGAGTCTACCACTATGAGTGCTTAACACTGCCTGGGTTGTCAGTCATTTGTCATCAGTCGTAAGTGATATGGTGGATAGTTTCATAGTACAGAAAGGTTTGATCTTTAGACAAGGTGTTAAAAAAGGTGGGGACATAATTTAATTAGTGATTTCTTGGGTCAAAATAAGAATGAACTGGTTCCTGAGTTTTAATTCATATTTCGAAAAAAGATTCACGATTTTGCATTCACGATAAGTCGGGTATTGGGAGGCAGTTTGAGCCTGGACGAATCACAGGAAAATACTTAATCAAAGCAAAGAAAATTAGGGGTCTTTAAACAGAAAGGTCGATCGTAAAGGTGGCAATTCTGCTAAATTGAAGAGGTCTGGCATTCTGGTAATTTGAATTGCTAAAGAGACCATGTATTAGGGAAATAAATAAGGTGTGGACGAAATAAACTATATAAATAAAAGTTTATTTACAAAATTAACAAGATTTGTACAAACTCACAACCATAAGTTACTCTTAACCATGGTAACAGCCTTTGTTATGTTCAAGAGGCAATTTATTTAGGTAGGTACATTATCAGAAACAACTGTCATCAGTGTAAAACAGCTGTAATGAAAAACTATTTAATCAATACAAGTTAGTAAAAAGAAGTACAAAATAAATAAATAACACAAAAAACCATGTGAATTTGATACCTAAATTTGAGAGAAAAACACAATTTTTGTAAAGAAGTGGAAATTTTGAAACATTCAGTATGTCAGTTGATAGTACGTCTCAAACATTTTAACTTTATAATATTTGTTTCTTTAATTTGTTAGAAATAATTGTACATAGTATTCAACCTAATTAGAGATTTTATGATATTTATTAGCATTGAAATACTCACAAATATCATTGGTAGATAAAAAGCAAATAAAAAAAGGTAGCACAACTGATAAGTAAAAAAGACACTTGGAAGAAAGTCCAAGATTACCCTGCCTTATAATATTCATACGATGGATCTTTTGTGTTTAAATTGCTACAAATCGTGAAGTTGGTAACATACAAAATAAGAGAGTTAAGTTACCTCATTAGAGCAAGAATAAGGGTGGTTCCTTACAATGATAGTAAGCGTACAAAGTTTCATATGTCCCTACCGGTACGTAAAAATAATGATATGGAAAAAATAATGTTTTGTGCATTACGTAATGGATGTATGGAATGAATTTTGTCCAAAATCAAGATATTGATGGTCGTTAAATTAAATCACCTTTAATATTCCCAAGTTTATTGGAAGCAGTTATTTAATTAGTCTCTTCAACATCAAGTTTCAATCTTGCCATTACGACATGAAGTACCGTATGAAGATTAGACGAACTCCATAATCGAGAAGCGATGTGATAAATGGAAATTGTGTCGCGTTTTATACTAATGATTTATACCACAGAAGGCAGAGAGCGGAGAGATAAAAGACATAATGCGAGCAGATCTATCAATGTTTGTGACAACTTGATGGATGCGCGACACTGACGCGCTCAAAATCACTTTATATCTTCCAGTTGATTACTGGCACCGCATTGTCTGTTAGGAAATGCATTCACTGTGGAGGAAACTGCAACTGTACTGAAGAGAAGTATTGTCTGTAAGAACTTAATCCTCTGCGTAGGAAACTGTATCTTTTATGTGCTTGACCTTCTGTGGGCCAAACTGCATATTATGTGTTGTGAACTTTCCCGGAACTGCATCTTCTGTCCAAACCCGTATTGTTGGTAATGAATCTGAATCTCCTATGTAAGAAATTGCATTTTCTGTGTTGGTAACTGAATTTACTGCGTGAGCAAATGCATGTGCTCTGAAAGGAGCGTTGCTTTTGAAGGAAATGTATGTGATGTTCAAAATATCCTTTGGGAGAAACTTCATCACCTTTTCCTAGAATCTGCATTGCTGGAGTATACATCTGCACCTCATTTGTGGGAATTTTTTTCTTTGTGGGGTTTTATTGAGTCTGGAGAAATTTGTATCTTCTCTGAATGATATATGGTGTGCAACTGAATTTTATGTTTGGAAAATTGCATTTACGTAGGACCCAAAACATTTTGGTGGAGCACTTTATTACAGTATTTTTAGCTCTTCTTTTATGGTAACACCCTGTCTCTTTAATTAAAACTGCGTGTTCTGATGGAAATTTAATCTTCTTCTTGGGGAAAATAATCATTATAGTGAAGATCTGCACTTACTGCGTTGGAAATTGCATAGTTTTCTTTGGGAATTGCATCGTCTTTGAGGGGAACGCTACTTGCCTGGAACCTCTGTTAGAGTTATCAAAGTGCTGTAAGGATTCGTAGTAAACTGTCTTGTAGTTCCCGAACTCATCAACGTCAAGACGAAGATCCCCAGTGCCAGTGCGGTCTGGGAAAATCATGGAGATCGGTCTTTCAGCAGGTAATCTATTCGACACCAACTGGTCTCTAGAATCATCTACAGGAAACAGAAGAGTTTTACCAGTTCTGGTACTTTGTAATCGCGTACTTTGAGCTCCTTGATCAGGAAAGACTAATTTAGACTTGTTTTTGCCACTGTCTTGGTTCTGGAATGCAGCGAATGCTTGTCGATTAGCGTCTTCGTCTACTGGGTTAGAAGTGTAGTAGTTGTACTCAAGGATGTTCTCAGGTTTGTTCTGTATCCTGCTTTGGTACTTCTGATGTTGAGAGGAGTACTGCTGGGGGAGTCCGGGGGACGGGTAGGATGGGTAAGGCCTCAGCGGTCTTTGGGGATACTGCGATGAAGGTCTTTGAGGAGGGAATGCTCCTTGAGCGTAGGGAGGGGGAGGCCTTTGTGGAGGATAGGGTCTTTGTAGAGGGTAGGGTCCTTGAGGAGGATACGCTCCTTGGGGAGGATACGGTGGAGGAACTCCTTGGCCCGGGTATGGTGGAGGTCCTTGAGGATAGTACTGTTGGTACTGGGGTGCGTACTGCTGCAACTGCTGGTTGAAGAACCTGAAGAAACCTCCGTTGTGGTTGTTGAGGTAGTCGACAAGATGGTCCGGGTCCCTTGGACAGGTTGGGTAGGCGACGAGACAAGCCCGGGAGTCACCCCTGGAGGTGTACCCAAGGAGTGCCGCTCTGCCGAAGACTAGAAGTGGGGAGTCGTCAACGAAGTTGAGCACAGTCAACAGCCTGAAGCATGAAAAGACAATGTCATGCATAAATATTTCTTTTTAAGTACATGGCAGTTTTTAGAAATATTTTTGTTTCTAAGAAGACACAAAGCAATGAGTTCTTTATTGCGTTGCAAATCCTACATTCTAGATAACCTCCAATAAAAATATGTATGTAGTATTAGTTACACTATCAAATTAAGTTATACGTATTAAATAACCACACACGTGACTGATACGACTAAAATTATAATTATACACAATTACCAACGTAATTGACTACTTGGATCGAATCTAGATCAAATAATGACACGGTCCAACCTAAACTTCTTTTGCAATCGCGAAACTCAATGTGGTTTTAACGAGCGCGAAGGCGTAAATGAATGCAAATATCCCTCCTCCGGCATATAGCATGTGGGCAACATTGTGCAACTCATGTGGCGGGCATACATTTGACAGATTTAGCTTACACATCATTATTGCTAATCCCCAACCATGTACTGGAAAACAGTTCAAAAGTCTGAGAACGTATTCGAAGACTTTTTGGTTTATGGAAACTAAACCGGATTGCCTAATTCAGCGTTTGTTTGGGTTAGCAATAACTTAATGAATACAGTAGGTACAAACATGATTAGGATAAAAAATAATTAAACTGGATCCAGTTGTCGTTGACTGTTGGGCTAATAATGATCCTGACTAAAGAAACGGTTGATCTTAGTAAAATAAACATGTTGGTTCAGCTTAGCTAGTTGAAATTAGTTACTGTTTTCACCTAGTCATCCCAAAACCAATTTATTACAAACTTAAATCAACCCAGATTATTACTAATGTTTACTATAGTTTCTTATATGCCTTCCCCTATTTTATCTCGTGGACATGTAAAAGTTAAAATTAATCTAAGAAGGTTATTTTCATTTATTTTTTACTTTGCAAGGTTTGGTTCCAGCGAATAAGAAAGTAGAAAAATGACAGTTGTATGTCATTGTAGATACAGAGAGTGTTTTGTATAGGGTAATCTGTATGTTGAATTGCGCAACCTGGTCCTGGTGAGTATAATAGACAAAATACAAAAACTTTGTTGCAATATTTCAAATCCTTATGAATGTAAATAAAGAAATTCCTAATCGAAAAAACTTGCCTCTGGTGGATTTACAGTTTTGGAAGAAGTTATTCTTCAAGGATATATGAGGGGTCCTAATCGAATCTGTACTCATTTATTTTACGGTACCAATTTTGTTTACTTTCTCCATGCTATCATCTCTACCCAAAATAAATTGTGCAATACGTTTTCGCGTGCTAGAGGATTAGTATACCCTTTTACCCTATAAAAATTATGAATGTTATCCAATTCCCCACCATCCCTCACAAACCTATCGCGAACACATGATAAATAACAGCTGGTATCTGAGTACATCAAAGCTATGATGTGTTTACGTGTCGGAGGTCATGTTTACGCTGGTTCACTATCCAGCGTTCCCCGCGTTCCTTGTTCCACCGTTCCCAGTGCCTGGTTATCCTCAGTGTCGATAATGCAGTGTGATTAACGACCTCGGTTTGACATTGTTTAGAGCCAGGGTCGGTAAAGTATTCATCAACGGACAAAGTGGAGTAGACGTCTATGATGTAGCACTTGCATTAGAGATAAACAGTGATGAAACATTGCCACTGGATAATGTCCAGGTGTGGTGAAGGAGGGGTTTGATTGGGGCCAAAAAGATATTTTCTATTCAAATGATTGAAAAGAGTAATCTAATTAATAACCTAATAATATATAGCCCAGTCAATAAATGTTTTTTATCGCAACTAAATGGTGGAAAGCTGGATTTTTTATATGTGATAGAACCACATGAGAGGTGTAATTTCCCAAAAGTCCCCACTTCTACCCCTTGAGCTTTCCCCCCCACCCCCCTCCAAACATAGAAATTGCAGTGTTTTACTTAATGGGTCATGATTCGAATGCTATGTAAGTTATCGAGCTGCAATTTGTTTTGTTTTATTTCTGATTAGTTTTTCTACAACTTTTGTATTTACAACATTTTTCTAAAACCAATACTTAGGGAGATATAAAATTTAAACTTCGTTAAAAGCTTTGTTTCAGAGTGCAAAATTTTGTTTTTCTCTATGTATACTTTTAATTAGAAATAATACGCAAATATGGTTCAAACAAATGTTTTAGTACGTTTTTCAAGGTTTACAAATATATTATTGGTTAGTCATCTAGGTGACCGGGTGAAGAGCTGGGCGTCGGCAAAGAGAGCGCGTGCGGGCTAATTGAACACTTCTGCGCTGCGTCATCGCATCTAGCCCAGCCAATAAACGCACAAACTGCCTTTTTCCGTAGCTAAATAGTGGAAAGCTGAGTTTGTTATATGTAATGGAACCACTTAAGACGTGTTTTTTCAAAAAGTTCCTGATTTTTCCCCTTGAGCTTTTCCCCCCAACCCCTTCCAAACCTGGAAATTACACTTTACTGGATATAATTCAAATCCTACGCATGCCATCGTAGTGAAATTTGATTTGTATTATTTGTAATTAGTTTATCTTCAACTTTTGTACTAAAGACTTTCTTATAAAACTATATCCAAAGAGATATAGCATTTTAACTTTTTTTGATAATGTTTATGTTTTAGAGTACACAATTTTGTTTTACCCTCTATATATTTTTTCAAATTAAAATACGCATAATGTGTCAGAAACAAAATTGTAGTATGTTCCTTAAGGTTTATAAATATATGTATTTGGTTAGTCATCTGAAATAACTGATGTAGTGTGGGCGTCGGCAAAGACAGTGCGTGCAGGCTTCTTAAGCATCCGCGCATGCAGCCCCGCCCGTCGATGCATAAGGACCGGCACCGCTAAGTTCTCAACTGTTTCATACAAAACCTATGACTTCCTAATTTGTAGCCTAATTTACCACCAAAACAATCTGTTTCCAAGCTAAACCGTGACTAAATGAAGCATTTCGTTGTCAGTAAAAAGTTTTCGTAGACCCACTCCTTGATACAAACTGCATCCTATCATTGATATGTCCCTCTCTTCACGCTTCCCGCTAGCAAGGGTTAGCTTTCTGCTCTGCCATGAGTTGTAAGCCTGTGTTAAAATAATATCACGAACAACGTAGAAAACTGTCGGTAATATTTATAAGCCATTTTTAATCATGGTAATGAATACAAATTAAAACCAGTCAATGTTAAAACTAACTTTTTTATTAAGTCTATATAGAGGAGATTTTAAAATACTTAATAAGCGCCTTCATCTTAATTAGCGATGTTAAACGTTTGCATAATGTCTACCACTAACCAATAAAGAACTAATATGCTGACTCATTTTTAAGATAACATGAAAACAATCAAATATTAGAGCACAGAACGACGCCGAGATTATGAAAAAACCCCAATTTGATTGACACCTCTTCACAATATGTTAAGAAAGGAAATTTTAATAATTTGCCTGTATAACAACCTAAAATAAAATACATAAACCAATTACAACCAATTACCAATTACGGGTGTTGTATACCGTAAATAGTCTTGCCTGCATGTATGGGGACACAAATACAGTTTTTTACTTACTTATTTATAACTTTTGGATATATGCCTTATTATATTAATTAATTGGAAAGTAAATAAAAGAAAATACGTCTAATAGCCTTACACTTAAAACATAAATTTACACTTATAATATTACTCACAATACTGTAAATATACATAAAAGATGGTAAGTGGTGGTAGATTTCGATTCGACACTGCAATCATCCTCAGACCCATAGGCGAATTGGGCCATCTCATCATTGGGCGATGTATATGGCGATGTATGTTTCTTACCCAGCTTTATGTAATATAATATACTGTATGTATCCATGTATATTATTGTCAATAGGTGTAGCCGTTGACAGAAATAATTAAATAAATTATTATTTAAAATGAGAAACGAGTTAAGACTAACAATAAATTTAAGAAATGTACAAATGATTAGGTTTAATCTAATTATTGTTTTTTTGCAGTTTACTGTTTAGATCTTTACCGACCGCGAGGCGCAGTTAGTATAAATCTTGCGGAACAAAGCGAGTCCCATTGGTGGTAGATAATGGAAAGCGCATTGTAACGTAAGGAAGAGCAAAGAGTATGTTTAAAGTGATTTTTAAAGTGTTTATTAGGCCTAGTGTTCTATACCTCAATCTATCAAGCTTCCGTTGGTCAAAGATGAAGAAATCAAGTATTACAAGTACTGCAAGTATAACAAGTAAGTAGGTAGAGAAATTATTGGGTTCCATCTAAATAATAATTGTTTTTGCAGTTCACGGTTAAGCTTGGATACAGATTGTTTTGGTAGTAAAGTACAAAGTACAACGCCTTAGCATTTGTATACAACCTTTGAGAACTTAGCGATGTCGGTGCCTAGGACGCGACGCATCGACGGGTGGGGCTAGGCTGCGCAGATGCTTTGAAGAAGCCTGCACGCGCTCTCTTTGCCGACGCACCACACTATATAGTGTATATACATCAGTTCGTTCAGACGGCTAACCAAATATATATCTATAAACCGTAAAAAAATACAAAATATTTTTGTTTGAAACATTTTGCGCATTTTATTTGGAAAAAATATATAGAGGGTAAAACAAAATTGTGTACTCTAAAACATAAAAATTATACAAAAAAACTTAAAATGCTATATCTCTTTGGATATAGTTTTATAAGAAAGCCTTTAGTACAAAAGTTGAAGATAAACTAATTACAAATAATACAAATTAAATTTCAATACGATGGCATGCGTAGAATTTGAATTATATCCAGTAAAGTGAACGACTGTAATTTCCAGGCTTGGAAGGGGTTGCGGGGAAAAGCTCAAGGGGAGTAATCGGGAACTTTTTGAAAAAAACACGTCTTAAGTGGTTCCATTACATATAACAAACTCAGCTTTCCACTATTTAGATACGAAAAAAGGCAGTTTGTGCGTTTATTGGCTGGGCTAGATGCTATGACGCAGCGCAGAAGTGTTCAACTAGCCCGCACGCGCTCTCTTTGCCGACGCCCAGCTCTTCACCCGGTCACCTAGATGACTAACCAATAATATATTTGTAAACCTTGAAAAACGTACTAAAACATTTGATTGAACCATATTTTCGTATTATTTCTAATTAAAAGTATACATAGAGAAAAACAAAATTTTGCACTCTGAAACAAAGCTTTTAACGAAGTTTAAATTTTATATCTCCCTAAGTATTGGTTTTAGAAAAATGTTGTAAATACAAAAGTTGTAGGAAAACTAATCAGAAATAAAACAAAACAAATTGCAGCTCGATAGCTTACATAGCATTCGAATCATGACCCATTAAGTAAAACACTGCAATTTCTATGTTTGGAGGGGGGTGGGGGGGGAAAGCTCAAGGGGTAGAAGTGGGGACTTTTGGGAAAATACACCTCTCAAGTGGTTCTATCACATATAAAAAATCCAGCTTTCCACCATTTAGTTGCGAAAAAGGGTGTTTTATTGCATTCATTGACTGGGCTAATAATATACAAGGTAATGTGTTTGCTTACAGTATACAGAAGTTAAAGTATAGAATAACCGATTGAACTTGATTGATCAATGTTTTTCCTATGATGACATTGCATTTCCTAAAGAGCGTAAAAAACCCTGCAAAAGCTAAATAGTACAAGATTGCAGCACTGAATTAGTAATAACCCAGCTATTTTAAACAAAATATGCTATAATAATACATGTTATTCAGGTAATGAACTCGCTAACATAAACTCTCTCATAAGCTCGTCTTTCTAAATTAAATATTTAAAATACTATTTTAAAAGATAAAACTAAACAAAATATTTCCCTTGTACGGCTACAGTATTTAGAATTCTCTTTTTTTCGTATTACAATTTTGTCAACGTTTACTGGTGAATATTTGAGAAAATTGATATTTTTCGATGATTCATATCTTGTAGAAAAAGTTTTGTTTTTAATGTTTTTTATTAATTCTTTTAAGGTCAGAAAATATCTATCGTCATCAGACCTTACTGTTCGGATTCAACAAGGAAGGGTGTCAAACTTCATTTGTATTAATTAGTAAAAGTCATTAAAAATATTCATAGGATGGCAAACAAACTAATACTTCTAATAGTTTTAAAAGCTTGACAGTTCACTCACGTGACTAAAGCATCCTTGGAGAGGAAAGGCACCGGACTTTCCTGGGTGTACGACGGATAACCGTAGCTGCCGGGCCTCGCCCCAGAGGCCACCTCGCACAGCAGCCTAGGGACACAGCGGAGGTCGTCGTAGCGGGCGATGGACGAGAGAGCTCCGAGAATGGAGGTGGGTCCGGGGACCAAGCCCTGACCAGGGTATCCCGGGGGATACTGGCCGTAGGGGCCTGGTGGATAGGGTCCAGGAGGGTAAGGTCCTGGAGAACCTGGGCCTGGAGGATACGGTTGTCCAGGAGGGTAGGGTGTTCCAGGAGGTGGAGGGTAAGGTCTCGGTGGAGGATATCCACCCCCACCTGACTGGTAAGGTACAACTCCCTGTTGAATACCTTGGTTCAACAATGATGTCAGCTGCCTGAAAAGAAAATCAATTGTGAGTGTTATTTTTTAAGATTAACTGTAAAATTTACGCTGGAAATCCCTGTATGCGGGGTGATTCTTTTATCTCGGAAAGTAAAGAAAAATCCCTTTCATAAACTTGGTCTTGAAGATGACCACGTCATTGAATCCGTGAAGATAGTGGCAAAAATTTTGGATACGTTGTAATCCATTTTCGGATTACAAAAAAAACTACAGTTTAAATGTCACCATAAATTGAACGATGCGATCATAGTGTGAAGACCACAACTTGGCTGCATACTTTGACCGTAGAAGCCTAGCATAATCATCGATGTATAGCATAATAGGTATTTGCATCTTTTGAACATCCTTCACTCTAAAGAGCTTAATACATTTACAGTTTGAGTTTCAGTAATACTAAAACGTTGAACATCTTGTCTTTATGTCTTGTTGCCTGAAGCTGCAACTTTTATGGGGAAAATAAATTCGTCACAGGCATTTGTCTTTACAATGAGTGTAAAACAAGACAACTTGTCTTTCAGCACAGTACATGTCATAAAGAAGTTCGTCTTGCTTCGGGGATGTTTTGAAGAATCTATAATATTAAAACGAAACAGTGTTTTTTTATTTCACGATTCTGAATCAACCACTCGACGGATTTTTACGATTTTTGTGTAGAAAGAAAGATAATTTTGAGAACTAGGGAATGTCGAAGCCATAATTTGAGTTTAGGGTCCCAGTTTTTTAGAAATTAAATTTTAATTTTTAAAAAGTCTAGCAGCCGACGCTAAGATTCTAAACTAGCTTTTGGCATAATTTGCTTACCATCACAGCTGTAAACATTCAGCTTTTGTATCACAAATTCAGCATTTGGATAATAATGTAAAGACATACTTAGGGTTGACTTATTTATACTGTATGTAATGCTAATCATTGATACGTTCAATTCTTCGGTAAGAGGATTACAATATAATTAAATATACATAGTAAAATACTAGGATGTTCAAATTATTTTTTAAAGCAATCATTGTAATCTTCGATTTGTTTTAGAGCAATATAATAATTTGTTTTAACTAACAGCTGGTTAAATATAAACTATGGAACTATGAGGTTATTTTATTTACTTTTATTTTGTCATTGATTATAGGAAATAAGTAAGATTAGTAGAGATAATTAGACCACAGTTAAAACCACAGTTAAAACCACAGTTTTAACCAAAATTAATTAAACCAAAGTACAAATCGAGGCTCTGTACACGAGTCTTAATAAAAAAGGATAAATGCAAATTATTTTACTGCTCCACTTTTCAAGGAAAGATTAAAAAAATAACAGTGTTTACATGCATTAATTCTTAATGGTAGCTTTATGTTTACAATTAATGTTTGTGTTTGTCTGCTTTAACTTTGTTTGGATTAGGCCCGGAAATATTTATGTCATAAAAAGAAGATCAAGAATAATCAGGAATCACGATTTTAAATTACCACCACAACCTCAGCCGGGTTTTATACAAAGATAAACAGATGGATGACATAGATTAAAGGCCTTTTCACACCGGCGTACTGGACGTTTGGTACGTTTTTTTTTCAACAAATCGCTGTCCATGTTATCATATGGGCTCGTTCACACCTCGCGTACAGAACGTACTGTACGTACAGTACGTACGCGATGGTTTTGTGAGAATCGCTCGGAGAGCGATTTTTCTAAATCGTACGAGGCGTACGCGAGCTCGCGCATGCGCAGTGGTCACACCAAAACCACGTGCTCAGCCAGTGTTACTTGTCTGACTGCAAACGAACAAGTGTACGTTTTGGAAGTTTCTGTGCGGTGTGAAAGGACCGCGTACTGTACGAACTGGCCGTACCAAACGTACAGTACGTCCAGTACGCCGGTGTGAAAAGGCCTTAAACACAACGTCAACGTTTTGTTCACTAATTTACTTATTTATTGACCTAGGATACTGCAATTAGACAAACCATCCTTTTATGAAATCGTGTTCAGTTGTGGTTACGTTTGGGGGTGCCTATATCAGCGCCCCCAAACGTGAAAATATCACTTTTATTTAAACTATGAATATATTGTAGTTTAAATGAACTAATATGGGAAATTACGATGTACATTTATTCAATGAGGGTGGGTAATTATCAAGGATAGAACTGATAACGGTATGGATAATAAACATTGACAATTACGTCATTAGCTTTACTAGCGTGTTTACGTTTTATATTCCTGCTACATGTGACCAGTTTTTTTTTTCAAATGAATGTTATTTGAACCAAACAGCTGTTTCAAAACAAACTGTTATTGTTTTTACTTTTCTTTGTTTACACTTATTTGTTTAGCAATTAATGCAGTGAAATTGATATAAAAGATAGGTGTGACGATTAGTTTTGATGTTAGGACACCAAAGTTAAATTATGTGTACTGTGAACTTAATTGGGCATTATCGTTTTATTTTAGGTCGTTTCTATTCAGACCTACTGGAAATTGTGTATAGTAGTTGTATTATGGTGATAATAATTATGGAAGAGGCAGGTATGCTATGGAAGGTAATATCGTTGACTAGGTCTATACACTTCTCAATTGACTATTACCATTGACTATTGGATATAGAAGTTGTATAAGATAAAGAAGTGTTGTATTAATAGGCAAAGCTATTACTCTCTCTACTGTAGGCTACTTATAATCAGTGTGCGTCTGTGCGAATCGGCTGCAAATCTCACTTCAACGCTTTTCACATCGTACAAATTTCAGAATTTTGCTGTTTTATTGTAAAATTATCGGATTGAAAATGCATATCGTATAGGGCTATGATGGAATAAAAACATATTTGGTCACACAACATTTGTTTAGAGATGATTTTTCACATTAAAACTGCAAGATACTTTGTCTTTATATGTGTGAACTAGCTGATCTGAATTGTACACGGTTTTAACTGACTACTGAATTCCCGTACGTAGGACGGGCTAACACCTCGTCTATTTTAAATTAAGAACTTCTTCTGGGTTTTAAAATTACTTATAATTAGAATTTGTAAACTGTTTACTTACCCCAAAAACTCTCCAACATTGTCTGAGGCAGCCTTATTTTCTATTGAGACTACCGAAGAGAAGAGAAGTAAAAGTAATGAGAACTTTATCGATTTCATGTCTTTCAATTTTTGATCTGCAACAAAATTAATATTAATAAGCAATTTTAAGCACAATCGTGAAAATACATGCTCTTTCATCCAGATAAATGTTTTAGCAAGTAGATTCCTCGCTGTAAAATGTTTAACATGTTTTTTTTGTGTTCCATGTACGTTGGTATCTGCTAAAGGATCCTCACTTGTTTCAGGTGCATATTTTGTTAAGTGATTTACGTTTTTGCTGCAATATCGCAGTTAGTAGACCTAGTTTACACCTATTTAGCATGATAGCTGTGAGTGGATTTAGTTCTAGCCTAATTAATCAGAAGGATGCCAGTTTGAACCTAAGAGAAGTAAGAAATATCTTGTATTATTGATAATTGGTAACCATATACCATATTTGGTCCTGGCTGAACAATCCACGGATCTTAGCCAGTAACTTAGCTGAATCTCATCAATTCAACACTGACCCTTCTGTTATCACCGTTCTAAAATATGCATCCTGGTGCAATCTTCACTCAAAAATTACACTTGAGTTTAAATTATTTAATAGGAAATACATAAACGCACCAAAGTATCGAACAACATTCTAAACCAGTCTTAAGCTGTTACATAAGAATGATTTTACTAGGAAGCATGTACAGGGTGAATAAAAAGTCAAGACCCCCCCCCTCTATTATTTTTTCAAGTAAATATACAGAGATATCCTTTTGGTAGATGAGCAATCTTAGCAGAAAGTTTCATTTTATCATTTTGAAATCATTTTGAAAAGGGGGGATTTGGGGGGCAACTCAAATATTTTAAATGTAAACCCCCTTCAAGTGACACCTCATTTTGAAGTGTTTACAAAAACTTAAAGAATGGTGAAAACTAGAGGTCGCTATCTCTTCTCTATCCAAAATGGTAGCCCGTCAAATGTTGTGGAAAATCAACGGTTAAATTTGTTATTTTGGCTACCATTTTGGATAGAGAAGAGATAGCGAGCTCTGGTTTCCACCATTCTTTAAGTTTTTGTAAACACTTCAAAATGATGTGTCACTTGAAGGGGGTTTACATTTAACATTTTTGAGTGTCCCCCAAAAGGGGGGATTCGGGCAACAACTAAAAATGTTTCAATAGAAACCCCTATCAAGTGACACCTCATTTTGAAGTGTTTACAAAAACTTAAAGAATGGTGGAAACCAGAGCTCACTATCTCTTCTCTATCCAAAATTGTAGCCAAAATTAACAATTTTACCGTTGATTTTCCACAACATTTGACGGGCTACCATTTTGGATAGAGAAGAGATAGCGACCTCTAGTTTTCACCATTCTTTAAGTTTTTGTAAACACTTCAAAATGAGGTGTCACTTGAAGGGGGTTTACATTTAAAATATTTGAGTTGCCCCCCAAATCCCCCCTTTTGGGGGGACACTCAAAAATTTCAAAATGATCAAATGAAACTTCCTGCTAAGATTGCTCGACCACCAAAAGGATATCTCTGTATATTTACTTGGAAAAATATTAGAGGGGGGGGGGTCTTGACTTTTTATTCACCCTGTATAATCAATCTATGGTCGTATAGTTCAGTGTAGGAAGCTCCATATCCCGTGGGATGTTACGGGATGACACTATCTCCCGTGGGAGACGCGGTGAACGAACTCCTGGACTTTCACCTTGCCTGCCCACCGGTCGGGCGTCCGCCCCCCTGGCCGCGGCACCGGGCGTCCTTCGGTGGATACAGTGAAAGTAACCCTGACGTCACGAGTGGTTAGTAGTCTCCGTAATGGTAGTCTTCTGACTGCGGCTGTATTGCGATTGACAAACTGTGGGATTATTTTGGACTCAAAGAATATTGGGGTTAGCATATTGGTGTAACTTCTAAACGGGGTTGCTCCCCTGGGTCCTATAAAGACGATGGTCCTCTTTCAAGATGACTTTTAAAGTGTGCCCTATGCAATGAAGCTCATGTAAATGAAAAATAATAAACTTATATGAATTTAATACAAACATAAATTCATAGTTTTACATTTGTGCTCCTTCCCACTAATCATAAACATCACACTTGACATGTCTTTACCATAATAAAATTAAATACTATGTCCCTGCTCAAACCAAACCTAGCCTAACCTCATTTACAACACTTTCTTTGCATAGGGTAAATTTTAAATTTGGGAGCCCTCTTCTGAAAAAACCCCGACAATAAATTCAAATATGAGTATGTTTAAAAACAGAGGTTTATCAACGTTTATCATAAACATCACACTTGACATGTCTTTACCATAGTAAAATTAGATACTCTGTCCCTGCTCAAACCAAACCTGGCCTAACCTCATTTACAACACTTTCTTTGCATAGGGTAAATTTTAAATGTGGGAGCCCTCTTCTTAAAAACCCCGACAATAAATCCAAATACGGGTATGTTTACTCGGTGGTAAAACAGAGGTTTATCGACGTTTCGATACCTTGAATCCAAACCTGTCTTCAGATGGGAAGAAACTATTATCCCAATATAGTTCACATACTGGGAAACACGAAATATTAAAACGAAAAAAGATGTAAAGCAGTCCTAAAGAAAAATTTGATAAAAAAAATAAAAACCTGTGTGTTGAAATTTTGTAAAAATCCACAATACTGTAAGTCTTAAAACACAAGCCTAAACAACCCTATGGCGAAACACATAAAAAAAACCGGTCGATTTACAATCCCATAACAAAAGCGTCCAATCATATTTACTGGAGCCACTGATAATAAAAGGGTAAAACACGTAAATATGCAGAGTCCAGTTTACAACTAGGCTCAGGTGGTGTACTTCTCCCCGGGGATGTTTCGTCCCCCGTCCCTCATCCCCAACGTGTCCCAACTATCTGCATGATTGCCAACCGAAGCCATCTGTTTTTGATTGGTTCAGAATTATTAACACTCCTCGTCTCCCTGACCGTAAAACAAGCCGTAAAACCAGTATTGTAATTGCCGCGATCACGGAAAATGTTAATTAGATTTTTACAAATCGCATTATCGTTTACGAGCTTATTTTCGGTATTTAATACTCGTTTACGAGAGCTTCAAGCTAGGGTCTTTATCCGTTTATGGGCAAATATAAAGCGATATTTTCATTTTTATGGTGCTTCATTAGCTCAATGATCGACGGGAGCTAAGATAATGAGAGTTATTGCTACTTGGAGTTTTATTATACGTCAA
This sequence comes from Macrosteles quadrilineatus, assembly GCF_028750875.1. NCBI lineage: Eukaryota > Metazoa > Arthropoda > Insecta > Hemiptera > Cicadellidae > Macrosteles > Macrosteles quadrilineatus. The sequence continues at coordinate 70,077,813 of NW_026542597.1, forward strand.
TTTTTCTTAGGTTTATAGCTGTAAGGGTTGAATGAGTTTATGAATTCGTGTCGTTCCCTTGAGGAATAACTTTGATCTTAGTTTTTATTTTTCATAAATGCGAATGGGTAAATTCGTTTTGTAATTGTAATGTCCCTGCTTTCTGTTCATGTCACAATAGTAAAATGTTTTATGACAAAACTATTATTGTTGACAATATTCTTAAGATTAAGAATTTAGTCTTTATAAAATGGTATCACTTAGCGTATGGTAAAATTAACAGTTTTGATTGCATATTTGACGTTTATTTGTGATCAAATTTCCTGTATAGTTATTTTTAATCTGCTGGAAACATCAGTTTATTGAGGCAAATCCCACAAATCTTACCTTTAACAAATGAATTCTGATTCATTTTGTTTTTCAGTTGAGCTGGATACAAAATCGTCGAGAAACCTATATTTTACCAGAGAGCACTGCATAATAAACGTAAATCATTCGTCCATAGATTTATTGTCTATGAAAAAACTATATTTCAGTTCAGTTAATGTTGAGTGCGTTTAGTATTTGCTAAATACTGGGTAGTTGAGAAAACTTTAAGTCAACGATTGAATCCTCGTTTAAATCAGCTGATCTTAAGAGCGTAACAGAACAGAGGTCACATCCCATCCATTCAAAACTCTTACTTATTTACCTAAAAACGCACCCTATTAGTAACGGCTAAACCTAATAAAACGGTTTGATTAATCAGTGATAAAAATTTCCCCTAAAAAGCAAACATTTACATAGACTTAATAAACATAAAAATAAAATAAAGCATTTATTTTCAACTATACCATATAAACCACGAGTTTTACATGATTCTCCTTCCCAAACCCAATCCTAGTTCATCCCCTCCGAAGTGCCAATAAAACAGCGGCGAATATTTCGAGATTTATTCCAAAACACCTGATGCCAAGTCCACCCTGTTGTCCACTTTGACTTTACTACCCGCGTAAAGCTGCATCATCTGCCTACTGGCCCGCGTAATTGGTGGGTTTTACGACATTTTGATATCCACTTTATAAGAACTCTTCCGCCATAAATGGCGCCAAACAATCATAATTCATCACCATCAAGTGCTTTTACCCCATGTGAGAATTTTATTGCTGTAGCTTTTAACGGAATAGGGTTGTTTTATGGTGGTCATGCATGTGAATCGTGGGGTTCTGGATTGAATTGTGGTGCAAAGATGGAATAGTGAATTGTAGAGAATTGAGATTTGTGATTGGGATCGAAGACATGAATGTTTAAGAAGTAGAGTATTGTAATCAACCTTCAACTTAGGTCTACAATGGAAACTCCATGTACAAAATCGAAACTTAAATTTATTAATTATTATACAAATCTGATAGTGAAAGAAAAGAAAGGGGGTTCACAATAAATTGTACAAACAGTGGGAAATGAATTTACTTTAAAAAAAACTTTAGGCTAGGCCTATTACAATGGTTTTAATTATTTAAGTTCAATGTTATAATTTAGGCTACTGCAAGGATCTTTCTCAGGTGGGGTGATCGAGCGGCATTTGAAATTAATCTTGTGATATAAGCCTAATTAAATTTTGTTTTAGAATATAAAGTATGTTCGAATTATAGATTGGTTGAATTAATAATAATTTTGAATAGGTTAAGCTTCTATAAGTTCTTGACTTTGAATTTGAGTACAAATGTCCAGAGGTTGGGCCTAAAAAAAGTTTTAATGGCTTCCAAAGGGGTAAAAGTCTATTGGAGTAATCTCACCAAAATTGATGTCTTCTTTGAAGTAAAGTTCTTGATGTTGTAAATTATGAATGTTCGTCACAAGGATGGTTCTTCTTTCAACAAATTTCACAAATTTTGTCCGAATAATGTACTTTTCTTTATAAAATTTTAATATTAAATATGTAGTGTCTAATTTGCATCTTCATACTATCTTGGCTCTATTGGAAGAGATGATGGTCTGATGTATTGTTGCACTCACATATGTCAATGCCGACTTAATAACATAAAATTATAGGCCACTGTTCACAAATATATTATAACAAATTTCATTTGCTAGAGAGCTAAATTATAATTTTGAAAAGTTATTTAAATAAATTTATGTTGAATTTGAAGCAATTTTGTTACAAAAGTTATAGGCTATTATATATTTACATGATATTAGGTTATTTGAAAATTTCTATATTATATTGTATTAAATTGATTACCTATTGGTCTGCATGGACAATTAATTACTATATATGGTTTGAAAAGGGATTAACGTTTAGATAAAATGAAAACATATGGTGGAAATTAAATTATTCTATAAAAAAATATTGGTGAAAATATTGAATTGTTACAGTATTTTAAATGGGGAGTTTGGAGAACCACTATTAATTGATATTAATATAGGCCTAATCATCTCAACTATATGGACAAGCTGTAACCATTTAAAGACTAAATATCGGTAAGACTGTCATGTTTTAAGACCTGATTTTTGTGGATTGTAATACATAATTAGTCATCAAATAGCTGATAAATTTGTTGAATTTTAAGTCTTTTGGTTTCCTAATTTATTACTACAAAACTAAAATTGCTTTTAAATGAATTCGTAATGGCAACATCACAAAAGGTGTTGGAGAACTTTTTCTAGGTGTTGTGATCAAATGGCAGAAGTTTCAACATACAATATAGCTTTTGTTATATATGAAATTTCTCTTTTCTTATTCAGAAATGCCAATCTAATCTGTTCAGGCTGCGTTTCATGAAAAATATGTTTGTTATGTACAGTTTTGTATAGTTCCATCTACTTGCGTGGGCTAAAATATGATACTTTTTTGAAAATTTGGAGTTATTGCGTTACCAGAACAAATTTAAAAGGATCGAGTTTCCAAAAATTTCACTAACGTCCCACACTGTATATCGTTTCCTAGTCAACTCTAATGTCAAACTAACACCCGACCCACACCATTATATCTCTAACACTAACAAATTGACTCCATTAAAGCGTGTGGGTTTCTTTTATGACACACTATTTCCATCTTCAACCTCGTGAAAGAGATATCTTGGATAATTGTGTTTTATGTAACAGGTTGGTTAGGATAGAAAATATATTGCGTCAAACCCCGATTCTGAGATTCAAAAACATCCAAATTAGGAAAAGGTTGGATTTGTGTTAAGCTCCTCTACCTACAGAAAATCAAAATGACTTGAGAAATTTATTTTCTAGAATCGTGCCGGAAAGAATTAAGTCTGCTCAATCTCCCAAAGATAATCAAAAGTCAGTTTCTTGTTGTCAATTTTCTTTCACTTTAGAATAATTGTAATCTTGCTTTCCCATCATTAAATTACAAATCACAGAATTTTGTAGCCTATTTTATCCTCAAGATGCATGTTCACATGCATAAACCACAAATGATCATGTGCATTGGTTATAGTTTTAAATGCCCAAAAAGCCTCTAACGTTCTCAGGACGAACGGACAACCTGTACAAATTTAGCTACATCGTTCCCTGGTTTACATACAATGAGCAATAAGTAACCCTCCATACTCCATTAGGAGTTAGACCCTACTTCTTTCAAGAAGTTTCAATATATCGATACCTTTCGACTATGACGTCATCCCTGAATGATTCCCAAAGCGGTTATCCAAGACAAAGATTGATACCGATATCCAGGATGTCAAACATCCAATTTGTCCACCAAGCGACCCCACAATCCCTAATTGGTATCAGATTCCACGGTGAGGACCTTGCGTTCTTCCTCGGGCGAGTCGAGTCGCTATCTTGCACGTAATTGAGGGGTAGAATTGCATGGGCAAAGTGACAGCTGGCATTTAATAGCGAAAGATTGGCTTGCAGTACTGCATCTGTTGCTGTGGGCGTGTTCTTGCAGGTCACGACATGTAGATCACGTGGCCTTGACTAGCAGCTGCGCAATGACGTCACGGTAGCGCGGTTTCTCGCGCAATCTCGCGATCTTCTCGCGCTTTGTTTACACTTTGCTTGCGGCGACGTTGATATAAGTTTGTAACCAACGATGCCGGGAGGTGTGGTGGATTAATGGGTATCTCAACTGCCATTAGTTGGAATATATCGCAGTAATGGGGTAGTGGGGAAACATGTAATACAGCCTAAGTAATGGGTTGTTTATTTGTTACAATACGATACGTAAATGTACCCTGATGGTGGGCATGCTACAACATCAGATTTTTTGGCTGTTTTTATTTACCTTTTCTGCTAACAATTTTAGTAGTTTGCGTTGTTTTTTTGCTGAAGATCCCAACAGTTTTAATGTTTTGTCTATATAGAGAGACTTGTAAGTTGTATTGGAACGATGGTAATTAATATTAATGAACTTTGAGCATCATTTTTAGCCTTGCCTAGCTTACCTTAACCGATCTTAACCAAACTTATGTTGATAAGAAATTACCTACTTTAGTAAAAAGTTTAAAGTTGAATTAGGCAAACAAAACAACACATATTCTGACTTATAGCTATTCTCGAAGTGTTTAGTCTTCGTTACACTAACCCCTTATTGATTGGGACACATTAGTACGGACTTTGCCTAATCCTGACAGCCATTTTACAGTAGTAGGTAAGAATTGCTTACAACTGCTAAATCAGAACTGCGCCACCGAGAAAACATAATTTAGTTGGAACGGTTTCAGAGTCCAAGTTAAAGTAATTTACTTTAAAGAAATTAAATATAATATTCGAGCTTATATATTTCATCACCTACAATAGCTCACCCAAATTGTTCTAGAACTGTATTATACTTTTCTTCATATTAGGTCGAAGAACTACATATAAAGTTTGATTATTCACACTTTTATTTAATTAATTCCATTGACTTAAATCCAAAATTAATGTCCGAATCCCCAAGTTTATACTTGTCTCATTAAATATCCCAAAATTAGAAATTGTTTCTCATCATCTTCTAGTCAGGAAGTTCTGCTCCCATTAATCTTTCTTCCTCCCATTTCTTCCTTTACCGATTTACCACAAAACAAAAGAACCTCTATCCATTCCACTTCTAATAATTGGCCTCATTTTGGGGGGAAACCGTCTAACAATGGCGGCTGCTTTGGTCTTGGCCGCACAATGGACAATGGCGAGTGTACACCATTGAGATATCACATGTCCGCCTTGTCTATATGATGGGTGTCTCCTTAACTTTCTGACATCATTATCCTCTATCGTGGAGTATTGGGTTACTTGTTACGTTTGCGTTATTTTTTTGGAAAATTGAAAAAAGTAGTAGATTTGGTTGGTTTAGTTTTTGCACATAGAAATAGATTCTGTGATTATCCCGAAAGAGTTTAGTTTTTTTTTTTTTTTTTACTGTCCCTATTATATTGTTTACTACATTAACCGGCTGTTTATTTTTAAAAGATTTTTTAACACGTATACCTACTTATTTATTCTTGTTAATGATGTACTAATTTTTAGATGGATCAAAATTAAATTTTAGATCTACATTATTCATGAAAGATTTTATCTACTAAATCATCGCATTTGATACAGCAACAGAACTTGGGCTTGGACAACAAATTACGACAAAGTGAAAGACGATAAAAACAAAAAGAAATATACGGACTAACCATTTTAGTAGTAAGAGTTTTGAATGTAAAAATCTAAAAAGACAAAAGGTCTGTTCAGCAAAAAATAAATATGAGTCAATTCGGTTATGGAAAATCCCATTAATTCAATTTTTCTTGATTATGCATGATGTCCCTTTTCTAAATAAACGTTTGATTGAATTTAACATCGAAGACAGTTACTCAGTAGTACCAATGGAATTACGAGTGAGAACAAAAGTTAATTCGCTAAAACACGATATAATATTCCTAAAACCGATATCCTAATCTAAAAAGAAGATATTTCAACATTAAAGGAATGTTAGTAGCTTCGTAGCTAATTAATTACTGGTGATTAATCTGAAATAAATTACTTTATAGCTAATTTAATAAAAAAAAATAGATTTACGACGCATCAAATGAACCTAAGACTACACTATAATATGTAAAGACAAGAGTCTAGATAATTTAATTTCACAAACCCCCTTAAGTAGAAGTTAGGTTAGTTTAGGGATCGTTATTTTAGTGTACCACGGTTTCAAATAAATATTATATATCTAGTTAAAAATATACAACCTCACGCAATAATTATGTCAACATAACCTAACCAAAGTTAGAGTACATCTAACGGGTTTTAACTAAGTTCCGGCTATCTAAAAGAAAATTTGTCAATAAACAAAAATAACTCAAGAGTACACAAGTAATGCAAAGGCGTCCTAATTAATTTTAATCACACACCAAACACCCTAATTAACAAACAGTACGTAATTAACACCCTATAGTTAACACAGAGACTCACCGAAGGATTTGCCGAGGATCGCTCGCGAACTGGGACTGTTTCTGCGCCGACGACAGTTTTCTCCTACCTCTGCAGATTTCCTTCTCGGCCCACACCCTGGCTGGTGCTGTGACGCGGGTGTGATCACACTCCGTAGATCCTCATCCTCTCCCGCGCCCAGAGGACTTAGAGGACGACGATCTCTGACCTCCAGGAGAGGTTGTTCAAACTTGGGACTAATGAAAGCAAAAGTGACTGAAGTGTGGTTTGTTTACGTTTTGTCGCTTTCGTTTTGAGTGGCATATTCTAACTAAGTATTTACTGCATGTTGCATGTTGTAGTTACTGGTTGTTTCGAACAGACTACACACTACTTTGGTTGCTATATTCTGAAGGGGGTATTTTTCCCACCTGAGAAAAAAAATGTATGTTTGCAATAACCTATTTTTTATGTTTAAGAATTAAGCATAGTTAAAGATAATTTTTATGATGATTTCCCTCCTCCCCCTTGATCACCCCTTGGGGTGGTTTTTATAAAAGCAGACGTTTACGGGAACAGATATATCTGGAGTAAGTTATAAGATAATTTAGTAATTATTTAAAAAAATTAAATAGTACATGTACATCTACAAACTGTAGAATGGGAATTGCCAAACAACAAATATTTCTATAAAAATCTAATTTCAATAATTTCTTTTTCAAATTGATTACGAAATATTTTTGGTTATTCATCACAAAATCTTTTCCCCTGAACTTTGATTATTCCATACTAGAGTTTGTAAAGTAAAATGTCCCCTTCAAAATAATAAAAAAATAATCGAATTATGTATATCAGAACTTGAGATAGGCCCCTACGTCTTTTTCAGTACCTCAATAGACGAAAAAATCTAACTTTCAGTAATCGCCCCGGAAACGAAAGGAAACACAATTCTGTTGGGGGGAACTCCACCAAAATAAAGAAAAAAATTATTACATAATAGAGTTTTTTTATTGTTATTATTTAAAAGTGCGCCTAAAAACAAAACGTTTAATACACAACTTTACCAATGTAGCCAGGAGGGTGATAGTCAACTTTCGGTAAACGTAGCCAGTGTAGCACTTACTTACAGTATTTTGGAAAATAACACCGCATAAAAAATATTTTTATTATGTGTCATACATCAAAATGTTCAGAAAGAACTGTAGAACACTTAATGGTAAATAACTGAAATTTGATACATTTTTTGAAGTTCCTAGTTTTTTTTGTGGACTGCCCCCTTAAAATATGCACATAGGTGGGGATCTCAATAATTGGCCATTGATAATAATTCCCATTATATCAATGCATTAGTGCATTAGTAAATCTTCTGATTGAACAAACCTTGACTCAAATATTAAAATAAAATTTTAAAAAATGATTAAAAATTTTAATTAAGAATGCACTTTATGAAGTTTAGAATCTTGAAGCTACCATTATCAATTGAGATGGGGACAACCTAGGTGCGTATTTGAACCCAAACATGAGTGAAGGATGAGTGTAGAATGGAGTGAGATGATCTGTATAGCTTTGTTACTGACTAAAATCAGCTGTTTCATTAGTTAGGATCATTTATTTAAATCCTAATGATCAAGGGACAGCTGGGTCCAGTTTATAACAATCAAAAAGTAGGATCGATTTGGCAAACTTTTGATTTTAGGCGAGCAATGTATCCACTCTGCTACCCACCTCAATTAACATTTGATCAACGCCAATAGGCTTGTACTTATTAGTGTTGACGTAGCCAATACAATAACAGCGAGGTAAATTGAGTTTTCACTTATTGTCTACCACCACGACGTAGAAGTAGTATTTACGCTTTATTATTTTCACGATTCAATAAATGATTCTCTCAATAAATCTATTGTGTGCATACCATGTGTTGTCAATAAATTATTATTATATCAAACCATTACCGAATCAATATATTTATCCTGTAAAATTACCATAATTCTGACCTACCCTTATACAGTGAACGCCAACACATTAAGCCTACCTCAAGTCCGTTCACCCCTATAATTACGTCTGATAAGAAAATGAATTTTCTCCCACTCACTTTCCCAGCTCGCCGATCGAGTTCCCACTCACACACACTCACAGTTTGCGAGTGGGATAGGTCTTTACTGAGGAGTGGGTTGGCAGAAACACTTTCGCTGGTAAACTTTAATATGATTGAGTGTCAAGCAGCGCAATCGGTTCGAGCCTGATTGCTGTGAATTGAGATTTTGCCCGTTTGTGTGGGTTTGAATGTTTAAATGTCAGCGATTGAATACTGATTTTGTGTACATTGTGATCGTTATCGATGGATCGTTTTTGGCTCGAGAGTGTAATTGACAACTGGTAAATTAGGTGTGAGTTTCAAAATGAGAAAGGTTTGAATTCCTTACTCGCGATCTTATGTACTTCACAAAAAGGACTTATGATCTTAGGATCTTATGTACTTTACTTTAAGATGCAATTGTTAAGGTGGCCATATCATGTAACACATATTTAATGATTGACGTTCCCCTCAATGTAATGTTATGTAACTGATAAATATGATGATAAAGGTGTCATTTCAATACAAATTATTTTTCTTTTCTTACTTTTATTTCTCGTTTTTCTGCTTATTTTATTGCACTATGTAGGAATGTCAGTGGCATTTATCAATATACTAATTAAAATTTGAAATTAAATAATTTCTTTGAATTTGAATTCAATATTGCGGAGGGGTGAAACGAGGAAAACATGCTAAATAGATGACATTTTAGTTGAGTATCTATTTGTCTGTGTATAGAAAAATTGTGCGAGAAACTTTGGGAGCTATCTTTTAAACAGCATAGATCTTTTTCGTTTATTGAGATAGTTGGCTTGAAGAACTTTTAACTTTCGTATGATGAATAATCTAGTTTACCACATAGGTGGGTTTTACTTTATTTTTCATACTCAGTTTCGTTCCAGTCGTTACCCTTGACCTCAAGAGTCAATTTACATGTACATATAATTGACTTGTACTGTCCCACTTCAGTTACTGCAACTCATTGATCAATGACATGACTGCGATTCAAGCATACCCGCTCCAACGGTCTCAGAATTATGCTTTGAGATCTATGGTCTGCGGCGTGAGGAGCATATCACGCCATACTACCTTGAGGCAAACATCTTGAAATTAAATTATCAAAGATCCATCAACATTTTTGGATTGGTCTTTTTAATTTTAAAATCAGGCTCCCTGAAATATTATACATCAGATTTTAAATTTGTGTCTCAAGGTAGTTCATGAATTTCTAGTTCTTCGATCACATTGCGTATTTCATTTGACCACCGCTAATGACAGGGCTTTTGTTGTTACCGCTTGCTATCTTTGGAACAGCATACCTCTACACTTTAATCCCTTGATAAACGTTCCCAGTTTCTGGTAGCACTAAAAAATCTCTACTTTGAGCAAATTGTCTCGGCTGGCGTGTCCTAGGGCTTCTGCGTCTTTGCGCGATTGCTGGTGCGTATGCGTGTGAGAGTGTGAACGTGGTTTCTTTTGTATATTCTATTTATAATAATTACTATTTTTTAAATTGAATTTTTTTACGTGTTCTTAAAGTGCTAAATATATATTTATATTAGATTAAGAAATTTCATTGTATTTTTATTTATTTATATTTAAGTTTGTCAGGTTAAGTGTAAGAGAGGGCCATGTGGCCCTAACTTTGCCTGGTAAAATAAACAAAATTTCATTTTCATTTTTTTCACTTTAGGTCCTTATGAGACGTAACAATAAATCGAGCTCCAAATATGTTTCCACATCCAAGCAACAGACTTTACAGTCAAGAGCACAAATCACTGTGTGGTCCAGCTGAGAGGTGCCAAAACCAAACATTAATCAAAACCTGGCTGAACACCTGTCAATACTGGAGTAGACTCGGTGAGGGATGTTAATACTAATTAACAGTCTCAGATAAGCCCTGGAGGGTCGTAAATCCTCCACCACCCCTCTACAATCATCCCCATAATGTGGACAGATTGATGGGGTCTGCATAGTGTCGCTGTTCTGGACTTTGGAAAAGTTACATAAATGTTATTGTTTTTTGTGTTGAAAATTATTGTTTGTGAGTTTATACCGTTAATGATTTTTGTCCTGTTGGATCACTAGGTCAATTATCGATCAACTGGTGGAGAGACATCTCCCATCCGGAGAAAGTTCTTCGTCAACTGAGTTCCAATTAGTTTTTGGTTGGACCCACTGGTTAAAATTTATTCTAGATTAACAATTTTATATTTTGTATTTAACGGCCATTGAAGTACAGGGTGATTCAAAAAGGACTTTACAACTTTGAAAATTCATATAAATCTTATTAAACAAGGTACAGAGCTGGTTTTTGTGTTGTTTATAATCTCTTTTTGTAAAAAAATACAACCGACTTCAAACGCTCTAAAAAGAATGAAATAATTTCAATAAAGTAAACTTTTGTATTAGGCAAGCTCACGTATTTTAAGTCGGCGCGGCTAGTAGTTATAAAACACGGGTTCTGGCACAAGAGGGTTCCAAACAATGCTAGGTATGACATACCCAACAATGCTACCTATGTCATGCCTAGCATGGTAGACATAAGGAGCGGTGTATACCGCGGGAAGGACACCATGTAGTGTAACTCGGGAATGACTACACTACATAGTGTAACAATGCTAGGTGTGACGTACCCAACAATGCTAGGTGTGACATAGCCAACAATGCTAGGTATGACATGTCTAGCATGGTAGACATATGGAGTGGTGTACACCGCGAGAAGGACACCATGTAGTGTAACTCGGGAATGACACCATGTACTTTTGTCAAAAATGACACGGGTTCTGGCACAAAGTCACGTGACTAGCCGATGCAATCGATTACATTTATCATTATTTGATTGATCAATTATTATCAATAATCAATTGACAGTTGTTTATATGCGATGACCAAGATTTACTAAAAAAAGCATTACATAAAGGGTAATAATTAATATTTTTTCAGAGCTAATGTAAAACATACTAATTGTTTAGGTGTATCAAGAGATTGTATTCTTAATTCATACTGCTTACAATCCAATGTAGGCTAGTTTAAATTGGTTAACACAAAATTAACACTGCTTCCGCCAGTATTTATTTGCACACCACATCTTCATCACCACTTTGGTTAATAATGATTATTACAATACATGGAAATATTGGCTCTGGTAAAAGTGTATATTCTCAATCGCTGTATAAAATCTTACAGTCATATGGTTATAAGGTTATTCTTTTTAAAGAACCAGTAGATGAATGGATTAATTTTAATGGAGAGAATTTGTTAAAACTATATTATGATAATAAAGAAAAGTGGGCTCTCCCGTTTCAAATAAACACACTAATTGACATGATACATATATTGAGTCAAAAGCTGTTCAGCTTTCAAAAGAAGGAAATGTAATTATAATGGAAAGATCTTCATTTAGTGTTCTAAACATATTTTCTGAATATTTAAGTAACAACATATTTCATCCTGCGGAAGTAACAATTATGCAAAATATAAAAAATAAAACCCCTCGAATATTGGAGACATATGAAAATCATTTGGTTGTATATTTGAAAACAGATCCCGAGAGTTGCATTAATAGAATAAATATTAGAGGTAGGACAGAAGAAATTGAAAGGATACAATTGCAATATATCATTGATTTGCACAAACTTCATGAAGAACACTTTACATCACATACTTTCGGAAATAAGATTTTAATAATCGATGGAACTTCTTACAAGACAGATTTTGTTGAACAAGCAAAATTATTTGGAACCAGGGAAACAATGGTTGCACTTGATGAATTGAGTCATATCCTCAATAAGTGGAGCGCTTCCTCTTAAACAATTAACCGCTTCAACACAAACTTGTTAAGCTTATTACCCGTTTAATTATAAAAACTAGACCTAACTCAACTCGATAGTTGTTAGTTCACAACCAGCTGTGTCAGAGTACCTCGGCGTTACATCGCTTTTATCAAAGTAAGTACTGTGACTTCAAACTATTTTCTTTTTCTGTTAAAAATCTAAAGAAATAAACTATTTTGTTTTTATCTACTGTTTATGAAACTATAATGTAAAGCTTAAAGCTTTTTTGTTTATTTTTAAAATCAAACCTATTTTGATTTTACTAATAAAATAAAATTGTGCACATTTAAAGTCACATTTATCACAGTATTCAATTTTACTGTTAATGTTTTAAAACAACGTTATTTAAAATAAACCAACTTACTCTGTGCACTACTAATTGTACAATGTTTGTTTAAGCTTCCGATACGATACGAATCCTTCTGGTTTGCTGTCCTTCCTTTGGTGTCAGGCTCTCCCCATACTTGTTGAGATAAAAACAAAAGTAAGTGTATTTTAAAAATTACATCACACTTTTATAGGTTTTAACTCTGCATATGTTCTGTAATTCTAATTTATAACAATATCAATCTGTATTACAATATTGAAGCAACCTCATTCATTACGTAAAATAAATTACCAGTTTCACATCTGTTCCACATTAAATATTTTAATAATGATTGGTTCAGTCTTACATGAATAGTTTCTTGGATTTCGAATTGAAAGAAAGTAAACAGTTTCACAACCTACAAGAGTTAAAACAATTGATTTAAATACTGAAATATGTCATATTATTTGTTATTCGTTACATTGTTTAGTAATATGTTTCTTATTTTTGTTCTTTAGTCTCCCGTATATTTGAGAGTCACACTAGAGCATCAGTCAACACCTTCGAGTAACTTCCCTGAGTTTTTCAACGAGTCTTCTTTTCACCGTGTTCGGAGATTTCTCATTTTAAAAACTTAAGTAAGTAAGGATGTTGTCAGTAAACAATGTTGTCAGTAAACATAGTATGTTTAATATTTAAAGAAAACTTAATTCCACTTGCATGATTTTAACACACTATATATTTATTTAAACGCTTTACACTGATTGTTTAACAACAATGTAAAATACATCGTATGGATTAATTATCTGCCTGCGATTTTTGTTGTTAATATTTATAGATTTAAAAACGAAGTGTTGCAAAATTTCACTGGTATGATTTTTTAACACAGCATATGTTTATTCAAATGCTTACACTGATTTTTTGAACAACAATGTAAAATACATCGTATGAATTAACTATCTAACTGTGATTTTAGTTGTTAATATTTATAGATCTAAAAACGGGATGTTACTAAAGCTATCGTCTTTTTGTTACAGTTATGGATCCTGTTGAGATTGTTGATCTAAGTCAAGAAGTCACAGTCACATCTGAGCCTCGTCCATCAACTAGTCATGCCTCCAATCTACCTGGTATTGTTTACTTCACCATCTTACAACTTCTTGAGAATTTACATATAATTGGAATGAATAGCTTAGTTAAGTGGGAGAGGGTCATGGATGGATTAAGAAATAGGGAAGACATACTCACAGATCCTGTGTTCACCCAAATGTATGGGTGTTTGAAACATTTTCACAAAGTATTTTTTGACCATGTTCATGCAGATCCTAATATGTCACAAAAAGATGTTGAAAGTCTTTCCTATCTAGAAATTGAATTTGACGATTTCTCTAATATTTGGTTGCCTGAAGTAGAGAAACAACACTTAAAAGACAAAAAGTTTTCATTTGATCATGTTCAAAGATTTGGCAACCTTATACGCCAAATTTTAATGTTTGAAGAAACTGTTCACAAATCCACTAAAGCCTCTGTTAAATCATATGAAAATTATAAACGTAAAGATTCTGACCAACAGAAAATATCTAAGAAATCTAAAAAAGAATACAATTCTTCTTCATCATCGTCATCTGATTTGTCAGACAAGTCAGACGATGAGGACGCATTTGCAAAACTGTTTCAAAAAAAACAAACCAATTCTTTGAAAATAAGTCAACAGTTTCTGTACAATTGTGGAAACTCTAGACGTAGAATCACAACTCCAGGTGAGAAAGGTTCGCATTTAATTAAAATTGAGATCACAGACACAAAAGATCTCAAACAGTGTAAAAGTGAGAAGTTTTTTTGGCAGAAGGTTAGCAAAAAAGGGGTTTTTCTAATTAATAATAATGATAAGGAAGACCAAGAAACTTTGAATGCATTAGGTAATATTTTATCAAATGCTGCAACCAAAGCATCAAAAATCAAAAATGTTAAGTTCGAATCTTTCGAGTCAAGCGACTCTAAAAAGTAAACTGTCTTATTACTCTCATAAGTTAGCAACATCCAATTCATAAAATCTTTTATTTTTCAGCCTGTAAGACCGATAAAAAGCTAGGATACATTAAACTCTCGGAGAATGGATATGCACCTCAACGTGCATCACCTTTAGCTGTAGGCTATGATCTTAGAAGCGCTCACGACTGTGTGGTGTTGAAAGAAGACAGAACTCTAGTTAAGACAGACATAGCTTTGCAAATTCCACAAAATTGTTATGGTCGCATTGCACCTAGATCAGGATTGGCATTGAATCATTTTGTTTCCGTAGGAGCTGGAGTAATTGATAGGGACTACAGGGGAAATGTTGGCATACTTTTGTTCAATCACTCTAAAAATGATTTTTTTGTAAAACGCGGAGATAGAATAGCTCAGTTAATATTGGAAGTAGCATTTTGCCCTGATGTTATTGAGCTTAAATGTCTAGACAGTACTGACAGAGGGAATAACGGGTTTGGATCAACCGGATTAGTTTAACAAAGTAAACTACTGTTTCAGCTGTTCCACAACATTTATCAAACATGAATTTGGCTCAACGCTTCACACCTATGGAAACGAATCAAAATTTTGAAGATACGCCTTTTAGAAGACAAATCGACAGGCTATTATTAACGGAAACGGACAATTTTATTGAATTAAAACAGGCATTTAAAGGTGCTTTAAAAACATATTATTATAAAAATCAATCTAATCTGTATAAAGATATTTGTTTGTTATTGATTTATATTAGAAATAAAATCAAAAATATCATAATAAAACACCTAAATCAATATGGAGCATTAAAGTTCAATTTGGTTATCGAATGTACTTATATTCGTCATCATACGGAAGAATTACAAGCAAGATCGTTTAAAACTGCTAATACCACTGTATTTGTTGGTACTGCAATTGATAGTATCTTAAGGAAATTAACAAAAAAACTGTGCGTTGAAGAAAATGAATACATGTCAAAAGGTAGTGGGTGGTCACTTTACGCAGTTGATGGTGTACTACTTAGATTAAGCCGATATAAGCCTTTAGGAGGTAGTTCGTTCATTCCTCTGCCTAAAACCATTCAACTTAAAAAAGCTGTTATTAACCCTCAAAATGTTAACGATGATCGGTGTTTCATTTGGTCAATTTTATCACGTTTTATTAGGGGAAAGAATTTACAACGAGTTGATAGTAGATACACTAATATTATAGATAAATTTGATTTTTCATGTCTTACTTTTCCAACACCTCTTAAAGATATTGACAAATTTGAAAAATTAAATCCAAAGGTGAGTGTTAACGTATATGGATTGAATGATAAACACATAATTTATCCATTAAGAGTAGGTGTTAAAGTTAAAAAAGAACATTTCGATCTTTTATTGCTTTCAAACTCTCAAGGTGCACACCATTATTGCTACATTAGCAACTTTTCAAGACTTTTAAGTAATCAGATTTCTAAATTTAAAGGTAAAACAATTTTTTGTAAAAGATGTTTATCACATTATTATGGAAAGAATCGTGAAAGAAATCTAAAGATTCATCAACGAGATTGTGTTCCTAATAAGCCTGTAAAGATTACAATGCCACACTGTCGGAATGATGATTGCGCTCCTAAGATATTGAAATTTACAAACTTTCACTATAAATTTAGGTTGCCTATTGTAATGTATGCGGATTTTGAATGTATACTCAATAAGGTAGACATTAAAGGTGGTGTTTACACAACCGTGAAAGAAAACCACGAGCCTATGAGCTTTTGCTCATATTTAGCAATCGATAATAGTTTGCCAGATTTTATTAAATCTCAACTACCTAAAAATCCATATGTGTATTGTGAAAAAGATGTTGCTAGCGAATTTATGAGGTATACAATTGAAATAGCAAATTTAATTGGCTACCTTTTTGACAAAAATGTTGCTATGTTACCGTTAACAAATGAAGAAAAACAGAGATTTAAAAATTGTAAATTTTGTGAGCTGTGTAATATTGAGTTTTCATTATTGTGTCCACCTGTAAAAGATCATTGCCATTTTTCTGGAAAGTTCAGATCGGTATTATGTAATGAATGTAATTTGAAAAGAAGGAATCAAAATTTCTTACCAGTACTTATACATAATAGTTCTAACTATGATAATCATTTTATTGTTAAACAATTAGGTTGTGACAAGGGTGATATAAAAGTTATACCAAATTCAACAGAGAAGTATATATCTTTTACTAAAGATACTTCTAGCAATATAAAAATAAGGTTTATTGACAGTTACAGATTTTTAAGTGATAGTTTGGAAAATTTAGTAAAGAATCTGCCAGCAGACGGTTTTTATCATACCAGTTTATTTTTTAAGCAAGACGAGCTTCCTTTAGTTAAATCAAAAGGGGTGTTTCCTTATAGTTATGTTGATTCTTGGGGAAAATTAAACGAAACTAAATTACCAGATAAAAACCATTTTTATAACGAAATGACTGAAACAAATATTAGCGATTGTGATTATGAAAGAGCTAAATGCGTATGGAATAAGTTTGAATGTAAATCCTTAAAGGATTATAGTAATTTATATTTAAAAACGGATGTACTTCTGTTGGCAGATGTATTTGAGAAATTTCGATCCATTTGTCTTGAAAATTATGATTTAGATCCTGCTTATTATTTAACAATTCCCTCTTTAACTTTTGATGCGATGCTTCGCCAAACAAAAGTTGAATTAGAATTATTAAACAATTATGATCAATATTTATTTGTTGAAAAAGGAATCAGAGGTGGTATAACAACTTGTGTAACCCGTCATGCTGTAGCCAACAACCCGTATATGGAATCTCTATATGACAAATCCAAAGAAACCTCCTATTTAAGCTATATAGATGCAAACAATTTATATGGATATGTCATGTGTGATTTGATACCTCAAAAAGGTTTTAAATGGCTTAGCAAAAAGAAAGTTTTCAACTTTGATGTTTTAAATATTCCCGATGACAGTGAGATTGGCTATATAATTGAATGCGATGTAGGATACCCTTCGTATCTTCATGACGAGCATAGGGATCTTCCTTTTCTTCCAAATAAAGAAACTCCTAAGTGGTCAAAACAAAAAAAGTTGTTGACTACACTTGAAAACAAATATAACTATGTATGTCATTACCGTAATTTAAAACAAGCCCTTCAAAACGGTCTTGTTTTAATAAAAATTCACAGAGTGTTAAGGTTTTATCAAAGTAAATGGTTAAAACCCTATATTGAATTCAATACTGAAAAAAGAAAACAGGCTACTAATGAGTTTGATAAAAATTTCTATAAGTTATTAAATAATGCTATGTTTGGGAAAACAATTGAGAATATTAGGAAACGAGTTTGTATAGAATTAGTTAGTAATGAAAAACGTTTGAATAAATTAATTTCCAAACCAACTTTTAAAAATAGAATAATTTATGATGAAAATCTATGTTCTGTAGAGTTGGGAAAAGAAACCATTTGCTTTGATAAACCCATTTATATAGGGTTCACAGTATTAGAACTAAGCAAATATCAAATGTATGACTTTCATTACACAATTATAAAGAATTTCTTCCAAAATAAAAAAGTAAAGTTAATATATTTAGATGCTGATTCATTTTTCTATTTAATTTATACTGACGATATTTATGAAGATTTTAACCATCCAGATTTGAACAAATACATGGACATGTCAGATTATCCGAAAGATCATAAGTGTTATTCTTCACAAAACAAGAAAAAACTAGGTTGTTTCAAAGATGAGTGTAATGGTATTGTAATTATAGAGTTTATAGGACTTAGACCTAAGTTGTACACATTTAAAACTATGAATGATTTTTATTTGGAAATAGAAAAACGAATGTCATTGAAAAAAGCAAAAGGTATTACCAAAACTGTTGTAAAAAAACATATTACCTTTAACGATTATAAAAACTGTTTAAATAACAATGTTAAAATTAGGAAAAATATAAGGGTTTTTAAATCCACAAAACACAACATTCAAACAGTAACCATAAACAAAATAGCGTTAAGCAGTAACGATGATAAACGTCATATTTGTGATGACGGAATCAATACACTGCCTTATGGGCATTATTCTTTAAAAAACCAAGATGACATTTTTCCTAAGTAAAAAGATACTTCAATTGTGATTTTAAAATGTGTAATAGTGATTCCTGTATAGTGAACCCTATGTAATATTATGTATATTCTTATTTTAGATTAATACAAAAGCGATGTAAAACAGGTACTCTATATATGTATTATGTATTGTTGATTAGAGTAGGTAACACAAATATACTCATCATACAAAAAAACTGACTTAATTTATTCACCATCTTTACATGATTTTTTTTACAATCCCCGAAAGGGGTGAATACTGAATCAATGCATCATAAATTATTAAACAATAAGCTGTGGTGTTTTCTGGGAAGGCTGTGGAGGTTTGTAGCTCAAGTCTGACGTCTAGTGTACCAGTCTTCAAAGTGTCAACTTGCTTTGAACAATCGATTACGAACATTGGTGATTTATCAATGAATTTCTTTTTATCCAGACAGGGTTGGTCATCGCTCCCAACATAGTAAGATGATTGGAATCTTGAATAAAAATCATACAACAAAGCCTGATTTCCATTGAGATTATCATAGGGATAGTATTTACTATTTAAATACAATTTAACATTGTCTAAAGCACATAAATCAAAGTGCGATGCATTTTTAGCGCCTTGATCCTTTCGTCCTGTTTGAAACGCCACAATAACATATCTTGGCTTTTCTATCATGCTAGACGTTTTTACAGTCCAAGTTTGAAATTTAGTTGTTGGGAGTGATGGATATTCATGTAATTGCCACCTTCTGAATGGAACTTGTAAATAATTATCCGAATCAGTCATCTTTAATAGTGACAATCTCAATTCATCTTCAACTCTGATATATGGCATCTTCCAAATTAATTTTTCAATTACAACTTTACAATCATGAATGGCAGCAGTAGCTTGGAATATTGCATTTTTGTCTGTTGACGAGCGCAGTAAAACAAGTTCTTGTTTTACGTTTAAAAGAATCTTTGTGTAGTCTTCTGCAAAACCTAATAATAATTTAAGTGGAACGCAAAATGAAAACTTTGACTTATCCTCTTGGTTATCAAGACTTGTGATGTTCCAACCAGCGTTTTTCATCCAGTTGGCGTCTTCAGGACGAGACGTAAGTATGTTTTTTATGGTTGACGTTATACCTAGATTCTTTACACGATCAATTTCAGTACCACATAATTCATATCTTATTTCTTCGAATAAAAATGCTGCAGCGTTATTAACCAATTCCGTTGTTGTGTCTTCGGCGTTATTTGATTTTACTACTTTACCCTCGATCAAGAGAAAACTCTTACAAGGCAATGTGTACACGTCTGTCTGATGAACCGGTATCCTAATTTCATCCCCATTAAAATAGGAATTTGAATTATAAGGATTATGAGAATGCCACTCGTAATCGGTTATAGATTCATCAAAATTGACTTCCCTCTTGATATCTAAGATACCACTCATTGTCACACTTTTTTATTAAAAACTGGTAGGGAGCTTAAAAATATCCTATTCCTCAATGTTAACGGTTTGAGCACTCGTCTCTGACTAATGTTACTTTCTTTCAATGGCAAACTTTTATTAGTAGGTTTGTAGTTTGCACAATGAAATACAATACCCATTATTTACGTCTTAAATACACTCTTATGTTTATTCGTTCTTCTCTAAAATTAATTAATTCTCCGTTCTGGTCTTCTAGTCTTATATAAAATTCGTCTAATGTATTTTGTTTGGTTATTGGAAGGTAATCTCCGCGTTTTACAAAAAAATCATTTTTAGAGTGATTGAACAAAAGTATGCCAACATTTCCCCTGTAGTCCCTATCAATTACTCCAGCTCCTACGGAAACAAAATGATTCAATGCCAATCCTGATCTAGGTGCAATGCGACCATAACAATTTTGTGGAATTTGCAAAGCTATGTCTGTCTTAACTAGAGTTCTGTCTTCTTTCAACACCACACAGTCGTGAGCGCTTCTAAGATCATAGCCTACAGCTAAAGGTGATGCACGTTGAGGTGCATATCCATTCTCCGAGAGTTTAATGTATCCTAGCTTTTTATCGGTCTTACAGGCTGAAAAATAAAAGATTTTATGAATTGGATGTTGCTAACTTATGAGAGTAATAAGACAGTTTACTTTTTAGAGTCGCTTGACTCGAAAGATTCGAACTTAACATTTTTGATTTTTGATGCTTTGGTTGCAGCATTTGATAAAATATTACCTAATGCATTCAAAGTTTCTTGGTCTTCCTTATCATTATTATTAATTAGAAAAACCCCTTTTTTGCTAACCTTCTGCCAAAAAAACTTCTCACTTTTAC
The DNA here is from genome assembly GCF_028750875.1 of Macrosteles quadrilineatus. NCBI lineage: Eukaryota > Metazoa > Arthropoda > Insecta > Hemiptera > Cicadellidae > Macrosteles > Macrosteles quadrilineatus. Next base: position 70,098,731 of record NW_026542597.1, read on the forward strand.
ACTGTTTGAGATCTTTTGTGTCTGTGATCTCAATTTTAATTAAATGCGAACCTTTCTCACCTGGAGTTGTGATTCTACGTCTAGAGTTTCCACAATTGTACAGAAACTGTTGACTTATTTTCAAAGAATTGGTTTGTTTTTTTTGAAACAGTTTTGCAAATGCGTCCTCATCGTCTGACTTGTCTGACAAATCAGATGACGATGATGAAGAAGAATTGTATTCTTTTTTAGATTTCTTAGATATTTTCTGTTGGTCAGAATCTTTACGTTTATAATTTTCATATGATTTAACAGAGGCTTTAGTGGATTTGTGAACAGTTTCTTCAAACATTAAAATTTGGCGTATAAGGTTGTCAAATCTTTGAACATGATCAAATGAAAACTTTTTGTCTTTTAAGTGTTGTTTCTCTACTTCAGGCAACCAAATATTAGAGAAATCGTCAAATTCAATTTCTAGATAGGAAAGACTTTCAACATCTTTTTGTGACATATTAGGATCTGCATGAACATGGTCAAAAAATACTTTGTGAAAATGTTTCAAACACCCATACATTTGGGTGAACACAGGATCTGTGAGTATGTCTTCCCTATTTCTTAATCCATCCATGACCCTCTCCCACTTAACTAAGCTATTCATTCCAATTATATGTAAATTCTCAAGAAGTTGTAAGATGGTGAAGTAAACAATACCAGGTAGATTGGAGGCATGACTAGTTGATGGACGAGGCTCAGATGTGACTGTGACTTCTTGACTTAGATCAACAATCTCAACAGGATCCATAACTGTAACAAAAAGACGATAGCTTTAGTAACATCCCGTTTTTAGATCTATAAATATTAACAACTAAAATCACAGTTAGATAGTTAATTCATACGATGTATTTTACATTGTTGTTCAAAAAATCAGTGTAAGCATTTGAATAAACATATGCTGTGTTAAAAAATCATACCAGTGAAATTTTGCAACACTTCGTTTTTAAATCTATAAATATTAACAACAAAAATCGCAGGCAGATAATTAATCCATACGATGTATTTTACATTGTTGTTAAACAATCAGTGTAAAGCGTTTAAATAAATATATAGTGTGTTAAAATCATGCAAGTGGAATTAAGTTTTCTTTAAATATTAAACATACTATGTTTACTGACAACATTGTTTACTGACAACATCCTTACTTACTTAAGTTTTTAAAATGAGAAATCTCCGAACACGGTGAAAAGAAGACTCGTTGAAAAACTCAGGGAAGTTACTCGAAGGTGTTGACTGATGCTCTAGTGTGACTCTCAAATATACGGGAGACTAAAGAACAAAAATAAGAAACATATTACTAAACAATGTAACGAATAACAAATAATATGACATATTTCAGTATTTAAATCAATTGTTTTAACTCTTGTAGGTTGTGAAACTGTTTACTTTCTTTCAATTCGAAATCCAAGAAACTATTCATGTAAGACTGAACCAATCATTATTAAAATATTTAATGTGGAACAGATGTGAAACTGGTAATTTATTTTACGTAATGAATGAGGTTGCTTCAATATTGTAATACAGATTGATATTGTTATAAATTAGAATTACAGAACATATGCAGAGTTAAAACCTATAAAAGTGTGATGTAATTTTTAAAATACACTTACTTTTGTTTTTATCTCAACAAGTATGGGGAGAGCCTGACACCAAAGGAAGGACAGCAAACCAGAAGGATTCGTATCGTATCGGAAGCTTAAACAAACATTGTACAATTAGTAGTGCACAGAGTAAGTTGGTTTATTTTAAATAACGTTGTTTTAAAACATTAACAGTAAAATTGAATACTGTGATAAATGTGACTTTAAATGTGCACAATTTTATTTTATTAGTAAAATCAAAATAGGTTTGATTTTAAAAATAAACAAAAAAGCTTTAAGCTTTACATTATAGTTTCATAAACAGTAGATAAAAACAAAATAGTTTATTTCTTTAGATTTTTAACAGAAAAAGAAAATAGTTTGAAGTCACAGTACTTACTTTGATAAAAGCGATGTAACGCCGAGGTACTCTGACACAGCTGGTTGTGAACTAACAACTATCGAGTTGAGTTAGGTCTAGTTTTTATAATTAAACGGGTAATAAGCTTAACAAGTTTGTGTTGAAGCGGTTAATTGTTTAAGAGGAAGCGCTCCACTTATTGAGGATATGACTCAATTCATCAAGTGCAACCATTGTTTCCCTGGTTCCAAATAATTTTGCTTGTTCAACAAAATCTGTCTTGTAAGAAGTTCCATCGATTATTAAAATCTTATTTCCGAAAGTATGTGATGTAAAGTGTTCTTCATGAAGTTTGTGCAAATCAATGATATATTGCAATTGTATCCTTTCAATTTCTTCTGTCCTACCTCTAATATTTATTCTATTAATGCAACTCTCGGGATCTGTTTTCAAATATACAACCAAATGATTTTCATATGTCTCCAATATTCGAGGGGTTTTATTTTTTATATTTTGCATAATTGTTACTTCCGCAGGATGAAATATGTTGTTACTTAAATATTCAGAAAATATGTTTAGAACACTAAATGAAGATCTTTCCATTATAATTACATTTCCTTCTTTTGAAAGCTGAACAGCTTTTGACTCAATATGTATCATGTCAATTAGTGTGTTTATTTGAAACGGGAGAGCCCACTTTTCTTTATTATCATAATATAGTTTTAACAAATTCTCTCCATTAAAATTAATCCATTCATCTACTGGTTCTTTAAAAAGAATAACCTTATAACCATATGACTGTAAGATTTTATACAGCGATTGAGAATATACACTTTTACCAGAGCCAATATTTCCATGTATTGTAATAATCATTATTAACCAAAGTGGTGATGAAGATGTGGTGTGCAAATAAATACTGGCGGAAGCAGTGTTAATTTTGTGTTAACCAATTTAAACTAGCCTACATTGGATTGTAAGCAGTATGAATTAAGAATACAATCTCTTGATACACCTAAACAATTAGTATGTTTTACATTAGCTCTGAAAAAATATTAATTATTACCCTTTATGTAATGCTTTTTTTAGTAAATCTTGGTCATCGCATATAAACAACTGTCAATTGATTATTGATAATAATTGATCAATCAAATAATGATAAATGTAATCGATTGCATCGGCTAGTCACGTGACTTTGTGCCAGAACCCGTGTCATTTTTGACAAAAGTACATGGTGTCATTCCCGAGTTACACTACATGGTGTCCTTCTCGCGGTGTCCTTCTCCTTATGTCTACCATGCTAGGCATGACATAGGTAGCATTGTTGGGTATGTCATACCTAGCATTGTTTGGAACCCTCTTGTGCCAGAACCCGTGTTTTATAACTACTGCGGCTCTATGATTGTTTTTGATACAAAATTGAAAGAGGGTGTCCATATTGCAGGTGACTATCTATAACTAAAGGTGTTAATCTGCATGTCTTTTTCATAGTTATGCGTTTAGTGTTATTTTATTACCGTAATCAGAGATCGGCATTATAGTGGTATTAACGAGTATCTTTAAAAAGATTATAACGCATTTAAATGTTTCTAACTTGGAAAAGTAACGTTTTAATACTAAACTAGCTTCTTTTCCCTATCATAATATCAAACTAAATTATTTTCCTATTCATATAGAACATTTGTGTGTGTTATTTTCATAATGCATTTATTCTGAAGTAAACATAAAATACAATAAAATATTTCCTTTAATATATAAATAAAACAGTTCAGTATGTTTTTATATATTTATGTTATCCAGCTACAATTTATTGATTTTCAAAATACACACACAATATTTAATTTCAATCATATTTGCAGTTTGAGCCGCGCCGACTTGAAATATGTGAACTTGCCTAATACAAAAGCTTACTTTATTGAAATTATTTCATTCTTTTTAGAGCGTTTGAAGTCGGTTGTATTTTTTATAAAAAGAGATTATTTCATGATTTTTAGTGACTGTATAATTTGTTATATATTATTATCTACCGGTATATATTATTATATATTAATATATAATAATATATTATTATATATTATTTATATAGTACTTGAGGTTTTTTGATAAGCAAAACTGTTTGAAACAATCAAAAGTTCCACAGAACAATAATTATTGTAAAACTGCTTGAGTCACCTGTTCTGGTTACATATTAATTGGTTATGAAAATAACCATTTTTAGATATTATTTAAGAAAGAAAGAGTTGTCCATTACATTAGGCCTGATGAAAAACTAATTGTCTTTCTAGATACATTGAAATGTCAGACATCATCGTTTCCTGCAATCGGTGTACTTATACATTATAAAAAGAAATACAGTAACGTCTCAAGCCTTTTGGAACAATATGAAAGTTATTCCTCAGCTACCAGCACTAAACAATCTCTCAAAAGTGGAAAATTGGTCGTTAACACGTATAGTACCTTTGGAAAATATTATATGAAAGATTGGTTCAGCTAAAAGTGATGTAAGTCATGTAGGGGGTTTTGTTTGCTCAAGATATAGCCTAGTCGAAATTGCAAATCATCTTCCTCTAGGACTTTCCGAAGCAGGCATAATAGTATTGATATGTTATAGGTTATTATACAAGTACATTATTATTAACAAGTAACTGGGCAGAGAATATTAATAAACATTCCACATCTGCAAATGAAATATGTATATGAAAGATTGGTTCAGCTAAAAGTGGTGCAAGCCATGTTGGTGGTTTTGTTTCATCAAGATATAGCCTAGTCGAAATTGCAAATCAACTCCCTCTAGGACTTTCCGAAGCAGGCATAATAGTATTGATATGATATAGCATAGATAAAACAGTAACTGGGTAGAGAATATCAATAAACATTCCACATCTGCAAATGTATGTTTAGTAATTAAAATATTTAACACTTTTAAGACAATTGACGATTATGCACTGTCACACTTCTTAGGTTGTGTAAGGAATAATTGCATTTAATTTATATTTAGACCTGTTTTACGAATGCTTTGGTTTTCACAATACACCTTTATTTGTCAATATCATACAGCTATTCACTGAAACATATAAGTTTTTTGTAAGTCAGAATATTCAATACTAAAAACAGAATTACTGTATACACAAATCAGGTGAAACGTTAAAATACATTTTTTATAGTAACCAAAACAAAAAGCATTTTTCTCAATGTAATTCATTTAGGCTCCATGGCAAGAAATAGTTTATTGATCAATATGAAGCAACTGTTTCATGAAGAATTGTCTGTAGCTTCATTTAAATGGTTTCAACTAACAGATGTAGGAATGTTATTATTATTTATTGCCTTCTCTGCACAAATGTAAACAATCTGCACAAATGTAAACAAAGTAAATGTTGAATATTTAAGGTTTCCAGAATTTTTCAACGAAACTAATATTATACTTAAACATAATATATAAGGTACCAAATAGAAACTCTCCTGGTTATTTTGGTGGTGGAACCACACTGATCGGTAAAAGAATCACAGAGAAATTGGTGAACATACATAGAAAAAAAAAAAAACATCGCCACAAACAAATTGAGAACCTCCTCCTTTTGTTGGTAGTGGGGAAGTCGGTTAAAAAGGAAAACACTTCAAGTTGTCTTACCTTAAACTAAAGATGTGACTTCCGTTGCATTTGGGGAAAATAATTATTTAGGTATGAAAAAAAGTGAAAACTGTTAAAAATTTGAGAGAAATTTACAAAATTTTGAAAGTAGGGCGTTTTTAGCGAATTTCCCATATAGGGAATAAGCTATTACCGTAGTACTCATGGTAAGACCTGGACCCAGAACCGATTTTTTTTTCGTTTTGAGGTCCCTAGAGGCCAAAAACACCATCCGTTCAAATTCATATATATATATTTATATATATATATATATATGTGTGTGTGTGTCCGTAAGCGCGATAACTCGAGCAAAAATTATCCGATATTGATGAAATTTGGTACAAACGTGTAAACCTACGTTTATTCGAACGAGTTCGCGAACCAGCATGATCGGACCATGGGAACGGGGGTTTATGGGGGCTTTTATGGGGTAAAAATGGGTTTTTCCCATTTTTGACCCAAAAAACATAAAATTTTGCAATTTCTTTCTAAACTATTTTGTAGAGCTTAAAAAAACAAATAATTTAGTATATTGAAGCGTTATAATGCGCCTAATGGTTACGGAGAAAATTCAAAAAAATTATAAATTTAAAATTCCCATGTTATTCTTATGGAGAATAAGTAAACTGTTATAGTTTGCTTGTTTATTAACAAATTTTGCCCAAATTTGGAAAATGTTTTTATTTCTTACTTACTATTAATATTTTACATAAAAAAACACTTTTACCCTCCCTGTTGCAGCAAACCTATGTTTTAAAGCAACCTATGTTTTTTAGCAAAGTATGTTTTAAATTGATTCTATTTAAATAGGGAATACATTTTTAAGGAGACATTTTAGTGTAAATCCATTCAGGGAAATGGAAATTCGCTTAGTCTGCAGGTTTGCTGCGGCGGGGGTATTTGACGGTGAAGGAGTGTGATTTTCGAAAAACGCAAATTAGTGTCTAGTAGAAAATGTAATTCCGAACCTACCTTTTTTCCTCAAATCTTTTCTAGCTCTTACCGTTTTCGAGCTATAGCCGTTTGAAAAAACGTGTTTTGTCGTTTTCAGAGGTCCGCCATTTTGGATTTTTGGGGGGGGGGTTAAAATTTGAAAATGCGACTTTTTGGAATTTTATGGGTGGTTTGGGACCAAGAACTACAAGTGTGCGATATTTCAACTCCCTAGCACATCTAGAAGTGGGTGTATCGCACGCACTCCTTCACCGTCAAAAAACGCCCTACTTTCAAAACTTTGTAAATTTCTCTCAAATTTTTAACGGTTTTCACTATTTTTTCATACCTAAATAATTATTTTCCCCAAATCCAACAGAAGTCACATAGAACATGTTTAGTTTAAGGAAAAAAAACTTAAAGTGTTTTCCTTTAAAAAAAAACACCAAAACCAGCTCTGTACCTCTTTTAATAAGATTTATATGAATTTTCAAAGTTGTAAAGTCCTTTTTGAATCACCCTATATATATTGTACATGGTATATACAATTTTTATGTGTATGTTACAAAACATGTCAAGCATTCAGGAGAAATCTTAGATTACTTAGTTTTCGAGAAATATGTACCACTATTGATACCTACTTCATCGCTAAGGATATTGGGGAGATTTGAACCAAGACCCTCCCAACAGAAGTTCAACATTCATTCATATATCACTACATCATGTATAATATGATCAATTTTAATACATCCATTGTGTTAAAACTCTCAAAATAAATAAATAAAACTGGTGTGCCTGTGCCAGTCGTATCGCAAACGGTTGTTGCATGTAGCTGCGATATACACATTTTATTTTGTTATAAACTATTTTATTTTACTCAGGGACCAAAGAATAACACTTTAGTTGCTAATATTACTATATGTTATGTATGTAAACAAAACATAGTGAAATGCCAACTAAATGCACCCAAACTTTATTCATAAGACAACCTGTAACTATTCATTGTGTTCCAAAAGCAGTTTTTATGGACTACTTCAAACCACAATTGGACGAACATTTTCAAAAACTGCTTGCATAAACTCTGTTAATTCCCAAACACAATTGAAACTCCCGATTCAACCATTTAATCCCATTCTTTGTGAGTCCACATATGATCCCTCAAATTATAAAAGCCCCATACACTTCCATCCACTTATTCCAGGAATCAATTCCAACAATGGAAACAACCAATAAAATCCGCGCACTTGGCGGGAAGTGTATTTGGTTTTGGCGGGAATCCTTTGCAAGAGCGCACTCGACAATCTATTTGCGAAATGAGAGAAATCTCAAACAAACCGAGAAGCTACATGGTTACGGCAGAGTTTTATATTGAAAGTGAATTGGGACAAAAGCTAATGGCACTTTGAACGCGGGGTAATGCATACGGATGGGGGCCTGCCCTAGGGACCTGTACGGTACGTGTGTGTGTGTGTGTGATGGTTATTGTTTGCAGGAATAAAAGCTATCAAAAATACATCCGAACTGAATCCGATTATTCTTTTATGTTCCTATCGATTTCAAAGCTCTTTACGTTTTTATAAACGTCTCCAGGTGATTTATTCCTATTATTTATAAATATTTTAATGTGAAACAAAAATTCAGGAAGTATATCATGTATGCTGTTCATCATTTAATAGAAATTAATTCTTAGAAGAGAATTCATTTAAAGGTAGCTTAATAAAACAATTAATTAATTCACAGAGTTATGCACTTAGTCATTAATAGCAAATGAATTATAATTTAAGTTAAAAATGGCCCCGTCTTAAAGAGGACAGATAAGAAATGTCAACTTACTATTAACCATCACTCAATAAAAAACAATCTATAATCATCAATCAACACTCAGTAATCAACAATAAACAATTAACAATAAAAAATCAAAACTCAACAAATCAACAATCAACAAATCAACAAACATCGATTTTTATAACAGGCCTATAACGTGTAGCCTAGTTGAATTATGAATTATTTCCAATTAATTTGATTTGCAGAACAAACCAGATATTTATTTATTATTCTAAATAAATGTATATAGAATATTCAATCATTACGAAATAATAAATTTGTATAATAGAATAGTATATTTACTTACGATACAATATTCTATGGTATATTAATTGCTTATTCCAATGCGCAGTGTTTCTGCATGGCGGAGAAGCTATGAACTAAATGAAATGTCGACTCCGTCAACTTTCCCCCTCATACCTTTCCAAGTCGAGGCTAGTTTTTTTTTTTTTTTTTTTTTTTTTTTTTTTTACACATGAGGGATTATTGAGTTATATGTATATATTGCATTATTTTACCTACGGCCGTTTTTTAAACTAGCCTTTTCAGTCCAGTTCTTAGAAATGAAAATATTCTTTTTATAGGATTGTTTTTTGTTTTTTATTTTACTTTACAACACTAGTAAGGGTGTTTTATCAATAACAGCTTTATATATTGAATTGAAATTAAAACGTAAAGACCTATTAAAAAAAAAAAACATAATTTTTTAATGTTTTGTCTTCCTCATTTTGAAACTAAACACTATGTAATAGCATTTTCCCCAAGTCTATACGCCAAATTTTAATTCCCTAAAAATTGTTTTTAAATAAAAAGTAGTTTTTAAAGAAAACAAAATGGAGGATAAACAGGCAAAATAAAATTCTTCTAAACTTCTAACGTGATATCATAGTTCAATTTTAGTCCAAAAATGATACCTTAAAAGGTTAATAGAAGGTTCGTAGACACAGTGTGCATTTAAATAATTGTCATTAATATTACCTTTTGTGTTTTGGCTAGCCTGCGTTTACTGTTTATAGCCCAAGTATTCTATCCCAGGGGCATTGGTTCAAATTCTGCTAGTTACCAATTACTTTTCTCTTAAAATGGTTTCCGATACCTGCATAACGTCTGAATACTTTGTTGCTGTTTTGGCAACTACTTTCGGTTCTACTGAACCATCATCAGGCCTCAAGGGGTAAGGTGTTCACTTCATTTGAAGGTAGTTACCAGAGTTCATTAAATAAAACATAGACGAGACACAGAAACTAAAACTAAGTATAATACAGTAATCCGGAGGCTAAATAACCCTTTGGAAATACTTTTCACTGTGTATTGATGTCAATAAAGGCCTAGTTCAGAGTCTTCCTTAAAATATAGGTCATATCTAGAGAGAAATTTAGGTATAAAAGATATGAAGAACTTTCTCTGCTTTTAGGAACCCTCTCAAAACTTTTATATGGCTAGAATAAATACTTCAAGGGTACTTACGTATTATACCAACCACACCGAAAAAAAATCAACTTCCAAATAAGATTTTAATTCGTTTAAATAACAAAATCTTCCAAACCTAACCTAAAACATATTCTACCCTTAAGTTAGGTTAGGTTAGGTTGTGAACCGTATAATAATACGTAAGTACCGCTTCAACACACTCTTCACTAAATAATTCTATTCCAAGATCTTCCTCCCGACATCTTGAACAGATTAATCACCAACAATGAAATTAACACCCAGCACTAACCCAGGGACTGTCTTAAACCATTTCTACGCCATTTCCTCCATCGCTGACTCCAAACAATCCCTGGCGCCATGATGGATGAGGTGTCAGCCTACACCATTAACCGAGACACACGGACGACCATTGTCTAGCAGGGTTCAGGAAGTCGTGGAGGCAGAGGGTGTAACAGTTCAAGACATTATGTTAAGAAGCAAGTAGGGGGGTGATTTGTCGAGGGATGATTTAGCGAGGGATTAAGATTTTAAGGTGGTCCATGAAATTATGGTTATTAGTTTATGTGTAGAGGTTGCGTTATGGACTTCAGATATTGAAGTAGATTTAAAAATATTATATGGCATAGTGGAGTAGATTCTATCGAAGTATTTTTTACATATATCATATGGACCAGCAGTTGTTAGTTTTTAATAAAATTAAATAGTTAAATAAGCTTTTCAGAAAATATGGTGTTATAGAAGTTATTTACTGTTTGTTTTCTCATCCATTGATAGTTGCTAGGGGATAAAAAGAAGGTATAGTTTACAAATATTAGTCTCTCAGTTTGGGTTGATCTTAAACGAATTGCACATAAAAAAGTGCTTAAAAGAAGCACTCCCTCTATTAGGCTCAACCAAAATAAGTTTTGTGTTCTTAATTTAATAACCACTTCAAAAATAATTAAATACAACACAGTTAAGAGTGCGAAGTCAAAAGCTATAGAAAATTATACACTGATGCAAGTTTAAATAGGAATATTTTATTTATTTAAAATAATAAATAGTAACTATATGGTTTGACTTCATTATTCATTTTACTTTAACATATTGGGGGCAAGTTGAAGAGGAATTGAATTTGTGTTAGTTTAAGTAATTTTTTTGGGCAAGACTATAAAATAAAATAAACTTTGACTTAGACAAATATTTTTCTGAAATAATCCTTGTAAATAATGGAATTAGGAAGTCCGTAAATCTAGAGAATTTAGGAGATGTAATTCTTAAATGCATACACTGAAGGAAGTTGGATTTCCCATCAGAAATAAATCACCCCAAACCAGACTCCAGTCCCATACAGTATGATAATTAGTGCACTAAGCATGTGTGATTTGTGTGTATGTTAAATAGTTTCATCCCTACTTGCTTGTTTACAGTCGTAAATCATGTATTTTTTTAGATTTTCAACAAGTTTGTTTCCAAGTAACATTTCAAACTTCATTAAAATGCATGAGACATCAATGATTTAATGCGCTTGTTTTTTCGGATTTTGAAAAAGTATGTTAGAGGGGGATTTACAAAAACATTGGAAAAGTCATCGTTTTCTTGAAAATATTTAGTAAATATTTACTAATACTATAAAAACTGTACTCATTATTTAATGGCCAATAATTTGACAAAAAAGTCTCCAAGACAATTCAAAACTATGACCTTTTCTTTATACTTAAAAAAGACGGATATGAAAATAAACACCTTCCTACACTGTTGGAGAGAGTCTCCGATGTGGACTTATGACCTGTGCTGTTGGTCGAATTCGATTGATATTATATTTTTTTATGCATTTACATGCTATTAAAGATGGGTTTTTAAAATAATACTAGCTGCTGTACCAGTGCTTTGCAACGAGAAAAGGACGCGAAAAAGGAAAAAAACTGTTTTTTTATCTGTTGTATAAATATAGTTACACTCCAACGGTCTTGGAATGGAAATTCAACCTTTGATAAAAGTTTATGAGTTTATATTCAGGTAAGTGATGGAAACGTAGGAAATATAAAGGGCCATGGATGGACTTATGAATATACAGGGTGTTTATAAAAGAATCATCAGGTTTTAAAACATTTTATTGACGTTAATGTTAAACAAATACGGATATAAAATTTACTAACATTAAGAAGAACTCTTAAATTTTTCATAGATACCACTACAAGCTGTCAAAGTGACGTCCATTACCTGTGGAGCAATTTTCCAATCTATGCTGTAAATTGTCTAATACACCGGCTAGCATCGCAAGATTAATAATTGATTCTACGGCATTGCGAATTCGTCCACGGAGCTCTTGAAGTGTTTAAGGCTTTGGCGGTATATAAACTTTGTCTTTTACATAGCCCCATGGAAGAAAAATCATAAACAGAAAGATCAGGGGATCTAGGGGCCCATTTGAGAAGGGTAAAGTCATTATCGTTACATTTGCCAATCCATTTCAGTTTTTAAGAGAGCTCTTGCGCGACCACTGCTTCTACGTTTTAATAAACTACCACATTTCTTAAACTAGCGATACCACCTTAAAATGATTTGGTGTGTAGGAGGAGTCCGTCTAAAATGCCCCCCAAACTCACACTGGACGGATATTAAAGATGAACTTGAGTCATAATGAAAAACACAAAATGTCTTTCCTTGAATTGTAATCATTTTGAAAATGATGCAAACACGTCCAAGAAAAAACCAAGACTGATTATTGAATAGCTGATTATAAAACTTGGAAGCATGCTTTTTAAGCACACGTTTCAAATATTAATGTGGGACAAAAATTGAGTGAGGTACACGCCATTAAAACCTGATGATTCTTTTATAAACGCCCTGTACTTTAATCATGGACATTTTAAGGTCAAGATTTAAGGTTATATTGGGAAATGAATCTTACCACAGATTAGAGTAGTATAATCATTGTTCTATGATCCCATGAAGAATGAAGATAAACTGATGAAGTGAATGAGGCGTGCACAGGGGTTTAATAAATAAACAAGGCAAAAGAAGAAGTCTTTATTTATTACAATACATTTACAATACATTTACAATAAAAAGTAAAAATTGATGCAATATAACTATACATCTTCGTTTGGCAACGTAAAATTCATTCAACTGAGTGATGCTGTGCCTTAGTTAAAAAGATTACAACTTTTAAAGATTTATCGGTACTTTCCTGTTAAAGGGAACATTCATTATTATCGATGATTTTTTCGATATATCGATATTTTTGTTTTCTGGTCCATTACAAATTGACAACTGATCTTGTTTAGGATAAAATAGTCTGTTAATATGGATTAAGAAATGAAACTGTTCTAAGCTAACCTAACATAACCAACCAAACTTGTTGTACTATTTAAAAATTCCTTTTGATAACAGAAAAGGCAAGGTAAACACGGAATTTTTAAATGTTACACAGCAAGTTTGGTTAGTTATGTTAGGTTATTTTTTTTAGAACAGTTACATTTTATTATTGTTTGTTGATACCGAACAATATTAATCGTAGTTGTCAGCTGATATGTTTCAATTTGTTAATATCGATATATCGAGAAAAAAATCATCGATAATAATGAATGTTCCCTTTAACAGGAAAGTACAGATTTATCTGAATGTACTGTAAACATTATTTCGATACTTTAATAATAACAATATACAATATACTTTAACAATATACAGACTCTTGTATATTGGGTTGTCTGCTAGTTTTATAGATGTCTGGCCATTTTGATGACAGAATTATTTACATAGTTACCTAAAAGAAATGGTAAAGTAGTGCTCAGGTTTGTAATGAAATAAAGACGATTTGATTTACTCTTACAACCTACTATATACAGGTCTCCAAGAAAATGTAACGAATATTTTTTCAAATATTGTACATTTTACATATTGACATTGCACACGGCCTTGCAGTCTCTGGTAGACTTACGTTTAAAATGTACATATTTACAATCTACATACATACATACAATTACTCTACTACACAACTATAATTCTAACACATAATTTGTTGTACTTCTGAGGTAAAAAGTGGGGTTTAAGAGGGGTTTAAGTAAGAAGTGAAAAAATTAAGCATTGGAAATTGTAGAAAATATAGACATTGTTTGTTGGGTATTTATAAAAGAAAATGTTGTAAATTTAAGGAATATTCATCTGTACAGGGGCGGGAAGAGGTAATTCAAAATTGTAACACAAATAAGGTAACAAAAATAATCAACTAATAAGGATAGACAATATTAGGCCTACTTGTGAATCTCAATTGTTACTTGGATTAACAATACACACACATTTACTCATTGTAAAATACTTATTAACACTTAGTAATATTCTTTTGTGTATCAGTCTCCTCTCAAAAAGTGGTAACTATTTCACTTGGAACATTTTAAGCCATCAATTAATTGTCGAGCAAATTTAAAGAATGCATCAAGAGGTTATGGAACTCCGTATTAGTACGTACGTATTAGTACGTAGTTTTGGGCATATTATTTCGTAAAATTTAATGAGTGTGAGGATTTTAAAGTTCAAACAAAATATTTTGATCCTAAAGAAAATTACATAACTTTCTTCAATCCAATAGGGAGTTTTTAAAGATATTTTTTCACATTTTACATTACAGGATTTGAACTCTCTTGACATCCTTTGCATAACATAGTTAACCAGTTAATTATATTTGAGGAACCAAAGGGACATGCAGAAGTTTATTGGTTTTTGTAGGAATGTTTGAGGTTTTATGACATTCTATGATAGTTAGTTTAATTTACAGAGTCCACAAAGTCCCACGTTTCTTCGTTTAAGACCTCATTGGAAGTCCTAAAAAGCCTTACAAGGTTATAGGACACTCAAGGATGATTTAAAAGATTGATCTGAAGACCATAAGACATCCAAGGAAGTCCTATCAGGTCTTACAAGGATCTAGAATTTCCTTGGGGGTTTGTGAAGGTTCCAGAGGTAGCTCGGGCAAAGCCCTAATCTTCTGCGTCCAGGTCTCCACCACAACTTCTTCCTCGCTTGGCCAGCTGGTGGCAGAGCCCTGGAGAAGCTATTATGTCACCCAGGAACACACTTAGGATGTAGAACTGCTTCTTGCTGTCTGGAGAAGTCTTGTATCGACTGTAAAGATTTAGGATTGATAATATATGTTAAAGTTTAAGAAAATAGACCAATCACATGCTAACTCATTAAACAAGTTAGATCCAAAATTAGGACACACGTAAGTGTTCAAGAAATTGTATTGAGGCAGTACCAGTCTAGGTAGCCTAAATACTTAGAAAAGAGATGTTTAAAAATTAAAACTCCACACAGCTACATGGAATAAAATCTATATGATGGACAGTCCGCAGAGGACTAATGCAAATAAATCGTTTATGCAAATTTGTAATACTTAGGAGGTAGGTACACTACTTTGAATCGATTTAAAATCAGTAAAGAAACGTGTATACTCAATGGAAAATATGTTTTTATTTGACATCAACTACAATGTTAAAAAATAAATAAAATTTGTCGACTTTGTATGTATATTGCTGCTGTATGTTACACACTGTATTATTGTTACAAGTGAAGTTTCAGAAGGTTATTTTTGTTTGTGATTCGTAACTCTAAGCAAACAGTTACAAAATGATGTATTTCAGTTGTGGCAGTTCCGCGTCTAAACAATGACATTTTTGTTTATTTCCGAGTGGATCATTACAATATTTTGTTTACAATCTCATTGAAACAGTTATTTCATAAAATATTCAATCTATCACTGCATGTTTCTGAATTACTTTTAGAATCCACTGAATGTTTTATTCCTATACAGTAATTAAGCCGGTAAATCAAATAAATTCAAATTAATTACAGTATTTGCACTGTAATATTGGTGAACATTCTCCAATTTCCACAACGTAGCCATTACCACAACCTTTTCTTCAATGCATATTCAAAGCAGCATTCTTTGCTTATTACCGTACTCCAGATAGCTGCAATTTCTCGCTAGAATTTCTCCTGCAATTAGGAAGTGTTTCGCAACGTTGGTGATACAATGGACATCACACTCGAATGATGATAAACAGGATGAGCTGAAGGAACTTTATCACCATTGTGGAATCAGAACACTTTCTATAATTTAAACGATGCAGCAAAAACATTTAACTTTCTACCTGGAAGGGTAGTTTCATAAGAGCGTTGTTAGTTTCTCACATTCTAGTAGACGAATTTAAAGTAGATAACAGTAATGTGTTAAGGTAGAAGAGATAAACTTATAATGAGTTGGATGGGTAAGAAGACCATTGTCGTAAAGAGCCATAGGCAAAGTCTTATCTGACTACACTGAAATAGCAGTTAATATTCATACCAACTGAACCTTACACGAAGATTTCATAGTAAATACACAAGTATGATAAGCATCACCTAATACATTCTCCTAATCCAAGGCATAGTTTTGTGATCTCAGTTGACACATTGTAATCTTCAAATTTCCGTTTGAAAAGAGTTTCTGTTTATAGATTTTCAGTCCAGTTTCAAATTTCAAGCCAAAAGTGATGTTCTGAGGCAAAGTTATGGTTTCCATATACCTCCTACGGCTCTAGGGTTACGTTAAAGATATACAACTGTTTGAAAAACCTCTAGCACATTTTCAGAGGACGGTATTTCTTTGAAAGACACCGAAAGACACTGTTCTGAATATAATGTGACTCTAATGTGGTATGAAGATACTGCGACTTTAAGGTACATCTAACGAAGACCCTGTGGCCCTGAGGTACATCTAACCACAGACTAGGGAAACTTTCGTTTCCCTAGTCTATGATCTAAACGAAGATACTGCAACTCTAAGCAGTGGGGGCCCTAGAGATTGCGGGCCCAGGGCGAAGCTCAATAGCGCCCTCAGGTACGGCTGTGCAGGGCCCCTGGTAAGTGTGGGGCCCCAGGCACCACCTTGTTCGCCTACATATATATATAGCCTCCTCTGACTCTAAGGGAACGAAGATACTGTGACTCTAAGGTACTGCTGTGAAAATGCTGAAACTCTAAGGTACCACTTCGAAAATACTAAGACTCTCAGGTACTTCTACTAGAGAATAAGCACAGTCAAACAATGTTTAAAAAGGAACTAATTTGAAAATGAATTTCAGATTATGTACTTGAGGACTTCAGGATCCTTTCAGCGTAATGCTTTGATTGCAAGATTTCAACCCCCCAGGCTGAAGTTGTGTCCCTGGACATGTGTACCCTGTTCAAGACATAGGCCTAATCTTCGAGTATATTTCCTAAACATTTACCTGAAGATGTGTTCCCAGTCCAAAGCATGATTATCAGTCTTCCTCCTATGAGCCAGCTGCGCGTAGTGAGCGCATACCCTCTCGTACACACAGACTCCTTCGCCCATCTCAGCCACGAGCCGCTTCTCTACCTCGGCCACGTCCAGCCCAGGTGCGTCCAGGCCCAGGGAGTGGATGTCGCGGGTCTGGCGGGTACTCGCCCCAGCGGCCGACCGGTACGTCTCTGCAACATCAAGATGGATTAGTGAACGTGGAAAGCAAGTTGTTTAAGGATGTAATTTTACATTACAGTTGGTAAAACACACAAATATGCATTGGTTTGTTTATTTTAGCATAGTTTTTGACGTTACCTATTGTATTTATTACTTAATGGTACAATAAATCTCTTGAATCTCTTGAATCTCTCTTGAAACTCTTGAACAAGATAAGTGAGCAGATCCAGGAAAAATCTCAAAAGTAAAAAACACAGAGAACTTTATACTAGTCAGAAGACTAAACCAAACATCCTGAATGTAAACAATAGACATTAAAAATTTTGAGTGGTGCCTCACAATTGTAAAAATGTTTATCTTATAAAATACTATTGAATGGAGTCATGAGTTAAGATGTCAAGTCTTTAAGTTTTACAAAATTAAGTTTGCAAGATTAATTTGGAGACGTGTCGGTACATATCCTGTATTTGCGATATGTTAAAACAACAATAACAGGAAAACCCATTTTAATTGCAAACTATTTGATAGCTACAAAAAAGTACGAATAAAAATACCTTCTAACGTTTTAAGAAAATCATCCAAAGCTAATGTGATTATATCAAATGCTATTCATGTGCTCACTGTATTTCTCAATTCCTGCACTTTTATACTGTATTTATTTGAAAGTCCTAAAAATACGATTAAATGAATTAGTATATTTTTTAAAGTTACGATCATTTTAGTCATTCCATTAGTCATACCGTCTTAAAATAAGTATCTGATAACTATCAGCGTATTGATATTTAGCTATAGTAAATATTTGTTTACGCACAATGTTAAATTTACAATATTATTTCCGAATTCTCTTGTAAACGTTATGTATTGCGATATGAATCATTTTTGCTGAAATCTTGAAAAATATATTTTTTAAATCAGACATTTGATCAGCAATTAATTTCCACTCCTACCCCCCAGCGAAAAGCTACTTAAATTTAAATCTATTCCAAACTCTCGAAACCGTAACCGTTGTACACTTCACAACCACACACTCCCAGGTTACACCTGAATCTCTGCATCAGATCTCGTCCACCTGTCCACATCAAAGCAGACCAATGTACCATTTCAGTGTTTGATCTCAACATCAAGATCTTACATCTGTCCATCCGTCACATTATTTACATCACATATAATACTATCAAGATCACAAGGAATATGACTTTCAATTTCACTCTTTGAGCTGTGAAGCTTATCTTGGTTATTAATTCATATCATGATCTTCACGTTTAACGTTTCTCTTTTGAAGTGTTTGTTTAGTAACTCACAAGAGTTGGCTTTGTAAATTCTCGGTTTTCCCGACGGCGCAAACGATTGATGTCTGTTTTCCTTACTTTGAGTTCGTAATTGAACATTCATAAGTATAATTTGGATGTCAAAGGGTTTCGTCAAAATATTTTGCTAAGGGAAAATATGTGGTGGATGTATTTGAGGGTTTCGCGTTTAATTATTAATGATTAAATGATTAAATTACACCTTTTACACGTTTCAAACTTATATCATATTTTTGTATGTGTTAGGCGTAGGCCTATCTTTTTGGTTATGAGCAATATTTGATGTACTTAAATACTTGCGTTGAGTGGTATGTGTCAATACATTACAGTGTACAAATTCAAAAAAGTCTATTCTACAGCCTTTATCCTCATTTGACAAAAAAGGTATTTTTTTACTCCTGTAGTCCACATTTCATAAGAATACTCTGACAAGATTTTTCTCAAGTGCAATGTTATTAACATATTTTACGTGTTGCAAGCCTTGATAGTCAAGCACCAGCTAAAAAACTAGTTAGAAATGTAGTTTTCTAAACAAAATCAGTCACTAAAAGCAGTTTTGTAATAATTTAACAATGCCTAAAGTTTTGTAATAGTTACAATTTAACAATACCTAACAAGCAATACACCAGCAAGTTGCCTGAAAGTTCCTAGCAATACAAATCCTTGTGAACTACGATTGTATATTTGTGTCAAGACTTAAATTGCAAAAGATCTATGCAGATATACGGTATTTGAATGTCAAGATTAAAGGTATTTGTAAGTTGATGTAATATATAAATTGTATTTGAAAATAGTTATGCTTGTAGAGTTTAAAATAAAGAAAACCTTTCTTTGTAACGTTAGAAAAATTGTGCTTAGCGAAGCAAATTGTATGTAAAGTTACAATAATCTTGTATATTAATATCATTCATCATAATATCAAAAGATTGTGAAACTAAGACAACTTTGTGTGCTGCAAACAATTTAAATTGTTTACATAATATTCGTCAGAAAACCAGTACAACTAACAACAAATTTCCATACCGTTACTGTCCGAAAACAGTTAACTGAGTGGTAAGTTAGAACAGATGTGACAGAATGAGTTATTTAAGACAGTGAGTGGTTTGTCAACACAGTGACGTCACTTTAGGCGAGTCCTCACTCACTCACACACAAACACACACAGTCGGCTCATCTTTCACAGGTTACGAGTTACGACATTCCGCTGTCTTTGGTATGCTGCCTTACTGCTTACTGCACGCAGTTGTACGAACCAGGGCGAAAATGTACATATCAGGGTTCAAATTTATAAAGTAGGGCACTAAGGAACTAGGGCATGTATTTAAAAATAGAGGATTAAATGTAACAACCGGGGCAGAAATGAGAAAAACAAGTACCTGATGGGCTGAAGAGGTACCTTACTAAATAAAATACCTAATATTAAGTATAGGTATCTGGTTATAGTGCTCATTTTGTAATGAGTCAAGCTTCAGGTTTGATGCTGATATGAGAAGATTTAGTAGCTTTTGGTTCACTGAACCATCTTCTCTGCAATGTTGTTCTAAGTACTCTCTTTTTCTGTTCTGTAATATTCAGTATCATTATAATTTTGTTATAGTATTTCTTTCTTTTATCTACAAAGAAATACAGATGGCATTGATTTCACTTGTTCCAATGATTTTAAAACAACATGTGGTATAACAATGAGCTATTTTATTAGTTGACAGAAACAACAAGAATGAAGATCCCCGTCTCTCTTTTGTGACGTAAATGTAAGCATAGATGAAGTAATATAATTCTATATATAATATAATATATATATATATATAATATAAATATTACTTCATCTATGATATAAGGTTCTGTGAAATTACTGAAAGTTTAGTTGTTATAATAAAACGATTTGTCAATTAATTGTATCTACCAGTGTTCGTAATTTGTGTCATTAAGTATCAAAACCCCGCTTATGTTATCGTCCACCAACGCAACACTCAACTCTAAAGGTGAGAAGACCGCAACAAATACAGTCCACTCCATCCACTTCACACACGCTACCGAAAATTCTACACTTTCAATCTTTCTCTCTTTCACTGATCACTATTTTTCTACCCTGCAATGATATTCTAGAAATACCACTTTGCCTATGCTCTGCAATGATATTCAGGGTATATATTTCGTTCCTTCTACTCTGCAATTATGTTCAAGGAATATAAATACTTCTCTTCTGATCTTCAATGATTTTTAGGTATACAACTTTTTCTGACCTCTGCAACTTTTACTCCGTTAATTTTACTTAATTGTTGATGTGAAATGCTGTTACGCACTCCCGCGGTCTTTGAAGGTAGTATGGAACTTACTGACTTACACCAACTATCCAACCAGGCATACCCACTACAATGATGTTGCTGGAATGTCAATGACTTTTCCTCCGCGATGATTTTCAAGGTCTTTGTACGGGAGTTGACAGTTCTCGTCACACCATAACTTTCCCATTCTGTTGCCCGAGGGAGTTATTGTCCTGTGACGCTATTCAGCTGTTAAGTCCTGCAGGAGTGGCACGTGACTGCCCACCGGAAGTGCAATGATTGCGTTGCTGTTTCCGGTCTGGATTCTATCGTCTCCTGCGTCTCCCGACACCCAGCACTTTCCCGAGGAAATCTCTAGACGAGGGGATTTTTAAGTTACAAGAAACGAGGAATTTTCTTAAAATGGGAATTTGGTGTAATATTGGAGTTACTGTTAAAACAATAAATATGAGCTCATTTAAAAACCTCAATGTTGGTGAAGAACATAGGATAGTATGTATAACCCCTGGGAAGTGGTTCGGCATCTTCGCTATTTATATAGCCAAGCAGTTATGGAAGTTATTGGATAAAATATGATTTGACATGGAAAGTCTAAAATTTTAATCAGTAATGAGAATAAAGTAGGCAAAGTTGTCAGAAGGTATAATTGGTATTGGAAATTAATTATGTTAGTAATGGAAACATAGTTTTACTAGATTGTCAACTTAGGAATGGTATAGGCCTACTCCTGCTATCAAATTTTTTTAAACTATGAAATCCACCAATTTTTATGGGAATATGTAACTTATCACATACTTTAATAGCACACTTCAGTATTAAATCTTCAGCTATGGAAACTTTATGGTACAAAATTTAAGGTGGAATAGCTGAAAAGACAGCGAGACCATATAAAACCAGTTTCGTCACTTGAGTCATTTTTTTCGGCTGCTGTAAGGATCAAGGTCATAGATCAAGATATTTTATACTCAGTACAATCCATTGCTATATATGTACATGCGCTATCTATGTTGTTTATTTGTTCAGACATAGCTTTACTTGTTGGCCTTGTAAACAATCCGAAACAACATTTCTCTTCTAATTCTAACATTGTTATGAGATAGTATCGATAAGTTATTTTCGTGGTTTATTTTGGAGCTTTTTTAAGGAAGCATCGTAATGGAGTTATGCAAAATTAATCCGTTGATGTAGACTGAAACGGAAGAGATTATAGACTTTAATATAACAATTCAATTAAAAACTTATATAATGTAATGGATTTCGTAGATATAGCTTTCAATATAGCTATACAAAAGAAGAGTTTAGAGTTTAAATTACGAAATGCTTCTTTTTTTATAGAGAACCATGAAAACCCCTTGAACCTATATGAAGAATGTCAAAGAGAGCGTAACATAAGCCTCCACCGAAGGTCGTACTGGAGTGGTCAGTATCCAGGTGTTGCGACAGGGATACCAGACCACTTGACCTGGATACGCTACATACTCATAGGATACAGGATAGCAGCTGGATGACAGGAGATAGGGGAGCGAGCACTTGGGACTTGGGTGCGAAATGCATCGAACCGGTTAAGCAACACCTGATATCATAGTGCAGGGTACTGAGGTACAGTGATAGATCATGTTATGTGGTGGAAAACTGAGTAAATGTCTTGGTCGGCGAGAAAAGTTTTGAAAATGTTTGTCCTGCTTTTGGAAATTATACTAAATTTAGCTAGGTGGCTGAGTAGTGCTCTTGACAGTCAAAAGGTCACTGGTATGACCCAAAGTCAGTTACTCTTTGATGGTTCACTTCTGTACTGTGAAGTATTTCATCATGGTGCTTTAAATCAATGGTCCTGGCCAAATACAAACACAGTTTCTCTGGTTATTTCACTTAATTCTTACGCCATCGCTAATAATACTTGTGTACGTAAAAGAAAGAGTCAAGCATGCATTATTGGTCTTTTTATTTGAAATCCTCAGTTTACATTTAGCAGAGGCAGGTACCAACAGTCAACTCTAATTAGGAGCCTATCTCCGAAGAAACCTTTAGGGGTACTTTTTTAAGTTGTGTTTCTATTTAGCGTCATTATGGCTATAATATATGTTTTGCTTGTTGTTCTTTAGAAAAAAAATTAGAGTTAAGCCTTACATCGGGTTGGAAAGTAACTAGTTTGACCACCCTGATTCTTTTTAAATTTAAATCAACCAAAGTAACTAAAACTGCAGCGAATTTAAATTACATTTTCTATTTGCTATAAAAATCTCATAATCCAACAAAACGAAAAAAACTTACAATGTTATGAATAAAAAAGTCATTCTGTCGGGAAACATTCTCAGTGTACACACGACATTTAAAATGCAGTTGAAATGTCATGGACACTACCATTACTAAAAACTATCTTACGTAGTTGCTACTGTAAAAACAACTAATGGCAACACAAAACTATCCCGTGTGCAATACGCATTGTGCAATCGTAATAATTTGACTGTGCACTTACGGAGCAATCCAAGAGTTAATCTCTGTAATAACATATCTGTATCTGAGGCAAAGGTCTAGGGGGTAATCACATAACGCCAGGAAAACACAAACGGATTGCTATTGCTGAGGAAACTCTATGTCTCAAGGATGTTATTCTAAACTCCAAGTAATGTTTGTCTAATTATCTTGCATTTAATCGTCTGTTGTTAGCTGGCAGTTTAAACTGAGTTACAAATCATTGCTGAATGCTGATTGGGTATAATTGTTTTTACGTCATGGTTTAGTTACGATGTGACTTGAGATTTTAGACACTGACTCTTGCGTTTTTTGGTTCAAGGTTATAAAACAATGCTTGCCATTTGGTGTAGACTAAATTGAGTTACGTAACTGGATGAACTTTGATTCCAAATAGAAATTTGAAGTTCGGTTCAATACTGAGGGAAATCAGTGGGCCTATACCATTACGAGTATTATACTATACAAAAATTGACCCAGCAATACGTGATCATCACGATGGACACATAGAACATCGCAGTCTTAATTAAGTCATAGATGGTTATTGGATATTTGATAAAAGTACACTACAGGTTTGACTCCACATTAAACGTGTTAACAAAATTGGGTTTTTAACCAAATCTTTATTGACTAGCGGCCAGACTAGAGAGTTCAAACCAAAAATAATATGTTGTCGTAGATGTGCTGTAAGATATGTATTTAATACTTGACAGAGCTGCGTTTTGAACTTCTGATTTAGTATGTACTAAATTAATTAAAAACTAAAAACATTTCATGAATAAACCGTAGTCAGACTATGATAGCATGTCCCATTAAGAACACCTGGTAAGGAAGCCATGTTATACTACAAACAAAATCATAGTGTAGAGTAGCACTAAAAATACTCTGATACGTCTCAAACAAATGTTTATTCTTAGCTCGATACGTAACCGCGAATATTGTTTCCAAAATAGAAATCCGGAAAAGTTCGGTTCAATCATGAGAGAAATCTGTAGACTATTTTATACTATACAAAAAATTGACCCAGCAATAATACGTGATCATTGGGATTTTAATCAATGATCCTATCTAAAAATAACTGCCAATCTAAAACAATACTAAGAAGACAATATCACAACACGATGGACGCATTGAACATCGCAGTCTTAATTAAGCCATAAACTGTTATTGGATATTTGATAAAAGTACACTACAAGTTTGACCCCACAATAAACTTGTTCACAAAAATGGTTTATTAACCAAATCGTTATTGACTAGTGACCAGACTAGAGAGTTCAAGCCAAAAATAATATGTTGTCGTAGAGGTGCTGTAAGATATGTACGGTATTATATATACAATACACGACAGGGTCGCGTTTAAAACTTCCAAATTGGTTCTAAATTACTAGAAGATTTAATAATTTAAAACATTTCATGAATAAACCGTAGTCATACTATGCTATTATGCCCCTACTAAGAATCCCTATTAAGGAAGTCATGCTATAGTACAAACAAAATTATAGTGTACAGTAGCACTAAAAATACTAATTTGTTTTCGTATAAAGGAAATAGATGCGTCTCAAACAAATGTGTATTCTTAGCTCGACACGTAACCGTGAATATTAATAATAGTTCCCAAATAACCAGTACAGATCACGCATAACCACTGTTACACTAGAACATCTGAACAAATCTGTGTAAGCCTTCACACAATTATTCAACAGGCGTCCTTCAGCCATCCCATTATGCAGTGAGGTAACCCTATTTAAATAATTACACAACCGGTGGATTCCACAAGGAAGCAGATACCTAAGTCACAGGAAGTAACCCAGAAGTAACAGTTGCAGTAACCAGTTACTCCGGAAGAACTGGACGCACGGTTGGTCGGGAGGCGCGCTGAAAGTAAAAGTGACCTTGTGAACTAGGCCGGTTACATAATCTTGTGCTTACTCTGTGGCCTACGTGGTCACATTTCATACTCTGTGGAGAAACCCGGGCAAACAAGTGTGTAACCGTTCTGTATTTGGAACAGTGATGCATTGGAGTCAGGATTTGGTAATGAAGAAGGACAAGTTAGTGTTATGCGCAAGCATTAATGGAAGACTTACAATTTTCTTTATTAACGTTTTGCATGAAAAATTAGGTTTTGAAAATACACAAAGAAAATATTCACATAATCATATTACTGTATTACCACAGCGATTATCTTAGAACAGTATCCTTTAGAACTAAAGTGGAATGGAGATATCCTGTACAATAAGTGGAATGGAGATCTTGGTTATTAACTAAGATCAGCAGTTTCTTGTGGTTTCAGTCAAAAACCAGCTACAAAACGTCAACATATCAAGGATAGCTAGGGCCATTTTCGATCTATCCAAAAGCTACTGACTTTTCTTAGGCTGGCTTCCTTTTGACTGATATGTGAGAACTATAACCATTGACTATATACTCAGATTTTAATTATTCAACATTCAGTGGAATCTAGAGCAACTTTTACACCTCCTAAAAATATAAATATACTGTTTGGTTAAAAAATATCAAACACAAGCCGCATCTATAAGAAAATGTTATCCTTTGGTACCTTATCAAATTTATCCCATACCAACTAAATAATCTAGTAAACGTGCCTTATCACCCAACAACTTACGACTTAACATGTAACTAACAGTTCGTTGACTCTTCGGGGTCAATACCACATAAACTCCAACAATCGTTACTATAACTCCTTGTCAATCAGCTGTTAGCTGTAGACCTTTCCATTAGACTTCTGTGCCTTATCTGATTTAATAGTCCCGAGGAATAAATAGGCCTACCTCACTACTATAAATCGACCTCGTGGTTGAAAAAATCTAAACACTTCGAAAGTAGTATTTCAAAAAGCGATAACCAAAATGTCAGCTGAGATATATGGGGAGGTCGCTGCCCCTCTGGAGCTAGACCGTGGATGATCGGGGAACAAAAAACACCAGACGATACCGCATTAACCCCACAAAAGATCCGAGCCCTTCTTGTTTTTGTTTGATACAAGGATTTCACCCGTGCATGAACACAAAGAATAAACACGAATCAGGTGGATTCAGGGTTTGGAGATTCATGGTCAGAATCGGAATCATGAAGAATTTGAAAGATGAATCTTGATGTGGTCTGGCTAATAAGATGCACATGAACAATCAGAATCAAAGTAAGAATGTAAGACAAAACGAACAAGAAGAATTGAAATGATAATGAGACTCAGATTATAAAGAACAATAAGGACCAATATTGTAATTACACTTTGAAACTTAGAGAGAGGAATAATTGCTATCATAATTATGAAGATAACCTAACCGTTACATTGTGAATAAGAAGAAGTGGACTGATAATATGACGTAGGAAATCATGAACAATAGATAGGTATGAAAATCAAAATTGAACTTGGGAAAATTTATCTGAAGCAATAATACCCATAAAAAATATCTCTACTTGTACATGTTAAACTTTCTCAATAAATAAAGGAATTAAAAGCATGCGGTGTGTAAACATGTCCTATACAAAGGGGCGATCAATGTTAATGAGTTTAAAAGCTTATTGTTTAAAGAACGCCGGTTGGAGAACTATTAATAATAATTAAGAACCAGTTTTTTCACTTAAAAATTATTCTATTGTGTCAACCAAAAAGGATGGGTTTAAATTAGTTTGTCTAGTGGGTTGATTTTTCATATAGCATTACTGTGAGCTTTTGCAACATATCAAGTGTACAGCTTTCAGAGGAAAGAGTTCTTCGATACAAAGACAGATACGGAGACAGAGTTGTCTCCGATATGTAATCTTTATATTTTAGAGATTCTTCTTCTTACAGCTTTAGTGGTAAGTTTTACCACAAAAGTTTTACCATAAAGTTAGACTGGCTAACAAACCACAAGTTATCATCTATCTAAAAACCTTTTCAATGGACTTTGTCACACCAATATCATGTTGGAAAGTGTTAAACAAACTATTTACTTACTAGTGAGCCATAATTGGCTTACATCACATGACATACTGACACGCTTCAGAACAACTCGCCTATTGTTTTACAAAAAAGACAATAATACATTCAGCTTGTTTTGTTACCAAAGCTAATTGAATGTGTAAAATGTATAATGGAAAGGTATAAACGTCAAGTTTAAATGACAAATGTAAAGATCGTACAATTTGTGGATGTATGAAGTTGAATTTTACAGATGTGGATTAAGTTTAACGGTTTAACCTACTAGTCTTTTAGCTAATATGTAGTTTTGTAGGGGTCTAATGGTTGACATAATCAATGGTAAGCATGGCATCTAGTCAATGGTAGGACTATTGTTAAGCAATAAAAGGTAGGTAGGTAGTAAAACTAAATACGAAACCCTTAAATTTACTTCTCTTGAATTATTTACGTAACCCTCATCTGTACTACTTTTCATACTGTATGCCTACTACTACCATATTTTGACTGTAATAAATGCTTGTGCTCTCTAAAGTGGTTTGGTAGATTTACAATCATGTTATATGTTACTCTAAACACTTCATACTACTAACAAGAAATAAGCCACTAGATTCAAATTGATTCAATCGTTCGAAATATACATCGATATGAATAATTATCAACGCGTTAGAAAGGGATGGCTTATACTATTGCATTCAATCCATTTTCTATTTGAAAGAGTACCCTTGGCAATGTTTAATTGTATTATTATAGTACTTCATCTGTTATATTAGCAAGTCTATACGCAAGACATATGATTTTTCCCTTACAACATAACCGGTTACAGTTATGTCATAGCCATGCAAAGACCAGTAGAGCTTTAACAGTAATGCTTTAGTATGCAATAGTCAATGGTTGACTAGTAAAATTTACTTTCGAGAAAAAATCATTCTTCGTAAAAAAACAACCTGGAAAAATAATTTACTTTAAAAAATTCTTTCGTACATTTTTTCCAAACAAAAAATCTACTCACGTGGATTCAGCGCGTAGCTCAGCTGTTTGACGAATCGGCTGATCCTGACGGCAATAATGATGACGGGGAACCCCACAAGTTGTACGGGGAGCTCAAAGCCCCCTCTTTGGGGGCTGGGGGCCGGCATGGCGAGGGGGGCCGACCCCAGTACCAGACACACCAGCACCGTCCGTAGCAACATGGGCGCACCTGGAGAAAGTTGAACACCGACTGAGGATCTGATCTGACTAGACTTGAGTGATACTCTGACTTTCAGTCACCCCCTCCCCCACCCCCTAGTCATGACTATGCATCACTTGCAAGTGTGGGGTCGAGGTTCTCACGTAATTTTGGGGTCTAATTAGAGATGTCGTTAGCCACGGGGCATGACGGGCGAAATGTGAGAAGGAGTAAACGTTGAGAATTTGGTTTCTGGTTGGGTAGAGAAGGGGAGATTAAAATATACATGGGTTTAAAATTTGAATAAGTTTTTCTGTTTTCGAATTTTGTACTGTTTTCCAACAGTTTTAAAATATTTCGCTGAGAAAATTATTTTTGTTACTTAGATTGTTCCTTTATTTGGTGAAAAGATCAATAATGTATAAGCATAGAGTCTTGTTATAGAGACAAATACTGAAAGGTTGAAGAGATTTATAAGTACATGAAGCCAATGTAAGGGTTTTACTTATTCTCACCAACTAATTTGGAAATAAATAGTCTTTGAGATAGTTGTCTCTTGTCCCAACAACAAATGAAGTATAAATACATACACACATCTCAAGCTAAGAACAATATATCTGTACTGTTTCATGTGCTGTGGCTTTTATCCTTTTTTCCCTTTTTACATTTTGGCAATTAAGTTTGTTGGGGACAATTGTATTTTTAAGTTGGCAAAACAAGTTAAAATATAGCCGAACCTCAATAAGTAGAAACAGTTTATCTTTTATTTTTGTATGTGATTTTTTAATTGTAGTCTCCTACCACAGATCAAACGAGTAATGTAGGGGTAGATTATTTAGATGGACGGTGATTTAAAAATAGCTGGTAAAATATTGACACTTTTTGAATTTAAAGAAATACATTCGTCTTTGTTTAATGTGCTATTTTTACGATCATACATAGCTGAGAATTTAATTCTCTTTCTGCTATTCCTAAAGTTTTCTACTTTAAACAATGTTAAAACTAGGAAGTACGCTGTAGATATAGCTGGACAGAAATATTTTAGTTATTCTTTGTACAAAATATGCCTTAAAAGATATTGTTAAAATCTCCAAACATTTCCTTAATTTGATGTGCCAATCCTTTGGTAGAACTATAGGGTTTCGTGAAATTTGGCAGAAAATATTTAAAATAGCCACCATTTTGAGACGGTTGAAGAGTTTTATTCTCAATATAAAAAAAAATATATCGGTCAACAGGATGAACATTTCTGCAGAATATCATAGCTGTAGACGGTTACAGAATTTATGAATGTTTTTTTCTGTAAAAAAACACATACAGGCATACGCTAAACCAAACGAGATAGCACATGTGTTTATGTAATCGTTTTTATTTCCTTTGACCCAAGGAGTCACGTAACTTATGACGTAAATTATTTCCTTACCTTTTTGAACACCCTGTATAGTGGCTATAATATATTTTCATTAGATCCCCTACCAGTTTGAACACATTTTGTACACTCTTTTACAGTTTTAATCAATTTCGTAGGTCTTAATTTATTTTCTGAAGTGGGTGTAGCTTGTAGTTTAAATAAAAGAAATACACATACAAAAAAGGTTTAAAGCCAGCAGTATTTGTTTGTATGATATCTTTGTACTATCTTCATGCAATTGTTTGATCAATATTGCCGGGAATAATTTAATTGTTGGGTTGTGATTTGTTATTTACAAATATGTAAACTTATATAAATGTCAAGAAACTTCATATTAATTTGTTCCATATTTATTTCTTTTGTACCCTCCTTCTTCCTCCAAATTATTTTAAGCAATAGTTTATTGTGAAGTATATTTTGAGTTGAGTTGTGTTTTAGTTTTTAAAGATAATTAAAACATACGCACTAACTTTTTCGAGTAGAATCTGAAATTTTATTTGTTGTTTGTTGCATGTCCATTTTTCTCTTATTTATGGTTAAATGTCAGAGATTTGGTTATACGAAGTTTGAACATATTAGTTTCTACTTGATTGTATTTCATAAATAAAATAAAATAACTGGTTATTTATAGAAGGAAAAACGAAGGTAAGTTAAATTACTTACTAGAAATAACGTCCTTTAAATGTCTTTATATGACTCATAAAGATGGTACAAATAGAAACAACTATCAGATATGATTATGACTAATCTTTCGGCTGATCTAAACTTATATAATACTCAATTTACTAAAACATCTTCACCCATCAAAACAAAAACTCTGATGCTATATCCTAGCACCTACTTTTACGAGTATTAAATGTAAAACAAAAGCTATATTAGTGTTACACATACAACCATTCGTAAACTTAACAGTCACACATAAACTGTCACTTCAGTAACAAAGTGAAACCCACTCTTGATACACCTAATGTAACCCATCATTTGATTATCATTTTACGCATGAATGTTGGCTAACTCATCACTTGATATCACTTTACGCATGAATGTTGTTTAACCCATCATTTACACATTTAGCCGCACTCCACAGATTGTATCATACATTAAGGTAACTTACAACCTGTCAATTACACTTGTAATTCGTAAATGGAAAGGTAATATGGTCAGTGAGCTGGTCAGTTGTAAACAGATTGTGAACGGTTGAAAGCCGTTTTGTGTACTTCATTAGGTTTATTCGATCAAACCCAGGTGATTTGGGTAAATGTTGGTAATGAAGTGAGTTTATGTTAACCCACAAGTGAAGTGAGCTGTTACCCACGGGCTTCACCCCGTTTGACTTCATAAGTATTAATAAAACTATTGATTGGTTAA
Organism: Macrosteles quadrilineatus; assembly: GCF_028750875.1. NCBI lineage: Eukaryota > Metazoa > Arthropoda > Insecta > Hemiptera > Cicadellidae > Macrosteles > Macrosteles quadrilineatus. The sequence goes on from NW_026542597.1 coordinate 70,129,922, forward strand.
GATAAGCTAAAATAAAGAAACGGAATACAGTAATACGATTAAATAATTACACCTGATTTTAATAAGGAGTAAATTGAAAGAATAACAAACAAATAAGCACAGCTGAGGTATTTTTAACATTAGGTTTATGGAAAGTTCCCTTTAGAAAGGAATTACGACCTTAAATGGCAATTTATGAAATAATGGATAGTTTTGCGCAAGGTTTCTCGTCATGACGAACATTTTGAGTACAGTATATGGTTTATGGGGGTGTGACTTGTAGTTTTCTCAAAAGTTCATGGGTACTTTGGGATTGATATATGGATATGTAGTTGACGGTTTGAATTCTTTATACAGTACCACGGAGGTAATGTGGTATGTAATTTATTGTAAAGGTTGTTGAAACATTTTACCTTCTAGAAAAATTGTGAAGAATGTGTTTCATAAGACTTGATGTAGGTTCACTCGTCGAAAAGATTTTTTCTAAAGTAAGTATATTTAGTTTGCACTCCAATGAGAATTTCGTAACGAAATTGGCAATATTACAAACGAGAACACACGCTACTCTCGAAAATATATAGCAAATATTACACTAACGACGTTTGCTATGCTTTTTAAAAACTTTGCAAAGCAATAGGCCTAAAGTATATTATTATAATTCTTCACACTGAGTTAGTGTTACAATAATTCTAGTAGTACAATTTGGGTACGAATACAATTGTTTAGTGTCTTATTAATATTATTAAACTCCTTTTTAAACATCTTTTATTCCCTAATGGTAGTTTCTTACTTGATAAATATTCTTTGTCTGATTTAGGTAGCAATAGATCATTCCCATTTTATCACGAAATTGCCAATTTATTTTAAATCGTCAACAGAGTCCTAGAAAAATAAAAACTTTTATGTTAAGTTAATACCAGAGTCCTTTAATGTATTTTGCAAAATTAAAATATACCGATAAAAAAGAAATGGTCGTATTCCGAAATTCATCCGTGCAAATTTTGCAAACAACTTAAGTACGAAATGGTTCACAGCTACGTTCTGTGTGTTGCGGTTGATAGCTTTGAAGGCGAAACTAGATAAGTTCAACCTTTCCATATGGATAAGGAGTTTTCTGGTACTGTAACGATTGAAGAAAATACATTTATCATTTGATTCAAGTCTATTAGATAATAACTTGTGAAATTAACTGTCTATTGTTGCAGAGCAAGATATAGCCCTCTCATTCATCGCTGCTTTGTCTGGGCTTTGGAGGGTCTAACTAACCCACTTGGTAATACTCTTATGGGGCAAGCGTTCACTATAAGATTAGTTCTCTGATAGCTCTGCACTAACATAAATAATTAGAGACCCATATCCTTACTCGGATTTGAGGGTTTACCGCACACAAATAAATTCCAAATTAGTTTAACCTATAACTAGGTGAAACCCGTCAAAATCGACGGTTACTGTTGAGGTTTTAAGCAAAATCGAACTATAAATTGATGATAAATAACTCTTTTTTTACAATTTGGGTTGTTCGTGATTCAGCAGTGTGCTTTTTTGTATTCAATAACTCAAATTAAACCTAAATTATAGTATTCCGCTGAAGGTTCTAAGATCAAAGCATATAGAATAATATAATTAGAATGGAGTAAATACTAAAATTAGATTCCATATCCGAGAACTAATGACATTTATGTTTTTTGATTGAGCAATTCAAAACGTGAAGTGAAGTGAAACGTGAACGTGTGAAGTGAAATAATATATAAGTGAAATAAAGGCACCGTTTGACAAAGCAATCAAATACTGTATTGTTGAAAGCACTGCGAATGCCTACAAGCGTTTACAGAAACGCTATGTAAGATGCATTAGAGAATTTGAAGGCGAAACTTGGTAAATCTGTTTACTGTCTTAATCTGCAAAGATTATTTTTAACTTATGTTTGAGGAGTTGAAAATTAAAATAACTCCCATGTTTATCCATATTTGAAGAGTTGAAATCAATTTTGGTAAGCTTAATAATTGTTTAACCAGATATTTTAAATAGATGTTTCTGTAAGGGATTTAGGTTGTACTGATACCTCTTTCTGTTTTAACATTAAAAAAGTTAAAACTAGATAATGTTAAATATTATTTTATACAGTGGTATAAACAGAAATAATGTTTTAACAAAGTTACTGAGGTATGGGTTGACTCTCTCAATGACAGCTTTGGTTTTCAATTCCCTAGCTACAGTATCATATTTGTAAATTCCTTTTAAATGCTTACAATGAAATTACTGCTGGTGACTTATGGTTAAGTGTATCTTTCTTAAAATATACTCTCGGTTCGTAACCGAAAACTAATCGTTTATCTACTATTTTGATAACAATAGGTTGCTTGAATATAGTGATGTTTCCATTACTCTGATTCCAAGGCAAATTTGATCTAAAACAAGTATACTCTAATAATTCTTTCTCAAATCGCCTAGATGATATTAGAATCAGTTCAATGCTAGAAAGGTCATACAAATTCCCCACTCCACAGCTGCACCACAAATATAAACTTTACGCTAAACACATGTTACAACAAATCTACACCAAAGGTCTCAATATATCGGTTTTGCAGCGTCAACGATATAATTAGATAGTGACGTCACTCGGTTTATTGCACTAGGGTTCACGTGTTCTCCTTTGTCGGTCGCTGAATATAGCTTGCAGTTGTAAATCTACTTTTTTGCCCAAGTTTCTGTCCAGATGACATTCCGGTTGGTTTTAATGCCAACCATGTGCAGCTCTGAGTGCATTCCTTGCATGCAAGTTGCGAATAGTTGACGCATGCTGTAATGGATAAAGTAAGGATTAGTGGCATTTGTCTCGTTTTTTGTTTTTTTGTACATAAATGAGAGGATAGAGTGTAGTAAGTGAAAAACACGTGTTATGGAGAGGTTAAAAGTAATTGTGCAGTCTCCAATGACTATAGTTAAATGTTTTAATTTTTCATCCATCCTACGCTCATTTTTGAGGCAGCCCCTTAGAACATGTATTTTTATACTTTCTAAAAAATACTAAAATATAGATTCATATTCCTAGATTTGGTAAAAACACAACAACAGTGTCTTGACTGTATACCACCTATGGTTAAAAAGGGATTTGAATGATTTGAGGATGGTTAAATTTACTTCAATATTATGTTAATTTCAAAAGGTTTGTGTTATTTTTCGACTGGTGTCTTCTTAAATGCAATGTATTACTGGCGTTCAATATTAACATGATAACAATCATTGAAATATTGCGAATATGTTTAGATCTGACTTTAGAGATTTAAAGTGCCTCTAATTCTTCAATGATTAAAATCATAATTCAATCAATGAAACAATCACTGTGTAGTGTTGAAATTTTTGGGTTATCTGATTTATGACGATTTCAATTTTTCCAGTTTTCAAAAAAGGACAAATACTGTACCAAATCAGTACAGCCTTTTCAGAGTTTTATCTCATTTCAATATTCTCCTTTTTCGAACCTATCCTTACGAAACCTGACCTAATCCAACTTATTTGCATTACCTTTGTTTGCATAGAGCAAATTTCATAAGAGGCAGCCCTCATCTTGTCTCTACCCAAGGGTGCCACCCCCTTCATTAAAAATCAAGCCAAAAGTATAGCGAAAGGGAAAAGAAAGCCATACAAATTTGCAAATCATTCTGTAACAAAGTCACCAGCGCATGCGTGGAGATTACGTCATGAACTGCGCAGACTTAATGCGTCGCTAGTTAGTGGTTTGTCCGCTAGTGAAAGTACAGCGGTAGTGTGCCCACCACTAATGCTACCTGGTGGCAGTTCTCGTAACTAATAGATTTGGCGGTAACGTATTGTTGTCAGATAATTGCTGTCTCATTAGGTAATGCATGAAGTAATGGCTCGAAGCCAACCATTGTTTTAACTTTCCGCACTCTGCCGCAGATGAGTGTTTTGTAGAAGCAAAACAGGTTTACTGTTGTAAATTCAAATTGTATAGTTTGAAACATAGAAAACATAACTTCATTGAAGTAAAATATGCTTTTAGGTGCTGGTCTCAATGCATGGTCAAGACGAATCAATTGTATAATAGCTCTAATGATGGAGCTACTGCATGCATTAAAGGAGTAAGTTAGTGGTGGAATGCACCTAGTTTCATCTTTATTTAACTATTAGCATGCTATGCGTAGTAATGTTTTAATTATGTAATACTAGACGAAGATATAGATGAGTTAGGTTAAAGACTTACAAGTATCTGGACTTCTGTTTGTTTGATGGCATTAACTAGAATACTCTTAATTGTCATTGCTTAAGAAGATTCCTGGTATTTCACTTGTATTTAGGTCTTGGATCAGTCAATGCGAGTGCAGCGTTTGTCATTTGCGAGAATAATGCCATTTAATTTGAGATCTGTCAAGTGATTTTTGTAATTTATTAAAAATCTTATAAAAATCGCTTGTCAGTACAAAGCTAAATTCATTTAACTTTGGAGTTCATTCGTCTGGCATTGAATGTCAAGTTAAACCTTTAGCCAGGTGCACACGCACAAATTTGTCTGTGCACATGTTGACATGTGCGCACACCTCGTTCAAGCGATTTTTGCAGCCCGAGGCTGTTGAAAAGCACAGTTCTAGCCTTACATCTAGAGGCTACCACCTATATTGTCTCTCAGTTTGTCTTAGGTCAAGACTCAAATAAATTAAAAACACGCTAGGTAAGTTTATTAAACACATCTTCGTCCCCGGCAATTGAATGCAATAACTTGATGATATTTAGAGTCATTTCTTGTAAACAGCATTCATCGAGTTTTATTTTAATTTTCACAGATTCTCTCATAGCCAGATCGTTGACCTAATTGTGTTTTGATAAGACGTAATAAGCGAAATTTTGATCGTGACTACTATACTCTTTTTGCTTCACTAACCATGAACACGAACAATTCTAAGTTCAATTCATTTTGTGAGAAGTTCTCTTTGTTAAATACCCACCATAGCTCCACACACACACTAAAGGAACTCCAGACCGACACAGTCAAATGTCCAAAAATGAATGCATAGATGTGCGCACTCGAAGTTCACCCACTCTAACTAACTTATGTGCAGTCTTGCCGACTTTTGACGTATTTTGCTCAAATCTCATAACCTCATGTCGTCTCACACATGGGCTTGAATATATGAACCTTGTAAAGCTTTATTGGTAAAAATACACAATGCTTTTAGCTTATAAAATACTTTTAAAAAGAGAGATATTTTATTCCTAAGAAGAGTGCGAAAACCTGAAAAAATCAAATGTAAATTTTTCGGGATTAGGTCAAGTACATGCTCTGTAAAATATTTTAATCTCATAATCAAACAACACAAGCAAATGATTCAGTAAAAATGATTTGGACGCATTCGAAAACATTAAAAATAAAAACTAATAAACACTAGAGTTAGTTTTCAACCGTACACTTTTTTACATTCTATGAAAACTAAAATATATCTTAGACATGTTAAAATCGGTTTTGAGATTCAAAATGGTAACATGTATTGTTTATTTACAAAAGTATTATACAGTAACTAAAAGATTAAACATATTTACATCAAATATACAAAGGTAAGTGGTGTCTTAAAGGCTAATGTATATACGATTGTTCAATTATTTGTATTATCTTGTAGTCTTTAGTAGGCCTATTGTTTTTTGCTGCACTGTATGATTTGTACTATGACTTTTTCGATTTTCTTTACAAGTCATTGTACACATTTTGCACGTGAAACTATTTCATACAGAACTTTCCAAATATTCAATGATGGGGTAAATTTCTACATATACACAAGTTAAAAATAAAATTATGGTATAAACTTTATGTATTCTATTAGACTATCTATCCGGCAAAATATAAAAACAAACTCAATGATCAAATAACGTATAGCCCTGTGGGGTTTTGAAATTGTTCAACAGTTAATAAGAAATATCTGCTTTACGAAAATCATATAAATTACAAAAAGCGCTAACTAACATTAAAATATCACTTAAAGCTTCCTTAAAACTACAATGTACAACCTGATAGATCAATGCACTTTGACTGAAGTGCATTTTTCACAATCTTTTATTTCTTGACATTCTATTTTGCAGTTTTATATCACACATGTAAAAGTGTATTACTATAACGTAAAGCCTTATTCTGTCAAAAAAAATATTTTTTGTGGTAATATAATCCAAGGTTCATAAACTATGTCTAGATTATAATGTTTAATATATGTCATTTCGGTCTTTGCAAAATTATAGAGCCTGGCTATATAAATTTATTTTCGGTGGAAGTCGAGTTTATTCACTAATCTGAGATGAACATGAATCATTATTTACCTTATTACCTTTATATTTTTTAAATTACTTCTGAGATATTCTGCTGAAGTGCAAATACATACAGTTATCATTTCACGTTTCATAAGGGAAAAGGAAAAACGTTTAGTAACGTTATTTTGTTATAAAACCGAAATGTATTCAAAGGCACATCTCTTTCTCTCTTTCCTTTCCAGTATTTCAATGTTATTAAGCCATCCTTACATTAAGAACTGGTATTTTAACAGCATTTCTTTATCATCCTTAAGTAATCAACTTAAAAATAAAAATTCTAAAAAGTTTCATCTAATATCTGTACAAGTATCTATATACAAATCACAGTCAGAAGGTCCATCTATGTAGATGGTGCGACTAGTGTCCAATTGTCTGGTGTGTCTAGCCTAGGAGGGTGGCTAGTGTCCAATTGTCTGGTGTGTCTAGCCTAGGAGGATGGCTAGTGTCCAATTGTCCAGTGTGTCTAGCCTAGGAGGATGGCTAGTGTCCAATTGTCCAGTGTGTCTAGCCTAGGAGGGCGGCTTCAGCCGGATGGCCTTGATCATGTTGAGTACTTGCACCCCCGGAAAGGGACACGATGGGTAGAAGTTGTGACATCCCGCACCATCAACCCCTGCGATCAGCTGTCCCATGTGTGCGGCGAAGTGGTACTTCGACGTCACCTCGGCGGTCGTGCTGATGGTCGTGTCACTGGAGACAAAAATAAACAGTTGAATTATAAATAAAATAAAACCACATAAAATCCTAGGTTGGTCTAGGAAAGAATAAAAAATTCTATGATTGTCATTGGAGAAAAAAGTAGGGTAGCATAAGCTATAAAGGCAGGACAACTACAGTATTTTCTATAAAAATACTTATACAGAACCCCTCCTCCTCCCACCTCCTGCTCCCCTGGCACCCCCCCCCCCCACCGCCCCTCACCCTTGTGTATACCTTTATGTAATAACTCTAGAATACGATTTTTGTCACTGGAGCCAGCAGAATAAGAATACAGACAATACATACGCAAAAAGTCGTCAAATACTTATAAATATTATAAAAAAATCTCTTAATTCTGATAAGTGTTACTACTGAGGGTAAAATAATGTGGTAACATAATATTAAATAAGATAATACAACATGTCTTGAAATACTTCAAATCTTCATACAATAACCCTAAAATGAAATTTGTGTCATTGGAGGAAAAATATTATAAATTAGCAAAAAATAACGATTCATGTAACTTCACAAAAAAAGATATTTGTATTTTGACATTTATATTTCACAGGTTATCTTTCTGTGTTTTTGTGGTAGATACATGTTTCAACATTGGAACACGTTCTAAAAATAATTTGTTATAAGTCATGAACCGCAACAAAACCAAAGAAAGAACAGAAAAGAAACTCTTCAATTGTACGGAATATAACTTGTCAGCTAATTCATCTTAATAATCAAAAATTTGCGCACGATAAAAACAAGTTTTGCCAAATTTGACCACATTAGGATTTCTCAATACCTGGATATTATAATATCAAAAACACAATGACACTAATGGTCTGATCTGTTAGGAACAAATGACTCTCGTGATTTCGAGGCCACGATGTTTTTGAAACGGTAACGATGATATCACATTTTATCAAGATCATCATAAAGGTTACGACACAAGTCGTTAGTAATTTGTGATGACTAAGTTGCTGTGTCAAATAATACAACCTGTGTATATTGGGACTGAGCTTGCCTTGATTTTACTAAAATAGGCAATGTAATGTAAACCCTCTGTAATATATCGAGAAAAGTTATTTTTATGATGAATTTCAAACAAAACTATTAGACACGATCACATAACCAAGAGTTTTTGTTGGGATTTGAGCCCAAGCCCTAAGAGCAGAGTAGTGCTTTTCCACTAACGTAGCCTGGCACCTTTAATGGGGATTCTGATTACTATGGAGGAAAAACTACACCAATATAGCAATTACATTTTTTAAATGTGAATTTTACTATAATATCTCATCAGAACCACAATAAGTAAGCGTTTGTCGTTATACGAAAAATTATAAAATATTGGAAAGATTTCTTCTTGGAATCCCATTTTGATACCGCAAAATGGGAAACTAATAGCTTAAATCATGTTTATCTTAACAAAGACCATTCAACCTGTCTGGAGATTAGGGAACATCTCCTTTGGCCATTTCCACTCAAAAAAATATAACAGACACTTTGTTTGCCAACATATTTTATCTGGTATCGGTGTGGATTGGACCTTTGACTACAAACAGAACTAGACATTATATTCCCATGTTAAAGTTGTCTCCAGTCTTTTGAAAAAAGTAGTTAGGTTGAGCCAAAAGACGGATTGGGTTGTTGTCAAATTCCAATTTTCATCGTGTACATTAATTTTTTAATTAAGTAGAACTGAAAAGATAACTTACAGTAATATATAGTAATAGTTTCTTGTATGTCACATCAACTAACTCAATATCAAAAATAAATGGAAAGTACAAGTGAAAAGTAAGGGGGCCCTCTGTTTAAGTGGTTCTTTAAGCTGTATTCTTTTTCTAATCAGAAATCAAAAGCTAGGTCATATTGGTAGTCTTAATTAGTATCCTAAAGTTAATGATAGTACCTATAAATAACTAGGAAATTCTTATTTGTACAATAGCTCCTACTATGAGTGGTTCTTTCACTTATCTATTTGGTTAAGACGTTTTCTACAGCTGGTCCAAAAAGAAAGAATTTCTTACCTGGTAACTAGTGCCATAGCCAAAGATATAATTTAATGAATTACATTACCTGTAATAGGCATATTCATGCAAATATATTGAATGATTTGTTTCCTTTATCGACTAAAGCTTTATTATTTTGGCCTTAAAGGCTAATATTGTATTCTTTATACCTTATGAGAGACAGAAGAGCTTTTTCGGAGTCTGAGAGCTTCTCTTTCTGCGGCGTCGCATTGAGCTCACAGATCAACTTGGGTAGACAGGAGTTCTTCATGGTGGACATCAACTGGGCTTTGGCTGAACGACCTGTGGACAGAACACGGTGATCAGAGCGAGCAATAGCTGGGGGCCAAGCTTGGCTTTGTGAAGTGTAATGGTAATCAACGAAAGGCTTTGACTGAAGTGAAGCCATATATCATTATAAAGCTTGTCTGTGTGAATAGGTATAGTGGATATCAATTGGGCCTTGGCTGAATGTTTTCTAGTTAGAACAAGGTGATCACAGCGAGCAATAGCTGGGGACCAAGCTTGGCTTTGTGAAGTGTAATGGTAATCAACTATAGGCTTTGACTGAAGTGAAGCCATATATCTTTACAAAGCTTGACTGTGAGACTGTATGAATAATCTAGATATCAATTGGGCCTTGGCTGAATGTTTTCTAGTTAGAACAAGGTGATCAGAGCGAGCAATAGCTGGGGACCGAGCTTGGCTTTGGGAGGTGTATTGGTAATATACATCAACAATAGGCTCTGACTAAAGTGAAGCCATATATCTTTACAAAGCTTGACTGTCAGACTGTGTGAATAATCTGGATATCAATTGGGCCTTGGCTGAATGTTTTCTAGTTAGAACAAGGTGACCAGAGCGAGCAATAGCTGGGGACCGACCTTGGCTTTGGGAAGTGTAATGATAATCAACGATAGGCTTGACGGAAGCGTTGACATCAGCAGGCTTTGGCTTAAGTGAAACCATATCTAAATGTATGTGTATTTTTCTTAAGCATAGCTTGGCTGAGTAAATTATTATAGTAAACATCAATTGGGCCATAGCTGGATAATTTCTGTTTAAGACAGGGTGATTAGAGCGAGTAATAGCTGGGGACCGAGCTTGGCTACGGAAATAGTTAGAGTTTACACATTTCACGTATTCCTGCGAATTCTGCTCCACGATCTGGGCCAGAGAATAAGTGAAACAATAACGAATTGATGAAATAAAATTGAATTTATAGTAATAACTTATGCGATTGTGTTTTGTGACATTTTTAATGGACGTAAAAAAGCGTTACTCTAACATTCATTGTTTAATAGAAGGATACATTTTATCCTCGTTATTCGTGTAGATTAGAATGCAAACTATATAGAAACAAAGACATTCTATATGCAAATTACAACAGATAATCATTCATCGACACCTTTTGTGGTTATATAAATTAAGGAAAACAAAACTATAATTCAAGGAAGTTTGCTGTCAAGTTTAAGGTAGGTGTGAGTCGTCGAGGTCAGACAGACAGCTGATTAGGATTATCTCAGCTGATCCAAGCTTACGTAGACAATTGCGTAAACAGCTGATTACACAAGTAAACAAACTGTGCTGATTATTTACTAGTAAAATTCTGTATAAGCAGATATGGCCTTTTGTTGGGTATCTCATTATTCGTTAACAGTAATACTTTTTTCGTCCTACCGCAGCAAAAACAGCAGTTTTTAATACATGAGCTGGGGGTCTAAAGTTGCTTTTAGGCCTAACTCGATAGGGAGTAAAAAGCCTTTTTAGACCCTAGGAAGTCAAAGTAACTTTGATTGAAAGAAATCGCATGTATCGTAATTATATATCAATTGATTTAATTTAATCTGTTGATTGTTACAGTCTTGTCAGTTATTCGATATATAGACAACAATGTATATAGGCCCCTGAATATGTGGTTTGACCTAGAAATAATTAGAACACAGATGAAACCATTGTTGTTCGATAGTGAAAAGTATTGTGAATAACATATCAAAAGTCTCCAAAAATATCTTTGGTGGAACACCACAATTTTTCCAAAATGGCGGCCAAGTCCAGTAGTTTTTTGCTTTTTATTGAAATTCTGACTTTCCAGTCAATATTGGTGAAAAGTCGTCAATACATTTAATGTTCCTCCTGAAATTACCTTTAAAATGATACCAAATACATGTACCTACAACAAAAAATAAACCCCGTAGAAATAATAAAATATTTCAATTAAAAATTTCTGTTGTAAATTAATGTAATAGTCCAAGCAAACTAAAAAAAAACCAGACACAGGGATCGTATAAAAATGTTCAAGTAAACATGTTATGGTTTTATTTTTATTGTTGTGGTGTGCAGAGTGACATACCAAAAGTTGCAAAAATCAGTCCACGGGAAACCCCTAAATTAAGGATAAAATGGCGGCTTTTCCCAATATTGGACAAATTTTGCAACAAAAGATACCACATGTTTTTTGCACATTTTTCGAGATATTGACTTGGAACCACGACCGATATTTATTGGATGGTCCGTACTTAATTTCAATAGGGAACGATTTTTGGGCCGCCATCTTGGATCAGCCATATTGGATCTGCCATATGGGATATAAATATTTTTTTATGTAATTATAGTGTTGTGACACATCATTATGAACTAGATTTCCACGCTGATTTCAATGCTGAAATCCGTTTTTAAATAAGTTTTTCGTTGCTTAAGATATATTAAAACGAAAACTTTCCCCTATACATCAGTTATGGACGTATCGTAAGTTACTTTGAAAATGTGTTTGGATTATTTTTCTCCAGGTATTATTATTGCTTGCAGTTCGTTCTAGCCTTAAAATATTCAGTGATAAAAGATCTTTCATTTTAGTTAGCTTTCATTTTGTTTTATTTATAGTTAAAACAGACTAGTTATAGACGAGGTACAAACCCCTACACAAAATTAAATTAAACGCGTAGTCATTAGACAGCATTTGGATTACTTTGGCAGATCCAGGTAACATTATACCTTTTATAATCTAAAACAGTAATCCTGAGACAAGAAACAACATGAAGTAAACTTTTTTTATCAGTTTTTGTTAAAAGATTTATATCCTGGGTTGTTAATATGATAACAAGTTCGTTCTGGTATCAAAGTACTCAGTAAATGTTTGGCTTTAATTTTATTGATTATTAAATAACACATGACAAATTTAAAACGAATCATGTAGGCCTACCTTCAATGAACTATTGAATGAATTATTGTTATTTTGAAATTTGTCTTTAGTTAAAGACATTTATCCCCAATTCTAAATAACTCCCAATAAGAAATCCATAGCTAAAATAAAAGTCAATACTTGAACGAATAGCTATGATGAGTTTTTCCCGTTATTTTCACTCTGCACAACACTACAAAATAAAACCATAAAACGTTTTGTTGAAATTTTTTAAAGGCCATATCCTATATTTATCTAAATATAATTTCCAAGTTACACAGTTACAGTTATTTATAAGTAAGTTAGTCATATGTACCATCAGTCAAACACCACTCTCAATCTGTTGGATCTGCTGGTGAACTATTTCCACGCCATACTTGAACCTGATAGTACAACCTTAGACTGTGGTAGTTTTCAATGTGTTTTTAAATTGTCAAAGTACGAAACGTCCATAAGAAATGTATGGGGAGAGTTTTCGTTTTTATATATCTTAAAATCGTAAAACGCTATTTCAAAAACTGATTTCAGCATTGAAATCAGTGTGGAAATCTAGTTCATAATGATGTGTCACAACACTATAATTACATTAAAAAATATTTATATCCAATATTGCAGATCCAATATGGCTGATCCAAGATGGCGGCCCAAAAAGCGTCCCCTATTTAAATTAAGTACGGACTATCCAATAAATATCGGTCGTGGTTCCAAGTCAATATCTCGAAAAATGTGCAAAAAACATGTGGTATCTTTTGTTGCAAAATTTGTCCAATATTGGGAAAAGCCGACATTTTTTCCTTAATTTAGGGGTTTCCCGTGGACTGATTTTTTGCAATTTTGGTATGTCACTCTGCACACCACAACAATAAAAATAAAACCATAGAATGTTTATTTGCAAATTTTTATACGATCCCTGTGTACGTTATTTTTAGTTTGCTTGGACTAATTACATTAATTTATAACAAATATTTTTATTTGATATATTTTATTATTTCTACGGGGTTTATTTTTTGTTGTAGGTACATGTATTTGGTATCATTTTAAAGGTAATTTCAGGAGGAACATTAAATGTATTGACGCCTTTTCACCAATATTGACTGGAAAGTCAGAATTGCAATAAAAAGCAAAAAACTACTGGATTTGGCCGCCATTTTGGAAAAATGGTGGTGTTCCACCAAAGATATTTTTGGAGACTTTTGATATGTTATTTACAATACTCTTCACTATCGAACAACAATGGTTTCATCTGTGTTCTAATTATTTCTAGGTTTTGCAATTTATTTTCTTATTTTAAGGCGCCTAATACCAACACAATCGTAATAGACGAAATGATTGAATCACTTACTAAACAACTGCCTGTTTGCTTGAACAAAATTGAAAACAAGTTGGTAGCTGTTTTGAGGAGTCATCTTTCTTTCCTTGACAATTATTTTAGTTTTCTAACTTAGTTTGTTAAAAATTATGCTGCAATATGACGAAAAATATAGTTCATCAAAGTGGCAAAAAGTGTCTTTTCAACCTTCGCTCATTTTCCGACCTCGGCTTCACCTCCTTTGGAATTAGCTATTTTTTGTGTCGACATAAAAAACTTGTCAATACAATAAAACAACAAAATGTACATAGTACTATTGAGGAATTTACTAAATAAAAGGTACACTTGCCATTTTACTGGTTGAATAAACGTTAGAATATTGTGTAAGCAATAAAACAATTTCAATAGTAAACAATTTAGGTGATAGTATAAATCACAATAAATACTTTTAAATCTCCTCCCACCCTCCACCACAAACGTAAGTCAAAGCGCATGAAACTACCATCAATTTAAAATCTAAGTCACAAAATCCTACAACTTTACAAATCGGTTATTTAACCTCACAAATCGCCAAACCTACGTAACGCACCCCTTCACCACATAAACCCCAACTTACGCAGTACTTAGTATGTGGAAACTCTTTCAAACCCTGACGTAACCTAAAACAATGACTGAAGAGCTCCATCGAGTGGTCCTACTCGATACAAATTTGTGTGGAAACCCGAGTTTCGAAATCGAGAAGTTCTAAACGCACAATAACCTGCAGACCATCTCAAGGTTGCTAGATGTAGGTCGTGCAACGGTTGCACAAGTGTTAGCAACAATAGCGTGCGATACCAGAGCACACCTGCTAGTCTTGCATGGGTAATCACCTTCTATTATGATCGGTTGCATACTTCCTAGATAGGGTGATCTGGGCGTAGAGTGGGCTCTGGTAGCTTCCGCGTTCATTAGGGTGTTAGGAGGTTTGCTCGAAATCGATCAAGTGTACGTCAGGAATCTTGCTTGCACAACAAGATTGGTTACAAAATACGATTTTAATTTTTATAATTTTAATTTCTATGTGCTTTAAGGGCATTATTATTTTGCATAAGAGACAGTCTGCACCTTGATCCTGTTATTATTTAACTTCTACTTATTGTTAGGTTGTAGTATAACTTGGGGTTATAATCGACATAGCTAGCGATCGTACCTGTAACCTTTCGATTTGAAGGTGAGCCTTATAGGCACTCAACTATTCAGACGCTGATAGTAAGTGTGCATGCTCAAAAACGATCAAGATTGTATAGCGTCAAAAATCTTATTTGAATTTAGTTTTAAAAATTACATACTTTAACAAATCTTAGAAACCAAGCTCAACTCAAAAACTCTTTTAGTTAGTTGGTGAAAACATACGCATAACCCAAAGAAATAAAATTTGAATAAACCCGCAAATTCATAAACCAATTGACATCCCACTTACCGCTATGTACAATGAGAAGCTATCAAAATAAGGTCTTTATTAATTGATCACCAATTTTGACTGTTAGTAGGATCTCATTTCCAACAAGCGTACTACACTCATTGTGTTCTAAAACACTAAACTTTGGCCAATCAGGAAGAAAAAGTCAGGAAGTAGGCTTATGCTTAGAGAAAACCTAATCATATATTTTACTGGTACTTACGTGAGAAGAGTTACTAAAAGACAAGATATTATAAATTCAAATTAATCACACAGACAAAAAACTCGTACGCCAAACTCTGTAAAACCAACTACCTTGTTAATGATGCCACATTCCATTGACCTAACCAGACCTAATAAAAAGTGTCTTTTCCTCCAAAACACCTTGAGACCAAACGTGTCTGTCGCGAAGGCCCACTTGTTCTGGTCCACATAATTGGCCAGACATTGCGTAATGTGAAACCTCAGTTATCCTGGGAGGCTTCCAGACTGTTGTGACATCGGGTTCATGTCTAGATCAGGTGTGTGTTGTGGGGGTTGACACTAAAGGTATGGAGTTGATAAGACAAACGGTGTGTACACTGTGTGACTTGATCATCATGTGCTATGTACACAGCCTACTGATCAGTCAAGTCACTTAATGTTTTAATCAGGTGCGGTGTGCGAGGGTTGTAGCTGAAAGTGGTATGAAAGAGTTTAGAAGAGCAAATCTTTTCTGGATTTTTTGATCATAATTAGGTTCTATCTGAATACTGAACTGATCAATACACAATGTCTTATCATTGTTGTTTTACTTAGTTCATGCTAAGTTGCAGGGTGTTGAAAATGGTACTAGAGGTGGATATAATAGTTGAAAAGGAGTAAACGTATTCTGCATTAGTCCATAATTATTTACATACTGATCAATAGACCCCAGAAAACGCTTAGTTCGTAATTTTATCATACGTTGAGTGTGTAGATTTTCTTATTACTCATGTATAACGAGAAATGACTTGGCTCATTATTTGCTCAGGTGTCAAGTGTTCGGCTTACTCATTCCACCTACAGTGCAAATGTAATTCTAATCAGTTGACTTTTCGTCACGATCAATTAATGTTGATGCTAAATGATTAGATGACTTTTCTTGTTAATGTTCCGATGTGTGACTTTTGATAACGACCATGAGAAGTCTTTAATCACACTCCGGCAATTTTGGTAGGAATAATTTGCAGCTATACTTATGGACCGTGGACTTTAAAGTTAGTTTTTCGTGACAACTCGTTTATACATGGTGAAAAATGATATCCCTTCATACTTCATAGTCACTTAGTATTCATACAGTGTAGCTTCTCAAGTTCAAAACATTGCAATTGTCTCACAAACTCTTTGACTAACCGGTCGTTCAAAAAGACTTGAACATTACTTTTTTCACTAAACAGACAGAACTAAATTACACTTCCCCCAGGTTAACATAAAGTAACACAATACCCATTATCAGTCTATAATATAAAGCTAGTAATGATTACTACTTTTCTAAATCTAAACCCAACACTGTATATCCAAAATTCCAGCTACCGTAAACAAAAAGCCCCTCAAGAATCACCAAAATCCATTACACTCAACAAAATACAAACTGAGATCCTCATCTCACAACTCACCAACACTTCCCAATTCCATCCAAACTTTACACCCAATTCAAAAACTGCACACACTCACACTTACCCAATCCACTTTTCATCCACAAAACAATAGAGTCTGCAATTTTAAAACAGTGCACGGACATCGCCGCCGGTCAATCACAATGGGTCCATCACTCATACAACATTCCCCCTACCCTGGACATTCGATTAGCCCAACGAAGTTTGCATACAGACAACCCGTCGATGAGGTTATTTGTGCCATATTTTTTCTTAATCAACACCGTCCGTGTGTGACGCAGCGTTAATTCAATCTCAAACCTATTTTAACACCTAAACGAATTTCACACGTGCCCGATTGATTGTCATTTCGCAGGTTTTAATATGTGTTGGAGTTTTAAAGTGAAATAATTTTTGTCAAGTTGGAAAATGTTAGAATTTTTGAAGATACACACTTTTGATTGTGAAATTTGTGTGTGTTTACGCTGGTATTTTCCGTTACCAGCGGTTCCTGGTGACGTCGGTCTTTTGGTAGATAGCATAATTGGTTGATTGGACAAATGACACATGTGACTAGAATCAACACTGTTTGGAGTCAAACGAGCAATTTTTGGATTTGAAGGCGAGCGGATGCCCAGAAAATAACTGGATATCATCGATACATACAAATTTTTGAATGTTTAAGATGTCCCTATCTAGTTGATATGCCCTTTCCAACAAAACAAGGAACCAGACTTGCCTTATTTTAAAATCTGGTTTCACATTTATCGCATGAGAACTTAATCAACTTAGCATAGTAGACGTGTCCAAAATCACAAACTTCAAAACCTTTCGTCATAAAAGTATTATATTTAAAATCTTATCATGGGATGAACAATGAGATGTTTTTAACCACTGTCCCAATACTACTACTCAAATTAGACAGAAAACTAAGTTTCCAACAATACTAATTATTTCAGACCCATCCTTGCTTCCCACGGTGAATGGAAGCGACTAACTAGTAGCGTTACCTAACAAAAACTGATTAGAAGCGCCTCAGTCCAACCTTCAATCTCAAACAAACTGCACGTAATGAGACTGAAAGTTTAAACTGTGTGAACAAACAAACTCCCACAGGAGTTTACCAGAGACTCCTGGACGGTTGAAACTCCTCTGTAAACTCCTTGCCGTGATCAGTGACAATCACAAGGTCTTCCCACAGTTGGCAAGGGTTAGGGATCATTAGCAAGGGCCCAAGATGATAATGTCAGCCACGGGGAATAAGTGGTGCCTCCGAGTTTGGAAAAACGAAATTACTGTAAATTCAATGATTTTTTTCAGTTTCACCATTGACAGTTTGACTTAAGAGATTGAGATTCTCTCATGTATTTAGTTAAGCTGGGCATTAAAACCCCTGACACTTTATCCCATATTTGAAAATATAATTCCGATTCCACTACAGTACTAAAAGTCGTCCTTGCATTGAGTCTTCAAAGACAATCTCAGATGATTACACGTTTTCACCACTGCTATTCGAAACAGAATACGTGTGGTCTGGCCTGAGTTGACATTTCTACCAAACTCCAACAGTTTTTTGAACGCTCGCTGTCTATTTTTTCTCCAACTGCTCCGTTTTTTCGGTGTTACGCATGTCGAGGCAACATCCTGCGGACATCATCTGACAATGACACTCACTTTCACGACTCTCGCTTTCGTTTCCGCGGCCGTGACTCAGTGAAAGGGAAGCCGTGGTCTGATGTCGGTGTCTATGTCATGATCAACACTACATGGGTCCATAGCTGCGAAATAGTGATTCAGGAACGGTTATCAAGAAAATAACTGTCACTTGGTTTCAAAAGTAACAGATATGAAGTAATTGTGATAACGTTGATGACCTTATGTCGGTGTCTATGTCATGATCAACAACTACGTGGGTTCGTGTTCCAAGGCTACTGCAACGATGTGTCGGAACTATTGTCAATGCAAGTAACTGTTACTAAATTAAAAAAGTAAGAGGAACAGAGTGAAGGTCTGATGTCAGTGTCTATGTCATGATCAACAGCTACGCGGGTCCATTGCTGCAAAATAGTGTTGTGTCAAAACGGTTGTCAGTCAAAAAAACTTGGCTTGTAAAGTAACTGCTATGAAGTAATCATGATAACTGTGATGGTCTGATGTCGATGCCTATGTCTTGATCAACCCTACATGAGTCCATAGCTGCAGTAGTGATGCGTTGGAACTATTGTCAGTCAAAATAACTGTTACTTGGTTAGGAAAGTAACAGTGATGACGTGATGAGCGTGATGGTCGGATGTCGTTGTATATCATGATCAACAATCATCTTGCTACTTGGGCCCATTGTTGCAAAGTACTTTTACGTGATTGGGGAAGAAACAGTTGTTAAGCAACCACGATAACCGTGAGAGTGTAGGAACTATTTTCAATGTAAGTAACAGGTACTTGATTCGAAATAACAATTTTAAAGTGACAGTCTGATATCAGTGTTTATAAGATATGTCACAGCTACGAAGTAATACTATACTAACAAAACAATGTATCTGCTACGATACTTTACCAACGTGAGCGTCGACGAAGATTTTTAACGCTATACGGAACACAGCGTAACGTGTGAATAGAAATCGCAAGTAAGATGTAATCGATTACCAGTACAATCTAATCTTACTGCAAACGCAATGTGATCATTTTAGCACGGCTCAGTGAATAAGTCCTTCATGGGTCATGGAACACAAGCCTGCCTCGTCTTACCGTTGACTTTGGTTTTCTCAAAGACGACTTCTTACCAATTGTAAAATTGAAGTATTTGATGTCCGTAGTTTAGATATAGACGAGTAGTTTATATTAGGTACCAGACGACAAACTTAAGTTGATAATGCACTGATTTATCTGGTAGATAGCCTATAGCTTTACAGTTTGAAACCTAGAAATTAACAGCAAACAATCAAACGAAATAGGACATCAACATACATATAAATGAAGCGAAGATATTTTGATCCACGATGTTGGCAGCAGTGCGTATATGACGTAGTTGGGACGCTGACCTTGGCTTAGGTTAGGTTAGGTTACGGTCATTGCGCGTAACTTAACTACTTTGACCCACTTTATCAGTAACTACTGAACCAGCTGACTATTTGCCGTCCATCGTATATAACAGAAGCTGCTTTTTTACCATAGCTTGTAAATGCATTATGAAGAACTAAACATTCTTAGATCCAAGCAGACGGGCTTCATGAGTAAATTTCTTTCGAATCGAAGTGGAATGAGGAGATATTAGCCGCAAATTATGTATTTTAGTTTTAGTGAGGTTTGGAAAGATTTTTTCAGCACTTGGTAGCGACGGTTGAGCAAAGTATTCGTTAATATCAACACATTTTGAAACTGAGATTTTAGAGCGCAAACTCAAATATTATTGCGTGTGAGTTATGATTATTATCAATGAGATGGGAACGCCTCCTAGGTGTGTATTTTAAGCCAAATATGAGTAAATGGTCAGTGTAGAGTGGTGTGAGATGATGTGCGTAGCTTTGTTACTGACTAAGATCAGTTATTAGGAGCATTCATTAAAATACAGTACCATCCATCAGGGACACACTTTTTTTCTCAGGACCGATCCGACAAACTTTTAATTCTTAATAGGCGTGCATTTTTATAGGTTATAGAGTGGTCCATGTCTTCTAGAGGCATGAATTAAAATCTGGCCAATCACCAATAGCTTGTGCGTGGTTCAGAAACTGGAACATATTTAGGAAACTAAAAGAATACGTCTTTCAGGGAGGAATAACTATTGCAACTGGATCTGTCCTCCAATCGAAAGTAATTATGCACCTACGAACAACATCCTGAAACACGGATATGTTTTGTCATATTCAAAACATTTGGACACCAGTTAGTACTGTTCCAAGTAAAAACCAGTTCCCAAAAGATCATTCTAAAAAACAAGTTCCACTAAGCGTCAACTTTTCTCTAAAAACATTCCAGATGTAACTTATTGAATGGACACAAAAATGTCAAGTTTTACAATGTTGCCTAACAAGGCTTCTCCCATGACAGCCAAGGGATAACCGACCTTTCATAGTCGTCGGCCTCGACGTCGCCTGCTCCTTGCCGAAATATTGGTTGCACAACCACGATCTGTGCCTATCGGTCCAAGGACTCCAGAGGTGTTGCTGAAGATTGAACCACACTTTCGAAAAAAAATATATTTTTACCTCCGGCTTTGCCATGTCAAATCCATTTAACCTCCTGTTTTCTGAAGTACAGTAACTCCATATATTATATCTCGCCAGAGGTGCCCATCCCCCCCAAACCCAGAGGCGCAATCCCCCCCCAAGCCAAAGGAGTAGCCCCCCCATTTATACTGCCGTATATTTAAACCTACCCTCCCCCCCGCCAATTTATCTGTAAATTTCCCCTTTACCTCATAAAACGAGCATATAAAGTATTTAGTAAAAGTTGAGGTAAAGAAAAACTAACTTTCTGATAATCAAAATTAAATGTTTAATAGTAAACGTCATCAATATGTCATTATATCTAACTAATGGACGAATTAGAAGTTTTTCAATTTTAAATTCAGAATCTGTATTATCAGCCAACAGTTACTCAGTATTGCAATAGAAAATGTCTTCAAAACGTACAACAATATACTCGGCGAATTACTCTACTCCAACACAGTACTGTAACTGTACAATAAATTAGGTGGCGTTAATTTTACGGGGCTTAAGAAATCAAACAGCTGTAAGTGCATTAATAATACTTTGGCAAAAAGTAGGCTATCTTATTTCAAAATTATAGGCAGAGTCACGAAATAGGACAGACTTTTGTTGCTCGCCACTCTTAGGCTTCCTTCTACAAAAATCGCCGGACAAAATACCCAGAATTCCTTAATTGCCACCAGCATAAAAGGTTTTTGTGATGAAGTAATCTTATAATAAATTCATTTTGATAGCCCCAGGATTGCCTCTTACGACTAATAATGGTAGAAACGCAACTTGTCAGACAATCATTAATAATATCTGTAAGGTAGAGTCGAATTTTACTTGCTACATATGTTCTGGCGGTTCTTTAACTCCACCATCGGAGGCTTACAAAAGGATCCACTTCTGGAGGTGTCGTCAGAATATGTTACAAACAGTAAACACGAAACAAGAAACGATAACAGATAGGCCTATCAATTCACGCGTGTATATTGCCGCGGGCAGGACTGGAAGTAAACTGAATCAGGTTATGACGGAAAGACGTGGTCTCTGGATTGTCGTCTGCGTTATCAAAAGCTGATATTGGACTAATTGTAGTAACGAAGGAGATGAGTGTTGAAAATATAATGGAATTCATAATTGAGTTTTCCATTCAAAATTATTGATAAATTATTCAATTTATATGCTGGATATAAATGATGGTCTCGAAATTCTACAGTACTGCGCGAAAGGAAATTTATTAAATACTTTTGAAGAGTTTGAAATTTATAAATACATAAAACTAGGGACAGCACACAATTTTTGAGTGAAAACACTTGATTAACTATGAATTCCATTATATTTTCAACACTCTTCTCAGTCATTACAATAGTGCAATATCAGCTGTTGAAAACGCAGACGACAATCTAGAGACCACGTCAGTCCGTCTCCGTCATAACCTGAATCTGATTCAGTTTACTTCCAGTCCTGCCGACGGCAATGTACACGCGTGAATTGATAGGCATATCTGTAATCGTTTCGTGTTTTGTATTAAATGTTTGTAACGTATTCTTACGACACCTCCAGAAGTGGATCTTTATGTAAGCCTGACGATAATGGAGTTTAAGAACCACCAAAACATATGTATCAAGTAAAATTCGACACTAGAATATTAAGGATTACCTGACAAGGTGTGTTTTTTTTTGTTTTCACCATTCTTAGAAGCAATATTAATTACGAATGGCAAACTGTTGTTGGTGTTGATAGTGAACTACTTAGAAACACTTTTCAGGCTGCTTATACAAAATTATACATTCATTATGATAGCTAGCAAAAAAATGTCCCCCCCAAAAGCCCCCAAAAAAAGTCCCCCCCCAAAAATTCCTGTGGCGCAAACGCGCCACAGTCCCCCCCTCTGGGCACCCCTGTATCTCGCTCTGCTTACGATTCCTCTTTCATCTCCTTTAATTTACCCTTTTCCTGGATCATTTTTCATTTGTGATTTTTCCGATCGCATACTAACGGATACTACGGATAAGGCTATTTATGAATGTTGTTATGGAAGATGGAATTTTTTTTTATTAGAGGTTTGCATAAAATAAAGTCCTAAAATGAACGAGGAGGAAATGAATGAATGCAGTGTAAGAATAATGGCTGGAGAAAATTTAGAGGATAATGGAAGACGTTATAAAAAAATACGTTTAGAATCAATAGAACAGAAAGATTTAAATATGGGTTAGGAATCATCATTAATGATACTAAGACATTCTCTTACAAACAGGTTCAAAGTAAAAATATCGAGCCCATTGTATCATCAAAACATAGAATTAATTCAAATTCATTTACATTCCTCAAGTTAACTTGAAAAAACAAATCCCCTTTTCTCTCACACTGTATTCTGTTTCCATTAACTTACCTAATTCATTCAGCCTAAAATTTCCTTGGCCTTCACCATACTCATCCTACACTCATCTACATTCATACTTGGCTTAAAATACTTACTTTGTATGGTTGCCATTTTATTGAAAAGTATAAATAATAAAGTATTATTTGAAACTCGGTACAATCTAAACACAACAATGAGACCCGTCTTATAAAAAATTACCCTGTTATATGACATTAAAATATTTTCTTACACCAGAATATCCCATATTTATAGGATCCTATATTTTCTGGATAACATAACCCAGAACTGGGAACCGTACGTAAAAAGAGCGGAAGTCGGGCCGGAACAGTTTTGAGGTTGTTGGACCTGGTCCACAACTAATTGACGGTTATGTCACCATATTAAGTCAGCCAAATATGACAGGTTGTGCATTAGATGCTAATAAGGAAAAGTTGAGAGATATCCGCAGCAGAAACAAGTAAACTTTGCGAGTAAAAACTGTTAAGTGAAAATTCAATTCAAGTGCTAGTTTTTTGCCAAGTTATTGATGTAGCTTATAATTAATTATAGCATTAATCTTCCTTTAAATTTGGCATATAAATATTTTAATCAATACCTTAGATACACCGTGGATCTATTTTAAGTTTACTAAAATCAGGGATTATTTTGTAAATGCATTACATATGTAAAAGCCCATAGCAAAAGCCCAGACAGTTGGGTCTTGTTTTGAACTGTAAAAATATTTTGCCTTTTCTTAGGATTAAACTGGCAAACTATTGATTACAGGAGCACTGTATCCACTCTGCTGTACATCTATATACCTTGAATAGTTGTTTTAAATTATTAACTATACATCCAATTAATTGACACAAACTTCTAAAACCCCAACTAATCAACAAACCTAATCAATCACAAAAATGCAAACAGATTCAGTTCAATCAATCCAAAACAATGTTTCAATACACAATCTACAAATAGAACACTGGATTACCTTTTCAAAACAATCATTTATGAAAACACGTTTCATGCAAAACAGATTAAATATCCGACTACAACTCTTTTTGCACATAAATCGACATGATGCAGTTACAGTGCACATGGTGCATCATATTATGCAGATGGATGCGTCGGCTGAACAGTAATTGACAAGCTTATAACACACTTGTGTCGTCCCACGCACAGTAATTCCTAGTTGATTGCTATTGCAATAATCGTACAACTGTTTACTGGAGTAATCTCTTTTTAATTTACTGTTTTGGTCACTATTCGTGTCTGTGCATTTCACAGTTGGGATGTAGTAGATAATATTGATACTAGATGGGATTGTTACAAAAATAAACGTCTGTCCATAACTAAATAAAATACAAACGTTGTCAAAAATGAAATTAGGAACATCATTGATGCAGTGATGCCAGTAAATAAAATATGTTCAAGACGGATATTGAAAGAAAAATATAATGGTTACATTTTATTTTGAGAGTCTGCAACATAGCGAAAGAATTAATGAAACAAAAAGGCAGTGTAGATAAAAAATAAATTATAACTCACAAAATACTTTATGCCAAAGGGTGACAAAAATACCTTTCTAACGATTTGGTTATTATTGCCCCCTAGTTACAACAATAAAGAATATACATACATGAGTTGGTGATTACAGTTTTTTTTTTAACCTCCAACAACTCATGATTATAAATTTATTTTGATCGATTTAATAAAAATCCAATTCGGAGGCTGAATCATGTTTACAAAAATCAAAACTGTTTAGTAGCTTGTTTACAACGTTGCGATTAATTTCCTAACGAGAATATTTCCTATGATTCATTCATTGTTTTTAATTTATTAGCTGGCAAAAAATATTCCGTATGATAAATCATGTTTACAAAATTGAGATTAATAGTTGCCAAAACTACTTCGTATGCAAAATTATTTTTACACAAACTTTTGCAATAGCAAAATTATTTCGTAGCTATTTTGCAATAATTGTAATTAATTTGCTGACAAATACATTTTGTAGGTCAAATAGATTGCACAAAATACGATAAAAAGACACTCAAACATTAAGTTGTTTGTTGGTGGTAAAAGTAAAAAATACTTACAATTACAGTCAAAAGTTTTAAAACCAACGCAAAACATTTTCAGAAATCTTTACAGTTTGAATGAACAAACATAGTCTTACTTTGATCGAGTAAGTAATTCTAAAAATCGAAAGCGAGCTCCAACCATTAACTGTAGTCTTTCTATTCTGTGTTGTTAATACTAATAACAATTAGTTTGAACACGAAATTTAGTCGGTTGTAGAGCTACAAATGTCACAAGAATCGTCCCTCGGTTGGTGACCGTGTTTTGTTTACGATCGTTTTGGCGCAACGTTTGGCACGATTCCTACGAGAAATAGCACCGATTTATGCTCTACCCAGATTCACGGATACCAAAATAACGTAAATCATGTATATTCCTCTTTCAGTTATCTTTTGACTCAATGGCAAACATATTTACATATTTATTCAAATTTAGTTAAAGAATTGTAATAATTTTATGTAAGAATTGCAGTAATAATTTTCCGTAGCTTTGTAGAGTGTCTTAATCATTCTTGGATGGTTCAAAAGCAATGGAATTTATTAATGAATCATCTGTTACTATTTCTTATCACTGTATCAACATTGGGTAGATATTCTAAGCATTATTTGATTCCAAGGCCACTAAGACCGGAAACAAAATGCCACAACAGCTTTTGGTAACTAAGGTTAACTTCCTAATAACTTATCGTTTGTAATATTATCATCACACAATCCAAAGTTGATTAGGTATAAAAGTCTGAGGTAAGAGACGTATTATTTTACCTTTGGTGGAAACATTTTATTTAAGAGTCTTAGTGAAATGTTAATACAACTGACCCGTAAATTAAGCAAACCACTAGTTACTTTATTTAAATATGTTCTAAGTAACAAAAAGTATACTCTTTGACCCTCGAATTCTTAGAATAACATTGGCTTAATATATAGGTTTGATTAAGCTATATACAGTACAACTTAAATACAATTGTAACATAAATATATTGGCTGAATGTTAAAACCCTACAGTTTATTAATGAAATTTTGTTAAATGAGGTTATATCCTAAAAGGAAAAATATATCATACTTTTATAGTGCGTGTTTCTAATGCGCCCCGGCGTTTTATCTTTCGTAAATAACTTATAAGTAACTTATAAGTGTAGGAAAAATAATTATTCTACAAATTGGTTAAAATACAAACAACAGTGGAGGATTTCGTTAATTTTAATAGCGTAATTTTCTGCTTGTATGTTTTCTAGAGGGTCAGCATAAACTGGTGTAAGTTTCCTTATCGATATTTTAGTCAAGGTAACATTTTTAATGTCAATTCCTTTAAGGATTTGTTACCTTTATTGAACTAGTATTTAAGGTAAAAAAACTGTGATATACAGCTTTTGGTATGTAAAGTTTGTTAACACCAAGTAAATTCTCTTCAGACAGAGATATCCTTTTTTGGCTTCCTAGACCACAATTTTTATGCTGATTCCGAACCATTGCATTTGTGAGATTAAACCCAGTTCCTCAGTACACAAGGCTCGAGCACTGTCACAAGAGCAGCCGCACCCTACGAATTTTAAATGACTAATTATCGCATACTGTACACTGTACAGACTGGTTATCTCAACAAGATCCGTGGAACTGTTGTCTTGCTACTTCTGGCTACAGACGTGTGGACATCAAGGACGACAGGTCCGCTACAAACCGTCTGGACTCTCAACTGAGACGAGGTACACTCCTTGTGAAAACAAAGAAATATTCGTATGTTGTTTAGGGATATAGAAGGCAGTGTTGTTAACAAATTTGATACGCTCGTGATTTGGGAGACGATGGCACGATAGCTAATTTGTGTTCGTGTTGGTTAATCAAACTTAGTTTCAGTTTTATTCAAGCAAATTTATATCAACTTAATTCAACCCTGTGGTCATAGGACAGTGCTAAAAACCATTTAAACAAGTTGGACTTATAGGCAAGCGAAAAAAAAATAGAAGAACGAAAATGAATGTTTATTAACTCGTCCATTTTTACTTTATGCTACCGTTATAATGTTATGTTTTTTTGTTTTTTTTTGTAAAACATAGGTTTTTTTGTGAAAATTATTTTTATTCGCCGTTTCAAACGAGTAGAATTAGTAGAAAATATTTACAATTTTGTCTAAAATGACTTTGTTTCTACCCTTAACTTCGTTATTTTGTAGGTCGACCAGTAACGGTACTAACTGTTTTGTTATATTTGTGTTAGTGATCGTATCTTGTTTATCATGTTAAACTCCTAACGAGCTATGAGAGGTTTGTAACCAGTTTGATGATAGCCTGAAGATGAGTTTAACTTTTGAAAACATGAAATGATGGTTGTACTTTAAACTACATACTTAAAGCCTCATATTTGTCATACTAACCGATCATATTTTGTATCAGTTACAAAATTCTGTGTTGTTATCCATCCCAAGCAAGTAGGAAGTACTTTCATCAAACAACAACACTCACCGGTCTCCTTGAAGGCCAATTCTGTCGCATCTTCTTCAGCGACCTTGGCGGCAACCTCTCCATCGGCTTCCTCTGGACCAAACACTCCTGTCAGCTGATCCAGGAGATATCCATAGTCACCTGCTAGCAGCAGAAACAGCGCGGCGACGATCAGCAGCCGGATCAGACCGGAGTCCATGGTATCAGCAGCCTCAGCAGCCTCAGTAGCTGCTGGAGAAAGTGGCGGGCGTCTGCCCCTCGGGCTCGGGGCGAGCCAAGGTAAACACTTGGTATCGGACAAACAGAGGTCGTCAGAAGGAGGAATATAAAGGATTAGCTTAAGAGATTACAGATTACCAATGACTTGAGAATATTATGGTTGCAGTTAAGATCCTCATAAAAAATACTTGTCATTCATTCTGTCCTCATATAGACTAATAGTATGAATGAGTATTGTTGTTTTAGCAAAATAACCTATTTTTAGCATTATTTGAGGAGACGACAAATTTCCCACTTTTTTACCATCTTCGAAAATATTGTCTAATACGTGCTCTGAAATTAGATAATTTGGGCTAAAGTTCTTGAGGAGATGAATTAAATTTTTTAATATCATCAATATAAAAAATCATATATTGATAACATAAAACATAATTTAATTCAAGTAAATCTGAACCACCTTTGTTTTGGCTTAAAAACTAGACCATTCAGCAAATAACATGGCGTAATGTGTTTTCTACATGAGAGGAGGGAAAATGTCCTGTAGCTTCAGGGAGTTTGGCCTGGATCTTACTTCTAAGTGTTCAAAACAACCTTGACCCCTCTAAAAATCTATCGTTGGTAAACCATAGTTTCAACGAAAATTACTAAAAAATATTCAAATAATTGTCCTAATTCGTGCCTGGAGGTTTCTCCAAAATACAAACGTTTTAAAATTATATATATCGCAGTATTGTACCACTTAATACTACTTTTTTATCTAGAAAATACCTATTTATATCACCTATCAAGTTTTTATTAGGTAATTTAAAGATTTCTTTTTAATGGATGATATATGAGTTTCCTAAAAATACTGAATGTGATTTGGTACAAACCTAGAAAAACAATTGGCTTCAAAACCAATATTGATCCCAAAAAGTGGCTATGTCCAAGTTTTAGTTTGGGTTCTTTTTCTAGGCTGATTGTAATGTTTGTAGAATCATTCAAAGATTCAAATTAATTAGTCCTCCATCTCATTTTACACTGGAACAATAGCAAGGAAAATCGTTCAGTCTGAGTTTATTGACTTCGTTTTACTGTTGATGCATAATTTACTGGTGGTTTTATGCATATTCTGCATTTACCAGCATACTATGATATAGGTACTGAGAAACAATACCTTGGTGAGAATTGTTTATCAAACGATGAATCTGACCAAAACGAAGTTCTGTAGTTAGAGACAAAAATGTTAACTGGAGTCATAAAATGTATGGAGTTTATTTCAGCAACATTCCCTTATTGATTCTATGCTGGAGTTTTGTACAACTAAACCTAACAACATATTATCTTTAGAAGTAAACCACTTGAATATTTCTGAGTAAATTATGTAGGTTTTTACTTTATAGATTGTGGGTAAGAGAGTATTTTGCTCCAATTGAAATGTATAATCCTAGAGACTACACATTTTGTTCGATTTTAATTAAATTTGGTATGTGGGTTCTACTTCAAGATAGGCTTTTTTTAATTGTTCAAAATTCATGTTTTTATGCATATTTTTCAATAAAACCCCTTAAAATTAGGGAAAAGCAGGTTTAAAAAAAAAAGGCCCTAACGATTTTTATTCAACTTTTGTATGTTATCCTTATCGCTGTAAAAATTACGGTTCAAAATCTATTGTAAGTTATGTATTTTTCCCATGAAAACCCCCATAATAACGGAAAATCGGAGTTTTGGAGACAGCTCACCAATTTTGATTACGATTTAGTATGTTACAATTCTTTAAATCCTTAACAAAATGGCACCACCCCCAGTGCTGTAAATATTACGGTTCAAAATATATAGCAATTTTTGTGATTTATGCCATAAAATCACAAAAAAAGCAAAACTGTTACTCCGACCGTAATGATAAGGGTTTTTGAAAGTGGAAGAAAGAATGTGTCAGATTGCTGATACCATTTATTAATTCTGTATTAAACTGTTAATGTCATTTTGTCTATTACACCATAAGAATTAATTATTAATAATGCTTGTATCATAGCATAGCTTATATCGCTATACGACGCACAAATGTGCAAAGATTACTTCAGCTCTACCATCTGGGACCACATTCTTGAGAGCAACACTCCTTACCCAGAAACACAAATCACACAAAAACACAACAAATCAAACAATTCACTTACCTAACTCACAAAACACTCCCTCACAACACTAGACACGACACAAAACAAACGTAACCGTAATATTTCGACCATCAGCTGTTCACGCGCGAGGTTATACCAACAATGGCGGGACTTTCGCTTTCATATCAGCTGACTGAAGGCACGGTGGTACCAACCTAACAGCACCAACGTACCCTGCCTAACTTGGAATACATAAGTGCAACAGCAACACTGTCCAATGCCTACAATGCTGGACCCGGTTTGCAGCAGATGTGTCTATTAATAAAACTGGCGCCGTCTTTGTTTTGGACCTGACGACACTTTGGCCAGTAAAGATTGTAATTTTGGTTGTGGAAAGATTGTGGTTATCGTAAGAGTTTGAATCAGCCATGTGTCGTTGTTTGAAAATTGTTTCTAAATAATATATCCGGAGTTATTCAGAAAATGATTTGTTCAAAGCGTTATTGAGGATTCCATGTTTGACGAATTATAAAAATTAAGAGCTACTCTCCAAATTAACATTAGGTTACATTATGTACTTAGTTAAATATACAGCACCAGACGTGTGGTATAAATTAGTCAATGATATTACCAACCGATTTAAAAAGGCCTATCAATTTAAAATACCTCTGTAAAACCATGGCTTAAGGACCGGCTTATCTTTAGTCAGTAACAAAGATACACCAGTTATTATGCTCTCGGTTCTAAAATTATACTGCACTTAGTTTTTGTTGTAAATACAGTACGTACAAAAAAAGGTGTCAGTGTCGTAGAGGTACTTTATTTAAAAATCTTGATTTACAGGCCCTTCAGTTTAGTGATAGAAACCTTAATTTCTAGAATCCAATTCAGTGTTTAAGTGCAACAGGTGGGTTATAATGTGTATCAGTAAAACATCTTTAGTTGTCGGTGCACCTCAAAATAAAAAAAAAAAATAAAATTTGTTATGTTATATCAAATTAGACAACCTATTTTTTATATAGCAGTGAATTAATAATCTAAAAACAACATTGGTCATAACGCAAAGATTGGTTTTAACCCAAATGATTCACACTTATAAACACGTGCCAATAACTGATAAAAACTAAGTCCATCAGTTCAAAAGATCAATGTCTAAAACATTGATTAAATTAATTTGGAAAAAAAACCGTACGATAATCCACAGTACAGTATTAGATTGATTTTAATCAAATTTTCAAACATGTATTCGAAATAATAATCGTCACTATGCATTCCAAATTGACAGTCAATTTAAAATATTGTATATGATAAAAAAATGCGATTGCAAATAATTGTGGATTAAAAAAATAATGGTGGTTTTTCTTCTTCTCTTCAAATTCCACCAACTAAGTGTCTTCGATGTAAAATACCCTTTTAAAACCTAAGTAGCCTGGATTAATTTTTTCTCATAAAAATTAAACATGCTACTGTATTAACCTTTACAGTAACGAACTCAGTCTTACTAAAAAATCTCTGCCATTCTAAATATAAATACGATAAGTTTGTTTTTTTAATGTGATACATTTTACCCACTTAACTCATTCACTGACATTTCAAACTAGTTTTATTTGGCGAAATCTCGTAGCAATGTGGTACAATGGTAATTTTAAAAGAAGATTAATTTTCTTCCCAAGCTACATTTCAACAGCTGCTTAAGTCAAACAGGTGATAAGGCTTAAGCTTGGGGTTGAGAAAGGTCAAGTAGCCAAGTAGAGAAAGCTTACGATGACATCGCAATCGTAGTAATCAATTCTGGGTGCTAGAGGTTACTGTGTTGTAATATGTTGATGTGTTTACACTGTATATTTGATAGAAATCTGGCGTAATAAAACCAAACAAGACACAAACAATGTACACATACAGTATTTTTTCACTTGAAATAACTTTTTCTTCACTTCGTACTGAAAATAGCTGTTTCGACAACAGCTGATATAAAAGAAAGTAGTTGTTTGCCAAGATATAATTTAGAGTAGGTAAAAACGATCAGCTGATTTTCCCTCAATCTACTTTTACGTTCCTTCACTCTCGATTAATTCTTCATGTATTCACTACATGCGCTGTCTTGTCATTGTTTTAAATCAGCTGTTTTAATTGTTGCACAGTCGAAATGAATACAGAAACTATGTATACAGAATGGCTTGTTTTGCTGTGTTTTTTTTTAGCGTAGTGCGTGTTTGAAATTGTTCCAAGTCTAACATTTATGATGATTTTGATAAAAAAGCTTTAAAAATAACTAAAATTCTTTCACTTGACTGGTAAAAAGTAGATATGTTAAACCAAATAAACTAAGTGACAAACTATTTATTAATATAAAATATACATAACTGAGAAATCTATATTCAGCAAACCATCTACGTTGTGAAGTAGATATTCAATGATAAGAAGATGTGGTTGTTTCGATATAAAAATAAAAAAAAAACTTACAATCAACTTACAAAGAATGAGTGTTACCAACATAAAATAGCACGTATAACGTAGAACTTATAATTTGTTAGGTAGGATTGCAATGGACAATAATTCTCTTTTATTTTGATATTTAAAAATGTTTATTGAAAAATATAACAGTTTTAATATTACTGAGATCTTGTAACGGTTAAAATATTACGAGATCAGAAAACGAGCGTCTATGCGATTTCAAATGGCCCGCGCGGGGTCATTAGTTCTCCGAGCGGCCACGCACTGCGCTAGCGTCGCGGCCCCTATAAAAGCGGCGCAGGACACGGGCCAGTCGGACTTGATTGCTGGGCGAAGAGCTAGCAATATCTCCCTGGTAGGGCGAGGGCGGAATAGCCCGGTAATAACCAGTGGTGGAATAACCCTGGAAGCGTCGAATACTAGGGTTAGGCTGAGGGCGGAATAGCTCTCGGGCCCGCGGATATAACGAGACGATAGGTCGAGGGCGGAATAGCCCGGTAAATAAGCCAGTGGTGAAATAACCCTGGTAGCGTCGAATACTAGGTGTTAGGCCGAGGGCGGAATAGCTCTCGGATCCGCGCATATACATCGCGAAACCGTAGGTCGAGGGCGGAATAGCCCGGTAATTAGCCAGTGGTGAAATAACTCTGGTGTCGTCGAATAGTAGGTGTTAGGCCAGGGCGAAATAGCTCGGTGGACCCGCGACAATCGAATCGGTTAATTGTAAGTATAATTGGTTTTAATTCCAAAAGTGAAACACGGTATATCCATTAAGTAGAGGTTTTATTTTATTTTCGAAGTTAAGATTTTAGTTAATTACGACCAGTGTTTCACTCCCGGAATTAACACCTAATTACTAATTTGTTTAAATTAAGGCCTAACCCGGGCAGTGATGAATGTGTCATTTACTGAAAGCTGATGCTTTAACGACCATATCTGAGCCCATGTTTTAAAACTTAACTATTATTATTACTACTAACCCTGTACTAACTCAATTAGATTAGCTATCCGAGGCCGACAGTACAATTTTGTCCCAGGACGAAATTGCACCGTCACAAATGGCGCTGCGAACAGGGACTTGGTAATTATATAGTTATCGATCGTTAATTTTTGCCATTTTTGGCTGGCGCCCGAACGATTTGTTTTTCAGTGAGTAAGAACGGTAAAAATCGAAAATGCGAGTTTTACAATTGTTCTTAAACATTTGGTCTTATCTTCTCTGGCCCGTATACTACGTAGTTACTCCGAGTAAAACTATTGCGGAAAAAACTCTCAGGACTACGTCGAGCACCGTGAGTAGTGCTACAAGTACGGGTGCAATATCGAAAACGACCAAATCGATCGAAACGACTAGTACTTCAACGATTACTACTACTACGAGTACTGGGACGATATCGAAACCGACCAAACCGATTGAAACTACTACTGCGACAGACGCAATGTTAGCTTTGCCGATAACGACACAAGCTGTAGAATTAAGTTCGAAAACTCCCCCGGAAGAAGATCCTAGGACAAGTTGGATAAGATCGTTAAATAAAGACGAGCTTAAGCTAGAGATGGATAGGTATGGGTTAGATTCGTCGGGAACAATGGACGAATTAAGACGCCGATTCTCGAAGTTTTGGAAAGAGGGAATTCCCCGAGGAAACCAGCAAACTCCAACTTATGATTCGGAAGGAGAGGCGATTTCTGTAGCGGGAAATCAGTTGTATGTTAGGCCTAGCTCGATTGATGTGCCTAGTAAAATACCAGGTCAAGTGACCACGAGCGAGGTTAATAAAATTAAAGCAATTTTAGGAATGCCAGAAAATCTAACGTTCGAGGAATTGTGCCAATCAATTTCAAATTTAACACGACGATCGAATACTTACAATACCAACGAGCCAACACAGCCAATGCGAGGCACGGGCGGATTAACTTACAGCTCGTTGCCTATTATGAGTACGCAAACAGTTACGTCAAATATGCCTACTGTTAGCAAAATGCGACATTTGCCGGACGAATATAATACTACGCCATCAGTTTGTAGTATTGTTAGAAAATGGAATGTGAAGTTTGACGGACATAAAGATCCCATATCATTCCTCGAACGACTTGACGAGTTAATCGAAGCATACGGGATTAACGATGACGAGATACTTAAAGCACTTCCCGAATTGCTTACCGGTACTGCACTTTTGTGGTACAGAAATGGGAAAGATTTCTGGCCAACATTCGCGACGTTTAGAGATAGTTTCGCGCTACAATTTCTGCCACAGGGTTATCAGCGAAACCTTGATGAAGAGATAAGGCGGCGAACACAGGGCGAAAAGGAGCCTTTTAGGGACTTTGTAGTTGCGATAACGACGTTAATGAGAAGGAAAGGCGGGCTTTCGTTACAACAGAAACTCGACATTATTTTTACTAATATGCGACCGGACTATAAGTTAACGATGAGGAGAGGAGAAATATTCTCTCTTGAGGACATGATTACACAGGCGACGCATGTTGAAAGTTATATGCGCGACAAAGCGTTATATCGTCCGCCACCACCGCCGTCGATGGCACTGGTACCGGAAACAGCTTATCAGCCACGAAAGCAAGTGGAAAATCATTTTGCACAATCTGTCGTTAATGTATCAGAAATAAATACACACGAACGCGAGAATGAGGGAATGCGGGACGATGTAAATAAATCATTACATCAATTACAGAATAAAGCTTCTCATCGAAAATACGATTTTAACCAGCGGTGGAATAACCGCATGGTTAATCAAAATAGCGATAACTACAATACACGTAGGCCGAATGCCGCGCATACCGCAAATATCGCGAGTATAGGAGAATGTAAGCAGGTGAAACAAACTGCACGACGACAGATCATATGCTGGAATTGCGATAAAATAGGGCATTTATACCGAGATTGCCGACGACCAAAAGTTTTAAAATGTTTTAACTGTAAAACTGTGGGTATTAAAACAGTCAATTGTAGGTGCAATCTGGGAAACGAAACTCGGACTCTGGTGGTAGGAGCTCATTCCCAGGTTACACAAAAAACCCTCTAGTTGGAACGATTGGTTGGAGCGTATTAAAATATTTCCGATGGGTTTTGGGTCAGTCAAAGATCCCACGGACAATCGGCCGTACGTTGCGATTTCTATTTATGGGAAAAACTGTTTGGCTCTTTTGGATTCTGGGGCAGCTGTGAGCCTGATTAGTTCCAAAGTGGCGAAACACTTGGTAAGTTGTGAAATTAGGCCTAAGCCAGTTTCTATTGAGACTCGATTTGCGGACGGTACTAGAGCAAAACAAACTGAGCTTTTCGAGTTTGAGGCTACGATTGACGATAGGAAAAACGTTTTAAATGCAGTCCATCTACCTTCGCTGACTAGCGATGCTGTTTTGGGAGTAGATACGCTACATAAACTAGGCTTGATCACGTACAACGTTAAAACTTGTCATTTGAAACAAGATGACGAATTTGAGGTCACGAATCTTAAAGAGAACGATAGAGTTGCCGATGCTTTGTTGCAAAATCCCGTTAAGCAACCTCTAGCTGAAGATGTACGAGCCACAATTTGTCCCGTAGTCGCGCATTTCAAGCCATCGCTACAATCCTCAAAGGTTATCGAGCAAACGAACCCAGATCGTGGGTATCATACTTCGTTTGCAAAAGTAAGGAAATATCCGTCCTCATACGGAAAATATACTTCGGAATTATTAGAGCCAGAGCGTGAGGCAAAACATGCCAAACGGATACGGCATTGTACGAAATTGTACGATGACGCCCAAAAGAACCTCCGAACTGCCTTAAATAGACAGGCTAACCTACGGAGGAGGGATGTGCGGTACAATGTTGTTCGGTCCGTTCTAAAGCGAACTCACGTGCTCTCGTCGAAAACCGAAGCTATTGCGAGTCGATTAGCGCCGAAATATGAAGGGTCCTGTTATTGTCACAGGTCGGTACAAAGTAAACCCCCCGAATGGAAATAGAAACAAGTATTTCGAGTTAAGAGTCTTAGGCCTTTTCTAGGACGGCATGACGATTAATAGTCGTTCTACCTATTTGATGTTGAAAAAGCGTCTTTAACATCACAAGAATATTGTTTTATTTTATACGAGAGTTTTCCTTTCTGTTACGGGAAACGATGGCACCCATTGTTGATTTCTCTGAAGTGAGAGAATTTTTTTTTCGTGCGTTTTTTTTCTCACCCTGAACTAAAGAGGGGGTGTAACGGTTAAAATATTACGAGATCAGAAAACGAGCGTCTATGCGATTTCAAATGGCCCGCGCGGGGTCATTAGTTCTCCGAGCGGCCACGCACTGCGCTAGCGTCGCGGCCCCTATAAAAGCGGCGCAGGACACGGGCCAGTCGGACTTGATTGCTGGGCGAAGAGCTAGCAATATCTCCCTGGTAGGGCGAGGGCGGAATAGCCCGGTAATAACCAGTGGTGGAATAACCCTGGAAGCGTCGAATACTAGGGTTAGGCTGAGGGCGGAATAGCTCTCGGGCCCGCGGATATAACGAGACGATAGGTCGAGGGCGGAATAGCCCGGTAAATAAGCCAGTGGTGAAATAACCCTGGTAGCGTCGAATACTAGGTGTTAGGCCGAGGGCGGAATAGCTCTCGGATCCGCGCATATACATCGCGAAACCGTAGGTCGAGGGCGGAATAGCCCGGTAATTAGCCAGTGGTGAAATAACTCTGGTGTCGTCGAATAGTAGGTGTTAGGCCAGGGCGAAATAGCTCGGTGGACCCGCGACAATCGAATCGGTTAATTGTAAGTATAATTGGTTTTAATTCCAAAAGTGAAACACGGTATATCCATTAAGTAGAGGTTTTATTTTATTTTCGAAGTTAAGATTTTAGTTAATTACGACCAGTGTTTCACTCCCGGAATTAACACCTAATTACTAATTTGTTTAAATTAAGGCCTAACCCGGGCAGTGATGAATGTGTCATTTACTGAAAGCTGATGCTTTAACGACCATATCTGAGCCCATGTTTTAAAACTTAACTATTATTATTACTACTAACCCTGTACTAACTCAATTAGATTAGCTATCCGAGGCCGACAGTACAATTTTGTCCCAGGACGAAATTGCACCGTCACAATCTGTTATTGTGTACGTGTGTATTTTTGGAAGTTATTAACTAATTTATGGAAATCATAGTTCAACTCGTACCGAAAGTGATTTTCTGGCACTCGATGCATGTTATTCCCGTCCTCGGCTTTACCTCACACATGAAAGTTGGGTGCGCTGCAAAATCCACTTTCGGTACTATTGACGAAATATTAATCCATGAGATATATACGCCTTTAAAACTTGAATTTTCTTTAAAAATATACAACAAAAGTATAAAAAACTAACAGCATTTACAGCATTAACAGCAATTTTTTTTAAGTTCTCAAAAATATTAACACAATTTTTTTCAGATTTACTGCAATAGAATTAAAATATATCAAGATAAACAATTAATTTTGAGCAATATGATATTTGTCATGTAGTAGGCCTAATAATAAGCCTTTATTAATTTTTGTTGACCAAATTACTGATTATTCTTTCAACACAATTTTGGATCAAACTATAAACAAAGAAGAATTAATTGTTGAAGTAATTGTTCAGAAAATCTAGTTATCATCATTATTATTGATGACGTCATTTCCGCAATTTAAGTCACATAAGGAAAACAATGCTAGCAAAAACTAAGGAAATCTGTCTATCATTAGATAAGCTATAACAACAAAACAAATAGGATAATATAATCTTATTAAAAGCCTAATCCTTTTTTAGTTTGGAAATTACAGTAATTAAAATGCTTTTATGGAATTTTGCTATTGATTTTAAACTTGTTTTTAAAACACAGGTTTCAACAATTATAATTGTTTGTCAGTGAATCATTTTTCAATTGGTATGATTTTTCTGTTGATGAATATTGGAAAATGAAGCTTACTAGACAACGTAACTTGTACGTTTTACGTTGCAGTGATATGTTCTGACAGTACGTTGTGACAACGTACTGTCAAACCATCGTTTATTTAGCTTACAATTTTAAATACTTAGAAATAATTTTTGTACATCAGATAAAACTATAAATGAAAAAAAAAATCCAACTTATAATCCAAATACTGTAATTACTTTCTCGTTTAAGAAATCTTTTGAAGATAAACTTTAAAAATTTAAATTTTTTTTTTATTTTAATATTTTTTGTATTATTTGTGGTTTTACCACAAACGAATTACCTTTTTGAGTGTAAGAAAGTTGTTATTGTTTGCTCAATGAGATATCTCTTTAAATAACTTGATGACATACATCACTGTAATACATCTTCTTAAGGTGATTTTTTTGTATCCTTAAGGTGTTATAATATCGGATTTTTAATGTGGTTCAATGATAAAAAATATATTTTGATTGCAATTCTTTCCACATACTAAAAAAAACTATCAGCATTTCCCTTGTAAAAAATCAGTTGCCCCAGGTCAAAATCACTTTCAACCACCGCAATATCTACTAGCCTACCTCAATTCACTACAGGAAGTACTCGTACACGATACCTATTTTTACTACATGGTCACAGGATGGTCACAGGTATATGCACCCCTGACCACAAACAAATCGTCCCAATCGTTCCATCTTGTTTATTTGTGACCAGTTGACTAGTCTTGTAGTTTGGCTCATGAAGGCCTTGGATCTTTACCTTGGCCTATTTGTCCTGACGATGGTCATTGCTGGTCCTTCGTTTGCAGCTAGGCCTTGCTATATTGGGCTATGACTATGTTCTGGAGGACTGTGTCCATGTGTTCTAGCAATTCACTTAACAGAATAATTTCATGCAATTAATGTTGTGCAAGCGAATTAAACAACTTCAATTAATTTAGGGATAAAAACAAACTCCAAAACTAAGTGGTAACGTAAAAGGATTGGCATTGGTTTAGCATGGCAGGCTTAGAAAATTGTATTTTATTTCTTCGTTTTACTGTATATATATTCGGCAATAGCTGGCACCAATTTTTCTTTTGATTGATGTGATTGAGGTAAAAATATATGGTGCTCATTAGTGGTATGCCTAAAATATAGTCTGGTAGAACATAAAATAATGTCCAACTGTATGCATGCATTATTCCAATTTAAAGTGTTATAACAGTCTGTTTAAAAGATTGATTAAGTTTAAGAGGACGGGATGGCAGTGTTGGGGAAGCTACTTTTAAAATGTAGCTAGCTACAACTACTGCTACATTTCCAAAAAAGTAGCTTAGCTACAGCTACAGCTACAGTTCCGAAAAAGTAGCTAGCTACAACTACAGCTACAATGAAATGTAGCTACAGCTACAATTTTAGCTACTTTCCCAAAGACGTTACTTTTTATTCCACGCACATTAAGTAAATGTAAAATTAATTGCAACAACATTTTTATTGAACAAACATTTAAACAAGAAATGTCAGTATTGTATCTAACATTACTTGGAAAACAAATTATTCCTAGATTTTATTTAATTTGTTGACATTATAAACCTAACATTACAACAGCATCAAATAGTTGGGTGTCCCATCATATTTAGTACTTATTTTTAAATATTGCATTATTTTTAAGCATCTTATATGTAAATTTCATTAAGTTCAAAGGACATACAACCAAACTAGGCCTATATTTTAAAAGCTCATTTTATTTCTTTTATATAGATTCATTTATAGATGTCTTATATCAACAATTAAGACCACTTAAACTGTAAAACGATTATTTAAAAATACTTTTTTGTGTTACAGAGCCTAGCCTATAGAAATTGGAGTTTATTGCCTTTCTTTACTTTTAATGTTAAAAACGACATTGCTATAACTTTTAACCATAGTGATAAGTTACTATGAATAACACTTTTCAATGTCAAGAAATCGTCCTTTATTTTCATTATGCATAGGGCAAATTGTGCTTCAACCTAATTGGTACAGAAAACAGTATTCAGCAACTTATCCTGAAATTGGCTTTTAATTTAAACATGTTGAAATTTGTAAAGTAAAAATAACATGTAGGCCTACTTGGCTATGTAACAAGTTGGCTATAGTAGCTTTGTTCTTGCAAGGACTAAACAGATATATTCCTAATAATTGAACTTGGTATTCGTCTTAAACCATAGCATAGCCTAGGAATAGTCCAATACAAGAGCTGTTAGCAGGAGCAAACTATGCTAGTTTTTTAATGTAAGTTTCATGTTATGTGGAGATTTTTTCGTTACAATTATCATGTAGTCTAGGCATATCTTAAATCATCAGGTAATTTCCTCTTTGTTAATTTAGTAAACCTTTGAAAAATCTTTGTAATCTAACCAAGGAAGGGCTTGTGACGATGAACCACAATCAACAGCTGAAGCAAAGGTTGATAGACCAGCTTTCTCATTATTTTAAGGTTTAGAGTTGGTTTCCATTAAAACCCTAGTTAAAACACTATTGATATAACAAAGAAACTATAAATTGATTACTAATTTCCCTGTCAATCACTTGCAAGCATTCAATAGCTTGTCTTGTCACTGGTACCGGCAACGTTTAAACGTCGTCTGCATCTAGCGATTTTATTTTATCTGACAGTAATCATAGAGTAGTAAATTAAGGAATTGAGAGCTAAAAATGTGGATAACACTCATTTAATGGCCTCCATGTCTACACAACGTTGTAATAGGGAATGAAACGGCTGCAACCAGCTGTA
Organism: Macrosteles quadrilineatus; assembly: GCF_028750875.1. Taxonomy (NCBI): domain Eukaryota; kingdom Metazoa; phylum Arthropoda; class Insecta; order Hemiptera; family Cicadellidae; genus Macrosteles; species Macrosteles quadrilineatus. The sequence continues at coordinate 70,170,978 of NW_026542597.1, forward strand.
TGAAGCCAAGAAAGTAGGCTTAATTGTTTTGAAAATCTCAGTTTGAAAGATGTTGTTTCACGTAAGGTTGAGGTTATGGTAAAAAGCACTATCTCAAACCATGTTAATGTAGCGAAAAAAGTAGCTAAAATTCCGCTACAACTACTTTAAAAATGTAGCTAGCTACAGCTAAAGCTACAAAATCTTAAAAGTAGCGACGCTACAGCTAACGCTACAAAAAAAGTAGCGCGCTACTGTAGCGTCGCTACTTGTAGCGCGCTACTTCCCAACACTGCGGGATGGTTACCATTTTTGTTATTGTTAGTTAAAAAATCAACTATCAGTTGAATCTGTAAAATCTTTTTAAAAATTATGACAATAGGCCTATATATTCCCTCATAGAGTAATTTTATCCTATTAAATATACATAAAAAACCCTTTCTCTGAAGTTATTGTAATGTGCACACCAGTTCTATTACAGTACATCAGTAAAAAAATAAATGTTAAACCATCACTTGGATACGTTTGAAAAAAAAAATCATAGCCACAAAGAGTTGATAGAAATTGTAATTATTTCCTTAAACCAACGGTTAATAATCTACGGATGAGTTTCAATAGAGGGAATCAATTTATTAACAATCTTTACGTGTTAATTGGGGTAAAAAAATTCTAATTGTGTGTTTTATTTTCCTCAAACTCTTTTATAAAGTCATGCCAATAGTTTTAATTATAAATAATATTTTTACTACCATGGCGGGTCATTTGCAAACCTAACTTCAGTAAAAATAAGGAAATCTATTTATAAATTATTTTTATTTCCCAAAATCTAAACACAACTCAAAAACAAAACACAACAGTTCAACAATGAACCCCTTCAAGCCACACTGACCAGAAGGGAGTTATTTAAGCCGCGTCACCGTTGACAGATGATTCCCCTCGGACAAGTGTAAATCCGCAACTGTGAAAATACCTAATGACAAATCGTCCAGAGCAAAGCGGAATGCCAAATAAACACGCTGAATCCCGCCAAAAATATTGACAAGTGTTTGTGATAAATTATCCGCGAGGGGTCGTTGTGTTGTGTAAACAGTTGGCAACAATGGCTGGGAACAGCTGATTGACAAGTCAGCTGTAGCAGATCCGCTGAAACAATACGCCACTCGAGATGTATTAATTGAACAAACACATTAACATAAGACGGTGAGGGCCCTTCAGTCTGATAGCGCAGGACTCAATTAGTGGCTTTTCAAGTTTAATCAACGGAGATATCCTGAAGGACATGTTTGTTTAGAAGATGGGAAGCGACAGCGCCCCTGGCGGTGTCAAAGGCGAACTGTCTCCAACAATTATGCATCGGTGTTTGTCTTGCGCAGCTTCTGATTGAACGGTTAATTTACGAATTGAATGACAGTGAAGTGACGCAGTGGAAGATTCGGTTTTGGAACGGGTAACATCAATAACAAAATTGATGAGTTCAAATATATAAAATTTTGGGTGAAAAAGATGTCACCACGTTTTTCGATTTGTTTTGGTTTATTGGAAGTTTATGAAATCCTGTAACCCGGTTAGTTTTCATTAATGTAGATTGGATATAACAATAAGTTACAATGCATAAAATGCGTATAAATCCCTATTTATTTTTTTTCAAGAAGCAAATGTTCGACTAAATATGTAATGATTCTACAAAACTATATAACCTACAATAAAGTACCGTACGCTAATCTTTTCATCAATTTTGAAAACTATTATTGGGTTATAAACACAGGTAATATTTGTGAATTTTTTCAAATACAAGTTATCTGTTAATATCCTTTTGATCATAATTTGTTAATCTCAACTTTGGTCAAGGTTGTACTTTTTCACAATTATAGGAGTGTATACAATTTACCAGCACAAATTGAATGCAAAATAACTTTCGTCAAAGAAAAACAACCACAAAAATAAATTGTTTGTAAATCATCAAACGGTAATGTTGAGGATCCCAAAACACCTCCTTGCGGGACTCCAAATTTACCACCCCTTCCAAAACACTATGTACTACTTATAACAACAAAATTTTCCATTATCCTTATCTTTATCACAATACCCTACTCACAAGATGGAAAATCCCACCACTTATCAACAACAAAATAATATACATCAGCACAAATCACAATCAAATCCACTCCAAATCTTCCATTGGTCAGAACAGGTGGTTGATCAGCTGATCACTCATTAGTCGTTAGCGTTATCGGTGACCAGATCTTACAACTGCTACAATATGCGTTGATGCGTAGATGCTAGATATATCTGACTGATCATCAAGCAATCATTGAAGTGGTTTTCACCGTTACATGTCGTTTCATTTGCTGGTTTATCTGTGATTGGTTGGTTGTTTGGGTGTGAAGAGCACACGTAGGTTGTTAGCGTAGATTGAGAGTGCATATCTCCGTTGCGTCTGGTTGTTTGGATGATTTGGGCTTCTGGATTATATTCACGATAGCTCGTATAGGCAATAAAACTCGCCTTTGGCCTGCTGGGGCTCCGCCCCAGGCCTCCTTCGGTGGTAGTGCCTTATTTAATTAATTACTTACTACATCCTTGGAAAATTTCAAGTTTATAGCACGTTTCTAAACAGTTCAGATTAGCATACCGAAGTACAGTTAGCCACTTTTGGTATTCGCTATAAGAACAACATGGGGGGAGGTAATTAGACATTTAGGAGGGGTTGAAAGGCCAACCCCAAGAAGCGTGCCAAATTTAAAGTCCATAGCACACCTTAAAGTATGCCCGAAAAGTAATTTAAATAATTAAAAACACGTTGAAAACACAAGAAGTTTTAAAATATAAGAAGTATAGCGTTTAGGGGGAAAGGGGAGTAATTTTTAGAAACGCCTAAGAGGATTTTCTATAAAATTTAATTTCTGACTGTGAACATTCTTTCAAATCGTTAATAACTCTTACAGATTTTAAGACATAGCCGTTTTAAGAAAAAATGTGTTTCTCTTAAATTGTATGTTCGAAATAAATTTGTTGGGGCTAAAACTTGAAAATGTAAAGGGATTTTCCTGGGTCTTTTGGGACTAAGACTAAGAGTCAAGTCTCTAGCATGTTTTTAAATGGTTCTAATCCCTATTCAAGTGTCAGAAACTGTCAATGTTACTGTACTCCCATAAGAATAACATAGTGGGGGATAAATAGTTACATCAGTAGGGGGTTTTATTATTGAAATATGTCACTTTTGGGAATTTTCTAGGTTGTTTTGGGACCATATTAATGTTTTACACAAAATTGTGTTTTACAGACATGTATTATCATAAGACACCTTGCCGTCAGTAAATTAAGACCATCGCCAAAGAATTTTTTTTGTAATATAGGCGTATGACTTCAGGATATTTAATACTTTGGACTTAAAAAGATGACTGAAAATTCTAAGAATTTATCTAAAAATATAGTAACATAAAACCTGGAACTTGTTTATCCTTGTTTGAAGCAGTTCTGTATTGTTTATTTATTATTTTACCAAATAACATACACAAAGGTAATAACATTCTTGTTCTTAATCGTGTTATAATTAAGTATATTTGAAAATACCATGCTTTTAAATCTATTGGTATAAGAACTCTTTGGTCTACAATGTCTCTCCCTATTTCCATTATTGTATAAAGCTGGTGTTCATTTCTGACTCGAAAGGAAGACAATTTACATCTTATTTACGAAATAACATGTAAAAAACTTGTGATTTTATATTTCCCTTTTGGCCTGAAGCCCTGTTATGCAGACGCATTGAAAACACCAGTCTGTATGCAAATAACACATGGGGACTCGTGCGAAAGTTGATTGCACAGTGCCGTTTTCACTGGCAACATTATACAATGATATAAATTGTAAGGCGATTTCAAATACTGAAGCACTAGCTTTTTAATAATTATTTTTATTAAGTTTTTATGTTGTAAGTCGTTTAACATAATGTTAATATTATGTTAGTTCATACTGTAAGTTGTTTTAGCAAATTCACCAAAAGAAAAAAAATAGATATTAGACTACAAATAAAATGTATTAAATATAATTTAGCATTTAGCTTTCCTAGCTTAAAGGTAGATCTTTATTTGTGAGAACACCTATATCCAACCATAGACAAAAATATTCGTTAACATGTGAAAGTTACCAGTTACTCTCAGCAGCAGTCGTGGCCGAGTGGTTAAGGCGTCTGACTAGAAATCAGATTCCCTCTGGGAGCGTAGGTTCGAGTCCTACCGACTGCGAAAACATTTTGTTTTTAGTTGCTATTTAGGGCTAACAAATATTGATGGAAATTGCATTACGAAGATTAACTTGCCTGCAGAAAAACTGAAGATTTCTTACTATCCTTTATAAGTTAAAACTTATAAGTTTTTTGTTAGTAAGTCGACTATTGACTTCGTTATCCAAATTAAGTTGATTTTAAACTATTTGTATACAGTAATTAAATTTAAAGTTTATATTTTTATATTGAATAATGTAGATTAGGTATTATGTTTGATATTTCATTTCAACATGTGGAGAGAAATAATTAAAAAACAGTATTTTAACAAATATGTTTAATATTTTTTTTTTACTATTATTATTTTAAAGAAAAGTGTGTAACAATTTTAAGTTTAACGCCAAATGTTCTTTTAAGATAAATACGTTTTATTCTCATGAAGACATGGTGCTCCGTAAACTGCTCCCTTATTAGTAAAAAAAATGTATAAGACATTTTAATGTGTCTATGGTGTACAATCATGATAAATAACAACTTTAACATGTAGATAATTCCATACTTGTTAACTGTTTCCATTGACGAACGTATATTTTCAAATGAGTAGGAATGTATTATTGTATTTTTAGAAATTTCTGTAGCTTGGGATGCGAATAAATAAATATTTGTACACAAAAGAAATTAATAAAACAAGAATAAGCCTAGTTTTAGAAAATTGAAGATTATGACAGAAGTATTATTCTGATTGTTGGATTTTGGCCACAGAGCACTAAGTGACAAATAACACGTAATCTTATAGTTAATGTATTTGAAAAAGTGATCGTGCCATGGCATTTTTAAAAGAAAAATAATTAAATTGTATTTAGCATGTTTAGCAATAAGTATTTAAAACTCATAATTTTCTTTCTAAAAAATAGTTCTTTAAACACGCATGAATATATGAATACAAATAATGTAAGTATTCAAAAATAAATGTCACATAACGTAGGATTTGTATATTTATTCCACACACTGTAGAATGGCTGTTCCGTTATATATGAGGCAGGCTGCCCCTACATCGATGAGTACAGCTAATTCCACACATGCGAGCAGCTATTTTGCTGTGGCGCCGTTCGATATATGGCTTTTTGATAACGTGTTTTGAAAACAAACGATGAATTTATTCTGGAAACCCTTTGCTATTTCCATTTAATATAATGAGGCAAACTTAGACAAACAGACTTAGACAAACACCTCATGTCGTATAATACAGCTTACCTCCAAAAGAATAAAATAACAGGCCTATTATGAACAAATAATGTCAAAAGATTTAGTGAGTTATGTGGAAAAAAATAACTAAAAACATTAAGTTTCGGCCTTTTCTCAGACATTAGATACACAAATAGATCTGTTAAATTATGTTTTAGGTATACACTGGTTTGATTTAAAATAAAAATCTATGATATGTCAATGGACATTTTCTTATATTAAGAGTTTCAAAATATTTCACGATCTCACCTCTGATTTAGATTCTGGTGAGAAATTAACTTACAATACAAAAGTTCAGTACGCCAACCGGATAGCGTAAAAAAAACAGAGCTTTGATAAAAAATACTGCAGTAAAATAAAAAAAGAAAGTACAACAATAAAACTGAAAAAAATTACATTTATGACGATGACAGCTGGCATGGCCAGCAAAACGTAAATTTTAGTCACCAAATAACGTATGTACAAAACTAAAAACATCATAGTGTGGTGAAAACTATCTTTTCTTAAAACCCTAATTTATTTCAGGGACTTATTGGTCAAGTTAACCTTAATTGTTAAATGGAAACAAAAGAATATTTTTAATTCACTATAATCAAAAAATTATACATATAATGAGTAACGGGTGTAAAAATACATGGGCAAGACAAACTTTGAGTAAGGTTAGACAATATTCTATATTCATACCTATCGTAAATTCGTTATACGAATTTTTTTCTTTGACAAAAAATAAACTGTAATATGTTAGGTCTTAGTAAAATATATACCCACCTTCTCACACAATTATTTGACTCTATTATACGAGAAGTTTATGGAAACGGCCCAAACTCTGAGATAAGCCAGTTTGATTTACAGACTCCATATGCAAATGCCCCATACATGTGCTCGGTGGTGTGCGAACAACTGTATTATGTGTTGTCAGCCAGTGATATACAGTGGCACAGTTAGCACCCTAAGTGCGGGCGCTGTTATGTAAAATTATTTCATACTCTGTGCGATTTATTACATCCCTTTGTTTACACATGTAATTGCCCGGGAAGTTTGGGAAGATATGGGATTGTTGTGGATTATAGTTTACTTGTTGGTTTATTAGGTTTGTAAGATTAAGTGGTGGAAATATAGGCTTTTAACAAACTTTTAAAGTGAGTTTTAACTGAAATTATAATACTATTATTCTAAAAAAGAACCGTTGAATCATTTTTTAAATGTATTAACGAATATTGAAATATTATACAATCGCAAAACAATGTAAAATAATCAAATTTGTATAGATGGTGTACACATTTTTAAATTGTAAAAAATATTCTTTTTTTCAGTATAAAAACAAACAAATTGTACATTTTTATTAATAATTATGTTGAAAGATTTTCTTAAAACGTTTAAAACAAGAAAAGTATTATGCAGGAAGTAACTCAGACATGTTAGTGCTGTTTCATGTATCTTGTAAAGATGAACTAAAGGGTAATCTGATTGGTCCAATTCCACCAATCAGGTTAAGCAGTCAGATCAGTATAAAAGACAAGGTTTGCATGTTAGATCCCTCTTTTAGTCAAAATGTGTTGTACAGTGAAGTTGTTTTGTAAAGCTACATTTTTTAATGCATTTTATAGTGAGATTACACCCAGGAAAACTGGCGTGTTAACTTATTTTATTTAAATTTTAGTTCATCTAGTAGGTGTGTCAAAAGAACAGTGCTCAAACTTTTGGGTGTAGGCACATGACCGAGGCTGTAATCCTCTTAATCACGGTCGGTTGACCTGTCAGTTTTAGGTTGGTGTCGAACGCTTCCGCATCATACCGAACATAGCCGAACTGTTCGCGGCAAATAATTGTTAGTTCTATCACGTCGCTGTCAAAACGTATCGTTTGTAGGTTAGATTTAAATTTAATTTAACTGTCATAACCTAACCAAACTAACCAAACTTGCTGATAATGAAAAATCGAATGAAGGTTTAATAATAAAAAAATAGTTCTCTTCATAAAATAAATTTACAAATGCTTAAAATTTAATTTTATAATTTTTTAAATTATAAAATTAAACTATCATAACCTCACCAAACCAACCAAACTTGCTGATAATAAAAAATCGAATAATGGTTAATAATCGAAAGTAGTTTTGGTCATAAAGTTATAAATTATAACAAAAGGTGTACAGGTAAGAAGTAATCGCATTCTAAGCGAAATCTTTGACAAAAAGTTAACGCCTCCGATGGGATTCAGAATTCTCGATTCCCCACCTCTCTACTGGTGACCACTACCCTCAGGCCATAAATCAGGGGATTAATCCAAACAAAGATCTGGGACGCTGTCCGTCTCCCCAAACTTTTATTATATTTTAAAACTATTAAAATTTGATTATTTTTAGGGCACATGATTGTTGGTACAAAAAGCAATTTAAATTAAAGAATGATGGTGAAGAATTTGAAGTATATTATTTCCAATCATAAAACATATCTTTCAAAATTAATTGTAAAGAAGCTATAATCAAGAATATTAGGAAGAAATTCAATTAAAACTAGAGTTTCGTTACAATGGTAATATACCATACGACGGAGTGCAAAATATAAACGAGATAATTGTTTCTCTTGTATAACTTCTAGCTTGATCGTCTAAGAGTAAATGGGAAACCTCAAAATCTCCAGATTTTTTCCAATAGACCAAGGTAAACAAGTTCCGAGGCGATGCTGTAAAGAAAACACAAAAGTAATCGGGCTTGGCGACAACGATGTGGGCCTTCTTGATTGGATACGAAGGGATTTCTACTGATGTGGTTTTTTCTTGAGGAGTATTGGTTTATCTTTTAACGAACGAAGCTTTTATATGGGCTCTTCTTTATTTAGGGGTGTTTTTTATCTTGGTTAGAGTGGTGTAGTTTTGTGAGGATCGGTAAAGAACCATGCAAGTTAATTGATTTAAATTGTTATTTTTGTATGTTTTTCACTATTGTAAGGGAACGGTCCAGACTCTGATCTTTTTACCATCAATCTATTTGAGATTATACTAATAAATTCTGTAATAAAATGTGCTTTCAGGTAATTCTAGGTTCCAAATGGATCTAAGGTGTTAAGTATCCTTCACCATAAAAGGCGAACACTATCAACCTATCACCTTTTGCTTACGAGAAAATATTTTTAGATTTTTTAAATAAATACCTAAGCAATACCTCCTTTCAAAGATCGTTGTCATTGAGATAATGCATTTCAGAACTGGAGGCATAAAATATTAAATGAAGGTAAACGAAACATTGGTCTATTTGTTTCAATATTTTATGGCTAAACGTGAAGATACATTTTACAGGGTTCTGCAGGATTTACTACATGCATATACATATATTCCAGAATCAAAAGTAAAATATGGAGACCATTCATCTTATGATTCAGTAGAATCGGAAGCCGCGGCCGCGGAGATTCAGTTTGGCGATGATGGAAGAAGTAGTTTCTACGTAAGGGAGGGTTGAAATAAATAAAATAGAGAATGTGTTTTCTCATCATACAACATAAAACGTAGGACATTTCCACAACATCAATTTTTTACAAAAATATGCAATAATATCATTATAACATACAACAAGTGTATACTGACAATTCTACACAAAAAAATTTAAAATTTCAAATGTGTAGAAAAAACCCTTTGTTTGAAGTTAATAGTTAGTGGTTTTTTTATGTTGAATACAGGATTGTTGTGAAGATCTTCCATCATGATTGACTAAAACGTTTAATAAAGTTTTAGAATCTATAATTTAAACCCATCTTCAGTTAAGTAATAGGCCTAGAACATATCAAGATTAGTACACAAACTGGACACTACACATTTTTTTTAAAATCCATAGTGACTATGTGTGTGTTGTTTGTGTTATTTATGTTTTTTTTGTTATAACGACGCTTATGGCTAATCAGTCTGATGATGGCACAGTGATGCTGAAACGGCCGTAACATTATTGTTACAATACAGAAGCTGGTTGACGAAGGTAAGATTTCGATTTAGTGAAAACTACCAACAACAGCAAAAAACAACTTGTTTTCATGTCGCCAAATATATCAATGAAAATCATTTTTACTAAGATTTTAGGAAAAAAATTATTACTAAATTGACAAAACCCCAAAAAAGGTTTATTTGAAAAAAATGTGTGTTCTTTACAGGAGGAAACTTAAAGTCAGTCAACCTTTAGTACGATTGGATGTAAGAGAAAATTTTCTTCTATTACAAACCTATTAGAATAACACTTACTTAACCAACTGGATAATAATTTAGTTTGAGGTTTGATACAACTATATTTTTCCAAATCCACAGAAGATATATTTCCCTGGTTAAATCAATTTCAATTAAAACCCTTAACATCGCAAATGTTTCAGAAAGTGTAAAATCAGATTAACAAAAATTTACTGGTGAAACAAACAATGCAAATACCCAAGTGTTTAAAGGGTTATATGCAAACGATGTGTGAGTGCGTCGAAGTGTAAAGAGTCTATTAAGAGCCAGTGCGGCCCATGCCTCTTGCTGGCTTAGGGTGACAAATGCCCCAACCTAACCCTTGCAGGGCGTCATAATGCGGAATTATTACTGGGATTCATCGGATTTATGGATATGGCATTTTGACCCTAACTTCAAGAAGGTTAAGCCGAAATTTGTTTATAGGTGTTGTATTACGACTAATAAACATTTCGCTTTGATGGAAATAGTTTAGAGTAAAGGAAGATTTAAATCGAACGGTGTAAGGCTACACTTTAAATAAGTTAGCGTGGATATCCAGGCAAGTAATAGCATGATTAGTTATTGTACAATATTAAGAAATGAAATCAATATGTTAAATAGAAAAATAATTATGGAACGTAATTAAAAAAAAGGTAGTACATCACATCACTAATCTTTTTTGAAAAAAAATAGTCTAAATGCTCTGGGATGGAATCTAAATTCTCTGCAAAGACTTTTCAATATATTTTGTTTAATTGTCAATATGTTTTGTTTAATTTTGTTTAATGATAAAACTATGTTATTAGGAGCTAACCGCCTAAACACATATCATCTGTATTTTAGCTTAGTTATACAATTTTTCCTTACTAGAATAAACTGAAAGCCAGAGTTTTCTTATTTAAAATTGTCTAGATAAATAGATAAATCTACTAATATAAGTTCACCGAAGTTCGACTAGAGTATTTATCCATGTCTCTTACTAAATTCAAACTTCAAACAGATTATGAATAGCTGCACCCTATTGCCTGACTTGTTTGATTCTGACCAATAATTTTTTTCTCTATGGATTATTATAAACCACCCCAAATTTATATAATCAAAACAGTCTTCCCATTCACTCAACATATTTGGAGACCATCCTTAATGTGAAGACTATTCAATTTTTTTCAACAATTAGAATTCGCCCCAAACTCATCATCAAATCAATCTTCCCATACGTTCAGCGCTCAAGCTCAACACATCAACATAAGCAGATTCCGCCGCCGGCCGGAGACACTCAATCACATGGTGTCAATCCAGTTCGCTCCACTTCACTCCCGCTTCACTCCAGTCCGGAACCAGTCGTAGTGTAGTGAAACATCCATCTCGCACACGTGTCGTGTACATCACGAGTCACGTGACTGACACGTTACAACTTGTATTGATGGACCGTTGTTTGTTGTTATTGATGCACACTTTACAAGTTTTTTAGACTGTAAAAATTGAATTGGGGGCGGAGGCTGCTATGGAAAGAGTGTAGGGTCAAATAGTTCTGTAGATATGTTTATAGTTTTTAAATACGGTATAGGTATTATTTGAGAATCATGATTACATTTAAAGGCTTTTCAAAAGCATTTAAAATATTTAGGGAGTAATTATTATAAAACGATATAGGCCCTACACAAAGCAACCTTTATACAGTACATGTACGTTAATTTTGATGGGAAATAGGCTCCCGTACATCCCAGTCACAAGAAAAAATACGTGATGTAAAAACCCAATTGTGCTATGTTCTTGTGAAGATTGTTTAACTTTGCAAAAACTGGGAAACCCGTCAGAAATAGACAGAAAAATAAGAAAATTATTGACTATATTGACCAATGTAAAAAACTATAATGTATATGAAAAATGAAGAATAGCTGGTAATACAATTGTAATGTTTAGAAGTAGGCTAAAGGACTATTAAGCACGTAATGTTCAATTTGAACAAACTTGGATCACCTCATACGAAGCACACTGCAGGACTTTATAATTTATAATTTATTAATAATTAAACCATAGTATTCATTAAAATCCCTATTCTACATGAACTTCATATATAACTTCTATGAAGCAAGGCAAATATCGCATAACTAGTCAATCCCAAATGATATGGTAAAAAGAAGAATAAAATTTAAAGTGTAGGTACCAGAGTCAGTTTAAAGATAGTTGTAAATGATTAAAAGAAATATTATAAGTGTATGAATAATCAGAGATTAAAGGTGGAATAGCTTAAAATCAGTAATATACACCTCTATGCAGAACAACCAATTTTTTTATTTGAAAACAATAAGACATTACTCATTGATCATGTTTATGTGTTCCAAAGTGTTGAGACTTCTATAACTACAGTAGGCCTACGAATTACCAGTCTGTCTCCACTAGGCCTCATTCAATATTTAAAATGAATAAATATGAATGAATAAATGATTTTATTTCCATTAAAAATTAACAAGGTATGAACATTTATAATATTGGAAATATAACTGACCACTTTAACAAGTTGTGTGGTCAGTAGAATAAATTATAATAATCTAAAAATAAACATTAAATCAGCCTAGCTCAACATAAAAAAGACACCTGCTCTCTGTGATGTTTGACAATCCTTTTCTCAATAAAGCTAAATACTTAAACTAAAAAATCAAAGAAAACAATACTTAATTTAAATTCGAACTAAAGTTACATTTAGATGAGGTATTTTGAGTATACTAATTTTATATACTATACTTATATACAATACTAATTTTACGGTAAAATATCATCATCCTATTACTTACATTCTATTACAATACCTACACCCCCAAAAGTGCGGCAATCGAACTTAGCAACACCTATTAAAATATTGTATAAGTAATCGATAAGACTTGTATCTATTTCAATTTTACACTAAAATATGCACTATGCAGTGTTAAGCCGTGCTTGAATAAGGGTCCAACAGTCAGTCGTCAATTCAATTTCCAACAATAATCCCGAATTATGACGTCCCGAAGCAGAAAAAGGGTTAGATCTATCTCGGTCACCCCGTATGCTAGTTAGTCTGGTGACAATTTATGGGAGCGCTGCTCAGAAACCCCATAAACAAGGCATTTACATACAACCCTTTCACACCACCCTTGAGTTATTGCAGTTTGTTTTTTAATGGTGATTTTATATTTACGATGAATCAACGATTCAGAAAATACTCGTGATATATGTAAATTTGTAAAATAAATCTTTTGATTTTGAGCAAATTATGATTCATCGGTCGATCCTTCCAATCGAAATCGAGTATTTCTCTAAATTTGGATATTATAAAGAAAAATATATACTTGAACAGTTTTACTATTAGCCTATTCTGTCTTTTGTGTCAACCTCCTGGTCAAATGGATTAGGAGGAATTAAATGGGACTCAATAGACTAAAACACTCGATTACAACGTCTACGAAGTTCAAGAATCCTACGTTAAAATTATTTTTTAGTATTTCATTTTTTAGACGGAAGTAACTTTAAATCAACTACTCACACTACTCTATATTAGCACATATTTTAAATGGCCTTTTATCCACTAGTCTATTATATTTGTTCTAACGAAATGAACCATCGGTAAGATAATTAAAGTTAGCGTTAGTACAAACCTAGTAATATTTCTAAAACCAAGACGTTATATGTTAAACGGTGTTGTAAATGGATGGCCTAACAATGTGTTCTCTATACCAAATAATCCGGGAGAGAAGGTATAAAAATTTAATTGAAATTGGACGAAAAATTCCGGCCCCTCATAGGCTCCTTACATAAAATGTTTATTTTCCCTTTCCCTTGTATTCACGATGTATCTATTATTGTCTAATAGAATCACCAGCAGTCGTGGCCGAGTGGTTAAGGCGTCTGACTAGAAATCAGATTCCCTCTGGGAGCGTAGGTTCGAGTCCTACCGACTGCGAAAAATATTTTTTTGAATTTCTTAATGGGTGTAATTTTTTTACGTTATCGTCTGCACTTCAGTTTATTGAAATTAACTGTTTATACCAATCTGTACGATAAAATCCCAAATATTTATACCATGACGAATTCGAGTAAAAAACATATTGCAAATCCTTAATAAGTTCATTTTTTGTAAATAAGAAAATCTAAACACGAATGTCATTTGCCTACTGGATCTGATGGTTAATAGAGTGTCCAATCGAAATCGATCATCACTTTCCATATTTTATATGCATTTACCATCTTGTGAGTAAACAGTATAAGTGTAAATATATTATTACAAGTATTTTTGTACTTTCATGTACTTTAATAACACGTAGGCTACGATGCCGATCAACAAGTTAAACAATAAAAAAAATAATAACGTACAGTGTTTTATAGTTTACTGTTTTTTGTTTTGTCTAGGAAATTCCTTTTAGAATCAATTTAGCCATAAAATATTGTCAAATATAAAAGGTAAGGGAATAAATAATGGTATTAAGGTATGTAAGGTTTGTCAAATTGACAGTAGATATTGGTTGGGGTCCGATGATCATTCTGCCCATTTGTTAAGCCCCTGTTTGTGATAAAAGAACGTCGGTGGATACGCGGCATTGCCAGAGATATTTCATATATTATTCCTTTGTGTATTGCCTGGAAATATCTAACTTTCAGCCCTGGGATATCTAAATTTGGAAGGCTATTTTTGCCGTAAATAAACTGAATGTTATATTTTTGGATTTTAAAATATTTTAGTTAAATTGTTTTAAAACACAATTATATCGAAGTCAATGGTAACCAATGAAAGTATTATATTTGAAAACACAATTCTTAAAATTCCAAAAAGTAGATATTCTAAAAACAGCCTTATGGAACGTAAAATATTTGTTGAATGCTCTCTTATAAATAAAATCCCCTATTTTTAGAACGTGTTTGGGCTTTCGAAATATTAGAGATACAATTTTCCATCTTCCCCATAGAAATGAGGTAAAGTATTTTATGGTTTTGTGATTTAAAAATTTATATTATTTTAAATAATTAAATAAACACAAATTTTAAAACATATTTATGAAGTTGTGACATTGTTGTAGATGTCACCTGTTTATGACAATTACAGCCTTTTTTCGAACAAGCCATAAGACGAGACTCTCAAGTTTGCTGCGGTTAAAGTTTTTTTTTCACTTTTAATTTGTGTACAACGATGGTTAATGAAGATACGGGAAAATGATCCAACATGATGATATACGTGAAGATACACGTATAAGATGTACAGTTTACAGTAAGTTACGTTACACTTATGTTTGCGATCTCGGTATTATTCCAGGTGGCACTAGCGTCAATGACGATGACGTCACTGCTGTCCCGGTGCATTATGGGTAGTGAAGCTCCCATCAGCTGACCACAATGACCGGAAGTGGTCACATTAGTTGATCGGGGTAAGTGGTCAGTGAACACGGCATTAAATAATAACGCTTCGATGGTCGTTGAAATAACCACATTCATTATGCACACGAAGATACCGGTAGTGTATACATGTATGACCGAGCTTTGCAAAAAAGCATGATCATTAACATAAATAAAGTACACACATAAAGTATACATACATAAGGATACATAAAGTATACTATAGATATTATCAGACTAATAAAACAATACATACTATAATACTTCTCAGGAGTTAAGAGGAATGGTTTCCTTAGGGAAATCATACTTAGTATCATCACTCATTATATAGTATTTTGCAGATTCTACAAGCAACCGTCTCAATAAATAAAGTATAGACCTATATAAAATTCCTCATTTAGATAAAACTAGTGGCTTGTAGGGGCATTAGCCCCTATTATATAGTTTTGCTAGAATTTTTTCAGAGATTAGACCTTCTTTAGCCTTGATTGGTTATTGATAAATGTACGATGATGTTAGGAAACAGAAGATAAGTTACAAATTAGCAACCTGTCACACATCTTTATTGTCATGATTGTTTGATGAAATAAGTTGACGTGGAAAACTGAGTGTTGATTTAGGTTATTTATGTTTTCGCTGTTGTTGTTTAGTTGGTAAGTTATGTTCGGTGTTTCGGAAGGTTGGTAAGATTTTGAAACGTGAGGCTTGGGCAGTTGAAAAACAATAGTATTATTAAAATATCAGTGTAGTTCAATGTTAAATTATTTAAGGTTCAGGTGTTCGAAAAACTCGCAAACTGGATCGCTAACAACAAATGACACTGTAAATCAGATTTAGTTTACAGGCGATGCAAGTAAATGCAATTTTCACTGTTGAGTGGATTTCGATTTTTCGCGATAATTGTTTAAAAGGAACAAAATGAGAGCGGATATAGAATTTCGGATCTGATCGGTTTTGCCGAATCAGTGGAAGCTGTGAACACTCCCCAGAAGATCCGATTAACCGAGATTTCGTCACCCTCTGTCTCGGCTGTTCTTTTTCCGTTTTGACGATTTTTGACAGAGATTTAAAGATATACAAGATTTTTGGTAAAATAACCTATGGAAACCGACCGCAAAGACGTGTACCATGTAATTGCTGAAAATGTATTGTTTTAGCGAATTTCCCTATAGGGAAGTAGCTATTACCGTAGGTGGCATGGTAAGACCTAGGCCCGGGACCGATTTACTTACTTATATGTGTCCGTGAACACGATAACTTGAGTAATTTTTGTCCGATTTTGATGAAATTTTGATTGAAGGTGTAAGGCGCGATAAACTTGAATGATTTCGCGAACACCAGCATGATCCGACTATGGGAACGGGGGTTTATGGGGAGTTTTATGGGGTAAAAATAGGTTTTTCCAATTTTTGACCCTAAAAACACAACATTTCACAATTACTTTCCAAAACCATTATGTAGAGCTTAAAGAAACAAATAATTTAGTATATTGAAGCGGTATTATGCGCCTAAGTGTTACGGAGAAAATTAAAAAAAAATGTAATTTTAAAATTCCCATGTTATTCTTATGGAGAATAAGTCAACTGTTGTAGTTTGCTTATTTATTAACATATTTTGATCAAATTTGGAAAATAAATTAATTTTTTACTAAACTATTAACATTTTACAACAAAAAACACCTTTTTACCCTCCCTGTTGCAGCAAACCTAAGTACTCGTTAAACTAATTCTATTTAAATAGGGAATAAATGTGATATATTTAAGGAGACATTTCAGTGTAAATCCAATGAGGCAAATGGAAATTCGCTAAGTCTGCAGGTTTGCTGTGGCGAGGGTATTTTGTATATTTACCGTCTTGTGAGTAACAGTATAAGCGTAAATATATGTTTTAAGTGTTATAAGACGTTTCTTTTATTTACTTTCCGTAAATTTTATAACACGTACAAAGCTGATCAAGAAGCTGTTTAGAGATTTAAAGAAAGAGAAAATGTACAACAAACAAATCTAAAAACTGAAAACTTTTGTATGCAATTTCTAAGCTTATAATTTTGTGAATTCGAGTTACCTTAATTTCGTACATTATTATAACTAACTTTTCATGTCATAGACCTTTGTTGCCCTGTAACCTTATAATGAGTTTTAAATAATAAATTTGACTTATTAATTTCTTAGTTAAAAAAGAAAACGGAATTTGACCACATTACACTATGTAAATGGTTTTAGTGAACGACGTCATTTTTTATTGTTAAACTGGCCAATTCAATAAAATGAATTGGCCAGTTTATAAACTTCATGATAGTTTAATTAAATGGCTACGTTACGTTTGTATATCACTTGGTATAGTAAAAGATGCCTTCCAACTTTCAAGGCTGTCACAAAATGGTTAATAACGATGCCTGATTTTTTTATTCTTTTATTTGTGTGCAATAGTATTTAGGTAAGAAAAGAAACTGTATAGTACAAATTTCTATTTTAATAATTAATTTTAGATCAACTACTAAACTATGACACTTCTATTAGGTTAAATGTATTTATAAAAATTGTGTTGTATTTTAGCAGTGTTTATAAAAATTGTGTTGTATTTTAGCAGTGTTTAAGGCCGTCGACACACGGGAAGACTGTTTTCCAACTGAAATCGGCAACTAGTTGGACAAACTAGTCGCCTACGTCCCGACCAATGTAGTTAGGTGGGACAGTGCACACGGTGCGACTGCGATGCGACAGTAGAGGGATTTTGCCGGCCCAGCGGGATTGAGCGTGATTGAGCGTGTGAGCGTGTGACGTCACACGACGCCGCCCCCGCCCCCGACGCCGCCCCACCCCCACCCCGACGCCACCCCACCCCCGGCGCCACCCCCCACCCCCGTCGCTAACCCCTACCACCATCGGGCAGGTTCAAGGTCATCCTTTGTTGTCTGGAACCACCCTTCGCATCGTGGGAGGTCTCCAAGCCAACCCTCCCTATACCATCACTCACTGTCAGCCGCAGCTGCTCCCCAACACCTGCGCTCCAAGCGGCCCCCCGCTCCTCCCTTGTATTCTTTGTTCTCCGCATAGCGCACACTTATTTACCACCAATAGGATGTTAGCTTATTTTGACCAATCAGAGAACAGTATTTCACATATTTCAAATATTTTAACCTTTTACCTGCCAGACTGTTTGAACGGCCAACCCAACCGAAAAAGTGGTAGGAATAGTGATGTAATAGACGTACACTATGAAAATAGCGTACATATGACACAAAATTGTAAGAAAAGTGTATTTTTTTCAAGTCCAATAGTTACTGTATTTTATTTTGCGGACTATGAAGACAGAAGATGCTACTCACATTTAGATAGTATTCGTTTTAAACTGAGAATAGAACAGACTGAAACATTATTACGTAAACCTATTCTGCTAAGGTTACAACATATAATAGAGTGTCAAAATGTAAACCACGAGTTATGTTTTAAAAAATTATTAAAATATTTTGTTGGCACACCTGCAGTGGCTTGCTCACCTCAACCCTAACTCATTGCACATCACGTAGCTTATTTTGACCAATCATAGAGCAGTATTTCACATATTTCAAATATTTTAACCGTTTTACCTGCCAGACTGTTTGAACGACCAACCCAACTGAGAAAGTGGTAGGAATATTGATGTAATAGACGTACACTATGAAAATAGCATACATATGACACAAAATTGTAAGAAAAGTGTATTTTTTCAAGTCCAATAGTTTAGTTTATTTTACATTGCGGACTATGAAGAGAGAAGATGCTACTCACATTTAGATAGTTTCGTTTTAAACTAAGAATAGAACAGACTGAAACATTATTACGGCTAAGGTTACAACATATAATAGAGTGTTAAATGTAAACCACGAGTTATGTGGGAGGTCTCCAAGCCAACCCTTGCTCCTCCCGCTCACTCACGATCCTCCCGCTTACTCACGCTACCCCCACCCGCCCCAACACCAACCCCCCCACACTCACACCTCGACACCCCCACCGCCCAACGCCTCACCACTATGCCCCCACCCCATTCTCCCGCCTTCGCGAAGGTTCAGGGTCATCCTTTGTTGTCTGGAACCTGCCTACGCATCGAGGGAGGTCTCCAAGCCAACCCTCACTACACACCATCACTGCCTTAGCTCACTGTCAGCTACAGCCGCTCCCCAACAACAGTGCTCCAAGCGAAAGTGTTTCGCTAATTAAATGTTGTTTAATATTCAAACCATGATACGTAAAATTAATTTTTAGCTTAATTTAAATAAAAAGTATTAAAAAAATTATTCTATAGTTTTTTTTTCAATCCATGCAACTAATGAGAAAGCAATAACAGGATTAATCATTACGATTTGGCAGGTCACCAAGAATCGATTTTACTGCCCAACAAATTTACTAATTCCACGATTAAATTGTAGATTCCTTGGGAGAGTAATTAAGGTGTGAAATACAAACATTATCGTTATTATATCACTTTTTCTTCCATTATTATTTAATGCCTACATGACCCGTAATGAGTATAAATTTATCCATTTTCCACTAATTAAACTGTCACTCTTGTTCAAGAAATTTAAGAATTTGGATTTGTGCCTATACTTAAAGTTAGTAAATAAGATAAGTTACGTTAAAAACTTCAAGTTTTTATGGTTTAATTTAAATTGTTGTCTTACTTAAGTTTTTTTTAAAGATAAGTAGGTTTGATAATACACATCTATTTTGTATAGGTATGAGTACAAAAATATATTGATTCTAGTTTTGGCTTAGACTATACTAAAAAATTTCACTAAAATTAAAAGTCGTATAATTTAGCTGATAACGTTACATAATACTATAAAACTAATATTTTTACAGAACTATTATCAGACATTTTCTCACTTGAGGAACATCAATTGTCTAGGCAATGCACATTCAGAATAATATACGGGCTTTGTTGGTTAATAGTTCATCAGTTAAAAATTAGGTTACGTAACTGAATAATTTCACCACGGAGATAATATTTGTTAAAACGAAACTATTGTCCCTGTTGAGTTTTGCTTGTCTTCAAAAAGGTGTTATTGAATGATTAATTTTTGTTAGATTTCTTGAAAAAATAGTTAGCTGTTTTGACAAAACATTTAATTGAATTAATTTCAGACAAAGATATCACCAATATTTTAGTTGTTTTTTATACGTCATAACGAAAACGTTACAAAATTAAATCTCACTTATGGACAATGTAATATAAAATATAATTTTGTTTGGTTATTTTAGGTAACATTATAAAATTATCTCTAGTTATGATACATGGATTTATTAATGTCATACCTATAGTTTTATCAACGTAGAAACAATTGAAAATTCTAAAAAACAAATAAATACGGGTAAATTGTTTGGGAGTGCAATTTTAACGTTTGTTAATCAAACCAGTATTGCAAAGTTGGTCACACATGTGTTATTTATTTTTCTCCTAAAATTAGTTGAAAAAAAAAACAATAAACAAATGTAAATGTATACCAACTCCTTTGCACTATAGTCGAAGTATTTGTATGTAATTTTGTTAAGTCCTTTTTACAATTTTCGTCTTTTACAGAAAATAGTATTCATTTATATTTAATGGGTTATATGGTTTGTCTTAGGAAAATAAAGATCAATATAACTTATATATGAAAAGCTAGATCTCCACTCTTTTCTTCGTGTTTAATTAGCTTGTTTGGACGTATATTGGATTATACTTTTACCAACTCATATTGCAATAGTAAAGTGATTGGGCATAGCTATCACATTAGTTTTAAATATTATGCCATGTTTATGTAAATACAACAATGATGGTAGGCTAATGTTGCTTAAAGGGTTATTACAGACACTTTTCATCACACATGTAAAACACTCTACCCAACGTTTCAGCATCTAAAAACTCATCTCGTACACAAATGAGAAAAAAACTTAACACATTGTAACATTGTAACTTAACATATTGTACAACTAACAATACACAAACTCCAACCTAAGTTGGAATACACTTCAGAGAACATTCAAGTATAGGCTATCCACTGTATAGCAGTCAAGTCATGATCCTAAATGCAAAATACAACAAATCAAAACACAACAAAATCTAAAATTTAATAAAAGAAAAAAATTAGATATATGGTTTCAGCTGTTAGCCTATGATAAATACATAATACAATAAAGTTAAAATAAAGTTATATAATAACTAAAAAGTGAGAAATAGTGACAAGTTCACACGCAATATCTTTCGTCAAAGTTTGGAAATTTTTGGTGCAGGGTTTTGCCTTTTTTGAGCTGTCATTGGTTGGAGGAATAAAAATAACTTTAGATGATTGGGATTTTATTTCTTCCACGGCCAACGTTCAATTAAATATGCATTCTCATATACAGTAAATTTAAATATAATTTCAAAATATAATTGCTTTATTTTTCTTGAAAAACAATCTTCCTTTTATTTTCATTATAATTTTTCTATATTTTAAAAAATATATGGGGTTTTGTAGAACTATTTAGTTTTAATTATTGAAAAGTCAAGTAACATTACTGTGCGCAAAACCTATACAAACAATTGATTGCAAAGAAGATGCTTTGTTCTCAACCACATATTATTTATCTTTCATATTGTCCCACTTAGGTTCGTATTTTAACTAAATATGAATGTAGAATGAAGTATCACCTTTCCAAGTCGATGTCAGTACTGATCACGATACCGTCACAATCGACACGTACCTACTAGTAGTCTAAACCTTGTTAATAATTTTAAAATAAATTAACTACAATTCCTTCTATAAAAAATAATAATAATTAAAAATATATTTAAAAACTTGTATTCGGTTTAAAAAATATTCTTTCCAAGCTAGAGATGTCTGATATGTTAAAAAAAAGGTCAAATGGTTATAAAGTTATGTGCAGTTTTTATTTTATTGAATGCTACAGAGAGTAAAATGATGATTTAGTTCAGAACGCGTTTTATACTCAGATTTATAAGTTCCACTCGAGCTTTAATAGTTTATGAAGCAACATAGAATTTAATAAGTTTATACTATAGCATACTATATAGCATACCGTGAATTTAAAGAACCAAATTCTATCAAACTGTGTCCTCTCCCATTGAAAACGCAAAGCTTGAGTATAACTGCAATACGCATTTTACACCTATATGCCAACCGCGTACAAAGGACGGATACTCTGCTATTAAATAAATAAATAAAGCAAATAACTCAAAACAACATTCGATAGCTTCCATTCACATAATAGTGCAGGTAACTCTTGATTATCCGCATACTTGTAATTCCTTAGCATCCAGAACCTAGAAATTTTCAAATATATTTCCATCCCTGTTTTATTTATCAGTTAACTAAACCTGTAAAAACATGAAGAAATAAGGGTTCACTAACTTAATCCATTACCAAAGACACCACTGTCGAGTATAATTATTTATCTCATACGGCAACACCCTGTCGTAAATATCCATTACTTTCAAAAGATATAAGAAATCATCGCGGCCAATTGTATCATTGTTTGAAAGATTGGTATATCAATCGCATACTCCTCAGTTTTGTTTGCATACACATTCCTTTCACAGGGTAGGTAGACAATAAGAAGCGATTGTTGTATAATAAATTTATCCCTGAAAGACGAATATATACAAATAAGAATCCTTGTCCCTGGATCAAGTGTATTAGGTAAAATATTTGATAAACTTGTGTTTCAGCAAATCTCTAGTAATATTTGTGATAGTAATAAGTTGTATAAATACCAAGCAGGCTATAGTTTTAACTATAACACCCAGACTGCATTGGTGTCAATAACTGATGATGTAAAAAGAGCAATGGACAGTCGTGAAGTTACTATTATGGTTTTGTTAGATTTTTCTCGTGCTTTTGATAGTGTCCATCATAAAATGTTACTGGCAATTATGAGATCTTTTTCTTTTAGTGATAGCGTTGTTAGTTGGTTCGAATCATATTTATCAGATAGACAACAAAGAGTTAGAACTAGTAAAGGTTCATTGTCAGAATGGAAGTGTAATCCCATTGGTGTTCCCCAGGGCTCTACCTTGTCTGCAATGTTATTTTCTCTATACATCATTAAAATTGGTGATTCATTGGTTTTTACTAAATCTTTGCTCTGCGCAGATGATTTTCAATTGTATTTACATGCTCCTGTTAAAAATATTAATAATGCTATTGATATGTTAAACACTGATTTGGACACTTAATTAGAGTGGTACAATGGTCATGACCTAAAACTAAATATAAATAAATTAATAAATATAATTTTTGGTACTAGCAGACTATTGAACACAATATATTTGGAAGTGGTCCCTAAAGTAATGATAGATAACAATGCTTTAGAGTATCAAACAACTTTTAAAAACTTAGGTTTAAGAATGATGAACAGCTTATCATGGTCCGAACAAGCTAGTTACATACACAGAAAGGTATATCAGTGTTTATACCAGTTAAAGCGCATGTGCTTCAATCCCTCTGAAAAGTTAAGAAAAACTTTAATTTTAACATTGGTTTTTTCCCATTTTTGATTATGCTAGTGTAGATTCTTGTGATATCAGTAATGCTCTGTTAACTAAAACATTAGAGAGCACAAAACGATTGTATTAGATTTTTTTTTCGATTACAAATACATGGACACGTGACAGAATATTATAAAAGATTAAATGTCCCGAAGGTTAAAGAGCGATTAGAATATAATACTCTCGTCTTAGCTCATAAAACAATTAAAACACACGAACCAATGTATTTATTTGAGAATTATAGATTTATGAGGAATGTTCATCTTAGACGGACACGTTTTGGTGATAATATTTTACAATTTCCTAGACACAAGACAGTCATATATACTAATTCTTTCCATGTTCAATCAATACGTTTGTTAAATTCCCTCAATGATGAAGTTAAAAAATAGTATTAGTGACAAGATTTTCGCAAAAAGACTCAAAGCTAAACTCTTAGAAAAATATAGTTTGTAAGATGTTCAATATAAATATGTTTATAATAAGAATCGTGACAATTTGTTTTCTTTTTTTGTAGGCATATATAGTATACTATACATTGTTGGGTTTCTTTTTCTTTTACTGACCAATTGTATAAAATAGTGTTGTTGTATTATAGCTACAACATTTCATTAAACAACTTGTGAATAAAAAAAAATCGGCATTGTAATAAATATTTTTTTTGAGTGTAACCACAACAATGTATTGTAATGTGTTTTTTGTGCCTGTTGTGATGGAAGATTGGACCATCGAGGTCTAAATCACAGCAGGTGAAATAATGAAATGTCAAATGTCAAAATGTCTCTCTCTCTCTCCCCCCCCCCTCCATCCCCTTCTCCCTCTCAAGTAGTAATATCTGAAGAGTGAATTTTGATATTCACTCTTTTCATTTCTTATCGTCATATTTTCATTACAACATTTTAGCCAAGAATTAAATAGTATCCTGTTTTATTATAATTAATTTTAATTTCAACGTAAAACAATATTTAATTTTTTGAAATTTTTTATGCGGCTGCCAGCGGTGGCATTGCGCGATAAGTTAACGCGTTACGCGTAAGGGTAATGCGTTACTCTTTCGCGGAAGTTATACATTAAAACGCGCGTGCTCGATTTTCCGTAACGCGTTACTCTTACGCATTACGCGTTACTCTTACGCGCGGATGCCTGTGGGACAGCAAGATAGAGGGCTTGTGAAATGCATTTCGCGGAAGTCTTACATACACATTTGCGTTACTCCTACGCGTGGGCTCGTTTCGCGGAAGTCTTAAGCGTTAAGCATTTCGCGTTACTCTTTCGCGTTACTCTTACGCGTAACTCTTTCGCGTAATGCGCTACCCTTACGCGTAACGCGTTGATTTATCGCGCAATGCCACCGCCGGCAGCCGCATAAAAAATTTCAAAAAATTAAATATTGTTTTACGTTGTAATTAAAATTAATTATAATAAAACAGGATACTATTTAATTCTTGGCTAAAATGTTGTAATGAAAATATGACGATAAGAAATGAAAAGAGTGAATATCAAAATTCACTCTTCAGATATAACTTCTTGAGAGAGATAAGGGGATGGAGGGGGGGGAGAGAGAGAGAGAGACATTTTGACATTTGACATTTCATTATTTCACCTGCTGTGATTTAGACCTCGATGGTCCAATCTTCCATCACAACAGGCACAAAAAACACATTACAATACATTGTTGTGGTTACACTCAAAAAAAAAAATTTATTACAATGCCGATTTTTTTTTTATTCACAAGTTGTTTAATGAAATGTTGTAGCTATAATACAACAACACTATTTTATACAATTGGACAGTAAAAGAAAAAAGAAACCCAACAATGTTTAGTATACTATATATGCCTACAAAAAAAAGAAAACAAATTGTCACGATTCTTATTATAAACATATTTATATTGAACATCTTACAAACAATATTTTTCTAACAGTTTAGCTTTGAGTCTTTTTGCGAAAATCTTGTCACTAATACTATTTTTTAACTTCATCATTGAGGGAATTTAACAAACGTATTGATTGAACATGGAAAGAATTAGTATATATGACTGTCTTGTGTCTAGGAAATTGTAAAATATTATCACCAAAACGTGTCCGCCTAAGATGAACATTCCTCATAAATCTATAATTCTCAAATAAATACATTGGTTCGTGTGTTTTAATTGTTTTATGAGCTAAGACGAGAGTATTATATTCTAATCGCTCTTTAACCTTCGGGACATTTAATCTTTTATAATATTCTGTCACGTGTCCATGTATTTGTAATCGAAAAAAAATCTAATACAATCGTTTTGTGCTCTCTAATGTTTTAGTTAACAGAGCATTACTGATATCACAAGAATCTACACTAGCATAATCAAAAATGGGAAAAAACCAATGTTAAAATTAAAGTTTTTCTTAACTTTTCAGAGGGATTGAAGCACATGCGCTTTAACTGGTATAAACACTGATATACCTTTCTGTGTATGTAACTAGCTTGTTCGGACCATGATAAGCTGTTCATCATTCTTAAACCTAAGTTTTTAAAAGTTGTTTGATACTCTAAAGCATTGTTATCTATCATTACTTTAGGGACCACTTCCAAATATATTGTGTTCAATAGTCTGCTAGTACCAAAAATTATATTTATTTATTTATTTATATTTAGTTTTAGGTCATGACCATTGTACCACTCTAATTAAGTGTCCAAATCAGTGTTTAACATATCAATAGCATTATTAATATTTTTAACAGGAGCATGTAAATACAATTGAAAATCATCTGCGCAGAGCATAGATTTAGTAAAAACCAATGAATCACCAATTTTAATGATGTATAGAGAAAATAACATTGCAGACAAGGTAGAGCCCCGGGGAACACCAATGGGATTACACTTCCATTCTGACAATGAACCTTTACTAGTTCTAACTCTTTGTTGTCTATCTGATAAATATGATTCGAACCAACTAACAACGCTATCACTAAAAGAAAAAGATCTCATAATTGCCAGTAACATTTTATGATGGACACTATCAAAAGCACGAGAAAAATCTAACAAAACCATAATAGTAACTTCACGACTGTCCATTGCTCTTTTTACATCATCAGTTATTGACACCAATGCAGTCTGGGTGTTATAGTTAAAACTATAGCCTGCTTGGTATTTATACAACTTATGACTATCACAAATATTACTAGAGATTTGCTGAAACACAAGTTTATCAAATATTTTACCTAATACACTTGATCCAGGGACAAGGATTCTTATTTGTATATATTCGTCTTTCAGGGATAAATTTATTATACAACAATCGCTTCTTATTGTCTACCTACCCTGTGAAAGGAATGTGTATGCAAACAAAACTGAGGAGTATGCGATTGATATACCAATCTTTCAAACAATGATACAATTGGCCGCGATGATTTCTTATATCTTTTGAAAGTAATGGATATTTACGACAGGGTGTTGCCGTATGAGATAAATAATTATACTCGACAGTGGTGTCTTTGGTAATGGATTAAGTTAGTGAACCCTTATTTCTTCATGTTTTTACAGGTTTAGTTAACTGATAAATAAAACAGGGATGGAAATATATTTGAAAATTTCTAGGTTCTGGATGCTAAGGAATTACAAGTATGCGGATAATCAAGAGTTACCTGCACTATTATGTGAATGGAAGCTATCGAATGTTGTTTTGAGTTATTTGCTTTATTTATTTATTTAATAGCAGAGTATCCGTCCTTTGTACGCGGTTGGCATATAGGTGTAAAATGCGTATTGCAGTTATACTCAAGCTTTGCGTTTTCAATGGGAGAGGACACAGTTTGATAGAATTTGGTTCTTTAAATTCACGGTATGCTATATAGTATGCTATAGTATAAACTTATTAAATTCTATGTTGCTTCATAAACTATTAAAGCTCGAGTGGAACTTATAAATCTGAGTATAAAACGCGTTCTGAACTAAATCATCATTTTACTCTCTATAGCATTCAATAAAATAAAAACTGCACATAACTTTATAACCATTTGACCTTTTTTTTAACATATCAGACATCTCTAGCTTGGAAAGAATATTTTTTAAACCGAATACAAGTTTTTAAATATATTTTTAATTATTATTATTTTTTATAGAAGGAATTGTAGTTAATTTATTTTAAAATTATTAACAAGGTTTAGACTACTAGTAGGTACGTGTCGATTGTGACGGTATCGTGATCAGTACTGACATCGACTTGGAAAGGTGATACTTCATTCTACATTCATATTTAGTTAAAATACGAACCTAAGTGGGACAATATGAAAGATAAATAATATGTGGTTGAGAACAAAGCATCTTCTTTGCAATCAATTGTTTGTATAGGTTTTGCGCACAGTAATGTTACTTGACTTTTCAATAATTAAAACTAAATAGTTCTACAAAACCCCATATATTTTTTAAAATATAGAAAAATTATAATGAAAATAAAAGGAAGATTGTTTTTCAAGAAAAATAAAGCAATTATATTTTGAAATTATATTTAAATTTACTGTATATGAGAATGCATATTTAATTGAACGTTGACCGTGGAAGAAATAAAATCCCAATCATCTAAAGTTATTTTTATTCCTCCAACCAATGACAGCTCAAAAAAAGGCAAAACCCTGCACCAAAAAATTCCAAACTTTGACGAAAGATATTGCGTGTGAACTTGTCACTATTTCTCACTTTTTAGTTATTATATAACTTTATTTTAACTTTATTGTATTATGTATTTATCATAGGCTAACAGCTGAAACCATATATCTAATTTTTTCTTTTATTAAATTTTAGATTTTGTTGTGTTTTGATTTGTTGTATTTTGCATTTAGGATCATGACTTGACTGCTATACAGTGGATAGCCTATACTTGAATGTTCTCTGAAGTGTATTCCAACTTAGGTTGGAGTTTGTGTATTGTTAGTTGTACAATATGTTAAGTTACAATGTTACAATGTGTTAAGTTTTTTTCTCATTTGTGTACGAGATGAGTTTTTAGATGCTGAAACGTTGGGTAGAGTGTTTTACATGTGTGATGAAAAGTGTCTGTAATAACCCTTTAAGCAACATTAGCCTACCATCATTGTTGTATTTACATAAACATGGCATAATATTTAAAACTAATGTGATAGCTATGCCCAATCACTTTACTATTGCAATATGAGTTGGTAAAAGTATAATCCAATATACGTCCAAACAAGCTAATTAAACACGAAGAAAAGAGTGGAGATCTAGCTTTTCATATATAAGTTATATTGATCTTTATTTTCCTAAGACAAACCATATAACCCATTAAATATAAATGAATACTATTTTCTGTAAAAGACGAAAATTGTAAAAAGGACTTAACAAAATTACATACAAATACTTCGACTATAGTGCAAAGGAGTTGGTATACATTTACATTTGTTTATTGTTTTTTTTTTCAACTAATTTTAGGAGAAAAATAAATAACACATGTGTGACCAACTTTGCAATACTGGTTTGATTAACAAACGTTAAAATTGCACTCCCAAACAATTTACCCGTATTTATTTGTTTTTTAGAATTTTCAATTGTTTCTACGTTGATAAAACTATAGGTATGACATTAATAAATCCATGTATCATAACTAGAGATAATTTTATAATGTTACCTAAAATAACCAAACAAAATTATATTTTATATTACATTGTCCATAAGTGAGATTTAATTTTGTAACGTTTTCGTTATGACGTATAAAAAACAACTAAAATATTGGTGATATCTTTGTCTGAAATTAATTCAATTAAATGTTTTGTCAAAACAGCTAACTATTTTTTCAAGAAATCTAACAAAAATTAATCATTCAATAACACCTTTTTGAAGACAAGCAAAACTCAACAGGGACAATAGTTTCGTTTTAACAAATATTATCTCCGTGGTGAAATTATTCAGTTACGTAACCTAATTTTTAACTGATGAACTATTAACCAACAAAGCCCGTATATTATTCTGAATGTGCATTGCCTAGACAATTGATGTTCCTCAAGTGAGAAAATGTCTGATAATAGTTCTGTAAAAATATTAGTTTTATAGTATTATGTAACGTTATCAGCTAAATTATACGACTTTTAATTTTAGTGAAATTTTTTAGTATAGTCTAAGCCAAAACTAGAATCAATATATTTTTGTACTCATACCTATACAAAATAGATGTGTATTATCAAACCTACTTATCTTTAAAAAAAACTTAAGTAAGACAACAATTTAAATTAAACCATAAAAACTTGAAGTTTTTAACGTAACTTATCTTATTTACTAACTTTAAGTATAGGCACAAATCCAAATTCTTAAATTTCTTGAACAAGAGTGACAGTTTAATTAGTGGAAAATGGATAAATTTATACTCATTACGGGTCATGTAGGCATTAAATAATAATGGAAGAAAAAGTGATATAATAACGATAATGTTTGTATTTCACACCTTAATTACTCTCCCAAGGAATCTACAATTTAATCGTGGAATTAGTAAATTTGTTGGGCAGTAAAATCGATTCTTGGTGACCTGCCAAATCGTAATGATTAATCCTGTTATTGCTTTCTCATTAGTTGCATGGATTGAAAAAAAAACTATAGAATAATTTTTTTAATACTTTTTATTTAAATTAAGCTAAAAATTAATTTTACGTATCATGGTTTGAATATTAAACAACATTTAATTAGCGAAACACTTTCGCTTGGAGCACTGTTGTTGGGGAGCGGCTGTAGCTGACAGTGAGCTAAGGCAGTGATGGTGTGTAGTGAGGGTTGGCTTGGAGACCTCCCTCGATGCGTAGGCAGGTTCCAGACAACAAAGGATGACCCTGAACCTTCGCGAAGGCGGGAGAATGGGGTGGGGGCATAGTGGTGAGGCGTTGGGCGGTGGGGGTGTCGAGGTGTGAGTGTGGGGGGGTTGGTGTTGGGGCGGGTGGGGGTAGCGTGAGTAAGCGGGAGGATCGTGAGTGAGCGGGAGGAGCAAGGGTTGGCTTGGAGACCTCCCACATAACTCGTGGTTTACATTTAACACTCTATTATATGTTGTAACCTTAGCAGAATATGTTAACGTAATAATGTTTCAGTCTGTTCTATTCTTAGTTTAAAACGAAACTATCTAAATGTGAGTAGCATCTTCTCTCTTCATAGTCCGCAATGTAAAATAAACTAAACTATTGGACTTGAAAAAATACACTTTTCTTACAATTTTGTGTCATATGTATGCTATTTTCATAGTGTACGTCTATTACATCAATATTCCTACCACTTTCTCAGTTGGGTTGGTCGTTCAAACAGTCTGGCAGGTAAAACGGTTAAAATATTTGAAATATGTGAAATACTGCTCTATGATTGGTCAAAATAAGCTACGTGATGTGCAATGAGTTAGGGTTGAGGTGAGCAAGCCACTGCAGGTGTGCCAACAAAATATTTTAATAATTTTTTAAAACATAACTCGTGGTTTACATTTTGACACTCTATTATATGTTGTAACCTTAGCAGAATAGGTTTACGTAATAATGTTTCAGTCTGTTCTATTCTCAGTTTAAAACGAATACTATCTAAATGTGAGTAGCATCTTCTGTCTTCATAGTCCGCAAAATAAAATACAGTAACTATTGGACTTGAAAAAAATACACTTTTCTTACAATTTTGTGTCATATGTACGCTATTTTCATAGTGTACGTCTATTACATCACTATTCCTACCACTTTTTCGGTTGGGTTGGCCGTTCAAACAGTCTGGCAGGTAAAAGGTTAAAATATTTGAAATATGTGAAATACTGTTCTCTGATTGGTCAAAATAAGCTAACATCCTATTGGTGGTAAATAAGTGTGCGCTATGCGGAGAACAAAGAATACAAGGGAGGAGCGGGGGGCCGCTTGGAGCGCAGGTGTTGGGGAGCAGCTGCGGCTGACAGTGAGTGATGGTATAGGGAGGGTTGGCTTGGAGACCTCCCACGATGCGAAGGGTGGTTCCAGACAACAAAGGATGACCTTGAACCTGCCCGATGGTGGTAGGGGTTAGCGACGGGGGTGGGGGGTGGCGCCGGGGGTGGGGTGGCGTCGGGGTGGGGGTGGGGCGGCGTCGGGGGCGGGGGCGGCGTCGTGTGACGTCACACGCTCACACGCTCAATCACGCTCAATCCCGCTGGGCCGGCAAAATCCCTCTACTTGCGACCAGTTGAGGACCAGTCGGCGATCAGTCGTTAAGCAACCGGAGCTGCCGGTTGCTAGGTGATTTCAGTCGCCTGGTTTGAACAACTTTTCGCATATTTATATTTGTATTGCGCTTTTCAAGGATCAGGTATACCAACTGCGAACTCTTCGTAAGCACTTTTTGACATCCTGTTCATAGACTGAAATTTTGCGTCTGTTTCTTGTAATGCAGCAGCAGCTACAAAGAGCCTACATTAAATATTTGTTTTAACATAAGGATGTAACCAACACCTTCTACTCTACGCTTTCTTGATTGTTTTCAAAACACCAGGACTTCTTCATCACTATTACTCATTTCAAACACCATACACAGTACACAGTATCGTTATAACAAAATTAGAACTCATTCACTGTCTCAACTCAATTATAGTCGCCCCGTGTGCGGATTTAACCAACGCAACTGCAACCGTAATCGCATCTCAAAACAGTTGGTTCAACTTTAGTTGGGTTTCAGTCTTCCCGTGTGTCGACCGAAGTTGACTCAATTGCTGGTCATATTTCAGTTGCAACAGGACGTGATTGTTGTGCTCATTGATTAATAGTCATGCTACATACATCGATGGTGTGCTGAGTGATACTTATGTCTGTTTGCATAGTAATAGAGAGACATTTTAATTTATTCATTCACATTCGAACGTTAAGCAATGTTCTATGAGGGTTTTGAAAAAAAAATCAAACTTTTTTACTCATTTCCGATTGCTCAGTCACAATTCCCTAGGTAAACATTTTCAAAAGTTTACCCTAGTCTAAAGCTCTTACCTATTTTTTTACAAAACACCTAATCTGTTAGTAACCAACCAACTCCTCTTCGTTATATCCCACGACAACATCCAACCAACTGATACACATTTCAAACCTTAGACACAACACATAACGGTCTCAATCCTTAACTTTCTAATGCAGCATTTGAGACGATTATTCAAAAGATTTAGTCTATAACAAATGACACACGGCCAACCTCTAATGAACACTGAGCAGACGCTGATGGTTCTTCAGTGACAAGGACAAATCATGATCGAGGATATACACGGTGCGACACGAGAGGAAACAGGGATGCACGTGACCCTATGACGTCACCAGGACACTCCGGATGTCGGGGGATCCATCATTGGCATAGAATAAACGTCCTTTGTAAATTATTATCCTTATGGATCAGCTGTGCAATTTAAAAGCTAACTCTGTCCAAGGCCCCATTAGAAAGACAGGCCATGCTGCAGGATCCATGACGTCACACTAGTGGATAGATTCATTGATAATTCATTGTTATATCCCATATGTTTGAGGTAAATAAGCAAGCTGGGTGTTTGAAAGATTTTAATGGTAAGAGTTTAGTACCTATCAGGCGCTGCAGCATGGCCTGTTGCAGTGGGGTCTTGCTCTGTCCCGATTATGTAAAAAGCTTTGATTACTATTACAACTTCAGTATCCAATAGTATGGTAGAAGGCGTTTTGTTGTTTACTATTGTTTATTTTGATTCAACCACAATTAAATTCATGGAGGGTGGCTATTTAGTGTCTAGCCCTCTTTAAACTGCATTTTGATTCTAGTAAGAGATACGTAAAAGAAGTATAAATAAAAGACTATTTAGATATAAATAATTATTGGAATTTCTCGACCATACATTCAAACAATTATTAAATCTTTATCTTTAATCATTTTCTGTTGAGTATTAGTGACTCACCACGTTGTTTGAAAGTATTATATTAGTATTAAAATATGCGAAAGATAACTATGTAATTAATTGTACTAAAAAGTCCAGGCCTATTACTAAAACTATTACTTGAAAATTTATTTACTGAGCATTAAACTACATTACTAACAATATATTTTGTAGAGAAATATAGTTTGAATATAGTACGCATTTCCATAATTATGCAGTTAGTTTGTTGAGGGAGCTACAATAGTCATGAACGATGTCAAATCTTGTTTTAGTAAAAAAAAGAATTAGAATGTTTTAGTAAAAAAAAGGAAGATATGAATCATGTTTAAAAATGATGAAATAGAAGCCCAACACATCTTCGGTATTTTATTCTTATCGTCTTAAATAGTTTTTAACAGACAGTGAGTCCACCAGTAAAATATATCTCAAATATATCTACACAAATAAAATTTATAATTTGAAAAACAATACATATACAATTTCACAAATAACGGAGGGTTATGTTTGGTAAAATAAAAATAATTAGATGAAATCGAATTATCACCATTATTATTTCAATAGCTATTAT
Organism: Macrosteles quadrilineatus; assembly: GCF_028750875.1. Lineage (NCBI taxonomy): Eukaryota > Metazoa > Arthropoda > Insecta > Hemiptera > Cicadellidae > Macrosteles > Macrosteles quadrilineatus. The sequence goes on from NW_026542597.1 coordinate 70,204,908, forward strand.
TATTTGGTTATTCTCGCTCATAAAGTAAATTTTCCTCATACAGTAACAAAAATGAAAGAATATTTTTTCAAACACAATAATTTGAACAAACCCTTTTTCTGTTTTTTAATACATGCCATTGATTTATAATATAATCATTCACCAAACCAACCAAAAATAACTTAAAAAGAATAAAATAAAGATAAAGTTTTGAAAAATGTCTCGAGTTTATTTCGGAGCCATCCTGGTTAGTTATGCATTCCAAAACAATTTGATGATAGAATATCCCCCAGTGGCGTTCAAAGGAGCAATATTCGTGAAATATGATTGGTCGTCTGGGTTCTATCCCGTTGACGTATGAGTAGATATGAGACTGTATTAGACCAGACCCCGTGTATGCTGACAGGTTGACAAAGAAGGGATACTTCGTTTGCATGGGGTTGGAGATAAAGTTGGAAAATAAACCAATATTAGGTAACTTGGCCGAATTGTGTTAGGGGTTTGACAAAAATATCAAATTTTGTAATTAATCCAAAGTGATGTAAGTAATTAGAAATTGTTACCTTAAATCTGAAATATGTTAGGCCTACACCAATCTGTGATGGTAGAGAAGCAAATCACTTTAAATTAAAAAAGAGTTTGAGACGATTGTCAACTCAATCTAGAATTCGGTGAAAGGCGATTTATTTTTTCAGAATTCTGTTGCAGTCTCTTAAAACTGCTTAAAACACACCATAGTCGTTTAGTTTGGATAAGGAATTGTCCAAATTATGTTTTAATCTCGTATAAGAACTTGAAGTACAAGCATAGACTAAACGTTGATTTGTCATTTTAGATCAGATTAAGATTTAGATAAAGGTTATTAAGAAAAGCCATGTTTTGTGTATTGCTTGTAGAAATTAGCCATGTCTAAAACTTTTTGGATGAATAAAAGTATTATTACTGAATGCAACAATCTGTTTAAACACTTTACTTCCCTGTTGCGTAATAACCAAGGAGCAAAGATAATGTTTATAGATTTACCTTAGAATAATATCGAAATATTAATTTGACACGAACTTCTTCTACACTTATCAAAAATGAAAAACAAGTCAAAGCTTAAGGTTTTATAACAGAATGTGATGAATACAAAGCCATTACTGTAATATATGCATACATTACTACTAGTGGCTTGTAGGGGCAATAGCCCCTATATGTATATTTTAGTAACTATTTTGTACAAATTACATGTGGGTTACCTTGAATTATCGTTTAACATTTGTGTATGTTAACACTGGTTTTTTTTTCAAATAAATGCCAACTTTTGTGAAGGTTTGGCCTTGCACTTTATTTATAATAATAGTGAAAGCTATTTCCAATGGGCATTGAATCCTTGTAAACTTAAACGGCATAATGAAGATCTGTAGATATTAGTTTAATTTTTGGCATGAAAAATATGTCCCCTTTGCCTACTCCAGTAATTACTTCTATCTTTACACTTATTTCAGACATACACAACCAATCGTACTTCATTAACTCCAGACCCTTAAATTTGGGAAAAAGTTTATATCAGCTTTATAAATAGTATCCTACACATATTAAAGTAATGACATTACATACCATATGCTTTAAATAAAGTTAAACCACATGTTTAAAAGTAAACAAAGCAGACATGACCTAGATTCCCATGCTATTTCAATGTGAATTATTTTATTCCGTAGCAACTTTTTGGTGCAAGATTATGAAAAATGAATAATTTTCCCCAAAATTTCATGCCCAGACCTTTAAAATGAGACCCCTCCCAGCTTTCTACGGCCTCCCGTTAGCTCACAATTTCATTGTAAAATTTTGGGCTTACAGAATTAGATATATAGATGTATTGAATTATAACATTAAACTAACAAACTATCAAGTAACTGAGTAGAAGTTTGTAGATTATTTTGGCTTGAATTAGATTGGGGAACATTCATATTTCCATCCAATTGCATTCATAACATTCATAAATCATTCATTAACATTGGTCAAAGGTAAGTAAAATTATAATTTTTATATCATAACTTTTTACAGTTTATACTATAAATAATTACTTTGAAGTAACTTAAAATAAGGAAAATAATAATTTAAAGCAAAATAAACAATAATAATAGTTTTAACTACAGTATTAAAAACAGCTAATTACACATAATATTTTTTTTAAAGAAACAAGTCACACAAGAATTAAAGTACGAATAACTTGTTGAAAAAGAACTTGTTTATCTTTCCTCGAAATACTTTTGCCTGTAAGCAAGATATTAACAGCTAAACACAATAATTCTGCTGTGCATAACAGTCTTATCGCTACGCCAAGGCCTTTGCCGTGCATCAAGCTGAATCAGCAAGTAAACCATTGCTGATAGCAAAACACGTAATTGAGCACTATAAGTGCAATCAAACTGCTCCATTTATTCGTGTTCTCTTTGTTGATTAGAAACTTATTCTTTTCATTAAAGTAATTCCTTGTGTTTGTTATCACTGTAATTATGTCTTAGTTGGAAATGTTATTGCTTGCGTTTCTGTTAAACTACATTATGAACTCAGGGATATTAAACAATAACAGTTTGTAGGTTAAGGTGAAATACAGTAAATTAAATACACGTTCGCTTGACAGTGATATTTTATATACAGTAATACAGTATGTATAAAGGGCTTCTCGTCAATTAGAACATATTAGGATGAAAATCCATTTTCACCTATAAAACAGAGAAAATTAACTTTATGATTGCTGTTTAAAAGAAATGCATTAATACAACAATAGCTTTCAATTCATGGGTAAGTGAGTGAGTGTGTGTAAGTCATTTTGATCTTAAAATTAATTGGATTGGAGGAACTTGTCAACCAATAAAATACAATTTAACTAATAGAGGTAAAAACAAATAGAATATGTATTAATCTGATAATGAATCAAACTTTGTCAAACTGATAGTTTTCTATTTTTACCACAGTAAGAATTTTAGGTAAGATTGATCGTCTTCTATAACCTTTCACAAGTTTACCTTGTATAAGAGTTATTTTGTGGGTTCTCTTAGTTCTTGGTGCAAAAATAAATATTTTTCGCAGTCGGTAGGACTCGAACCTACGCTCCCAGAGGGAATCTGATTTCTAGTCAGACGCCTTAACCACTCGGCCACGACTGCTCTTGGTGTAATAAGATATGAAAATAGTTATAAAGATACGCAGCAAACTACAGGTTAAATAATAATGCAAATTGAATAATTTTAGTCCCTAAATATACAGAAAGAGAGAAATTTCCCTCGAAGTTTAACAATTTAATCCATACTTATGCACTAAATTTGAAAGTATTTTCAGTTTGTTATTAAACAGCAGTTTATCAATAAGCTGCCTGTAGAAGAAGTACATTTTGCACAATAAAAATTTGCTTTAGTCAAAACATTATTTTTTGAATATGAATTGCTCTTTGATTTTGTGTAGGTAACTTATATATACTTAGTATATGATCCCTAATATAATAAACCTTAGAAGTAGTTGGTACAATGCTTAATGCTACATAATGCTCAATGATAAATTTCTTTGCCATGTTTCGAGTAGGACATGCAAAAGATAGAAATAAACATGAAAGATTAGAAATCAACATTCAGTACAACTCATTTTTGTATTCGGTTATCCTCTGCGTCATACACATGTTTTTGTTCTAAGGACAATTCGCATACACAATTGTAATGGGCTACAGTCTGCTATACTCTAAATTATATATCAATTTCTATATTTCACAGCCACCAGTAATTAGTTTTAGTATAATTTAATTAGTATAATGTTTAAAGTTTACAAGTTAAGCTATCGTACCACACAGCTTTCCTCGCCTTTTAGCTCTTTTATGTAAAAAATTTAAATAAAAAGTCTTTGAACATTTTATTCTTCTTCTCTTCAATCACAACGCCCGGTGTACCAGCTGATTGTCAGCTGATCGGAACACCTGCACCGTTTAATCACCGAAGACAGATTGGTTTGATGCGTGACGCCCGCCTAACAAGGCTTTTGTAAAAACCCTCAATGATGCTATGTTTTATATATCAAGGGGACACAGGTTGTGTTGGTAATGATGGCTATTGAACGACATGTTTTGCATGTGTTTACAATGGTTTGGAACTGAAATACTTTTGATGACTTTGATGCAAAATATCATTTGACAGTTGGATTAAATGATAGATAATTTGCAATTAATCTCAAGGACTAGGCATTGACTTTTAGATATCAAGGTCAGTCTACACCTGTAGCTTCAAGATTCACCCAAAGAAAGAGAACCTCTTAAATGGACCTCTGAAAGGGTGAGCAACTGCACAATATTTTTCCTCTTTTAGTTTTTTATGATATTCAATTTGTCAACACCTACGTCCTCTTATTTTGGCAAAATCAAAACTTCGGCGAGTAAGAAAGAAAATGGATTTTTTCATTGTACAACTGGATACAGCTTTCACAGTGAGATTTTAACTCTATAAATACACTCGATGCACCTTTAGTTAGCTATGGTAACAAAATCATGTTTTTGTAATGACTGTAATAATACATGTACATTCTTAGTTTGGCTCAAATATTTTCAACATTCTGTTTGATTCATAATATATCGACTCTTACAGGATTTTATGGCAGGGCCCCTGCTTAGGTCTAGTCTTTCCATTAGATTTATACAACATTTCTAGATCTTACAGTTAAAAGCATTTACATCAGGAGGAAAATAAAAGAAATATTGACTATAATCAACTATATGTCTTTAAACACACTCGATTTGACCTGGCGACTTTATGGTGATAATGAATAAACGGTTTAAGTCGTTAGCAGCCGTCACGTATTAAATACATATTTTCCCACTTGTAATTATTAACAGTATCGACACATATATATGGAATAGCTTTGGAATTAAAACACACAAGATTCAAAACAATATAGAGTATATGATACGCGTTTAGGCGCTATATGTCATGCAGATCAATTTAATATCGGAATATGAACTTTTGGCCAGTATTTTAGAATTGGCTGAGTACGATTGATTTAATTGCATGTCCAGATGTTGCACGATCTATTATTGTCAACTTTTTTGTCAATGGGCGTTACTAATCAGGTAAATTCTTCATTTGTGTTATTTCCTTAATACTTGTAATTTTTGTTCAAATTCCTAGCAATCATGAGATGAAAATTCTTATCCACCGCATTCCCACCCCACATACAAGTGTTCAGCAATAACTCGACTATCGATATATCGCACACATAAACCGAAACGCTCATAAATCGTGCAATAATGCGTCCAAATGAAAATCGATTAATCGGTTAAGCATGTCGCCCGGTTTACGATACCCGGTAAAAGCGGGGATGAAATAACTGTCACTCATGGTACGAGTGCAACAGAGAGCGAAGATGGCCGCGACAATGAGTGCGACAAAGAGAGCAAACTTCGGTAATCGCATTTGTCGAGGGGTTTCCACGATTGATTCGGCAAGACTGATCTTTAGTGCGAAATTCAGCACCCGCCGAAGATTTTATTTCCCCTAAACAATTACAGGCGTGACATAAAATCGGATGGATTCGGCCTCCCCTCAGAAATCCCCGTTTTGTTCCTACGATCGCCCTTTCTTGATAGTGCGTTTTCTTAATTTCATTCATGAGTAAGTTCATATCTAGAGCTGGGTTTTATTAGAGGCAAATATTATGACCTTTTTGTGAAAGGGAAGATAAATTTAATGTTGGATAAGCTCTGTAGTTCTGTGAGTACTTTGGTGTTTTTCTCTTAGACCAGATACACATTTTGGGAATCAAATATATTTATTTTGGATTGACATTTTGTTTTGAAACATTAAATTACAAAAAAATGATTTCAAATTTTGAGCGTTACTCATGTTTGCGCAATCTATTTTTTTACTGAAGTAGTGTAGAAACACAAAAAAAAAAATGGGATTCAATCCGCTAAAGCTACGTAAAGCACATTTCATGAATAAATAGAAGTGTTGAACTTTTGTGTACTTGTTTTTAATTCAGAAATAGTTTTGATAAACATAAAAAATAATATTAAACGTAAATGTATGGTGCATTATTTTGTAAGCAAATGTTCTTATTTTAAAACATTTAATTGTTTAAGAACTACCATATTATATATATTTTTATGAATAATTAATGTTTCCAAAAATATTTTCGCAGTCGGTAGGACTCGAACCTACGCTCCCAGAGGGAATCTGATTTCTAGTCAGACGCCTTAACCACTCGGCCACGACTGCTGGTGGTAACATAGATAAAAGGAGTATAGACAAGTTGAGTTTAAACTCTTTTCTACGCGAATAACAAGAACGAAGTCACTTGTTTATCGCTACGCAATAATAAACAACAAAATTGCACAGATTCCTTTTGTGATTTATTTTTAATTAATTGCAACCAATTTTAAGTCTTGTTTCTGTTTCAATATCAAGTATCTTGATTGTGTTTGAAAGGTGAGACGAAAAAGAAGCGTTCGGCTTAAAAAAAGTTTTCTATAAATTCAACTGCGAACTACTTTTTACTGTTGAGGCTCTCCTCATCTGAGACAACATTTGTTCGTTAATTATGGAAACACAACTTAAGTTTTCTTCAAACAACTGAATCATGTCATCATCATGTAAGTAAAAGTTGGTGTTTAGCTGGAATCGAACCCATTATTTGAGACTTGAAACCCTGTCGATGTTTCTCTGGCATGTGAATGTGGGAAACTCTGGAGCTTAAGAAGTTTGGTTCACCCATTCAGTTAATTAAAATAGTGAATTTTAATTAGTTGTACTTTGATTGTGATAAAAAGGTGAATATAAATGTTAAAAACATAATTTCGTAGATTATCAAATGGAACATGGTTTTGAAATAAAATTTATAAAATATTGCGTGGCTGGTTTAATGTAGTTTATGAACAAAACAGACAAAATATAAAATATTCATACAGGTTTTTGGATACCAAACATAGCACACTATTATAACATGATTCAATAAAACCGATTAGTTTTATGAATTCGACTACCTATATTGGTCAGTAAAAAATAAATATGTATCCGAGAAAAATTCACGTTTTTTCATCCAATAATACAACTCAAAACAGGTCAAACATTTTGAGAAAATTATTTGACACACTATAATATTAAACAATAAAATACATTGCGATTTGTAAACAATTAATAGTTAGTAGTAAATTAATTATATATTTTATGCAAAAACATATGAAACTTTTAGATCAAAGATACTCCCATCCATTCCACCCTCAGGTGTTTAAAGGAGGCTCCCCTGTGGTTAGAGGTTTAACGATTCCCGCGGTTTTCTCGGTCGCTGCGGTTTTGGGGGGAGTTGGATATAGCCTTAATGGCTATATAACCATGCAAAGGTTCTTTATAACTCGGCAATGGTAATCGTATCGTAGTTATTATGTTATAAAAAAAGTGTAAGAGATTAAGAAAGGTGGTGAGTAGTGAACAAACAGAGAAACAACATGCTAACATGCAACAAAAAGAAACCTAACGCCGTACTTGAACAATTTTCCAAGCCAATTACGACTAGTAAACCATTCGATTTATATTTGGCTGAACACTGTTGAGCAAAGGACTGTCCTTAGACTATAATTCTAATTCCAGAGCAAAGCTCGACCCCCTGGTACTGAGAAATAATACAGCAACACCATCTGTCAGTGGTAGCTTCAACTAAAATTTATACTCAACGTTTACTACAAGTCTAACATAGGAATTTATTTTCCACTTGACAGGTAGTGCATCCACATAGTTAAAGTTTCTATATGATTAAGGTTCACAAATAATCAAAGTACAAAAAATCTGTTTGATGTTTAGTACGAAATATTTTTACACTTTACTCGATCAAAGCACACAAAGTGCTTTATAACCACTGATGCATTGCATTTTTGATCCTCTTGTCACAGGGTTCAATCCTACCCTGCTACCCCCAGGTCAGTTATGAACCATCACTCGGTATAATCCTCCTACCGGATCATACGCTGGGGTATTAGTGAGTGCATTTGGATAAACATATTTTTCAACACGCTAAAGCAGCTTTGAAAGGGCAGCGGGAATAATCCGATGTAAAATACCAAATTAGCGGATGCATCCGTTTTAATACCATCAAGCGCACGTTGCTTCCGTTTGAATTCCATTGAGATTAATTCAATCAGTGTAAGGTGAAAATTAATTTGTATTTGATGAGATGAATAAAGGTTTGAAAAAAAAAATTATTTATCGCTTGGAGGTTTGAGGTTTCCACTACATTGTATATATTTCGTAACTAGCTGGCCCGACAGACGTCGTCCTGTCCTATTGTGGTTTTATGTCACATGCTTGTTCATTTTCAAGATGAGCTCGTTCGCATGGCTCAATCACGTCCTGGTTGAAGTTCGTTCGCTACGCTCACTCACCTTTTGGTTGCAAATTAACTGTTCTCATAAATTAAAAATAAATATAGTGCTGCACCCTGTTGGTAAACCTATTAACTTTTTAATGCTATTGAACATCACAGAATCAAATTGTTTAGTTGCACCAGCTGTTAAAGATTCTTTAATTCCATTTAAATATGAGTACTCATAAGGTTAACATGGGAAACTCAAGAGCCACTGGGGCGGAGCCCTATTGACGGATCTGCACCAAACTTCACACAAACCATCCTTGAATATTGCTTAATAACGCCTGAAAGTTTAATTACAGTCTGTCGCGCGGTTTTGGAGTCCATAAAGGACAAACATACAAATATACAAACATACATTGGATTTTATATACAGGGTGGCTGGTCATCAGTGTTACACAATTTTTTTGGCGTACGTACTAAGTAAATGCAGTGTAATGATGCATATAAAAGGTTCCAAGTCCAAAAACTAGCTTCCCAAAGAATTATTTTATGTTTTTCAAAAATAACTATGTTCTCAAACTTAATACAGCTATTTCTCAATTACCTGTAAATGGATTTGAGTAGACAATGTCATTTTCGTGTTCTACATAAAATTTTGAATAAGAATAATAGAAAATGACAGAGGATCAGTTGTAAAAACTCCATTGTAAATAGATTCAAAGATAAAAATTAAGATGTTTGAAAAAAATTTAAAAAAACATTGGTCTATTGTATTTGTTTACACCCTGTATACAAGAAAGTGTCCGAATATGTTAAAAACTGCGTCATTTTATAAGCTTTCCAACCATATGCTACACTATTGAGGTTTAGATATTCTGTTGTTTGTTTTAGTGGTTTGAATACCAGAAAACGGGGAACTTTTTTACTGTTAAAGCTGAAACAAAAATACAACTTTTGCTTAATACATACCGGCTTTCTATGTTTTAAATGTTAAAGACACCCTGTTTTCTGGTATTCAAACCACTAAAACAAACAACAGAATATCTAAACCTCAATAGTGTAGCATATGGTTGGAAAGCTTATAAAATGGCGCAGTTTTTAACATATTCGGACACTTTCTTGTATACAGGGTGTGAACAAATACAATAGACCAATGTTTTTTAAAATTTTTTCAAACATCTTAATTTTTATCTTTGAATCTATTTACAATTTAGTTTTTACAACTGATACTCCGTAATTTTATATTATTATTTTTCAAAATTTAATGTAGAACGCGAAAAATGACATTGTCTACTCAAATCCATTTACAGGTAATTGAGAAATAGCTGTATTAAGTTTGAAAACATAGTTATTTTTGAAAAACATAAAATAATTCTTTGGGAAGCTAATTTTTGGACTTGGAACCTTTTATATGCATCATTACACTGCATTTACTTTGTACTTACGAAAAAAAATTTGTGACACTGATGACCAGCCACCCTGTATATAGATAGATTCCATCTATGTTTATGTAAAATAAACAGTTAAAGCAAAGTTAATATCTGAGCAGGGCAAGTATTATTTTTATGAAGGTTATGTGTGACTCGTACAAATAGTTTAGGATGTGATTAAACTAATATTTACTTAAATGATTATATTAAAAAACTTGAAAGTAATAATTATTTTTAATATGTAAATTACTTAGAAAAATACTTAAGAATATTTCAAACCTATTGAAATTTGAGTGTCAAATCATATTATTTTTCTTACCCTCGATTATAAGTGCTATAAAATGTTTGCGCAGTCGGTAGGACTCGAACCTACGCTCCCAGAGGGAATCTGATTTCTAGTCAGACGCCTTAACCACTCGGCCACGACTGCTGCTATGAAGAAAGGTAAACTTTCACATGTTAAGGAAGATAAGTTATAGGTTTGGTGTATAAAGGTATTTTAGCACTATCGGATGCCCATGTTCAAATAACACTGTTGGCCTTCAGCTAGCCACATGATAATTAAGTTGGTGGTAAAAGGATAAAGGGGTTAACTATAGTCTTTGACTATACACAGACAATGATAGGCTAGAGTCGATTTAGACATTATATTAACTAGAAAAAAAAATGCAAAGGTCAAAATGTTTCTCTGTAAGCCAACCTTCACTAAACGCTATGGCTATACGATGTTCATTTAACTTGTACTGTGTTCTAAAATATTTTCGTCGTTGCAACAAAAACAGCCGTTTTTATACATCCGTTGCGGGTCTAGAGTAGATATTTTTACTCCGTAGGGAGTAAAAGAACCTTTTTAGTCCCTACTCTTTAATCTATGCTAATAAGTAAAGTAAAACAATTTGAAACACGCTTTGGCTAAAAAAAACAACCCCATCTCGTTTCATCCATTGATAGTACTATTTTAAACCACAGATCAATTTGTCTTTAGATTTTTATTTCGTTAGATTTTTGCAAAATATTATTTTGGGTTGAAACTATTTATACGGTACCTTTTGCAAAGGTTGTCGTGGACATATTCGTTAAGAAATACCATAAAAATTTTCCCCAAACGTATTTAATTAAAACATGCTCCTGAAAATATTAATTTTCTCAAAAGTTTTGTTATTAGTCTTTTGTTTGAATTACTCACCAGAATCACTGATGAGATGGAAGAAAAATATTTGGCTCTGACAATATTTGTTCTGTTTATCCTCGGGTCCTTCGAAATCGGTTGTTCGGTAATCTGGGGGAGAAAGAGCGTTGCACGAGGGGTCTTAGGCATTAAAGATCATTCTCCGAATCAATCAAGGCCTTCCACGCTTTTCGGACGATTATCGCCACAAGGGGGGTTATTTCTGGGGGGGGGGGGTTGTTACCGTAAGTTCTTGCCGTGACGTAGTGTTATTTCATTCTGGTGACAGCCAGTCGGCTACGCTCGTCGCAGAGTATTTAATTTTGGTGGGAAAATGTTCCGGAGAGCTTTCATTTGGCGGGTTATTTTGCAATACATCCATTTGAAATAAATGTAGATAGTCCTTGAAACTGATACGTTAGGGTTAATTGTAAAACAATATGAGGAAGTAGTTGTTCTTAGCGTCTTAAATAAACACGCGCATAAATACTTAATGAAAATGAAGACTTTTGTGGGGGTTTTTTTTAATCTTCTTATTTAGATCCCACTTTTACCCACCTAAGTTGTTTCCAAACCTTAAGTTGAGTCAGCATGCTGTTAATCCATTTTTGAAATATTTTCATATGCACCTTAAACCTCTCCACTTTGTTCCCATATACCCAAATACCTACCCAAATATAGTTTGACTCTGATTTAATGTGAACTATAGGTCGTGCAGTGGTTGAAAACTCGACCAAAAATATGTAATGTACAGACTTTTAATTTAAACCCACGCTGTAAATAAAACATATGATGATTGGAATATCTTCCATTTTTAATTTTCTGTTTATTTTGCTGTTATTTCGTCACCGGCCCCATATAAGGCGACATATAAGGCCCATGATATTTTTTAAAATTTTAAATTAATTTTGTGTGCTTATTTTTGAGCCTATTTATAAAGGAATTCTTTACATCTATAATAAAGATATCTTTACAGTTGCATAGATTTTCCCTGCGATGTACACAAGCTGAGAAAAAGGTTTTGCAAGAAACATGCTTGCCTATTAATATTGGAAGACTGTTGAACATATATTGAACTGTAACCGAGATAAAAGTTCATTCTGCACTCGAACAGATTATAAACACTGATCAACCCCAAGCGACCCACCCCGTTCAACAGGGTATAGCATGACTCACCCTGGCGCGTGACGACAACAATGCACCGGGGATGCACCATAATGCATCTGATGCACCCCTTGATCTGGCAAACAATGCAACCGGCGTCAAAGCCTAAATTAAATTCTATTGATGAGGTGTCCGTGTTGACCACCCACAATTAATTTCAAGCTGCAATCTGTTTTGATCTGGTTGGTCTTGTGTTTGTTGCTTAAGAGGTGTTTGAAGTTATTATTGTAGATATAGTTAGATAAAATATTAAGTGTTGATTTTGGGAGTTATATTTTTTATGTGCAATTAAGTGAATATAATTATGTAAGTCTTACGATTTCTTACAATTATTTTTTATCTCCTGTGTGTGGTTCACGCCGATTTTTTATGTTTTCTTGTAAGGGAATGGCCCAGTGCCTGGTCTTGAATGTGTCTTTATTGAATGTGAACACTGCCATAATGACTCGACTAGGTACCCAGTCTGTTTAGGGATTGTTTGTTTAGAACATAGGTAATTCTGGGACTTAATATTATATTAGTGAATTTCCCTTTAAGGTAAAAGTTATTTAACATCTTAATGTGTCTTATACTTTATATTTCAAGACAGAAACATGTTTTTACTTTATACTCTAGCTTCAATATAATTGTTTCCTCGATGAAGATTCGAAATAGCAGTCTATTTATTACAGTCTTACATATAATTGATCTATGATTATTTATTTTATTTTATTGTATTTGTGTGTTTCTACGCCAGTGAATTTTTTTACGTTTTGAAAGGGAACGATCCAAACCCTGGTCTTGTTACTACTTAACGTTGAACTTGTTGTTAATAGCATCATTAATTATTTTCTAAGATCATTTAACCATCGACTTAGTTACGCTACCTGTTTCCATTGAACACTACTAACAGACTTGTCATCTTACTTTTAAATCGAAAGCGGGTATATTGTTTTATTTGGCGATGTTTAAGTAAAAGTCAGTTTTAAAGTTTTTGGAACAGTAATTTCTTAACAATCATTCCCACCTAAAACCAAAAGCAAGTTCCAGATATCGAAACGTCTATTTTGTGATCAGTAAAATAAAATCTCATCTTGAATCACTTAACAGACTGACACTATAACATCGCAAACAATATGAAAATTAAACAGCTGATCAACAATAAACTGTGAACGAACAACTGTTACCTAACAACATAAACTAAAGTCACCAACTATCAACTTAAACAATCAGCTGTTTACCTAAGCACTAGTAATACTGTAGGAGTGCTCATCCTGTTAGCCACTAACCATATAGGATGGACACTGTCCATGTCCGATGCAATATTCCGGCTCAGCTCAGTCCTGTTAATTACTAACATTGGTCAGTGTTGGACTATTGGATTTAGACCAAACCCATCACAGTGAACTACTGTTGTGTGCAGTGATTAGTTTAATTGAAATTAATTAAAACTACATTCCATGTAATGTGCTAGTTGTTGTTGTATTTGTGGTTGTATAATATAAAAATAATTAGTACAACTAAGGATGGAAAATTATGAAACCATTAGAAGACTATTAAAATTGGTAAGGGAAGTTAGATAAAACTTAAGATACCTAAATTTTGTTGCTTTGTTTTGTAAAAGAATACTGTATCATGGATTTTATTCAATATACTACACAAATCAATTTTTTTGCACCATTCTATCTTATCCACAGGATTGGGTGTAGTGAAAATGCATACGGTTAAGGCTATAAAATAGTTTTGGAGTTTAAAAGTTTTTGACAAAGAACTAAAATTAATTTAATTATTTGCAATGATTATGGTTAAAAGAAGATAACATGCCGGTAAAATACTTATTGGGAATTAGTTTGTTTGAAAACTTTATAAATATCTGGTTTAATAATAAAATATAGGGTAATTAATTATAATTAAGCTAAGGAAAAATTGTGTTCGTCCCTAAATTTGCAAGTAACACAATCAAGTAACACCATGCTCTTTATAAATTATTAACAAACATGATAATAAAGATATTTTTTCGGTTTGATTAAAATTTTTTAAGCTACAAAGAGAGATGGTATGTAAGTGTATTTAAATGACACTCTTAGACGGATCAAAATCCAAAGTAGATACAAGCGACACGAGATTTCTGTACAAAAATATCATAAATATTGTTCTCTATGATTTAACGCCATTTGAAAATAAAGTATTCAAATACTTATTGTATACTACAAAATAGAAAAATATTCATGACATTGTAGTCTACTATTATTTTTATGGATATGTCTACAAAAACAAATGAAATAGCTTCAACATCCTCTCTTTTACAAACCAATCGAACAGACAAATAAAGAAGTTCCACCACGGTTATCCATGTCACCCTTCTCCCTATCACCTCGACTAGGACTCCCTTGGTGAGTGACAGAGCGATATGTCACCCGAGACACCCTGGACGTCCAGTGGCGGTCGTAAACTCCGACGAGGGTGTCATTATTGCCATCAAGACGGTGACACACTATCGATCTTTTCCCCGAACAAGACCCCGAACCGAGCAGGGAGAAGGGAGAAGGGAGGTCGAAGGGAGGATGTTCGATAGTGTGTCACGGGTCCGTACACCGATCAAGACGCCGAACAAGACATCAGGCCGAGCAGGGAGACGAGCGCTCTGGAGGCGGTTTTTTGGCGAAAGATCAAAGAAAAGATCGGTCCGATGTACGGTCCGATGTACGATAGTGTGTCACGGTACATTTTTGCCCCGTACATCGTCGCGAGCGCCGCACCGAGCGGCCGCCTGCGCTAGCATTGATAGTTCCGCGCTCTCACTCGCACACACTCTCTATCTCTCTCCAAACTTCCTTTTGCCGCGCTCGGTAGAATTCGTCTGGTCTTGGTCATGTTCGGGGAAATGTTCGGAGTAAAATTTTGCTGATATTTATCTCCCTTCTCCCTTCTCCCTGCTCGGTTCGGGGTCTTGATCGGGGAAAAGATCGATAGTGTGTCACCGCCTTCAGGGGTCGAGGAAATCCGCAACTGAGCGAAGTGCGGAGTGATCAGTGTGAACTGTCTGGGGAGAGATGTGATTTGATCGAACTTTAGGTGGAAAATTTTCCAGCATAGGTGTAGGACTTTTGAAGGGTTAAATTATACACAATACCCTTACATTTTGTATCCTGAAGTTTAAATTTCATCTATATGGACCAGCTGTACTCACTAGTGTGCTTCGGTTTAAACCGTATCTACTCTCTTAGCTTTTGTTACTTTTACTCACGAATACTTGCGCAGATTATGTTACTATATTTCGTTATACGATACTCAGGTGGTTTTAGGGGAATTAATCTATCCCTTTACTTGACCCTTACCTTAAAAACAATAGCTCAACAGCTGATCCTGCAACATACATTACATACAAAAAAATGGTGGGGGAACTTCCCCTCAAACAACTTAAATATTGTGAACGAAGTATAGGGTGGATAGATTTGACATGAAGGATGCAATAATGTACCATTTGATTAGCTTTCAACTAGGACTGGCTTAAAGCTCAACATATTAGACAAAAATCTGTAATTTAAGTCAGCACAATTTGTCCATAGCTCAATTCAATAACGATAATAAACTGCCTTCAACCTTAAAATGGGATGGGAATGTCTAGTTGTGTACAATGTCAGTGATTAGTTATACGTGATCGTTCACTAAACCTAGCTATCAATTTTTATCCTGTCTATAATCGGTCATCATGGTGTGAGTTTTTAGTAAAAAATGGTACCAACAATATTACCACTTTAAAAATCCAATGCTTTTCTCTTGCGTTTTGAACGCATTGTGCATTTTCAAGTGCTTTGCTAAGAGTGCTTTACACATCCAACACAACTGTTATCGTTGCAATTTGTCGAGTACTGTTGTACTTGTTTCCTGTGATTATGAAAAATGCATACCTCTAAGTGGGCAAGTGTAATCCTTGCTAAAAAAAAAAACATTTTTCATCTACCGATGATATCTCCTCTTAACTTACATAGCTCATGCATAAAACAATTTCAATGAGGAAGAGTTTCAAATTGTTTAATGTAATTAGTTTTCAAAAATTGAGTATTATAGAAGTGGTAGTAGAAGAATATGAGTTTGGGTTAAATCATAACAAATATTGGTAATTTTATTATTTTATTGTATGTAAAAAAGTCTTAAGCTATATTTACAACAATACAAAAACAAAAACAAAAACAATATGTATTTTAAATAGTAAATGTACTAAACTATTCTTAATCCTAACAAATGGGTTTAACATATATGATTTTACTATTACATTGAAGTAAATAGTATTAGAGTAAAATACCATAATATCAAGTAAATCTTATGTTATGTTACTTAACTTTGAGTTTGGGTTTAAGAATGTTATTAAATTGTTACTTAAATCTTTACATGGACTTATGATTTTATCAACAAAACATCAAATACCAAAACTCTAGTAAAAATGGTTTATACAGAAAATGAAAAAATCTAATATAGGTTAGCTAACAATTAAGTCTACTTAACAATGTATAGCCAACTACATCAAAATTTTTCTCTAATACTGCATAGCCTATGAAAATAATAAAAAATATGTTTTGTTAATTTACATCTAGTAACAGACATCGGATGATTGAAATTGACTAATATAACTTGACCACTCAAGTATACGGTAGGCCTAACTAATAATACTGACTCATCATTGTCTATTGAAATTATGAATGTAATTTTAAAGTACATCCATTAAAAAAAATCAATATCAATCTTACCGTGAAAAAAAATAAAACTAATAAATCCACACCGTGTGGTGAGTTGTTAACACACTGGTAATATGTATCCTAGGGCATGGGAAATCGTTAATTTGTTTTATAATGCCTGATTTGTATATTTGTATTTCAGTGTGGTAGAAGTCTTATGAGGCTGGTAAAATAATTAATTTTCGATGGATACAGCTTTAAATCCCATCAAACCAGCTACAGACAAATTATTTATAGTGTGACCGTCAAATTTCAGTGTTATAATATTACCTTATAAAAAAGTAAATCATATAAGACCAAAATACTCATGATTATTAATTATAATATTATTATAAATATTCATACGGAACAGTTCACTCATGTCACTGAAAACACTTAAATAATAGTAACTACAGATCAAAGTACATTATAAAAATATAAAAATCGTGAGTAGCCTAAATATAATAAAAAGTATTTCAAAACACGTTTTGTTACCCTACTTACATACTCACCAAGGAAGACGGACGAATTTATTTATCAACTCAGGTAAACGCTCTACAATCAGTAATGTTTGTGGCCTCCAAAATCACTGTGTCCGTGTTCTTCTCCTTCCTTGAATCCAGACTTCTTCCCATACTCATTCTCATGCCCATAATGCCCCGAATGCCCCTTTTCCTGGTGATGGCCCTTGTGTTGTTTGTATCCACCTCCCTTTTCATGCCCACCTTCATGCCCTCTGCTAGAGTGGTGATGCCCTGAGTCAAGATATGCCTTCTTGTCTTGATTCCCAGCCTTCTCTACATGCTCCTTGTTCTTATGTCCGTGTTCTTGGTGGCCCCCGCTATCATGTTCTTCATCGTAAAACTCTTCATTTTTCTTAAACTCATCTTTGTGGTGAACTGTCCGGAAGCCAGATTTCTTGTGGCCTTTCCTATGGCCCTTTTCCTTGTGGAAGTCAGAAGCTTTCGCTCCTTCAGCTGCCTTATGGCCAGATGCATAATGAGAAGATTTGTCTAAGTGTGATTTTTCACCACCCTCCTTTTCTTTAGAGTACGCTTTGTTTTCTTGGTGACCATGTTTTTCGTCTTCACCTTTAGAGAATGATTCTTTCTTGTTGTATCCCTTGTCACCCTTTTCACCGTGAGCTGAATTGTGGCCTGCTACGTAATGTTTCCCTTTTTCTTTATCAAAATGTTTCTCCTTGTCAAATCCTGCACCGTATCCACCTCCGGCGTAGATCACTCCTCCATCCTCTATCAAGCCGTCATCTATTCCGTCAACAATGCCAGCTCCCAAAATACTTCCTGCTTCTTGCAGAGGTTGGTCTGATTCTACTTTGCTGTTTTCAGAATATTCTTCTGAAGCTAGTTTTTCATCCAGATTTCTATTTACTGGCGCTAGACTAATTGGCCTCTCTAATGGTACACTTTGGGAATATTTCTCTTCTGGATAACCACTCTCTACAACTTGATGATCATAATTCCCAATAGTTTTCTCTGGTGTCTTATAGCTTGACCCACTTCTATATCTAGATGCACTTTCAACTCTTTTTTCATTATCGTGAGCATATCCATCAGGAAATCTTACCATCGTATTCGAAGAATACTCTTTCTCTGTTTTACCTTGGTTTGGGTTATCCGATGATGGATACGAGTTTCCATAATAATTTCCTCTTTCTACAACCTCGCCAACTTCAGGTCCTGAGTTTATAGCAGAGCCACTGGGTAAATATTTCCCTGGACGTCCATACTTAGATCTAGAAGACAAATTCTCTCCACCATAGCCCCCAGAGGATTCACTTATCTCACTAGATAATACATGTGGACGTCTCTGTTTTGCATATTTCCCATATCGCCCTGCCTTCCCATATTTACTTCTTTGCTTCACTTCATCCTCTATGGTTACAGGCCGCACAATGGTATGTTTGTAAACTTTAGCTGGACTATTATTATTTCTTACCTTGGTCACTTTCTCAGTTCTAACAACATTATCTCTTGGCGTTTGATATCCATATTTACCTTGTTTTATCCCTTGGAACGGTTGTTTATTCCTCGGCTTTCTCTCCGAAAAGTACTCCGGTATGACTGAAGGGTAAACAACTTTGTAGCTTGACGGATATTCTTGACGGGCTACTCTTCTTTCACTATCTTGCGTCACGTTCCCTACATCTCCAACGACGACTCCATGGTGAACCTCTTTGAAGCCAGTGTCCGGATCGATTACCCTGATTTTCGCACTTGTGACTCGCACTGGCTCTTCATCCTGGTGGGTTCTTCTCTCCACCTGGCCAGGGTTTTCCACTTGCAGGTATTGAACCGGGATCCTCTCCGGCTCCATTTCGGTAATGATGGAGATGATTCCATTGTCTTGCTGCACGACCTTGGGAGACGCTGGAGCTATCGCACATGCCACACACCCCAGCAACACAACCACCACCACAGATGTCATGACCCTACACTGGCCGGGGTGAAAGTCTTCCACAGCTATATACAGGGTGTGTAGAAACACTGGTAACCTTGGAGGTTGCAGAACCATCTCCAGCGACATGTATCTGAGGCTGACCGAGCAGAAAGATCCTGTCAATCAGCTGTGAACCGATCAGACGACCGTGAACATCGTTGGGAAATGACGGTCGTTGTGCGTTTAGGCATGTTAACACATATGTTGAGAGTCATTTACTCTTTAAACGCTTTAGTATCGTGGATATGGTTATTTAGGAGTTTGTGATGATATTAATTTTGTATAGTTGGACTGTTCAAAAAAATACTATTTACTAGCAAAGTACCCGTCCTTCGTACGGGGTTTATGTAGAAGTATAAAATGCTTATTGCAGTTATATTTGGCTTTGCGTTTGCAATGAGAGAGGACACTCTTTAAGAAAATTTGATTCTTTTAATTACGGTATGCTATAGTATAGCACATCTACTACAGCCATAATGTTATACCACTGCACCAAAAAAATGTAAAGTTCTCAATCAATATCACAGCTTTTTGTTGCTAGTTGGCTCAAATTAGCTGTTGTCATAAATGCAGAAAAATATTAATACTATTTAATACCGTAGAACCAATTTGTGTAGTTGAAACAGCTGTCAAAATTCTTTAATTCCTTTTAAATATGAATGCTTATAAGGTTAACATGGGGAACTCCAGAGCCAATGGGGTGGAGCCCGAAAGTATTTTTGAGATAAGAATATATATCTTTATGTTAATCGGTAATGTGAACTATCACCATACCAAATTTCAGCTCAATCCAACCAGTAGCTAATGCGTGATTGAATTTCAAACAAACAAAGAAAACAAACTCACAAACTTTCACATTTATAATATTAGTAAAATTGTTTTCCAATTTGGTTCTTTTTAGGGCGGGAACACTGGGGGAAACTAAGTGAACACCCCCTCAAACGTAAATCATAATATACCTAGAAAAACAGACAAAGTTTATTCTTTTGGGGTTTGAATATTAACCTTATTTGTGGTACACCATATGTCATTCTACTTAATACTTTTTTGTACCTAAAAATGCATACTCATTGCAAAAGATTATTGTAGAATATAAAACTAAAACAAATGGCTGCTTAAAAATAGCATACACAATACCAAATTTAAAAACTAGAGTTGTTTACGCTAGTAAATGTGAATGTAAACGACTTAAAAATGTTATCAAATAAAAATCCTCAGCTAACAACCTAAATCGTTTATTTCTTTTACATAAAACATATTAATAGGTTAATAGAATATAATCAACATTCGTTACAAAAATAAAAGGAGAACAAAGTACGCTACTAAGATGTAATTGTCCATTGCAGAACACCATTAGATGGGTCTGAATGGGTTACTACTCGTTATGAAGGTAGAGAAATGAATCTCTTTCGACATCTAGTAGCCTCGGTCCTCCCGGTAACCCGTAACCGCGGCCTCGTATATATGCTGGCACTACTCCACTGCTTTATAGCGAGAACCAATTTGAAACACTCCCCGATTGCAGCATATCTGCAAACTATACTTTATTTCTATATGCTTAATTTGGGTTGTTGGTCAAGGAGGTCCAAAATAAAAGGGGTTTTACACTTTGGTCCTATAATATTTTAATATCTAAATAATTCAAACAATAATTGATGTAGAGAAGTTAAAATAATATGATTATTTTAAAGTGATAACTAAAACCATATAACCCTTTCGTAAAGTCACAACAAAACGCATAGACAATCTTAGTAGGCTACTACTGTATCACGATAAATCAAATTAATTCAAATCAAAACTTTGACTGGGCTAAATTAACAATAATGCATTTTGCAATTGCCAGCTAAAATAAACATAAACTGGGACTGTGGCGTCGTCCTGTAATCCAGCTTCTAGGAGGTCACGAATTGTGGATATTTGTAGTTGGCTTAAATACCTACTTTTTATGGTCGCCATTTAATAAGAAAGTATTAAAGTATATTAAAGTATTAAGTATAAAAACGAAATTAATTATCCTTGTACTAATTCTAATATTTACATTAATGACAGTTTGGAGTTTTCAAAACACTTTAGGAACTCATGGACACAGTAATAGGGGAGCAAAAATTATTTGTTTTTTTTTAAGCTCTACAAAACAGTTAGGAATAAACTGCAAAATTAATGTTTTAAGGGTTAAAAAATAAGAAAAACTAATTTCTACCCTATCCCTCCCCCTCAAAGAAAGCCCCGTCCCATTGAACGATCTTGCTACTTTGCGAACTCGTTCAAATAAATGTAGGTTAACATGTTTGTACCAACTTTAATTAAAATCGAATTACCTTTACTCGAGGTATCGTTCCATATACATAGATTTGAACGGGTTGTGTTCTTGGCCTTTGGAGACATCAAAGCGAAAGACCTACGGTAATAGCTTATTCCCTTTATGTGAAATTCGTGAAAACAAAACCTAGACTCGTATTTACAACTGACCTTAAATGAGTTTTACAACTCTGCCATTCACTAAAAACACCTCAGTGCCACAACACCAAATACAGCTAAAAAATGTTCCAACACAAATCCTAAAATCCCCAAACATTTGTACAGATTGTCCTTTTCACAGTCCACCGGCTCCATTTATTTCGACAATTCTGTTGATGAAATGTCAATATTTTATGAATTCGTTGTCCACGTTTGAAGTGCATCGGGCAGGAAATGTCATCACGGTGCATTCTGTGGACATAAAACCAACATGAAATGTCAAAGGCAGATTGGCAGTCAATTAGTGAGTGCAGTGGACCAATGCGCGGCTAAATGCAGTTATCCGGTCAATCAGCAAATGCAAGTTATCAGACCTCTCCAGGGACTCTGGGAAAAATGAGCAATTAAACCTCGTACCATTCATAGTTTGATTGAACTTTGTCTGAAATTGTAATTAGCGATGGGATTTGTAACGTGTGCGGTGTTTTGGTGGAATCAGTGAAGTGGGCGTAATTGGAGATTTTCGTAAAATAGGTATTTTTTAGAATATTTAACTTTGCTTAGGCGATATTGTCATACGTCATGGAATAGTTCGATGTTTTATGAAGTAACTATACACAGTTTTCCCTTTAATAATTTCAAAGAAATCTTTAGATCTATTTCAAAATACTAATAATTAATCAAAAACATCAAATTTACGATTTTTCAGCTATAACGTATGGGAGCGTTTACAAAAATAGATACTGAAAGGATTTTTGTTAGTTTCGACCACAATCGTTGTTATAAATAATAATTTCATTACACTTATATGCCACTTTCCAATCATAAAGCAATTAAACATTTTTGGCTCAGAAGGTATTTCTGCTCTATTATCGTTGAAACTCAATAATTACCGGTTTAAATGTTTAATGTTCACTAAATACAATCCACCGATATTTTGTAACTGACAAAGGTATACACTAAAATTGAACAGTTTACCATAAACCAAACATTGTTAAGTAATTGAAATTTAAAGAAAATTTAAATTTTTGACAAGTAGTTTCTTTGGCTATTTACATTAAACAAGCTTTAAAATTCGTGTTGATTAAAAATAATTTTTCATTCAATAAATGTCGAGTTTAAAAATGCCCTTTAATTTATCAGTCACTAAGGTGTACATTGTACATGTGGTACATTATTTTGTTTATTGGGTATAATAAGTCTTATTATACTTAGCTAATAAACAAAATAATGTACCACACCCACCGCAGCTTCACCGCTACAACTCTTATTCGCAATAAAACCTACACATTAGCTACCCTAATTTACCACACCACTTACCAGAATTGCGTTTTTGAGTGATAATTTCACGTTAGGCGTAATTGTCGCGTAGACAATTTACGTGTATTTTCTACGGTGATTACGCGGGGCCGAGGATTACATTAGGGGTTGATTAGCATATTATCAGAGCTCGGGACACCTGTATGCCGTGCAACCATATGGGCCCACGTGTGGACAAATTAGCATAGCGATCACACAGATGCGGCCCGTCTGGCGATCAAATGATTCATACCTGGTCAATGGTGGTCGGGGAAAATCATCGAGGAAATTCGGTCATAAAATCATTGTTATCTATTGGTTTGTATGTGATTTCAAAGGGAAAGGTTCACTTCATAACGAAGAGATCTTCGATAAAATTATAACACAAGAATTAAGAATACATTTAGGTTTACCTCAAGTAATGAATCAATCAGTCAATAGCCATCATTACGAACACACTTTCTGCGTCTTTGAGAGCTTCTAAGCTCTCTTCATTCTAGACAAATAATTGTTTGGATCAGTTTTAATACCCCAAAAGATTAATTGTGTTTGTTTATTTCACCTATGCCTTGAAATAATTAGAAACTAGTGTTTCTGTTGCTCGAATTCGAGCAATTGCTTAGTATAACAGGCGTTATTTTAAAACGAATTTTAACAAAGTCTGTAAATGTTTGTAGCAAACTTATTTACTGTTTACAATTAACATATGGTCTTCTTATCACTTTTAATTTCTGACAACAGCTGGAGTTTCATAACAATTTTTGTTTCCCATGTTAATCTTATGGAGAAATATGAAACTTTAAAGGGCCCCAGGGCCTCACTCTCTTATTATTTCCCTAAAAAGAAAGTTTCCTGCACAACTTCACGTTACGCTCTTTCCAATGACACCAAAAACATGCCAATCGGTTCAGTAGTTTCGGAGGAGTAATTGTCAAAAAAATCTTGCTTGCGTATTAAATAAGTATATAATAGATGTTCTATGTCCATCAAAGTTTTGGACAGGTCCGATTTTTCTTATTTTAAGGTAGGATCTTGTTCAGATTTTTAGAGATAAATGTACTGTTATCTTTTCCGAACTGCTCTTATAATGTCAATTTGTATGAATATTTTCTATAATGTTATACCCTTTACTCTGATGCTACAGATTTAATGGCTGAATAAACGACCATTATCTATCAAATCGACTACTAAGGTTTAACCGTTTCCACAGAATTTGATTGTGCGAGGTATATCTGTAGATCAGCTAGTCTATGGAGACAAGCACAATTACAAATTAAACTCATCAGTTAGAAAAAAGTTCTTCCTTTTTTTTCAATAAAATCCGTATATTATTTTATACCACAGTAATATGCTTTTAGCCTTTTTACTCGAACTTAAGAAATGATATCGAGTGGGCAAAATCTCATTTTCGGCCCTAGATACGAAATATACTATTTTTACTGAACCTGACCTAAACAGCATTTTGGTTATTTATAGGCACTTCTCCTATTCAAAATAGGACACTAGTAGTTCATTTGCCAAAATAAATTTAAAACCTAGAGAAAAATGCCATCCAAACCCTACCTAGACTATCCTACAACCAAATAGTCCGAATAAAAATTAGCCCAATCCATGACAGAATCAGGACCATACACATCAAAACAGATATAAATCCTACGCGACAGCTACCGGACCCAGACTTATGAATAACTCAGGGACTCAATTCAGTGGCTGCCGAGGCTTAATGAGGTGCACTTCTTTTGTAAAAGGGTCATTTCATGGACTTCTGTGACGACATCCCTCTCATCTCTCAGAGCGCTCACAATGGCAGAAATATCACCGTGTGTTTAGGGGTTTGAAAAATGTTGCAAGCCGTGCGAGTACGACTGTAACAGGGGTGAAAACTAACTTTGGTCTGTAGGGATGTTGAAATCTGATTGGATTGATGCAATATGTGGGCTATAAATTCGCAGTAGTGTTGTGAGTAAAAAAACATAAATCAAATGTGTCTTTGCTGTTGTATGTGCTACTTCTGCTAAACTTAACTGGTACTCACACTTACGGCCAGTGGAGGATCTACGACATCTAGAGTACTCGGGTAACTAAAAGCTGTATTAGTTAATTTAACCGATCCAGCATAAAAGGTCCATCATAAAAGGTAACAAAGGTATCCATTCTAATAACTTACTTTGAATACTGTGAGTCAAATTTTACACTAAAATGAGAATTCTAATTGCAGTATCCGAATTCCAGTAATTTACCTTCCACCTCCTCAAAAATTACATACATCTTTCCCATACTGTTTATATAACAAACTTGACAATTTCCACAAACACCCCTTTGAAACCTATCCCACACTATCCTTTCATCACACCCACAATGCTAATCCTTTACTTGTACAACCCAGTATTTACATTACAACATACACACTCTGTTCACACAGCTGTCAAGGGTGGGTCAAGAATCAAGGCCTTTTGTGGCACAAGACTGACGAATTAGTAGGAGTTACAGATGCTGAGGGGGGAAGACAGAGGCGGTCTGTCCGGTGTAATCGATGATACGGCGGTCAAGTTGTCTACCAGTTGCGGGAGTTGAATATTAAACAAGCCTTAGAAAAATAACGGACTTTAGATGATGCAACGGAAACACATCATAGACCATACTCCCTCATAGATTTATCATCCTCAGGGAGATAGTAGAACAACCTAAAGTTAGTGTCCGTTTTCATGTTGAATGGGGCGGGGGGGGGGGGACACGGTGTTTACTGCGTGTCCCTTTTTACTTATCAACATTTAAACAGTTTCAAAAGAATAAAAAAAAAAAACAAGTTTAGTACTTTTCGTATATCACTATTAACAAATAGGAAAGCACATGTTGTAAGAATTGTAAAATCTGCCCTAAAATAACAGAAAGGGATGCATTGACAGTATCTTACACTGGAACCTGATCAAAATGAAACGTATATCAGAACAGGTTTTAGGTTGTACAATAGGATAACACTTAGGATGAAACAAAAATATTGATAAATCAATTGACTAAGATTCACCACTTTAAGACAACCTAGTTAGTCAAATTAATTTTTGGATATTAAATTTGTTAAACAAGCAAATGAACAAAAGAGGGTGTCAAATTCACACGAAGGTAAAACAACTAAGGAAATAAAGCTTAACGTCAAAACCATGATCGGATGCTTTTTCCTGTAGATATTTCATTTTCACGCACCCCACCGACCCCGCCTCCCATAGTATCAAGTTTCTCAGGTGGGACCGACCCAGAGGGGTGACAACTACCCTTACAAATGATCCGATATTTACTGCTGCGACCCGCAGTGGCCTAAGATTGACCTGTCACCTGGCTCATTAAGGTGATTTTTTACTACTTGCACACGAAGCTCCGTAATGTTGTAACGGACGGTTTATCCTCTTTGTCGTCCTCCCGTCACAATCGGACGTCAACAGGACGGAAGTGTCATTCTAGATCCGGTTATTTGTGGCCTATTAGGACCTAGGTGTGAAATGGTGCGTATCAAATGTCCTAAACGTATCTTAAACGTCTATTGTTGCGTATCTTCACAATCATACGAAGAATCGCACGTAACGAAATGGGAAGGAGGAAGAGTAAGGGATGGCATTTTGCCAATGTTTGCACTCGTGTGTGCAATTTGTTGTATATTTTTGTGTAATTTTGCAAAGATACGCCATTTAAGCAAATTGATGATTTGTATTATGGATTTGAAAAAAAATCACTATTTGTATTTAAACACTGTCTGGGTACCCAACTAAATAATGCTTGCCTTTAAATCTGAAGGCTGCAGTTTTATTCTAAGTGGGATAAAATTCCGCTACCCCCTCCCGATACTACTGCACCTACTGCGATAAAGTCAGAAACTTAGGACTCATAATGAACAAACATTTGAATTGGTCTGACCAAGCAAATTCCACTTGTAACAGGGTTTTTGGGGCTATTCACGCCATCAAACGTTTCGCAGAATATCTTCCACTGAACTTGAAAATCATGTTAGTAAAAACTCTCATCTTGACTCATTTCAACTACTGTGATGTGGTGACCAATGACATGACTAATGAGGTTTCTAGCAGACTTCAGCGAGCGCAGGATTCCTGTATCATATTCATATTTGGCCTTAGACGATATGACCATGTCACTCCCTATTTTAACCTGCTTTCATTAATGAGGCTAAATGAACTTCGGGAATTTCACACCCTCCGTCTTCTACACTCCATTATCAACAGTAAAATTCCTAAGTATTTATCAGAAACATGCAGCTACACTATTCCACATTCTTTCCTAGATTTAGATTTTCCTGTTTTAATACCAAACACCTATATATCTTTTCCTCTCACACCACAAACTTCAAGACGCCCAAACCATACGTGCTCGCCCAACCGCCCGGCGAATTACTCCGGACCCAAGATTAATAGTGAGAAGGTTCGCGATAAAGAAGGAGTTGACATTAAAAAACCATCAGGTTGTCGCAACGTGCAACGTGTTTGCTCAACGCGGTATTAACAAAGTTGTGATGGATTGTGCATGGTAATACAGCAGCTGTCAGCTGATTAATGTCACATGTCACGTGACTATGGGTTGCTCAAGGTGGGGGTGTGGGCTCCAGGGGCTTGTTGATCGGCTGGACTGGGATTGATGATGGTTTCGAAACCGGGCTCAAAAAACCGTTTTGTAAAATAATGTCGTGCTTTATGATGCTAAAGGGTCCGGTTGCCAAAAACGTGTCCAAGAAATAGTACTCCTCGTCTAACGATCAGAAGATCGTCGTTTCGGTTCAGAGAAAAGCTATTAGATCGTTTAAAGCTGGACCAAAGTTTTCTGAGCCAAGTTTGCACCAATCATAAATGATGTTAACAAGAAGGTTTGTCTTAGTATCAAGGGTGAACATTCTCGATTCTACATACTGAATACATACATACATGCTGGATTGATACATGCTGGATGACATACATACAGACTTATACTACACCCACCTTGCATTCATTTCCAGCTTAAAATACATAAACATAGTACGCCACCGTATTTATTAATTGATTACGAAATTACCACTTGTATATGAACATAATCCATTGAAGCCCTGCTCCAGATCTGTTATGCAAACCTGTAAGTTTTCCAGGAAAATCAGTAGACAGCGTGCATTAACTAGTGCTCCGTGTAGTATGAGCTTTCATAAATAAATCACTTAAATAGTCGTGTTTGTGATGATCACCAGTTAGCCCAGACTCTGCCTCTCTTGTGTTCGAGTTTGGCATTTCTGTCATAAAGCGTCGGATTCAAACCAAGAAAACCGTCATAGGATACTATTTCAAGCTACCTATGTGATTGGTCGTGGTTTTTCAACTGGGAAACGGAAATGCTTCTTTTAAAGACTTAAAAACACGAA
This sequence comes from Macrosteles quadrilineatus, assembly GCF_028750875.1. Lineage (NCBI taxonomy): Eukaryota > Metazoa > Arthropoda > Insecta > Hemiptera > Cicadellidae > Macrosteles > Macrosteles quadrilineatus. Next base: position 70,233,267 of record NW_026542597.1, read on the forward strand.
TGAACATAGATTTTACAGCACTATTTCGCCTGAATTTGCCATAATACTGAATAAAGAACTTATTACCCAAATTGGAAACAAGAACTAACTGCAACTGTTCGTACGTTATGCTACATCCATAATGATCAGTCCTACTAACGTTCACACTCTCACAAACATCTCACACTTGTCACTCATGACCAAACGTTGAATAGAAACATAAAATCAGCTGATTAGCCTGAACAAACAAGGCACCCTTCAAAAACAGCTGATCGCCTCCAAGCTGTCATTCAAGCTGAGGTAATGACAGTAGACCCAGCTTAGTCCTAACCAAACACCTCACCCTTCCTGGATTACATGGAAGAATCCCTCGCAAAGAGTTCTTGTTTAATTTTCTTTTTATTAATACTAAGATGTCACCTTCACAGTGACGCTGTATTTCTTACAGATTAATCCACGCTCAAGGGAGCATTTTAACCCTTTCTCTAATTTGCATATTCAAAACAGCTTTATCAACCGTTGAAATTGACTTTTACAACTTTCGTGATAAATGACTTTTTGAGTTGCAATGGTGTGGATGATGAGAAGGAATGGTAGACTGGATTCTGCGATATATCGCACAACGTAAATATTTTTTTAGGAAATAAAGCCACAACAATGTAAAATTAGAGTCATATGTGAAAACTGTTTGTGATCTAATCTTTAGGCTAAACCCATATTTCAGTATTTATAATGTTTATTTTCTATTGATTTTGTCTAATCTTTCACGTGCATAAAAATGTTAGTGGTTAATATTCCCCTTTTCATTGCATCCTTAATCTACTGAATAATATTTACACATATTTATTCAATGTTAAACATCCATCTCAAAGCTTCTGAAGTTCAAAATAGATTAGATAATTGTCCAAGACTTTGTGATATGATAATGAAAGGATTTGTTTAAATGTAGGGATACATAAGATGGATTTAGAGTAGAATATTCAGAAATTGTTTATCGTGTTTGGGTCATGTTCCAAAACAATAGACACTTTTCTATTGTCTTGAAATATTTATCAAGTTGTCAGTAGGAAACAACTATTATTGTAGGCAAATGTTCTGGTACAATGTCTCTTCCTTATAGTTCCATTCTGTATTATAGACTGATAATAGGGACAAATGTTAGGTTTAGGGACAAAAGTTTAAATTAAATGGCTAGGCTTTTGTTATTTAAATTTTTAATCGGAAGATCGTTAATTTGTTGAATTTTAATCAATATTTAAAGACAAATTAACCCAAATACATAATAGTAAACTGGTTTGCTACATAAGTCATCTCTGAAAGTTGATGCTGGCATAGCATTCTTGCATATCTGAACAATTATTTTTTCAACAAACAAACAGTCAGCTGTTTGAAGATAATTGCAATCGAAATGACAATTACCAGCACATGTTAGACTTGTGGTCATCACACGCACACGCAATCGCACACACAGACCACGAAACCTAATGGCTAATTAGTGGTCATTTAATTAGGAACTACGAATTAATTCATTTGTACGAATTGTTATGGACTAACCAAGCTCAATTGAGATAAAGGTATTATTATTTTTAAACGTTTCTAGTTCTGGGGGCACCTAGGAATTGTAGGTCTATAATAGTCCTGACGTTTTTTATCATGCTATATGTAATTGTATAGTTTATTAAAACCCCTAAAAGTTAGTAAGATTGTTAATTCTAACCAAACATAAGCTTAGAAGAGAACTTAACTTGTCATGTTCATAAAAATTACATATTTAGAAGAGTTTATAATATAAAAGGATAATAGCACTATATGTTATTCTAATGTTTTATATAAAACGTAAATCATTAATATTAATATTTTATAGAAGCAAAAAATCATATTCGTTGTAAAACTAATGTCATTATGTAAAATAATTTTGCAATCACACTTTTTGCTAAACATGAAATTTACTTTTTATTTTATGTTAGGTAAAGAGAGTATATTTTTTCCATTTTATAAAAACTAAATTTAGATTAAAATGTTAAAACAATTATTAAACGTATTTTTAATTTATTATAGTTATTCTGCGCTCATGAATATAATACACTCTTGATTTATCATACGAAAAATAATAGTAAAATATGTTTTAAATTATATTCATATTTACTAGGTATTTACTAGTTAACACAGCAATTTTTTTTATTTTACGTTCTGCATTTCTATGAACAATTAAAACGAAAATTTTTAGCAGATACGCGGATTTAAAATAGAATTCTGAATTTTTTTGTGGTCCTTGGAATGTTGAACAACAGCTCAAGATGGACTCCAAACCATTGGGTCATGGGTAAAATATTTTTGGTGGTTGACTTTATTTGAACCCGGGTCTTCAGAACAAACTTTATTTGAGCAGCCACGTTTTTAGGTTCAGCCTACTCACCAGTTCACAAAATCGACGTAAAGCATCTTCATATTAAGTTTGCCGCTTTTACTTTTTGTAAGACTAATCATAGAAAACCCCAGTTTCGGATGTGTACACTGTACTGTACAATGTCTCAAACAAATAGTACCCACCCCTCACAGCAAATCTACTTCTTCCCACCATTGTTTAACGCCCCCTTCACAATGGTCTTATAAACAGAGTTGTCAAAATATAAACCACTCTAGCAGACATGCACTCGATACAGGCGAGTGCATATCAGCCATAGATAATCTTCAACATGTGGCTGTGCACACATAATGTGTCGGCAGCACAAAGCTAAGGCTTCACGAAACATGCACCGGAACTTGACGATAAAGTGGTCGAATTTATACACTCTCGCAACAATTATGTGAATCAGAACCTTCGTAAACATTTCATCTGGTTTATGCAGGATATGGTTTATGTTGTGGGTTCTGTTTTCTGGCAACATTTTTGTTTAAAGGAATAATGAAGGTCATTTGAAGGATTTTGCAAGTTTTTTCATGTTATTGGAACTGAAATAACTTCGTACCAGCTATAAACTAAGACTTGTTTTGCTTGGTGTAGTAATGAAAAACGAAAACGCGATAAATATAAATTACTAATACAAAATAAAAACATATACTGTTATATTTTTGGTAAAATAAATATTTTGCCTTTGCATTTTATATTTCATCACTGCATTTAAGCTATGGTATCTGTTTCTTTTTTTTGTATGATATCTTGTTTACAATTAAGAAGATGAAAAATGTTTTCGCAATTATGTTTTGTTCGAAAATGCACACCGGTTTTAGTTGAAATTAATGAAAAGAAACTATGCAAGATTTGCACTGACATTTATTATAATTTGTTACAACTAGAATTACTATAAATGGAAAGCTTAGGATTGTTTTGTTTACTGTTGTAATTAAGTGTTAAAATAAAAAAAAATCTGAAAGTCAAACTAGAATCAGTGAGTATTTTGACTTTATAATTACAAGTAACTATAGTTTTGGTTAAATTGTTTAAGCTCTGAAAGTAGGCCTACATTTTCAATAGGAAAGTAAATAGTATGCAAAGTTAGTCGTCTATGTTCAAACTATTGTTCAAATATGTAGCGCATGAGGCATTTTGATTATTTTTGTTTGAACAAAAATCTTGTTTATGCACAAGGGTTTTAGTGTTATTTTTTACTTATGAGTACATCATCATGTCGAAAAAATCAAGTAGGGTTGCCCTCGGAATTTGAAATAGTTATTAGACTATTATTAGGACGAAATACGTAATTTAACACACACATCGAGATGCTACGATAACAATTAATTGAGAAAATTAATAAATAAAATAGGTTAAGGGAAAATAAGGCACTGGGATTTGTCAAAAAGTTTAACATTTTAAGCCATTCACATTACGAAATGTTTTACACAATTCAGTCCAAATTTTTTCAAACCATTTCCAGTAACCGAACTCCCCTTGCTAAACAGATTACGGCAGATTCAAATGAGAAATTGATAGAATAAAAATGCAATCAATTAGCGTAACGAGGTGGAGCAGGGAGATTGTTTACAGCTCACGATGCACTCTGTGTGCATTAGCGCTGCATCAGAACTGCATTGTGGCAGGCGCGTGCATCGTAATTGAGACGCACAAGAGAATATTAATCAACAAGAATTAATTGACTCATGTTACACAGTGGGAGCCGGAGGTTGATGACATGGATAGTGGAGAGAGTTCTCTAAAATTGAGAAGGTTCTTATGTTAATTACTTATTCTTTGTATACAGTCTTTTTTTGTAACTAATTGATGCTTGACTCATGAGCAAGACGTATACTTTTCACATGGGGACCGCGCCAAAGTCGGACAACGATAAACCAGGAAAGATTTAAGTGTCCATGTTTGTCGTTTGCGTACAACGTTAATTAAACTGTGACACCTTTGAAAGTGTCCGGGTTCAGCGTTGTCTGACTTCATCATTGTCAGACTTTAGCTCTGTCTGATTTTATCGTTGTCCGAGTTTATCGTTTTCCGACTTCGTCATCGATCTGTTTTATGTAAGTAGACTTTATAAATATGAAGCATATTACTATCGATTGGGTGGAAATGAAAAATGTGTTTTCAAAACATTTGATACATCTAAACGATTGGGTCTGATGACGACCTGCAAGCGTAGCAGAAATCAATCGCAATACTAAAAGATTTTTTAGACATTTACCACCTTGAAGATTGGTAGACATATTGAAATGGTTTTGGAAATGTATACTATTTTTTATTAGCAAAATAGTAACAAGGAAAGTCAGCTTAAGAGTTTATTTCCTCGTTGTTGTAAATTTTTAATAATATTCTTAGCATTGTGTTCATACAATAAATGAACCATGACGGGTTGTTTATGCAAATACACAGGATGGTTTGTTTAAAAATATATAACACTTTTTTGTAAATCGAGACCTTCAAAACAGAGAGGTATCTTACTAACTTCAGTTGATGGATCGACTAGTTGTCAATTACTACGGTACGACTGAAAACTACATTATTCGTGTGGTCAATCTGTTCATTTATAACGGAAGGTAAAAATCCTAGTACCAGTTACATAATAACTTTTTAAAATAGTTAAGGTAAAATTTTCAATATTTATAACAAAACAAACCGTATCAAAGTAAACAATTTAAACTTATACAGTACAACAATGAAATATAATGCACAATTTTCAACAGTCACTTAACCCTTTTTTGTCGAAACAATGGGATTGGATGAAACAGAGATTTTACCCCTTCCCTTACAGTGAAGTCAGCTTGACCCTAAAGTGTGTATATTGTATAGTGTATAACATGCACTCAGCTACACTCATGTGCAGTGTATAGCGTGCATTAGAAGTGCATTACGTTGTATTGTTAAGGTCACGTGCCGTAGCTGCACTAGTATCACATATCCTGCATTAATTACTGACACTGCAAGGGTTAATGGAGGATTATTTAAGGGTAGTTTCGGTCCCAAAAGTTGTCTAGTAAAACACAAAAAAGTATTTTGGAACTGTTTTAGTGGTTAGGTTAGGTTAAGAGTGCGAGACTTATGTCCAAGTGAGCCGTGTTTGATTCCGGTCTATAACAAGGCGATTAGGGTTAAGTGAGACTTCCATCATATGGTGGTTTGATGCATATACAGGAAATAACAAAGGATAAATCTCCCAAGTGAAGAGGACTTTGTACTGGAGAACTCAATTTTTGAAAATCCATAAGCTAATCCATAAGCTGAAATGCAATGAACATTTTTTTTTTGTTATGGCAAGGAAACTTCTCATTTTATCAAAATCTAAAGCCTGTTTTGTCAGTATATAAATTGTTCGATTACGTTTAAGTAGTTGATGTAGACTAAATGTTTCTTAAGATTTTATGGAAAATATTACTACATGGCTACAATATCAGACAAAGTATTTTACAAATATTGTTGAATTTGGACTCAATAATTTTACAATCTTAAACCTTATAAGTTAAGATAACTAACTGTTGAACCTGAACCGAAGTTTCTATTTAATTAATGAAAGTTATAAATCTTGTTAGAGGACTATGTTTAATACATGGAGTAAAATAAGTCAATATATGTTCTTTTATTAATTAAGTTATTCTTCAATCATAAATTAAATTTTGCCTCCAATCGTCACTAACCGACCAAATCTATCTCGCAGCCATTAAGCATTCACTCATGCATTACATGCAACCAACTAGGCAAGTGCACTATCACTACTGAGTACTACAAGACATCACGTGTATTATGCATGTTTTGGAGTGGGGTCTGAAGTTAGCGCATTACTACAGTTAACGGAATGTCGAGTAGATATGTAGCTTGTTAAAGGCCCTACATGGCCAGAGATCACAGTCGGGAATAATTCAATATTGTCCCTAATTTGGCACCACATTAGGAAACATGTGTGTTTAGAAGCTCTGAGATATTTGTTTCATAATTATATTCCACGGATAATTTTCATAAGTGTTCTGTATCAATGTGATGAATACATTTGAACGTTAGTTTATTAAGTTAAGAAGGCCCAAACGAAGACTATATGTATTTTTCAATGTTATATAGATTTAACAACCGCATGAAAAGCAATGGTTTTTAGAAAATAATGAAAGACACTACGTTGAAAGAGAAAAACTATAATGTTGTAAAAATACTGAAGGTATGTGGATTAAATTCGGTTTGGAAATAGTTGAATAGAATGATTAGAAAATAGAAAAATAATACATAAGGGAAGGAAATGTCATCAATTATTGTAACAAAACAAAATACTAAAATTGAATCGAGTATAATACACAGGCAAAGATAGACTAAAATCATAAAATATTTAACAGTGTAATGTTTTGAAACGTTAACTATTCATAAGTAAGTATTCACAAAACTGTGAATGTGAAAATATTTTTCTTAATGGGCCCAATAGTCCTCATCGAGTTTTTTACTAATTTTTAACAAAAAAAAATGTTCTGTAGTAGTGCAATTTTTTTTTTTAAACCTATGTTTTATACAACTACAAAAAAATGGGTAAACTTTATTGTATAAATAATCTTCTACACACGAAATTTTAAATCAAACTAGAAACTGATCAAAATATGTATCAACTTATAACTTATCCTTTCCATTTTCTACACAGTAAAAATACAAAATATCGAAAAGTCAATGACAACAAGAGTCAATGATTAAAGCAGTGCATAAAGAATGTCACAGACAATAGTCTCTTAAGACAGCGGGTTTTTATCTTTTAAGATAAGAAGTACTTCCGGCAATGCGTCTTTGTACTTCCGGAAGTATAATATCAATCTTTCGTCTCTGAGGGCCAATTGAAAAAAGCAGACAAAAGAATAATGCCCTCCGCATGAGCATTAAGAAAATTGAACGAACATTGAAGCGCTCTTGTCTCGAGCATTTTTAACATCCTTTTCTTCGGTTGTTGAAGTTTTGTTCAGAGTTGATAATGATGTGAGGAAAGATTGTTCTCGGTAAGAAAGTTTTCTTCATTGTGTTCAGATAATCATGATCATAAAATGTACTCCCTTACAAATCGTGTGTCCTTATAGATCAGTTGACAGTATTGAGGAATAGTTCTGGCTATGGTACGCAAAGTATGTATTATATTTATTTTTGGTGTATTTTTACCTATATTTTACCTATCACCTGCTTTTAAAACTATGGCAGTTAACTTGAGCAATTCAATGGGAAACTTTGTCTTCAAGTATAATTAACAAAGAATAAAAGTGGGTACTGTAGTATTTACCCTATATTAAATTATCTATCCATAAAAACCATCCATGGGAATGAGTGTTATATAGGGTGTAACTATAGATTTTATACCAATAGTAAAAGTTTTACGCAACCATTAGTCGAAGGGATTGCGATTCTAAGAAGGTTTAATAGGTCTAGGTTCCTTCAATGCTGCTTATAAAGTATGTTGTAACGCATGTGTAATAAAAATTTTTAGACTACTAAATGCAATTTATGTTAGTACTATCAGTCAGTTAGTATCCTATTTTTAAGAGATGAAATAAAGGTTTTATCGAAAACGAAGCTTTTATGGGTTTCCGAAAATAAAACACGTGTCAATACTAGATGTGCCTTAGATTTTATACTCTCTGTGTAGTGAATAAACTTTTAATTTTTTTATTTGCGAGATTAAGGTCAAAAAGGAACTTTACCTGACCTCCAAAAAAATACCTGCAAAACTACCTTAGACTATTGCTTTTACGTATTACAATTTTAGTTACGTTATTGTTGCAGGTAGCTGTAAGATATGAATAATGCCATACGGCAATGAAAGTAGGTTTATATTGTTAAATAATACCCAAATGTAATATGTATAACCGACTATGTAAATAACTGAGTTGTTTATATCGTTGTGTATATACTACGTAAATTGCAAATACAATTTAAATCGCTCAAAAATCTAATTTCGACTTAAGAAACTGGAATACCTGGTTTTGCCAATGAAATTATACAAAGTTTCCCTAACAAAATTATCTGTAACCCTATACAAGACCCACACATGTATTCTAAAACAAAAACAAAATGAAGTTACAAATTTATTCCTACACACGTTCCTTGTCACACAAGGCCAAGATTAATGGATCCAAGGTTGGGGCCGAAGATGAAGGCGTGTTAAAAAATCATCAGGTTTTCGCAACTAGTTTGCAAACACCACGTGCTGTATTAACAAACTTGTGATGGATTGAATATGATAATGCGTCAGCTGCCGGCTGATTAATTCTTGTGTCTTGAGGTGGGGAAAATGTCTCTGTGTTCGTATAACCTTTAAATTGATGATCTTGTTCTTTCGCACAAGGAGCTAATATAAAAAAATGCTTAAGTGACTAGGCTGTTTGTTTAGGCTTCAATTTTATTTTTGGTGACCGATGAATAAAATAAGTGTTTGTTAACGTACTTCAGAACCATATGTGTGAAGAAATTTTTATATTTTGTTTGGCAGTTTGAATAAAGTATACCCTCTGACATTTTAATAGGTACTTCTTTATTTTTATATAACGTATGTAGTTTGTTTTGCTGATACATTTTGGTGATACAATTTAGGAAACGTAACTGGGCAGCCAAATGTTCTCCCTTTGTTTACAACACGTTTTTCTAATTTAGTGATACATTTAAGAAAGATATGACAAATATTTATTTTTGTAAAGAATGTATTTGAAGAGATTGACAGGGATATTGACGAAAATTTGGTCTTAAGAACGAAGAAAGCAAATAATAATATGTTTTGTTAGGTTGTGAATTTAATAATGAATCATTGTACTTTGCATAGTTTAATACAAGACAGTTGGCGAAATTAATTTGTTTTACAGCTCTATTCATAATTAACAAACATTAGTTATTAATTTTAGTGTGAGCATTATTTTCTAAGTATGGGCCATAATATTTTGAAAATGGGAAGTTTATGTTTTAATACATTATCATCTCATTACACTTACGTACAGATTTAAGGTCAGCTGAGCCGAGGGGGAAAACTCGACAAAAGCACCCTTCCCCACAACAATCTTTTAAGTCACTGCATTCCGAAAGAGAACGTCAAAGATTTACTTTGTTCAGTTGGAAATATTGATATTAAGTACCCTCCAGGCCTCGATTGAAAACACGACTAAAGAAATGATACGGCATAGCCATTAGGAATATTAAAATACAAATAGTTGTATAAAGAATTCTATGGTTTCAGAATTTTTAGTGTAATTTTGTATTCGAATGATATGTCTATTTATTATTTTAAAATATTGTGTAGTACTGAATAACTGTAGCTTTCTGATGGAGTTAGATTTTTAAATTATATATTTTATGAACTACAATGCACATTTTTTACGCCAACTTGAGGGATATTAAGGGATCAGTGTGTCTCGAGTGCTAAAAGTGTCATCATTATGTTTTCAATATGACCTAAAAAATATTTGAAGCAATTTTCGTAAAAACTGAAGTAAAACTCAATCGTTGATGTAAATATAATAAATTCATCACTATAAATGAGTTTGAAGAGTACTAAAAACCCTATTTCACCTCAAAAATAAGCTACTCTGGCATCAAGCTAATTAAAATACTCTCGTAATTACTCCCATCTAAATCTAAATATGTTGGTTGAATTCAATTAATATATATTGTGGATATTAATATTGTAGGCTGTGTAGCTGTAGTTATTTTATAGGAACATTTGTTTTGTTTTGAAATACATGTTCATAACGATCCAAATCCTAGAAAATCGTGCAAGTCCGGAACTATAGCCATCTTGAAACTTGTTAACCCTGGGTTTTAGAATTGACTATATATACCTGTAAATTCAATACAACATGTAATGGTAACCTTACTAAACATGTAAATAACATAAACAAACTCAGAACTGCCCACTCAGCGTATTTTTGGCAGCTAATATTTACATGAACTATACAAGAGTTCCCCTTAACTTTATCACCCACTAACCTCCCTGCCGTTCCGTTGACGATATATTTATTTACAAAAGCCATATTTGCGACCTAGTTTCACCACTAGTCGTAAAAATTCGTGTGAAAAGAGTCTTGTTTTATGCCATATCATAAAACTCTCGCCTAATCTTTCGGAGTAGGCCAGCTGGTTGGATTTTATGCCACACGTAAAATCGATATAAAACGCTTCTTTTGACAATGCGGAGAACTCAATTTTACGGACGCCATTTCTTTGAATGATGACTCTGTCTCACACTGTTCTGACAGGATAGTTTACTTGGGAATAAACCAGACCTGCTGTAAATTTTGGCAACTGTCAAAGAGGTTTGGAAGAAAAAATCGACTGGAATACCTTTAACGAATAGATAGCTACAACATGAGACCTTTGTAGGCTATTTAGTTGAAGACATCTGCAGATGGGTTTTGAGTACAAAGATTTCTACGATCACTGGATCCTACTTAAAGATTTCTTTGGAAAACATCGCAGGACAAATTTCGCTTCCTATCAGTGTCAAAGCCTTCCAAATCTAGTAGCAAGAAAGATTAGTATTAACTCAGAGCTATTCGGGATAAATCTTTGGACTTAAAAGTTGTATGTATTCGAGTGTTGAGTTGAGAGTGTTGACTTGTTAAAAAGGCGGAATCTAAGAAATAAGACGAACAAGGAGAAAAGAACCCATAGAGATAAATTGATCATATGAGTTTTTATCGGCTATTACTATTTTTACGTTGGTAGTAGCTATTGTTACGTTGGTAGTAGCTATTATTACGTTGGTAGTAGCTATTGTTGCGTTGGTAATAGCTATTGTTACGTTGGTAGTAGCTATTGTTACGTTGGTAATAGCTATTATTACGTTGGTAGTAGCTATTGTTATCTCCTTATGATGTCTAACTTATGTACTAATCTTGTTCTACTAGTTACATGAAGACATAATTAGCTATCAGATCACGGACGTCAGAAAATACTTTTCTACCAAAAGTTTCATTTATTTCCCTACCGTGTGTTCCCTACTTTGCGGGTAAACAAATTTTAAACCAAAATACGTATTAGCCAGTATATAATAAATGAAAGACAAACATGGGAAGACTAAGTGTTTGGCGAATCGCAAGAGAGACTCTAGAGATGAAGATTTGACAATCAGAAAATGAATTGCTGTTAGTGACTTGCGAAAACAACCCCAAAGTAATCCACTTTCATTTTGCGAGCTCAGGGATGTCCGTAATTGGCAAGCACTTAGTTTTTATAAGCTTATGAGTGCGATGATGTGACTCATAAAACCAATAACTCGATAGTTAATGATAGTAACTAACACAGTGTTTTGTTACTGTTTATTTGACAATAGAAGAAATCGAGCGATATTTTACAATAAGAAGAGAAATTTTACAAGTAATAATTATGCCTCATAGTTAATAACCTATAACCAAGTCTCCCGCGATAATTTTGTTGAACTGTGAACAAAACAAGTTTTAGTAATATGCTTGCCAATTTTACACAGGTTACATAAATAAAGGTAAACAGGTGCTTTCCTGGTATTTTCTTCCTTTAAAAATAATTAAGTACAAACTTTTTTATGAAAAGATATAGGCCTATATGTGTAACTGCAAATCACTAATTTAGTAAATAAATAAAAAAATAATAGGCACATATTTTTTTATTGAATTTTTTCTGTGCAAACTAACTTTGGTATTATTAAGTGGCCTCAACAACGAAGCTTTAGGTTTAATTTAGAATCAAAAGCAGACGTATTTGTTGGTATATGAATTTTATACAAAATATTATTTAAACACTATCATAGCATGTACACTAAATCTATTAGTATAAATGAGGAGGTTGGTTTGTATATTTGTAAATAAATATTTGTATATTTGGCAGTGATGAACTCGGACACCGCTGGACCGGTGGCCATGACACTTGGTACGTAGGTGTAGAATTTCATGGAATGGGTTTATACATCTTCAATTTCGTGATTACTTTCAAAGCTTAGCCCTGAGGATATCTTAAAGGTACCCATGTCAGGGATTTTGAAAGAATATTAAAAAAAGAATCAAAGTACATTATTGACAGGGGTCTCAAGTGAAACAACTGACCCATAGATTCGTTGACGGTTCATTACTACACTTAAAATCATTGAAACATCCCTAAAGTCCACAACTAGATCATTAACTCTTCGAAAATCTCTTTCCATAGTTACCACCCGTAGATTGTAGATAGAACCATTGATGTATTTCTTCACATACTCGACCCATCCTTACAGTCCATAAAGGCTACAATAGCCTTCGTCAACCAGGTGTGGACAGACCCAATGTCCCTTTATAGCCTGAAAGATGACCCTATATTTACACTGCACAGCTTGGACCCTCTTCCGCATCATTATGTGAATTTGTATTCACTTCTGATTCAGTAAAATCTAAATAATGATGTCTGGACAGCTTATAACCATTTATTTACCTTACTGTATCCTAGAGTCCAAATTGATCGGAAACTGACTGAAAGCTGGTTTTAACTGGGGTCTAACAGTGAATAAATTGGGGACAACAATGTAAAAATTTGAATGGTCGTTTGTTGCAGTTTATGATCTTTTAAAAGGAAAAGGATCTCGTTTGAATAGTGTTGTGATACAACCGTTTACTGGATAATTGGTAATAAACACACTTGGATCCAATAATTAGACATGTTGAAAATGAACCGTTAGAGTTGGTTTGTGAACTTAATCTAACGTAATTGTGTAAGAAAATAATTTATTTTATGATTTTTATTATTGATTTTCTATTTAACGGATTTTTCGGATTTAATTAAGTTTAGAAATGGTTAAATAGAAAATATTTGGTTTAAAATAAACAATGACGTAATCTACCTTAATGAAAACTAAAATCTAACAAAAGAGTTATATTGACGAATATTTAACATTATGAAACAATACACATCTGCAACATTGTAGGCTACACACGAAACTTATTTAACACTTGAACAGCCATGACACTTTCCCGCCAGTTTTTAGGTGCGTGATAAAGGCGCGTAAATCGCCTAAACAAACACGGTCACGTGACGAAAACTAATGACAAACCGGGACTAATGATTCCGCGGTCAAATAAAGGGTTAAAGATTGATAGACACAGCTGGACATCACTGCCATTAAGTCAATATTGATTCCGAAATGCGGGACAAAAAGCGTGTCTTCCGCACAAACAAGGTGACTCAGGAGATTTTAGTTTCGGTTTTGGGGAGGGTATAGATAAAGTGTGGGTGACTGATTAATTGTGTTAGGGGTTTAAAATATCTATACAATACATTTATTTAACATCAACTGTAGGGTACTTTTCAATACCATCATGTAAAGGTGTTCATTTGGCAAATGCTAAAAATACTGGTTTTTAAACCTTTCCCAGTTAATTTATGATTTTCGATTGTTTTTCGGCCGTTTCGGGACTGGGATAAAAATCGACAGAAAACTGTTCAAACATGTAATTAAAATGAAAAATGTTTTTTCTCGTTACTAAAGAAAAAAAACTTAATTTAACCTTTTTAACAATGGGCCTTATACACATTTAGAAACTCGCAAAAAAGTATGAAATATCCATATTTTTAATTTATTTACCATGGTTGATAAAATTTACTTTACATTCAATTTTTCTTTATTTGGTTTTATATTTTAATATCAATTAACTTTTAAAAAAATTTTGGCTATTAAAAAAAATATAACAGTTTGACTCCCCTGTGTTTGTCCTTGTTCAGTTATTAAATTGAAATATTTGTGTCAAGATCATAATTAAGTATATTAAATCTTTATGTAACATTTACATAGGCAAATAGTAGAGTGATATTAATTTCAATACATTTCTTTAGAATTATACTTGCGTTACAACATAGAATGCTGTAATTGAATGAACCTAGGCCTATAAAACCTTCTCACATTCACAATCCCTTCGACTAACGGTTGCGTAAATGTTTTACTATTGGCATAAAATCGATAGTTACACCCTGTATAACTCTCATTCCCATGGATAGTTTTGATGGATGGATCGTATATTTTATTACACTTTTGCCAAATGTTCTCTAACGTACTTTGGCACTAGATTTCGCAACTGAGTTTTCTTTATTGAGACTCAAATTGTTTTTTTAATCATATTGGAACTAAATAGGTTAATGATTTTAAACTATGTCATCTTGAATATAAAACCATCAACGGAATCATTGAAAAAATAAAAAAAGTAGAACTTCGAAAAAGAACGATCTTTTGAGAGGCTAATCAACTAAGTAAAAGGCCATTAATACAGTAGTATTATGCACCAGCATCCAGAGTAAATGCTATATCATAGGGATAGTTAGATTCTCTGTAAATGGACATTGATAGGTAAATTAAACAAGCCTCAACTTGACCCACTGTTGTAAGAAGGCTATGCAGTAAAGTTAGGGTTTGTTAATTTCATATAATTTTCTTAGTTTTGCGTTTAGTTGCTTAAGTTTAGAAACAAGTACATATCAGGCTTAACACGCTTAAAATATTAATGCACGGATACAAAATTGAATTATTTGCTATTTATTCGACGAATTCTTGTGTTGCTGCAAATAATTCAATTGTGTTAGTTTTTTGTGGTTTATTTTTTAAATTATTGAAATAAACATGTTGCGTTTGGCAATAAGCACTTGCTTGAAACAATTTGCTACTTTTCGCTATCGTAATATTTTCTTGTATGGTTTTTTTTGGTATTTGACATCGTAGAAAAATTGGACTGATTGTAAAATGAAATTTAAATTTGTATAGACAAGCTAGTAAAGTATTATCAGTTATTGTGTATAAGTTTCGTTAGGTAATTTTTACTGGTAAGTAAATTTAATCAGATTTTTCGAGACAATAACCTTACTAAAATTTAAATAACTCTCAGCTGGCATATACGTTTTTTAATTAATTGGCACATTCATGACATCATTGTCACCTAGGCCCCTGCTTTAGGCTCATACGTTCATGTGGACAGATCAGCATAATCCCTGATTGGCCTCAGGTGTAGCTGTAGCTGTCCACAGTTTGGAATATTCATAGCATTATTGTCGCTCAGTGCGCTCCGAATATGGGCAATAATCTAGCAGAGCCTGGCGTTGTATATTGCCAGGCTGAAAGTACAATAATGAACAGTTTTGGTGTAGTATGATCAAAGCTGTGTTCAGGTGAAGACCTAATGATTGAACACTAGTATTTGATCAAATTAAATTTACTTACAATACTAATAAGTTATTACAAAAAACTACTTTTATATTTATAGATGAATAAATTAAATTTTTATGTCGTTTCCCTATTTTATCTATATCTATATCTATATACTTATTTAATACGCAAGCAGATTTTTTGTGACAATTACTCCTCCGAAACTACTGAACCGATTGACATGTTTTTGGTGTCTTTTTAAAGAGCGTAACGTGAAGTTGTGCAGGAAACTTTTTTTATAGGGAAATAATTCGAGAGTGAGGCCCTGGGGCCTTTTAAAGTTTCGTATTTCTCCATAAGATTAACATGGGAAACAAACATTGTTATGAAACTCCAGTTGTTGTCAGAAATGCTGTTCTGCTATTTAATTTCATTGGTTTACAAGGAGAATTGTTTCTTGGTGCCATGTTTGGTCAATGAGTTATACTTTTGCATATATTTTTAATGATATACACTATATAAAATGATGGTACATAAAGAGATATTCATTTAAATAATCAATAGGTACGATTGAGTCTTTGCCTATATATGTTTCCTGGTAAGTGTGTTGTAACTGTTCCTTATAGTATATTATAGTATCTTAAAGTAAAACCAAATTATTCTTTTCTGCATTCTTACTCCGTAGCGAAGCACGGGCAGAGCAACTAGTTATTTGTAATTTCATTACTAGCTAATCAATATTGGAATGACAAAGGTCGATGAAGTTTGTAAAATGTTAGGATTGGAGGTGACAGCCAATAGAGTGAAAATTACCATAGACAATGGAATAAGGAATAATCCAATGTGAAGGATGATAATAATGGTAAGAGGTATGATAATTATCACTTGATTCTCTTGACCTTTAAGTTACAATGCCAATGATCCCTTTTGATACACATACTGTTGGTGGATCCCCTAGTTTTTCTAGTAGGAACAAAGTTGGATTTTATAGCTTAACACATTGGAACAACTTTGGAAAATAAATATTGCCTAATTATGATACTAACTTTATATTTTATTTCAAGATGAATCTCTGCAAATAAAATGTACCGAAGTAATGCATTTACTATTCAATTGTCTTTAAAGGCTACCTGTTGAAGTATGAAGTGCCTTTTAATAGTGTATACATTGTTTGACAGTCAATTTATACTATAAATTGTTATTCAAAATCCCTCTTTTGAACAATTTTATCTCTAAACAATAATCAAAATTTACTACCCAAGTCATTACATTCTGACTTTTCTGTGGTTCTGATTCATATTTGCAAACTATTGCCTAATACGTAAACCTTTTCTAAATTTTAGTAAAAATTTTCTATCATCAAACCACTTATACAGTAACCGATTTAGCATCAAAACATTTAGACAACACCGCACGACGTCCACAAAAAACACATTTTACAACATTCACAACAAAGATACAAAGCGACCACTCAGCAATCGCATAATTACATAGAATTAAACAATTTACCACAAAAGGGCAGATAAACAAACCGTCAGATGTTTAGCTCTAATTGCACCGTAATGACTACAATTAGCCAGATGCCCCAGCATTGCTACCCTCCACCGCGCATGCGCAGACGAGCTTGCCGGTATATTAGTGGCGATTAATTAGTAGCTAGGAATTAATTAATCAAGTTGATTGTCGAGATAATTATGGATTGTGTCATATGGTTGTGGATGCGCGGTTTTGAAATTGTGGAATATCGTCCGGATTGTAAATTTATGATAATAGTTTAGTATGTCTCGGAGTTAAAAGAAACAATCAGTTTTGCCAGCAAGAGCGGTAATAATATGAAAAATAGCAAATAATGATTGAAAACCTACAAGCCTTAAATCGACTTCATCCCACAAATATAACTAAGAGACTGAAAAAAATAGATTTACTTTCAATATTCCAATACACTGTACATTCTTCCTATCAAATAACAAAATGTTATTTCCATAAAAAACAACTAATTATGTAAATAAGATTTGACTTGGACACTAGTCTTTTTTAAATTTGTATATGATGCTCGATACCCATAGAAATTTACTTTAATGTTATCATAATTAATTTGTATGCCAATTGGAATTTGATAACTGTAATTAAGAATGAAAACATGTTGTTTGTAGGAAAATTAAATGTATCTAGAAAACTGGTCAATCATCACTTTTTACTGACTTTGAAATAGAATTGGAACCTCATTTCCAACTATAAAAATAAAGCATGTACATATAAAAAACATATTTTGATAACATATTGGATTGTTTGAAATGCACTACATCTATTTTTACTTTGACAAAAAAATCTACTATGGCAGTTCCTCATATTTCAATTCTGGTTAGGTAAACACGTAGCTAAGTAAAGGGATATTCACGTTAATTATTCTAACACTAAAACAATAATATGCATTAAACACAAAAACACTCACATGAGAAAGCCTTTAATTAGTTCTTAAACTTGCAGGCCTAACACATATAAAAAACATATATTTAGCTTGTATGTGTTGCTTGTAGTGAAACATATTTTGTACATCAGAATAACGAATGTTAAAAACTCAGATTTCTAAAAACAACAAAAGATCGGTTATTAAAATTACTCGATTGAAATCCACGAATCCGCGCCTGAACCGTAAAAGCGGTTTAGTCAGTTGATGTGGAAGCTGTAAAAAGAGAGGGATTTCCCAGTTTGCGTAAAAAACACACCGTAAATCAAAGCCCACTTACCATTGTTCGGTTTATTATCCTCCGTAAAATAACCACTTATTGGTGTGCACAGCTTTAACACCTTTTTGATATTTTTCACAACTATGTCAGGAAAAAACAATTTCATACACATATATTTTACCACAACGATTTTCGGTCAGCTGCTGTATTGTTAAAAGCCAAAAATTGATGGGTTACAACGTTATAAAATGAATACTACAGTACTTCACTGTCCAGGATCCACCCTAGATATTAAAACACCCAAAAAACATTAACTCATTTGATAACACACTGAATATTTTTTGCAACACGTTTGCATTGTCACTGGGCATTTATAAATGCGAAGCCTGAAGAGTATAGAAGAGTATTCACAAAAATATTCCACTAACCAGTTCCTTTATGAATGTATCTGGAATAAAAGGCACAATATATTTTAAATAGTTCATGGATCTAAACACACAATGATATAATATTCTGGGAATTGACGATTGCTTTTTACAAATACAGCAATATTTCCAAGCGATATAATTAAACATATCAAAAAAACACAATAAAGAAATATAAATACAATAACTAAAAAAAATTGTTTTATTTAAGTTTATAATATGGTTAAAGTATTCTTAGTTTATTTCTACTTTAAATCAAATACTTAATTGAATTATTTATTAATTTATTAATGTAGACTTTTAGTTATAGTCCCAATATAGTAACAAAATTATAAAAATTTAGGGCTTTTAAAATTTAAATTATTTTATTAACATTATCAATATATTAATAGGCAAGTATGTTTCTTTAAGACTTTTTTCTCAGCTCGTGTGCATTGCCGGGAAAATTTACGCATACTGTTAGAAAGATATTTTCCTGTAGACGAGTCAAAATAAGAATATTTATTGCACAACCTTAAACAAATTGCTACAAATGGTTTTGTATCGTTAATTTAATCTAATTGGTATATTAAAAAACATAGTAAAAGTCTAGGAAAATCGGAATCCCGGAAGTGGGTTATTTTCAAGATGGCGCCTAAATTTGCCAGAAAGTACAGATTTTAAAAGTTATTATTGCATAAAAGGCACATTTCTTATCAGATTGTTTTACAATTTGGTTTGAATGTTAAAAAAAACAAATAATTTAGTAAATTGAAGCGTTATTACTAATGGTAAGGTTGCGTTTAGCCTAATGGTTACGGAAAAATTAAAAAAAATTGTATATTTAAATTTCCATGTTATTCTTATGGAGAATAAGTCAACTGTTGTAGTTTGCTTGTTTATGAACATATTTTGATCGAATTTGGAAAATACATTCATTTGTTACTAAACTACAGTATTAACATTTTACAACAAAAACACATTTTTACCCTCCCTGTTGCAGCAAACCTAAGTACTTGTTAAATTAATTCCATTTATAAAGGGCATAAATGTGATGTTTTTAAGGAGACATTGTAGTGTAAATCCAATCAGGCAAATGGAATTTTGCTAAGTCTGCAGGTTTGCTGCAGCGGGGGTATTTAAATGTGTATTATTACTTTAAACTAGTTTTTAATCCGTTAGAGTATAATTATAGTGGATAATTATCATTCATGTATTCCTTCGTTCTCTCGTATCAAAAACTGACTAGGCCTGGTGCTCTTATGCAATTTTCTGTATATTATGGCTGATAACGATTTTCAGCCAGCTTGCCCCATTTTTACAAACAACTAATCGTTAAATACGAAGTGGTTGAAATCAGACATAAAGGTGAGTCAAAATGTCCACCGAATGGTGGAATAAACGCGGCTAGTGTTCGAAGAGGGAACACCATAGTAGAGGTCCCTGGAAATAAGGTGCATACAAGTTGTCGTAAGGTATGCCTACATTAAAAAAAAGATATGGAACTACACTTGAAGCGAACACATGAAGGTTAAAGTAAAAAGCAATAATTGAAGCAGCAACAATATTCATAAAAAGTGGCATTAAGAGAAAGGTACAATTATATACAATAATATAGAGCAAACCCCCACCATAGATGACATCAATGTTCAGTCGGCTTTAAATTACATACCTGAATCACTTAGAATTTAATCATAAACAACATTTGTTGGAAAAGTCAACCATCAAAAGGTTGCTGGCATCGGTCAGTCGATTATTCAGGAAGTCCGCCAACGAGCGCTAGTTGATCCTTTACACTTATCCCTTTCTGTACAAATGCATAATTTATTCAAGACCAGATTTCTAAATAGGCACTTGAAATAAATTGGAGTTCTGCTCGTCGTATAGTGAAGTGCAAAGATTTGGAAAAAATGGGAATAGCACTGAAATCAAATATACAGCTTTGTTATTAGCAGCAGACAATGTTGACCACAATATATTAACTCTCGATGTAAAAGTAACGTTTCATGGAATGGAAATGATAGCTGCCATTACACCAGGCAAGACCACACTAGTGTAGCCTTGCACCAGGACAGAAGACAGTCTTTAATATAGCAAGGCGTCATTCAGCTGAGTTGAATATTGCTGTATTATCGAAAGTGCCGATATTTGTTTAATCTTCAGAAAACAATAGGTTTATTCATAAAACATAAGTTTTACAGAGCCCCTAATTTTCCCTGAATGTAACAAGAAGATTGATATTTTGTGGGAACTGTCGTTCAGATTGGCTACCCTAGGATGGCATGGTTTGATGCACACTATTTATAAAGGAAATGAATACCCAGGAAAATCGTCTGTCAGGTATTTGCCAAAGATAGATATGTACTCTGCAGACAAAATG
Organism: Macrosteles quadrilineatus; assembly: GCF_028750875.1. NCBI lineage: Eukaryota > Metazoa > Arthropoda > Insecta > Hemiptera > Cicadellidae > Macrosteles > Macrosteles quadrilineatus. Next base: position 70,254,226 of record NW_026542597.1, read on the forward strand.
ATGTATTCTTTCCACAGTGAAATTCCCATGTGTTTCCAGAAAATGTCAAAAGGGGTCCTTACCTTTATCGAGTTCAACTAATTTATGCATAATATTTATAAAATATTACACACCGTAATATTTTAGGTGACATTTCACATTCCACAGAACTAAAAGTATCGGTTTCCTTGTGTATGTGGAGTTCGGAACATACAAAATATTAAGCTAAATAATATTATGCTAAATATTTTAAATATTGCATCAAACGAGAAAAGTAATCCATATTAAAATATGGATTAAATATGGATATGGATATTAAAATATGGTCTCGTATTGCAATATATTTGTATGGTTACATTGTATAACCATACAATTATAATCATGTACCAAAGTATTTACCACTACGAACCAGACCACAGAGCTCATTGATGACCTTGGTTGTAAGGCCAAGTCCATTTTATATTATGGTACATGTAATGGTTTCATAGGAAAATTGCGATACAATATATACAATAAAAGGTCGTTACAGCTTCTTAATTCGTAAAGCCGGAATCACCTCCGCCGTCTGAATGTGCCTCAAAACTGCATTGTCGCAGACGGTATTACCAGATTCTGGTATGGATGGGAAAGGAAAATTAGGTTTATTCTTTAAAGTGGGACTGGAAGATCCAGAACGACCGATTCTACCCAATAATTACAATAAAGAGTGCTGCGCCAGAGAGTCTCCTGAAGGTCATTCATTGTAACTGTTCCACCAATAGTAAAACCCATAAAACCTTAAGATGTTCCTGTATAAAGTATGGCCTTCCTTGCACAACAGCCTGTGGTCCATGCCAATTTGAAGAGCATGACGATGTGCAGAACAATTCATATTCGATAGAGTTAGATGAAGACGAAGACGGTTGAACAAGTTTCAACAGAGTATCCAATTTACTATATCAACATTGTAATGCATTGTATATTTGTTAGAATATTTATGTTAATACAGTTTAAATGTCTTCTTGCACATAGTGTACATCATTTTGTGGTGTTAAATGGTTATTTAGATTGAAAATCAAAGATATGTGTTAACAAATATTCAAGATACCTTGATTTACTTATTTTTACATTAATCTTCGACGCCATCTTGGAAATTACCCTTTCCGGTGGCCCGATTTTCCTAGACTTTTATATTTTCATTGACAGGTATCTATTAAAGTAAAATTCAACAAAAAATCATTTGTAGCAATTTTTTTGGGGTGTTTTCATAACTTTACTCGACTACTGTAGATGTGCGGAATCCCTTTATAAAATTAATTATGCTAAAAAAAGCACGAAAAATGAAAATGAAAATTAAAAAATAACATGGACCTTATGGGTTATTATAAATGCGAAGCCTGAAGAGTATAGAAGAGTATTCACAAAAATATTCCACTAACCAGTTCCTTTATGAATGTATCTGGAATAAAAGGCACAATATATTTTAAATAGTTCATGGATCTAAACACACAATGATATAATATTCTGGGAATTGACGATTGCTTTTTACAAATACAGCAATATTTCCAAGCGATATAATTAAACATATCAAAAAAATAATTGAATGACACCCCACGTTGACAAATGCTGGTGACGAAATAACAACGTAATATTAACAGAAAATCAAAACAAATGAAAGAAACTACTATCACACGTTTTATTTACATTGACAGGTGAAAATACCTGTTGTAAATAAGCCTGTACATGAAATAATCTTGGTCGAGTTTTCGACCACTGGGTGACCACTAGTCAAAATAAATACGTACCTACATTAAACTTTACACATTGATTTTCGATTCAAATAATGTATACCATTATAAATTAATGTGTGATTCAAACTAATTTCTTTAGAATTAAAAGTTATAAGACATTTTATTTGAATGTTTAAAATAAATCGTTTATACTTGTGGAAATAGCTCTAAGTAACTTTAAATATTACATTTTTTACATTTTCATCCATCGTGCCATCAAAATAAAAGTAATTGTTGTTAAGGCTAAGTTCAATGTAAACCATAACGGATGCCTTTGAATGTGACAAATATGATCCGTTCCTTCCAAATCCTTACATTTGATGATACGCCGAATCCAACAAAAAACTGCTAATCCACCAACCTTTTCTGTCGGTGACATGAAGACATCTGCGTCTGATCCTCCCCAAGTTTCAACCCTCTTGGATCAAGTGTCCACCTGCAGTCTCAAGACCTACGTGACCTTTGCCGACCTTCAGTGACCTTGGCGAACCTTCACGTGGTCAGCTGTTGAGGGATGTTGTGTTTATTGCTCCTATACTGTGACTAATCCTATAAACAACATCGATTAAGACACCCCACGTTGACAATATGGCAGTAATGACTCTATGTTGTCTGAATGACTTGCGAAGGTGCAACGGTTCTTCGCCACCTGCCACGGCAAAGCAATGGGAAAATCGGTTTAGAGAATTCTTGCTGAAATAATGTATGTAAACGGAACAATACCATTTCAAAATTCCACCATTCTGTATTAAATTACAACAAAGTTAGACAATTGATATTGTTAGAATATTGAATTGCAAAAAAAGGCAATTAAATTTTACCCCAAATGTAACATTTGGTTATCTTTTTGTAACAATGTCACTGCCAAATGCGCTAAATTTTAGAATTGTTTCATTTCCTCAGCTATTTTTCTAAACTGTAACTTTACCTACCACAATGATATAATTATATCGCTTGATGAAACTTTGTACAATTTATGAATGGATGTTCATTTACATTGAAGTGTAAAAGAGCAACTCCAGGGACACTTTCTTCAAAAGTAATAGAAGCTTTTACTGAGTAGTCAGTTGAGCAGAAAAATCTCTCCTTAGGCTGGTCAACTATATAAGTAAAGATAATTCCTCCTTCTATGAATTTTTGCATTCAAGGTAATTGATTTATTCCAATTTATTTAAACACGTATAGTAAAAATTCAGGATCGGATATAACGGGACGTAGAGGTTTGATAAATATTTGAGCATCGTTGAATAAATCAATCAAAGATTACTCAAACTACAACTTGACATTGTGACAATTTGATATAAATCGTAGTTCAACAAAGTATGTAATAAAGTTTCCGGAAAGAATTCTCTTGAGCATACCTGACCAACTGTGTGCAAAATAATTTTTCTCCTGCAAATATATACAACCAACCCATTTTCGTATGAAAAGCAACTGAAACACACGACTCCAAAAACCTCACGCTAAACATCATTTGAACAACCACCCTTTTTTGCGCGGCGGTTTGACGCAGACATTTTCTGTCACAACAAAGGGTTGTTGGTTGATTATCGGCAGATTATTTTTGGGGGATATTCCGCAAATCATGTAGACGATTCATTCCCACCCCGTCAGCCGTCTGGGGGCAGATCTGTCACGGAAGCTGCCTCTGCGACACGCTAATGATCTCAATGTTTTGGCATCATCAATTCAGCTCAGCGGGATTAACTTCTCGCTTGCGCATCTTTTCTGGAACTCTAAATGATTTAGCTAGACGGTGTGATTAGTTTTCAAACTAATGGTTTACAATGTATTTGGTTATAAATAGCGATGTCTTTCTTGTTCTGTTCATAATGGTTGTAGAGTAGGAGAAGAGAGAATTTCATTTAGAGGGGTTTTGGGTAGTAGATTTCTGTAGACGCACTATTGTGGAGTTTGCATTCCATTTACATCTTACAGTCACAGTTAGCTTGAATTGAAAAGAATTAAAAAAAATTCTCACACAAATCCTGAAGTCCATGTAAAATTAATACTTCTTGTTCGACGTTTAGTTCATTTGCGTCACCTATTTTAAACTATTTATAGAGCCATCTATAATATTAAAACGAAACAGTGTTTTTTTATTTCACGATTCTGAATCAACCACTCGACAGATTTTCATGATTTTTGTGTTGAAAGACAGATAATTTTGAGAACTAGGGAATTTCGAAGCCATAATTTTAGTTAAGAGTCCCAGTTTTTTAGAAATTAAGTTTTAATTTTTTTAAAGTCTAGCAGCCGACGCTAAGATTCTAAACTAGCTTTTGGCATAAAATAATTTGCTTAACATAACAGCTGTAAACATTCAGCTTTTGTGTCACAAATTCAGCATTTGGATAATAATGGCATACATAGGGTTGACTTATTAATACTATACTCATTGATCCGTTCATTTAATCGGTAAGACGATGAAAGATTATTTAAATAAGCATGGTAAAATGCTGGATGTTCTGATTTATTTTTAGGGCAGTCTTAAAAGTTTAAGTTTGTTTTAGTGCAATATATTTTGTTTTAACTAACAGCTGGTTGGATACAAAAATATTCTATAGAACTATCAGGTTAGTTTATTATTCTGTGATTTTGCCATTGATTATAGGAAATAAGTAGGATTCTATAACCACTGATGTATAAAATTGAGGCTCTGCCCCGGAGTCTTCAGAGAAAAGTTTATGCAAGTTATTTTTCTGTTCAACCTTTTGAGGAGAGAATAGTAAAATAACAATGTTTACATGTTTTAATTATTCTTGACAGCTTTTTGTTTACAATAAATGTTTAACCGCTTAAACTCTGCTTGAATTAGAAATGGAAATATTGACATAACTTCAGTTTTAGTTCACTACTCAATTCCCGTACGTAGGACGGGTCAACAGCTCGTCATTAAATAATTTCATAAAAGTTCACTTCCCCTATTCTATCTTCTTCAAATTTTCCATTTTATGATTCCGCAATTTCCTTATCTGATTGGAGCTTTACCGAATGTACAGTAGGGTTTGATTACTCATACTGTTTCATAGCATATTGTGTACATCTGGACAGTATGCTAATTCTTGGATGTACACGCTACATAGGGGTCCATGGTACGGTACAGGTGGACGGGGATGATATGCTAATTTTTGGGGCACGCTTTAGATCCGTATCTGTAATCTAACCACTCATTATAATAACATATGTCCCCGTAGTTTGTTGCACGTTCGTAAATAATAGTTTTTGATACCCCATAAAAAGTTTCATGAATTCTTTATTTATTGGAACGTATTATTTTACAGGAGTGTAGACTTTGAACAGGATTTTTTTATAATTTTTAAATTACAACATTAGGCATAATATAGTAACCACGACTTAGCAAAAAAACTTTAGACTAGATCGCGTCTAAAACAATCATTTCAGGCTACGTAAAATATTTGATTCAGTAAAATTTCTGACAAAAAGAAATCCACACGAACAAATTTGATCAGTTTACATAACGTTGGGTTACTGAGTTTGGGTTTTCGATAGGTAACATAATAGTATATTTCGTACCTAGGGCCGAAAATGAGGTTTTGCCGGCTCGAGATAGTTTTTAAGTTCGAGACGAAGTCGAGAACTTAAATCGATCGAGAGCTGCAAAACCATTTCGGTCCGTGGTACGAACGCTATTTTTCACCACACTATACCCTATTACCACTATTCACCACTATAATAATGCATACTGATAGTCAACACAACTACAACTTTAAGGTTATGTGAATAAATAATTTGAGGAATCAGCAAAAATAAAAATAAATAGTTGCTAGGCAACGGTGACAATAACACAATTCTATTGCAATGTTATGGATTTTGATTGTGTATTTAAAATGCATTCATGTTTTAAGTAAGTAAGCGGACAGCTGATTTTGCGGCCCCGGCCTGTAAAAACCTGCTCGGTCCCCAAATTACGATGACAGCTGGCATGGCCAGCAAAACGTAACTTTCAGCCACCAATTAACGTATGTAATACAGCCAAAAACATCATAGTGTGGTGAAAAATTATTATCACCAATATAAAAAATCTTTGAGTTGAAATTCAAATTCAGAAACAAGGTCACATTTTAGATTTATTAATTGACAAGGTTAGGAATTGTAGATGCAGGAGAAAACAAATTACTTGAATGGCGCAGTAGTAAATAATGTTCCTTCTAATCTTCCTCAGTAAAGAAGATGGCCTGTTAAAAATAATTTAGCTTTTCCTTCATGCAGGAGTAGAGAAATTTATAACGTACCTGTCTAACAGAATCTTGTTCTACACACGGGACAGTTAGGCTCATCCCAATTACAACTGTAAGTTCTACAAAGGGTTTTGACCAATCCGTTAAGCCATTACATTAGTCGTGTGCAGCCGAGCAAATGCTAGAAGTGATTCACAACAAAAGGCCCAGTGCAGGGCAGCGAGCCGGTAGGGGCAGAGTACGATAGATGTCAAATTAGGATTCATACAGAGTATTTACGAGTCCTAGATGAATAAGTTAAAGTTGCTCTAACTCAATTCACACAGTCCGGTTCTACATGTTTCGGTATTTGAACTAATGCTTCATTCCGCAGAGAATGAATGCACTTATTTATTTTTATTTTCATGAAACGCATCTAACGTTTTCTTACTTTCTTGACTTCCTTCGAAAAGTGACGCATCGGTACGGCTAAAAATTTTTTTGTGTTTTAGCGAATTTCCCTAGAGGGAAGTAGCTATTACCGTAGGTGGCATGGTAAGACCTAGGCCCGGGACCGATTTAGTTTTTCATTTTGATGTCCCCAGAGGCCAAAAACACCATTCGTTCAAATTTTTATATATGTATATATATATATATATATAGATTTATATATATATATATGTGTCCGTGAACACGATAACTTGAGTAATTTTTATCTGATTTTGATGAAATTTGGTTTGAAGGTGTAAGGCGGGATAAACTTGAATGAGTTCGCAAACCAGCAAGATCGGACCATGGGAACGGGGTTTTACGGGGGGTTTTATGGGGTAAAAATTGGTTTTTCTAATTTTTGACCCTCCAAACGCAAAATTTTCCAATTTCTCTTCAGACCTTCTTAAAGAGCTTAAAAAAACAAATAATTTAGTATATCAAAGTGTTTTTGTACTATTATTAGTTACGGAGAAAATTCAAATAATTGTTATTTTAAAATTCCCATGTTATTCTTATGGGGAATATTGTAAAATGTTGTAGTCTGCTTGTTTATGGATATATTTTGATCAAACTTGGTAAATTTATTTATTTTATACTAAGTTATTAATATTTCTCTAAAAAACACACTTTTTTACCCTCCCTGTAGCAGCAAGCCTATGTACTCATACAAATTAATGTTAATTAAATACATTTAATTGAAAATCAATTCAGGCAACTGGAAATTCGCTTAGTCGGCAGGTTTGCTGCGGCGGGGGTATTTTAGATAACGTAGCGTAAACTACAAAGGTTGAACCAAAGCCATATTTTGTTGAAGAGCAGTTCAAGAATTGAATTTTTGACGAGTGCGTGTATCAAGATACTTCCTCATCCAGCTGTAAAATCAAAGTATTTTTTCCAACTTACAAACGATACAAGCAGACTCATGTGTCCTCCAAATGTGAAATTTTCCTCCAAGTTTCTTCACGCCTGAACAACTTGGTCATCTTGGCCATCCCAGTGGATGCGTAAACTGTATAATTAATGATGTGTATAACTTAAATCTATGAATGCTTTCCTTTTCAACGCGTCTCTTCTGAGACGACCAGCCCACCTAATTCACTATAAATAACACACTTTTCCAATCACTCATCTTCAGTAAAAAATCCCTTTACGGAATTTGTACTAACTTATTTTCCTTATTTACGTCGGAATAAGATTTAAATCAGAAAATAACTAGATTGAAACTATTTTAATCTTATAGAACAAATGTGCGCACACATATAACAATCCACAACTTAACGCTTATAGTTTTAATGTCGTTAGTAAGGTATGCATCTGTACAAAAATCATTAGAATTCCTAATAAAAAAGTTCAACCTAATGTGAATCATGTAGTCCTAACTGAAAAAAATCCATATCACCGATGTAGTTAGACCTTTACTTCGCAGCTCAATTCAGCATCTCTCTGTGATAATGTTCATTTAAAATGCATAAACCTACTTCAATAAAATGTTATCTTACTGAATATTCCATTATACTATAATATACGTTAAACCCTACCATACTACTTTAATTCACACGGTATGAAAAATGAATCCAGAAATCGACGGTGGATAAATTAATGAAGATATTAAACCTCCACATTCACCGAATGTCAGGAAAGTGATGAATGTCCAAGTTCAGCCTGGAGGTTATGTAAGTGAACGTTTGAACATTCACGTGATGTCAGTGAAGTGATGGATGTTCAAGGTCAAGCTCAGGCAAGGCCGCACTAGATCTAGTGCGGCCTTGGCTCAGGCTTTGCTACTTGTGAGCTTTGAACTGAGAGGGGAGTGTCCCTTGCCGTTGCGATAACTGATAGAAACATGGTTTTTTTTAGCTTTGGTGAAGCATTATAAGAAAAACATTATAAGTTAAGGAATGAAAGTACACCCGTTGCAGCAAACGTAAAAACTATTAAAATTTAAAATAGTTTTATTGTTGTTGTAATAATTCAAGCGAATTAAAATGTCAGAGATTTCAAATAATAATTCTATGTCTATAGTAAGCAGTTTGTCAAGTAATACCAAGGAATACACAATCCAGCTAAATTATTTTAATTTCTCTACTAAAATAGCATAGGATATCTTGGGCTTTTAATGAATGGTCCTGGTAAGATGGGCTTAGTAAAAAGCAATACAGATCATCTCACTCAATTCTACACTCACCCTTCACTCATATTTGGGTTAAGATACGCACCTAGGTGGCGTTCCCATCCCAATAATTGATGACGATGATGATAATAATGGTCATGTTAACCAAAATAGGTAAATAAAAGTAGTAAAATTCAAAAAGCTATAAAAACAACAATGTATTAAAATTCAAAATAACAAGAACATAACTGAGATTAAAAATTAAATTCGCACATAGAGAATCTTAAGACATAGAATATAGATTGTCTTTATGCGATGGTATCCTAAAATAAAAATTTAACATACAAAAACGTTGAAAATAATTCTCTCTCCCTCACAGAGGACTTTTCACCCCTTGTGAGATTCATCCCCTGGCCGCGACACCTTGTTTGACCTTGGACATCCATCAACTGACCGTCGCGAGGAGTTGACAGGCGTCGGTGTCATAGATGTTGATTATTCATCTGTTGATTATTATTCAACTGTAACGAATCCAATAAACACCGTAGATTAATGAAGTGCTGTCTCCACCGAGCGGACACCGGTTTTGTTCAGATTGGCTTTGTCACAATCTCTATATCTTACTAGGGACATTCTCACCTGCTGCGAAACTAGTTTTGAATCCCATAGTTGATGATGTTTGTGAATGCATAGTCGTTGAAGTATTGTAAAGATACATTGCAAAATGTAACAAAGGAACAAAGAATTGTGAGGAAGATAATGGTGTTAATTAAATTTTCGTCAATTGAAAAATATGCATTTAAAATATAATTGTATGTGTTGAGTAGGGGCAAATGAAGTTTAAATTGGATAAAAACTGCAATATGCCACAGCATATTTTAAGATCCATCTGAATTCAATAAACCATTGGTCACTACATTCCAGTACTTAACAAAAAGCTGAAAACAAACAAATTACACGACTAAAAACACTCAGAATCAGACCCATTCGCATATTTGGTCTGATGATGACTGGAGTGTCCAATCAAAATCGATCACCATTTTCCAGCTTTCATATGTATTTGCCGTCTCGTGATTCAACAGTATAAGTGTAAATATAAATAAATAAATAATTAATAATAAATAATAATAATAATAGATACATAAATAATAAATAAATAAATAAAAAAACCTTTATTTATCAAGAGTTTCTCAGTACAACTACTGCTTCTCAGAACAACTTTCGTCAATAACAATATTAGACTAACAACAAATAAATAGACCAGTAACAAAACAGAAACAAGACAAGATGAATTCTATAATATATTATTACTAGTGTTATTAGACGTATAATTTGTTTATTTTTTTAGAGTAGTTTGATAACACGAACGATGCTGAATAAGAACAAAAAGTTATTTAACAAAAAGGGAATTATACTTTTACCTTTTTATTAAGAGAGATTAAATTAATGTCAAATACGAGTCCACTGGGTGTAAACATGAGTAATTTTGCTTTAAGGTTTCTTGAAAGAGGTACGAGATGTTGCCAAACTCCCCTTTTAAGACGAGACACATAAACAATCTAAAATACAATGAGGATGACACGTTTGTTTTGATATCTACAATATTGGCCATTCCTATGTTTCTACTTCTGCTGAAATATATAAGCCTTACGATGATTGGTTCTAAAGCACAAACATTTTCATTTCACGAAACCAGAGAGTTTCAAAACGTTGGTCAAGTTTATGGATCGTAAATTAAGACATTTCTATTATACACAACTCCATGACAAATCTTCAGCTGGAGCCGTTTACTGATGATTTGTTCTTCACTTAACTATCGCATTACTGTCCAACATAAAGCCACAGACTATTGTAGCACATTAAATAACGTCCGTCCATAAACGTTTCCGCAGATGGTTATATTATTCTGTTATATCCGTTTCTAATTTCTGGTGGTTTTGGCAACATTGTCGCCACCATTGTTGTTTTACAACCTTCGTCCTTTTATGTATCGTAACAAGACGGATTTTATGGTAAAGTTCAGCTGCCAAGTAAACTGTGTTTAATTTTCAGTACCTACGCTTATGTGACTGGTCATATAAGGGGTGAATAGTGAATATATGTCAATGATTTATGCAAATGTATGCAAATTATTTATAATTTATGCAAATGTGCAGCTATGTTTGGTATATGTGTGTATGGTGAATGCCTTCATGATCAGCATTGTACGTGTTGTAGGGTATAAGTAGGGACGCCATTCAAGATTCTTGTCATTCGCCTATTGGGTCTGATGATGATTGGAGTGTCCAATCGAAATCGATCACCACTTAACATCTTTTTTGTATATTTACCGTCTTGTGAGTAACAGTATAAGCGTAAATATATGTTTTAAGTGTTATAAGACGTTTCTTTTATTTACTTTCCGTATGGTGAATGCCGCACGTTTGACTATAAAACTCTCAATACTAATTCAGAAATACTAAATAGGTATGGCTTTATCATTCTAAACTTTTGCAACGTCGTACATCTTTAGAGGATATTATTGTGTATTTTGAGGGACAAAATTAAGATCTTTTAAAATACGAGAAGTTTCCAGCATTTAAGATTTCTCATCAAAAACCCACATGGAAATCTTAGGAATATTACAAAGGCCAATTCTAAATAGATTTTTATGAATATTTTGTGTTCAACGGTGCAGTGACTTTTGAAAGCTAAACCATATAACGAAAGTTGAACAACAATGTTTTGAACCTCCAAACACATTACCTGAATGTCATATGTCTTCAATGGCAATCAAACTTGAAGTCTTCCAACTGAACACAGCACGGCACCGGTTTTATCAACTGGTTTTACAACCATTTCTACAGTTCTAATTTAGAATAGTTTTCCTACTGAATAAACTCGTAAATATACGAGAATGTTGTCCAACAATTACTTCAAACCCCATTCTTAAACCGGCCTGTATGTAGTTTGTCTCATTATTTAGGGTCTCTGAACCGGGGTGCTTGCACCTGACCTACAACTAATGGAACGAATTGGACAATGTCTGTCTATTTCACCTCACTGATGGAAATGATCTGGAAAACGTATTCAACGATAACTGGTTGGTTGGAACTAGTTGAACTCATTGTAGTTGTCAGTTGGTTATTTGCTTAAGAGCCGGGTTGATGAATAAACTAGAGTAAATTATGAGCTTTTGTATTAAAAAGTATTTTCCCTCGTTATTTATTCCAGAAACTAGAATTATAAATACATAAACCATACTAAACTTTTAAAAGAGTTTAATGTAGCTTTCGGAATCTACAGGTTTCTATTGGTTTTCAAATTTAGCCATGACAAGTTACTTACTCAACCAGTGAATGTCTCTAAATTGATACTTACTTGTTACATAAAATAATATGAATGCAGGAACATTTATACAAACTAGAGGTCGTCCAGTGGTCGAAAACTCAACCAAAATATGTAATGCATAGACTTATTTTCACCCCAAGCTGTAAATAAAACATGTGATTGGAATTTCTGCCATTTGTTTTGACTTTCTGTTTGTATTTTGTTGTTATTTCGTCACCAGCATGGAAACACATAAGGCCAATGGTGATAAAGTTAAAATTCATTTTTGTGCTTATTTTTGAGCCTATTATAATATATATGGGGATTCGACATGAAAATGTTTTTGGAACAGTATGCGTGGATGTACATACATTTGTGTGGATGCATACGAGCTGAGAATAAAGGTTTTAAAGAATAATACTTGCCTATTGATATATATAATTTCTTTTTAGTATGTTGTTACCCCATACAACAACAATATCTATTCATCGAAACAAGTCTTTGATTTAAATTATTCTCCTCTGTAATATAATTACACTCCGTTCATAGAGAACTCCCAGGAGCTTTTGTAGATGAAAAAGCGCCGAAACTAGGTCAAAGTTCAAGAAGTGCAAGCACCTCAGTTGAGCACTTCAGGTCTGAAGTACACCTCAAGTGCCATCGGCGCTAAGTGCTCACACCCCATACGAGAGGTGTGAGCGGCACTTAATACATTGACTAAATTAAATCGTTGCAAAAACTCACGGGCTGCATTTTACACGTGGCTAAATGGGGCGAGAAAATCGGAAAGGGAACTTCAATTCGCAACTGAAAGTGTGTGAATGCATTTCGCAAAACTGCATTCATTGCGTGAGAAAAATTAGACTATGTATTACTTTCTTATGACTTAGCACCAGTTCTAGATATTCTTTTATGTCGGTTTTACACACGTGCGACAAGTTTGCATACAGGGTATTTTAGAGTTTTAAACCTGAACACTAAATGGCACTAATGGCGATGGGTTTTTATGTCAAGTGGTTGACTTTGAATACTGCTAGTATAACTCATAATCTTGCTGGAAATTGTTTGAAAATGTGTATTCATTTGGTATACAAACTTGTGTTGTTTAGATGTTAATATTAAATGAAACAAGCTGATTTTTTGGTATGCAACTATGAGAGTTGTAAAAATATGTTTTTGTAAAACCTTCAATCGAAAAAAAACGAATTCGTTTCAAAACTATCATATTTAAAACCAAATCACACCAAAAAGGCAATCCAAACACAGTTAAGTCATGTTTAGGCTCAATTTTTCATGAATAACCACATAATAAGATCTGCTTTTACGATCGCACTGTTTCAAATTGCACACTATTTAAATCCTTTGATCACCTATAAAAAAGAGATTGGTAATTTTCTTTTACATAATGGCGGTGAGCGATTTTTCATCGATATCACATTAGTATGCCTTTTTTTAATAACAGGTGAAAACATGATTAAACATTCATTTTTAGCACCAATACAGCAATTTTAAAGTAAAAACTACAGATAATTTCACAACTGAATAGTTAAATCACTAGTCGTGCTTATTACGTCAAACTTGCATACTGAGTCTCATTTGAATCTATTCAAAATAAAATGTGTTGACAAGAAAGTGTTAAATTTTAAATGTTATTCATTACGCTACCCCTCCAGTTTAAGTTTTAAAGTGTCCGTCAGTAAAATGTCTGGGAAATACTTGCAACCCTTCTTTTCATTGGATTTACGGGTGGTTTTAAAGGCTCTAACGTTTATCAAGTTTGATTAGATATGCTAATTTAGGAGGAAAAGAGTTATAACTCTCCCTTCGAAGAGGGATTTCTTCTTTTAATCCGAAACAACGGTAGCTTAGCTGAATATAAACAATGGATGATTAATGAAGATTTAAATTTCTACTCAAACAGAACATCTTAAATTGTTTTATGAAGCGTAAAGTTGCTGACTTAGGTTTAAAAACGTGATGAAGGGGTTTTATATCTAGCGATTGGTAATTGGACATAATTAGACTATACTTGAAAGAACCTACGGACTTAGTTGAGGAATTATTTGACTACCACTACTTCGAGGGCACTAAGTACCAAATAAGTAGGACTTTGTATTATTCTTGATCCAATCCAATTGGCTAAGTTATAATACTATGGCCTTAATACTTCCATCAAAATCTAAAAGGTTTGACCAACTCTGTCATTGATTGCCAGTTGAGGATATTTAACAAAAAGGTTAACGTTAGATAGCACGAATTCCAGGGTTTGGACCGTTCCCTAATAAATACGTAAAAATATAAAAGGTGATAAAATACACACACAGAATTAATAAAATAAAAACCTACTTCAAAAATAAGTCACCGACAAAATGCTAAATGAAAAAAGAGAAAAGGGAAGTATACATTTCTACTGTGGGAGGTCTCACCCTTTTCAAAGGGGTAGATTAAAGCTGTATCTGTGTCAGGCTCACTATCACACTGGTAACAGGTGTTTGCCTAAGGGGTGTTGTTCGTAGGGTTTTTATTTGGGGACAGAGATGATCTACAATACTATTACAGTAGAACCTTGATAAGAATACCCTTGTGGGGATGATAAAACATGACTTGTTATCAAGGTTGACTCTTGAAAATGACACTTGTTATCAAGAGCCACTTGTTCTTGAGGGTCTTCTTATCAAGGTTCCACTGTATCTAGAACTACACCATGATCTAGAAGAAAAACTCAGTAAGGCTTGTAATCCTAAAAGGAAAAGTATTTGTCAAAGACTATTCCAAAAGACATATAAAAATAACGCTTAAGTTAATGCAATATTTACTTTTTTAAACCTTCTTGTCACAACCTATCCCTACTTATAGGCGTGAGATAAAACTGTGAAAACTCCAACGGAAATCCATGTTTTACCCAAATGAATCAAGGATACATATTGTTCAATCAGAACTCAGAAGTTCTGTAAAAGGTTTTTAAAAACTCTGGTGGAATACAATTATAACAAAGATGGTACCTCTCCAGAATGATGGTGGATTCAACAACCTAACTGTTGATGACATGTATGATTATATCAAAACTCACTTTCCTTTCGACCCAATTTCCTTCCTATCCCAATCGCCTGATAAAGGAGTAAGACTAAATTGCGAAACTCCAGCTCTGTGTGGTTCGTAAGTAAACATCTGTAGAAAGACAAATCCAGCAAAAAACCTTAAGATCTTCTTCGGTGATTCAGAAACACTCGAGAAGGATGACCAGCTCGGTCTCACCAAATCGATCCTTAAAGAAGATATATCCACTCTAATCACCTATTTGTTGTACTAGTCAAACCCCAAACACTGTGCCATAAAGATAGTTTACACGTTTTGTGAACACTTGTTTCCTTTAAAAATCTTGATGACACAAAGACTCAAAGAGTTCTTCCGATGAAAGATTCAGCGGGGTGGATGACCAGCTCGGTTTTTTCAACACCCTCCTTATCTGAGACACAACTGCCTTGTCACTCCAGTGAATCGTAGGATCAAATTACCATCTGGGAGACCCCCGACCCCGCAGTCTAGCCCGGAGTCTAGCTGTCTAAATGATCTCGTAAAAAACCTGTCGAGCGATAGCGACACGAAAATCCTCTCCACACGTGGCTCCTTATCGCCCATGTTGTCAGCTGCCGTCTCCGTTTCGACCGTCAGAACCTTTCTAATGACCTATTAAGTGGGGCCTACAGTAGCAGGAAAAAACTGTTTGAGATAAATGGCCATATGTTTTTAATAAAGTTACGATTTAGGTTGACCAGTAGGAAGAGATTGAGCGCTACATGTTTTCTTGTTGTTTAACGGTTAGTGACTGTTATGTCGTTGTGTTTATTTATGTTTTTTTAAGTTAATGAAAACACGAGTAATATGAGAGATCGATTTATTTGAAAAGTAAAGGTTAACTAAAGAAGAAGTAACCAAGCATCAAAAATAAAGTAAAACATATATTTATTGTGTAGATAACCGAAAGGTTAAAGCGCTCGTCTTAAAATCTAAAGGGTTCGATTCAAAAATAAATCATTTATGAACCGTTAACATTTGTCATTAGACTATCAATCAAAAATACTATCTAACAAAAGGTAAAAATGCCTAGAAAGGCCCTGGCTAGGGAAGGCCTAGGAAGTTTAGAAAGACGTCAGAAAAGCTGTAACATTTTTCTTAAAAGAATATATATATGAAATAAAAACTTATTGTGAATATCATTGTGGCTGTGAAACGATTGTGACTGAATTACTGTACTGTGAATCGAATGAAACAAAAAAATGGTGCTCTGCATTTAACTGAAGTAAGTTTGTTTAGGAGAATGCAAAAACACCAAATATTTAAGTTAAAACGAAGTGATTTATGGGAAGTAAGTTTGTGTAAGTTTTTACGATGAAATTAAACAAAAAATATCAGCAGTGCATTGTGCAGTGTCAAATTAAGCGCAGTTAAACGTAGCCGAGCCTAATAACACTCAGGTAACATTGCATAAAGAAAGTCTACATGAAGTATGCATAGTCAATCTATATGACAACGACGTTGTTTTCAGATCAAAATATGGCAATTTTGACGTCGGTGATATTTTGGGAAATCATGTAATTGAACCCCAACACGTTTAACACTCCAAGTCTCCCCTCTTGCTCCCTGGAGCTCCCTATCCAGCTATATTTCAACCATCTCATCCCACAGTGGATTGTGTCACGGTTACACTATACTTGTCCTATCGACTGACCAATGGATAATATTTCCTGTTATAATGAACCCATTGTCAGATCTCTCGAGATGGCCAATTCAAAATTTCGACATCATTAAAGGCCCATTACGGGAACGCCCGAGTAATCTTTGTGGGGTGCATGGGGTCAGATGTGGACGGGCATAAATCTTGGTCAATGGTTATGTTTTAGGGTCGGATAAAGTAGCGTTTAAGGAGAGCTTAGAATAAAACACAAACGAAAAACACCCGTTCTAGTATATGTGGTTTTTGTTAAATATGGAAATGATTAAATATCCGGAAGAACAAGATATAATTTTTCTCATGTTTCTATGGATGAAGCTTTTATTTAAACCATCCCTAAAAAAAAGCTGACGTCAATGAACTATCATTTTGTAGTACCAGAGCAAAAATATCTTCATCACTTGTCGTTAAAGTATTGTTCCAATGAGTTTCGAAATGTACATGGTATACTGACCTTTTAAAATATCATTCCTGGACCAAAGACAAACTAAAATATCATTGAAGAAAATCGGTTCATAAATAAAGAAGAAAACTCATTTTAAGATACTGTGTAGTGAACAATATCTGCGGCTATTGGGTATTTTCTCTGCTGGTTTGTTAAAACAATCAGCTGTTTTAATTTAATTGTTAGTTCCCGTTATCCAATAAGTGCAACTATTGTTGTAGGCTACACAGTATATAAAATATGCGTTTTCTCCCTTATTTTTGAATAGGTTTTATTCAATTTCTATTGTTAGAATTGTAATGAAACTGTCAAACTAAAACAATGCTATTATAGTAGTTTTATTTTCCTAAGTAGTTTCGATGTTGATTAGGTCTAAAACTTTAAATAGCCACTGTTTTGAAACTAATCTTCAAAGGAATAATTTTTTTCTCAAAAAATATCTTTGCGTTATTGACTTATCTACTAACTTTCAATTCACTACAAAAGCAATTATATTATAAAACATAGTGTCGTAAAAACAACCAAACGGCGGCTGTAAATAAATTTTTAGATTGGACATTTGTAATGTTTTGAATTTGTCTTCCATCTCCAAATATACCTTGAAATGTCGTTAAGGAGTTTTGGGACTCCATGTAGATCAATTATAGAGCTTATTTATATCTCTGCTTGAGACGCTTCCTAACAAAAACACAGTTTTTACAAACCTAACGATGTTGTAAGCAGTAAGGTAGGCTTATATCTGACATGCTGTAACTACAACGAAACTAATCTTGCCTAAACAAACAGTTGTAAGCCGGATTCTATACCTGGGGATAATTCAAGGTGATTAATTCAACTTAGTTTTTGTTTCACACTAATTAATGCTAATCTCTTTGTGAGCGGTGTGGGGAAAAGGTAGTCGTCAGTACACCATATCATTAGCATGTCTTGATTCTGTTATGTGTATAGTTCGGTTTTCCATCAACGTATGTTTGAAAATAAATCTTCTCATACATAATAAATATTTACATATACAGTACCCTATCAAATATAGGCCTACTACTCAAGGAAGAAGTTATGTTTTATCATTGATAAACTTAAATAATAAAAACAAAACTCACCTAAATATTTTTATAGGCCTACTGTATGGTTATGAAATTAAGCAATCTAAATCTGGATACAGTTTCGCAGAGAACCTACGGTATGCTACCGGATGAAATATCGATTAAATTATTTCAATCGATATTAATATTGATTTCCTGTTAATTGGCTTTTTAAGTACAGTACACCAGTCTTCTGGAATGTGCTGCGAAGTTCATTTTAGGTTATGAAACTCGTGAAAAAAGAGGATACAAAAACAAAACAAATTGATGTCTTTGCAAATTTATCTCTTGAACAAGATACTACTTATTTACTTCTTTCCAAAACTTTGCCATAATTGTTATTATCATACACTAAACGAAGCCAAACTGAACCAACTAACCTAAACTAACCGACCAAGAACAGTGCTCAAAAAGTCTTTTCGTAATAAAATCAATCGATATTTACATCAAGTGAAACCTGTATCAAAAAAGATATTAATATCGAACTAGCATTTCATCGGACAATGTAGTAGGCTCTCTGTGTAACTGTAGCCTAAATCTACAGTAAAAAAGGCCCAAGGTCTTAAATAAAAAGTTACAATAGATTTGTCACGACTGATAACTTTTAGAACATCTCTGTAAATTAAAGTTAATCAACCAGTTTTCACATTGCGCAATCTTCCTGTACCATTAGCTAGAACGACACAGAATAAGATGTCCCTGTAAACACATTTATGATGCAGTTCTACCAAAGTATCCCAGTAACATTGTACATTTACACACCAACACTTAGGGTTTACATGTGCCCCGAATTGCCGGACATTTTGTAACTTTAAATGCTCCAATCTATTTTATTGAAGAATTAATTACCTTTTTTGTTGTAAAGGAGACATTTCAACAAAACTACAGAGAATTATATGAAAAATGGGTTTTCCTAATGTCTTTATCTAAAATAAACGTTTGATTTATGAGAATATTTTATCAAAAACCTAATTATGACTCACATTAGCCATATAATGAACCTTGTGAACATAACAGCATTGGGTTTACGTTTTAAAGAGTAGCCCTAGTTTTTTATTAATCTATTCAATGATACACTAACAATATTGCAACTACTATTTCAAACATGTTTAGGTTTTAAATCAATACTTAGCTTATTTATTTAGAAACACCTCAGTGTTCACAATCACATAATATCATATTCCAAAAACATGACCATAAATCAAGTGATAAAATCCCCACAAGATTATTCTCAGATGTAAAAAAGACAGATAAACGACTATTCCAGTATTAAAATTTTCATTCAGACCCTAGACTTTTCATTTAATGGTAAAAAATACAAGATCCATATAACTTCTTGATCAGCATTGTACGTGTTATTATTTACGGAAAGTAAATTGTATCACGTTTCAACTTGTATCAACTTTCCGTATCCATATGCTATGTACAGTTATATTTGAGGGAGCTTATTTCAACTAAATTAATGTTTGTTCCCAAATTCAGCATAAATCTTACAAAGTTAGATTTACTCTTTCGTTTTGATACTAAAGAATGCCAAACAGCAGTTGACAAAAAGATTACTTAGTTTATAATATATTAGATTGTAAAACAACAACAAATACAATAACCAAAGGACTCAAAATCTAGGAATGTACTTGGATAACATATCTTTCCCTGTAACTAAAAAGTGTTATTTATGTCCGTGGATGACTTTAGTTTGATTACAGCTCTCCTTGAATTTGAAACGACACATTATTTTTACATAAAACATGTTTGGATATTGACTATTGACTATATTCATATCTTTGTTATCTTTCTAAGAAATATATTCAGTGAATAGTTCGTGCAAACAACTCAAGACGATTACATCAACAATAAACATATCCATTCACTATGTCGTCACTTTATGATTGATCGTGTTTGACTAAAGCCATTCTATTCATCTTCGCCCAAAGTGTTTGGCGATTAGTGTCACGGTGTTTTTGCAAATCATCCAAAACAATGCATTACATCCAATCCATCTCAAAGCCCACTTGGAGGATAACACGAATGGAGATGACTCGTCATGTTGTGTTACATTTATTATACGAAGTAATGCGTGGATAACTAAATTGTGGTTTTGAACTTCTTGAAAGAACAATAACTGTTTCGATATGGAGTATTAATTGCTTATTTTAAAGTTGTTTGTATATTAAGCAAAATAATGTACAGGCTTTTGCGTAACAATTACAAAAGTAGGTGGAAAGGTGCGCTAGGTGTCATGTGGTGCACGAAATAGCACTTTTTTGCTAAGCAGTCAAGACGTCATGTATAATAAACAGTAAAATTTTATTTCAACGTAAAATTTTAATTGATGGCATTCTTTGAGGTTTTACTATATTCTTCAATCACTATCACAGCATTTTTGTGAACTGAACTCTGATAATTTCTAATCAACAGCATAGAAACAGGTGAGATGCATAATTGCATATATATTGTTTGGAGTTTTTTTTTTCAGTTTTGCAAATATTATTATTTTACATCCAACAGCTATTTAAGAGCCACTTTGTAACTCTCGTAAACACATATAAAAACAACAGGAATCATTAAATAAAACAGGTTCCACCTGGTCTCTACTACTTGTTGTCACCATGTTTGACACTTAGACCTCACGCTGTGCTGGGGCAGGTCTGCTGCAGCGAGGCCACTTTAGTCTCTAACAGGCGTTGCGAAATCAAAATTTGCCAACAAACAAAACTAATCGGCTTAAGAAAAACTTGTTTGACGCCGAGCGGTTGGAGTCATTAAATTGTACTGGTTCCGTGTGACTCAAATCGCTCAGTAACGAAAACATACACGGATCAGCTGTTTAAGGGCACAAATATAGCTATGAAATGATAGACCCTTTATATCTTTAATAATTAAATTAGTGTTCTTTTCTAAATCAAGATTAATAAGTTACATGATAAAGTTTGGCTTCTGTTTATGTAATTTGCAACAATGAATTTCTTGTAGTAGAATTTAGTTAGCTGTATATTTAATTTTTTTAAGCAGTAAATAATATATTGAATTTTTTTATTGGCAGAGGCTCTTTCATAATATGTAGGTCTACTGATTGAAATGACAATTTTCTAGAGACCGTCCTATTAAAAGTGTGTCTATATATTTGACTGTCCAGTCCAAGAGTAAATAGATAATATGTGTCATATTGTGTTACGTATACTAATGCAATCTACGAAGTACTACGACGATAACTACTAATTGTGGTTTAGAACTTCTCGAAAGAACTAAGAACTGTTTTCCAATGGGATAGTAACAGACTATTCTCGAAGCTGTTCTCTATGTCTATGTATGTTGCCTATGCGGAAAAATATATTTCTTTATAATTTGTATCTGTTTATTGTTTTGTTTAACTTTTGGAAATAAACGATTTGACTTTGACTTTTTTTGACTATGTACACTTCAAATTTTGGATAAAATGTCATTGCGAATGAAACATTTTACAGAGCTAGATAGAGATGTCATGAAAACCTTACAAATGGAGATGCTAAAATATTGTTTTGTAACCATTGTTTTAAAAACCAATCCAAATGAGACCATCACAACTCCAAACAAACATACGATCAGATTTCAAATGTATTCAGAATTAAATTTACAGGCTGCTCCAGAATAGCACGTGAGTCAAAGTTAGGGTTCAACCCTTCAGGGGGATGCGCACATTAGCCTGGAAATGTCGGTCAAGTAGGAATAAATAAGGGTGCATCGGGGATGAATGCGTCTTATTGTACAACTTAGAATATTTTTCACCCCTCGGTTCCGACGCGAGCTCATAAGATAAGCAAATTACGAGCTTTGATGAAAGCTGTCGATACAAGAGGGTAAAGAGGACGATTTTTCATCAGTTTGTGTCGTGCTGTTGGAATTTGAATTGATAATGAGGTGATATTAGTTCGAACAGAAAAGGGTGAAATGGTCATCTGTTTTATTATTCAAAATAAACTGGCAGCCAAGTAGAATCAACAGGCCTTATTTGGTAACAATGATACAAAAGGCACCTAATTCAAATTACGGTGTTCTTACCCAGCTAACCCATTTGACAACTAGTAAAGTTAATAATAATACTTGAATTAAATAATTCTGTTTTAGTTTTTTGTTCACAGAGATTTGAACATGAAAAGATAAATTGAAGCCAGGGAAACACCTAATTGTCTAGTTAAAAGAAAAATAACAATACAAACTGAACAAGTCAATAACACGCTGATTTTAAACACGCAATCGACTGTACTATATTTTCAAGGAAGCTTGAGCCCTAAATTTATTTTTCATTGCCTAAAGATCGTTGTTTGTTCCCCAGAATGTATTTTAGATGTCTTCTCACCAAAATACAGGGCTAGAATTAAGACTCAAAACGTTGTTCTGGGCCGAGATTATTTCCTTAGGCTGGATTTGGACAAACGTACACTTGAATATGTTGTCTTTTGCTAAAAAAAAAAAAAACCACCATTATTGCGTTCAGACTTGGAGGAAGTGCAATTATTGATATTTCTAATCTTCTAGGCTCTACGTTTTGTTTGTCGATAAAGTTTAAATCAAAATGGTTTTCTATGAATCTTTATGTTCATCCAAGAATATCTTTAGTCAAAATATTCAAAATTCTAATTGAGCTTTTATACAATATCAGACACAAAGTCTTAGTCTCAATCTTATAAAAAAAAAACAATTATTACGGTGTCTCCAAACATATTTTATGTTAACGATTTCTATGAAAGCGAAAATTGTTGAGTGTTAAGTGAGGGCGTTGATTCACTCATCGCCACACATCTGTGGTGTTGTGGTGCCACCTAAAGTGGTGTTGGTGCCACCTAGAGTGGTGCCACGGCAGGTGCTCACACTTGACTCACTCATTACCATACAATATGTCGTGTTTACCAACCTGTGACATTTATTCACTTTTTGATTCATTCTCGACCATCTGCTTCTAGCCTCTAAACCATGTGGCCATTCAGGGAAAAGGCTTTAAATGCAAAGATGCCACTTGAAGTGACCATTCACAATTATATGATTTGATCATTTATTTTACGGGAAAGTTTGTAAAAGGTTTGATAAACAAATTAGGGGTATTGTGTACAAGATACAAACTTTATAAAACATATCTGGCAAAAGTTTTCAGTGTTAGCTTTAAACAAAATCATTTATTTGCTTAAACGTTTAGTCTGTTATTACAAATTCTGATATCAGATCTAGAATTAAGCAATGTTCCATCTCAAGTTTTGTCAAGCAATTGTAGGCTGTGATTAGTTTAACAGAAAAATGTTTTAATTTATTTTATACTTGGTCAAATTCGAAAAAAATTGTCATCTTTTGTCTAAATCAAAAAGCTTTGTTTTCTTTGTCTAAAATAGATAATATTATTAAATTAAGTGTTATTGCAAAGGAAATATTTTAACTTGATTCCATATAAACTAATTCACTACCTTCGTTTGTTTACATTATTTGACGGGAAGTTAAGATTGTAAACAAACACAGATAACAGTTTTGACAGGTTATGAAAGCTTTAGTGTATGTCTCGGTTATAGTTATCGTTCTGTACTCAGCAGGCTGCCAGTTCGATTCTAAAAGTGTAGTAATTTTTCTATTGGTCAAAAAACCATACACCAATTTTTGCTTACAGGGGTTTTTATGAGCAACCAGGGTAAAGTACAAACTGGCAGTAGCAAGACTACTCAACATCTTATTCCTTTCTCCATCCATCCTTTGCTCAAATACAGTTCAAATACACAACATACACTACAATAGTAAAATTATCTTTGCAATTGAAAATCACGATTGGTACCAAATCATCTCACAAACATGACAAACATTGACTCTTCCTCGTTATGCAGCTGCTTACGTAATTCACTCTTGACCTAATGCAGCGCTATCAGAATATCTGGTTCATCTTCAAGTGAACTCCAATATTTCCACACAACAACATAAACTATTCCACATTTTCCCAAACCCTCACAACCATTAAACCCTCAACCCCTTGCCACAATCACACTGATTGAACCATCCACTTCCACTTCGCAACCCTGGCTGCAACCTACTGAATATGCTTGATGAATCCATCAATGAGTTTCCCAACCAATGACACATCATTAGACGCCTTCAATACCGCTTGTTCCAGGTAATATATGGGTGATGCAAGGCCCTGATGTGTGTTATATTGGGCACATTGTGTTTGGACCATTCTTCCACTACGTCCGTGAGACAGGGTGATTAATAGTGATCGCAGAAAGATCGCTTGTGCAACTTGTTTGCATATGACGAGCAAGATGGATGGTACGAGTTGTGAATGGTTGTGCCGAATTGGTGAAAATCTACATTGGATGAGATAGTTTATGGGTAAGATAAATTATTGGTTGATTTAGAAATGAACGTTAAGACGTTTCAAAGACTGTTTTTCTGTTAAAGGATTATGAATGAAATTTTTGGCAAAAAAATCCTTACTTCCTCATATTCTCCATCTCATCTAGATGAAAAAATTACAAACAACATTTAACAATGTGGTCGTGTTTCTTAATGATTCGTAAATAAAATACAGAACAATACATTTTACATTAAATAACATAATACAGTTCTTAAAATATTTTAAATCGCAATTGAAGTTTTATTTACCATACAGATATTTAAATATTATCGGGATCAAGAGGGTGTTAAAATACCCCTCCCCACAAAAGCGCTTGTGGTTATGTTCTACAGTTTATATTATCATGTCACTGATCGACATTTTTCAGACCTAATACTATAATTACGTTTCTCAATTTCCTTAAGTGAAAAAAAATCTTTACTCTTTCGCAAAGTCTTTACACCTTGATTTTTTAGAACGTAAGATGAGTTTATTTTCTAAATTTATCCACTATTTTATACATATAACGCAGATATTCATCGCTATATATGTGAATACTACTAAGTAAAACCTGCCAAAAATTAATAATACATCATGAAGTAGTGTAAACTGAAATAACGTACACCACTCAACTCAAGGCTGCTTTACAATGATATAAAAGAGATATGCATAGCAGTCAACACAAGAAACAACGAATCCTCAAAGAAAACAGCAATAAGTACAATGAACTAAAACACACGTCTTCCGAAACGTCAAAAAACATCGTGAAAAGTTTGAACTACTAGTAATAGAAAATATTCACAATCATTTGTTCAAATAACCCCCGTAAAACCTACAACAACTACAACAAACCGTTGCCCATCATCTGATCTGGTTACATAAACAGACATAAACTAGGCGCGTTACTCGTCGCGAATACTACGAGAGTTGCTGCAAGACTTGATGTGTCTTATTTATATCCTAATTGACCGACATTCCTAGGCTAACATGCGCATCCCCCCAGCGCCGTCGCGAGTCTAAACACATCTGCGCTACCCTTGAAATATGTGCATTTTAAACAGGTCAAGAGATTCTGTTTAGACTCGTGTGAGTTGGGGACGATGAGATCGTCGTGCCGGGAGCTTGGTTTGAGAACGGGTAAAACTTTTGTGGAATCTAAATATTTATTTCTAAATCAGTAAAAATATGGATTTGGTAGAGATTAGGTTTTAAACTCGTTAAATACACAGGAAAAACAAAACTAAAATATGCTTTGGTAAAAGTAGAATGTTGCGTGATCCATAACTTGGCAGTTGATTCGTAGTTCGAAGATATATTACTGAAACGCATCCGAATTATCGGTCAGTATTTTCGCCTGCTCAACGTCAGGGTGATTTACGGAAGACTAAGCTTTAATAAATTTAAAAGGGATGGGTTGAACAATAAAATAATGTAGGTAGTAATCACAATGAAATAATGCTATAACATACATACAGGAAATCGTCCCAAAGTAGATGAGGGTCTGTACGTAGGTGTGAGCATATCAGTAACCTAGAGTACTAACACTAACTAATTTATTTGGGTTTTCCGAGCTTCACGTATTGGTTCGGTGACTCTGTCTTCGGTATGTAAACTATTTGTTAGTAAAGGCATGTGTTTAAAAGGGGATGTATTATTCATACTGTAGGTGTTATTAGACGGTTTGTTTAATGTAACAGAAAACTGTTTTATAATTTGCTAGAAACAATTGTGTGATTATTGTTAATGTACAAATGACAATTTGCGATGCTTGTGAGAATAATTTGCAAGTCCATTGCTCACTTTTTCATAACCATACGACACTAGCATTTAGGAAAGAATAAGTGATCAAAATTTTTAAAACACTCCTTGGTATGGCCTCTTTATTTACGAAATGATCCAAATAGTCAACATATCCTTCATTCATAGCTAAAACGATCTGACCAACAATTGATACTCGTTCACAATTTAAGCACCTCCCTGAACCATTACTCAATGCGTCGCACTCTTTTCTGCAAATGACTTAAGATGCTCGTTATCGGATTTTATAACTGTGGACGCACTGAACGAGCACTTAGCAAGTTTGTATCCTCATTTATGAAGTAGTTACGCGGTCTGCAGCGCCTACTGTGGTTTTATTTGCAAACCGGCGACTACGCTCATGAAAATAACCAGCGTAACTGCAGTGTTAATGCGCCATTATCGTTTATAGATAAATAAACTCTTCTACGACTGTGGCTTCGGAATATAAAAGATGCGTCTGGTTTATTCAAGTATATGAAGATCGTTGAGTCTTTGATACATAGGAAGGATTCGAGACCTTTATGGAATGGTTATAGCAATCGTTTTGAAATGTATGAAATCGTGTGGCTCAATGACGTGATTGGTTGAATATGAAAGAATTTGTTTGGAATACGACAGTAAATTTAAATCTTGACCTTTTGCAAACTCTTAGTTATCATTTGGTAGGTTTTAGGTCCGGTAAGGTGTAAGTATATGTCTTTTCCTTCATTTTAGGGTAAACTTTATAGTGTCCACTCTATTCTTTGGTAAAAAATATGTTAATTATTTTTCTGACAACTCGTTACATTTGTGAATTTGGGTAGAGAAAAACTCAACACGTTTAATTCTTTCTGGACACACACTCGTCTCAAAACTGTCTTCAGGCAACTATAAAGATAATATTTAGTGTGTGTGCGAGTTAATGTAAAACAGACATAAATTTGATAGTAAATAGAGAAGAGATCTAAACGTAAGCTGAAGTGAGAAGATGACAAAAAGAAGGTTGGTGTGAGAAGTAAGGTACATTACGTAAGAAAGTTAGGATTGAGATGGCTGGTGTACAAAGGAAGAGAATACTTTAATCACAAAACCAAGCTAGGAGTTGGGATTATAGGCTATGCCAATAAACAAATTAGGACGATTAGGTAACACTTTGGAGGGGGGGGGTTGAGTGTTAATGTGTCATGGATCCATGATTAGGTCAAAATTGCCATAAGTAAGACAATTTCAGAATAACACTTTATATTCTTTAAATTGTTGGGGTTTGAGTAAATATAAAACACACTTTATCGAAGCTGTAGAAACTTGAACAAACTTGAACTACATTGAACAGCCAAATATACAACAGCCTTAAATACATTTCAAGTATTGGATTAGTATCAACCTAATCCAAAGCATTTAAGATAATTTTACCATCTAACTTAAATCAATAACTAGCGTTTAGACAAATGACCAGACGAGCAACGTAATAAAATAATGACAATTTGATGTCATAACACGCCCTGGGGAGGTGCTTTTACCTTGATTTGATCAACTACTCTAAACAGCCTGAAACATTACACAGTGTAAATTTGTACAGTCAATGTTTACAGAAAGGGATTAATATTAAATAGACCGTGCGTTGCACGAACAGGCCAGCATCAAAATGCATCGACAAATAAAACATAGAATTTCAGATAAGTATATATTATCTTTAAATAAATAAACTGTCAAACGATGACGTTAATCCGGTTTTATTTACAATATTTGTTTGCGATTGCTAATTAGGTTTTTAATGAGATTTATTCATTGCAATGAGAACATATTTGTTCGTGTTTTCTAATGCATCGTGTTTATAATGAATATATGTTTAGCCTACAAATATTTCGAGTAGGTTTTGCACATCTGTCTTTGCGACATTTGTCTTAACTAACCGATTCGTAGTGGAAATACATACAGTGTCATTGTTCTCTCAAAAATGGTTCTAGGGTTCTGTTGGAAGCAGAAGTTTACTTACAAATTATTAGATTTAACCAACGCTGCGCTCCACATGTATTTTGCTAGGTTACGATATAATTTATTCGTATTGAAAGTTAATATGAAGTTAATACGAGCCTTCAGGTTTGTTGGGTATAGAATTAGCAACAGTGCTGTTGTTAAATAATAATGTAGGCTGCTTAAGAGGCTTACAAATCACGTCAATGAATGTAACAGTTATCTTGATCATTCCAGTTGTATTTTAATGTATTTACAGTTCTGATAAAACAGTCTATGTTTCTAGTTCTAGCTAAAGTTCCTCTAGGAATTTAATAACGCATAAAACCACGTCTATTCAGTTTCCACTACAGATAAAGCAATGGAAACCTCATCATAGAAACGTAATCCATGTTTGCAATCAACTCTTGATGAAACCAACTGACAATGCACTATCATCACAGTGCTGCCAACATTGCCCATTATTTTCAATCTAGTATTGCCAACCGGACAAAGCATAATAGCGTGTTCAATATAGCATATAACACAGACCACCCGCTGCGACTCCCTTACACCAGAATTGTCATCTGTCCTCCCATTGTACATGCATATAACAGGATTTGGTTATATACTTTAAATTAATTAAAAATTAACAATTGATTATAAGGAAAATGTTGAACTAATCGTTGTATTGTGGATTAATTATACTCTCTTACAGATAGGATGTATGTGTGTGTCTATTTGAAGGTGAATTCACAGACATTTTTGTTGTAAAGTAGAATTCCTCCCTTTCACACATATCAAGACATAGAAATAACTCTTATCCGAACTGATAACGTTTGAACCACCACTTAGTAGAAAATTGAATGGATTAGTCATAGACAGCACACTATGTTTTTTTGCTTAAGTACTACACCATTGACTTGAAGTTTAGCTATAGAACATTTTTCGAAGTAAACGATTGTAAAAATTAAATTTTCTTGTTCAATATTGTTATACAGTGTTATTTCATATAATATAGATTGTTAGAGCTAAAGTAATTAGTTTATTTTAATACTAGATTTTACCAGTGGCTCCACCTGCGATGGTGTAACCATAAATATTATACATCATAAGAAATATATAGAGTTTTACAATCATTACAATAATCATCCGTAATTTGGCTTCGCCAAAGATCACAAAAATAAGATATTATCATTATTCATTGCCTCACGCACAGTTAAAAAAAGTTACAATTAAAAATTCTACAGCGATTAAATTACAATTAAAAACTAAATGCAAACCATTTCTTTAATCTGTGACCATAAAATCTTGGAACTGAAAATTCAGCTTCTTATAGTTCTTTCATAGCTTTATAGGCTCTTCTAATACAGGTAAAGAAATTATTTCACCATAACAACACATTCCAGCAGGGTCATCTTTCCATTTTAATGGTCTGCAGTGTTTACACGCTCTGTCCTTTCGATATATATTATTAATAATTTGTATTGTTGTCATAAAAGCAAAATAATAGTGTTGGTAGACCTTTTAATTTAAACCTGTTGGTTTACCTTTTAACTTTTTAAAGCAATTGAAAATCATAAAACCAACTTGTTTAGTTGAAACAGCTGTCAAAATGCTTTAATTCCATCTAAATATAAATGCTCATAAGGCTAACATGGGAAATTCCAGCGCCACTTTGGCGGAGCCCGAAAGGATTTTTGAGACAAGGATAGGCTTATATGTTAATCGGGAATACGAACTATCATAAAGCTAAATTTCAGCCCAATCCGACCAGTACATAATGCGTGATTGAACTTCAAACAAACAATCAACAAACAAATAAATAAACAAACAAACACACAAACTTTCACATTTATAATATTAGTAAGATAAAATTATCTTCCAATCTGGTTCATTTCAGGGCGGGTACACTGAGAGAAAACTAAATAAAGGCCCCCCTTAAACGTAAATCAAAACATACCTAGAAAAATAAAAAAATATATATTTATTTTGTGATTTAAATATTTACCATATTTGTGGTACTGTATAGGTTATAACTTTCTACTTAAAACTTTTTGGGCCCAAAAATGCTTGCTCAATACAACACCTGCCTCAAAAATATACGTTTGAGATTATGGTAGAATCTTAAGCTAAAACTAGGGGCTGCATAAAAATTGCAAACGCAATACCAAACGTAAATTCATAAGTTGTTTCGGCTAGTAAATGTAAACTACTTATAAATGTTAGCAAATAAAAATCCTCAGCTAACAACCTAAATCGTTTATTTCTTTTACATAAAATATATTAGGATAATAAAATAATCCACATTTGTTACAAAAAACAAAAGGAGAACAAAGAACGCTACTGAGATGTAAGTATCCAAAGCAGAACACCATTAGATGGGTCTGACTGAAATGGTTAATGATGAGATGAAAGGTAGAGAAGTGAATCTCTTTCGACATCTAGTAGCATCGGTCCTCCCGCTAGCCCGTAACCGCGGCTTCGTATATATGCCGACACTACTCCACTGCTTTCTAGCGAGAACCAATTTGAAAATCTCCCAGTTTATAGCATATCTGCAAACCATGCTTTATTTTTGTATGCTTTATTGGGGTTTTGTTCAAGAAGGTCCATAATTAAAGGCTTTTTACGCTTTGGTCCTATACAATTTTAATATCTATATTGTTCAAACAATAATTGATGTGGAGAAGTTTTTAATTGGTATTATTATAAAGTGACAACTAAAACCAAATAACCCCTTGGTAAAGTCAAAATGAAATGTGAAGACAATCTTAGTACTATCACAACATAAAATTCAATCAAATATTTGACTGAGCTAAATTAACAATAATACATTTTAGAATGTCCAGGTGAATATAAAATTAATTATACTAGTACTAATTATAATATTTACAATTATGACAGACTGGAGTTTTCAAAACACTTTAGGAACTCTTGGACGTGGTATTACAGGCTATTTTTAACAATTTAACTTTTAGCAGAGTTTTGAATTTTTAAAGGATTAGTTCCAACTTAAAATAATGTAATGGTATTATATTGTCTGTGGTAATATGTTCATAAGAAGCGTTATGTTTATGCAAACCGGTATCAAAAATACTGCAATTGGTTATTGGTTCAAGTATAATTTAGCAGAACTTTAAGAATAAAGAAAATAACCCCTAGGCAGCAAACCTGTACCCACACTTAAAGCACTTAAATTAATTTCACCTCAAAATTATTCAGAAATCCCTTTAAAACTGAAATCAACGACTCCATAATTTAATTTGTCAAGCAATGATTTGCAATTCCAATGTATTCGGACAGTAGTAAACAGCCTGAGGCAATGCACTTAACTCGATTTGGCCATGTTACCGGACATATAACCGTTTAATTTGCAACTTCCAATATTTGCGGACCGCGATCAAGATTAAATTGACCGAAACATCGCTATCAAAATCTGGCCCGCCGCTGGCCACAGAGGTGGAAGATGAATAATATATGTGCGGGCATTCTGGGTAGCGCATATTTGGGACCGTTTGTAATTTGTCATTGGTTTATTTTAATTTGGTGTTTACTCAGTTCGGAATGGTTCTAAGTTGCAAGAGAGAATATGTAATTTGTTTGGATTTAATTAATTGCTTTGCATAATTTATTGGTTCTTTATAAAATTGTATTATAATCAACGTGCGTTTTATACGGTTTCGACCATTAAGAGCTATTTCATTAATTTGAGCCTTATGATGACCTAACACAACTCGTTTTCTGTGATCAAGTTGTGTTTAATGAAGATTCAAATATGTAAAAGGTTTTGATGGCTATATTGACAAGATAACAGCACAAAAAACAATTTCCCTTCACTGCTGGATGTATTGACATGCACTGTAAAATTTGACACACTAAATATATGTAAAATATGTTAAAAAACCTGCTTGGTCCCCAAATGACGATGACAGCTGGCATGGCCAACAAAACGTAACTTTCAGCCACCAATTAACGTATGTAAAACAGCTAAAACATCATAGTGTGGTGGAAAATATGTTAAAATATGTTGTAAATGGTTATCAATCTCAACTAGTTACTCCGGTTGGGCCTGATATCGACAGGTGGGTCAAAAGTGATAGCTGTTGTTACGTTTACTCATATTGACGTGTCTAGTATAGATACACACAATTCGAGCAATGTTGAAATATTAATGTTGTGTTACATTTACACATTCCATTCCCATGTTAAATTTGTAGCCAGTTTTTTTAACTAAAAATCGTCGTAGTTGATGTGAGCCACCGACAGATTGTGCTGATCTAAGTTACTGATTTCTGTTGAATCTTTGACTATTAATACAACAACTTCTGTATCAAATAGTCAATGGTTGAATACACAATCTTTTTTACCAATTCAAACTAATGGAATGACTTATTGTGAGCTAGCAACTGTCATGACCCATCAACTTGGCCATCAACAAAAAAAAAATAAGGCAGACAATAGAGTTTTAGTCACTAGCGCATTCAGTGACTGGCTCACACAACTACATTATTTTTTTTATTGGCTATAGCTGGTCCTTATAGATGAGACGTTTTAAGTCAATAATTATACAAATTTATATCCCTGTAAAAATGTTTAACCGATACCTAACAAATTACACCAAACAAAGCACCACTGTTAATGTTCAACTTCGACGTCACTAAGCATAAACAATACACGATGATGTATGACTAGTTTCTAACAGTAGACAGACATGTGAAGTTTTCAGACCTGCTGGGAACACGATTAATCTTAATTGTTTGGCCCGTGTAGTATCAACGTCAGAATGTCACTGGCAAAGCATCTCATTAGTTATTAGTCATCAGTCTATGTAGAGATTGGGCATGATCTGTGCTTGGACAAGTCATTAGTTAACTGTTGTCTAAGTAGATCGATTTAGACACAGGGACATGAAGTTATTGAAGTTCCTTTGTTCTGTGTAAGAAGAGTTCAGTAGCAAGTGCTCGCCGTTGTTTGGAATAGTTCCTAAACCAACAATTATTAGTGAGTGAATAGCTAAATGAATAAACAAATAAATGACACAATTGGAAAGAGAATGAATGAACGAATACATATTGTGGGCTCACATCTAACTAATCATTGGACTATCCTGTTGTAAAGACAAATTTTCCGATGTATAGAAGTAACAAAACAACGGCATGGACAGTTTCCTTACAAGTAACATTTGAAAATGCCAACGGGCGTGGGGAAAGACAAAAAATCTATAAATAGACGGATGGACAAAAAGAAGCTAAAATATAACTACATACAAATCGTGTACAATACCTGAGTCCTTGGAGGCTAGCGGCCATCTAGGATAATTTCAAACAGCTGCTAAAGAGCTATATTTAGTATATTAGGATGGAGATTCATAAACCAAAAATATTTTTTTAAACACCAATGTGATTATAATCATAGACAAAAAAGAATTAAATAAAAACTGTCAGCCGTGCTGCGGTTACCATGGTTACAATAGGTTCTGGCGCACACCGCTGGGAGCGGCCTGTGCGTGCGCCATAACTACATGGCTCTCCCAGTAACGTGTGCGCCAGAATCTATAATAATGCCAGCATCGGTGGGGCACACGGGAGGGACTAAGGCTATCATATCTTGTAGTGTCAGCGTTCGCCGCTAGAACTGCTAAGTTGAAAAAAATTAAATTTTAGTTATAAAATTAACTTTTTAACTATAAAATAATGTTTTAAAATTATTAAATTAATTTTTAATTTTTAAAATTAAACTGTCATAACATAACCTAACCAACCAGACTTGCTGATAATAACAAAAACTATATAAGATACAAATCTAATTAATGATTACAGTACTTTTAATTTTTAATTAATTATAAAATTAATTTTAAAATTTAGTATTATAAAATTAAACTGTTATAACCTAACCTAACCAACCAAACTTGCTGATATGAAAAATTTGTTGACAAAAAGTTTGTGTTGCCAGCGGGATTCGAACCCGGGACCTCTTGAACATCAATCCGAAACGCTACCAACTATGCTACGAACGCCGCTGAAATCACATCGTTTCGTTACGGTAATCGTGTTGCCTCAAGAGAAGACATAAGCCACTAGAGAAATGACGTCACTACACCTTAGCCTTAGTCCCTCCCGTGTGCCCATTCCATGCCAGCATGGCTTACAGTCTATATTTAATTATTTTTGTCTATATTATAATTTAAGTATCTAGGATACTGTAGGATTAGGTGTAGTTTTGAATTGTTTTCCAAGGGAGTCCATGGTAACTAACGGCCGTCTTAGAATTACCCACCATAAGAGCGATATTAATTTCGGTAATTTCCAACAGCCCCTAAGGATTTACCATCTCAAAATATTTTTTCAGAGTGATCGTAATTTAAATACCTAGTGCACCGTAAGATTAAAAATTTTCTTTTTGCTTCTAAATTGTTTTATGAGTTAGAACGTCTAGGCCCTTAAGGACTCTTACGTCTAAATCACATCATCCAGCCAGTATCTCTATCCAGTTTCTCTTCTCACCAAACGACAGGTCCAAAGTGGCTAAGCTAGACAATGTATTTGCGAGTGAGGTGTTTAGAGACGATGCTTTGTCGCCAAACATGTACTCAAGCCGATTAAACGGTATAATGGACGATTTTATTTCGCAACGCTACTTGGCAGACCTGCACCTGCTCAATCTGCATACTAGGCTAGTCCATCACAGGCTTAACGCTCAACTGGTGAATAAATCTGAATCTGGATAAACAGCCAGCTGGGCATGGAGGAGAAAATAGGTAGGAAAGATAGTGTTCACCATTGATACCATAGCATTCTTAGGCTGTAAAGTTAATTTAAATACTAATTATTTATTTAAATACTTCAAAACTGCATAAGAAAATTATAATGCAGAATGTCAATGAATTTTATAACTGTAACATGTGATTACTAATCAAATGAAACCAGACAACAAAATTAACATGATTATCGATTAGCAAATGAGTAATGTAAACATAGTATAGCACTCGATTTCAATGGAAGTATTTAGACACATGAGAGTAAGAAGTAACGAATGACAATAGAAATTAACTGTTACAAAATATTTGTACTGTTAATACCCTTAAATAGTTCAAGTTAAATTCTGTTTTAAGAATAGGAATAAGAATAAGAATCGTTTATTGCCGTTAAACATGTACATGCAATGGGCAAAGTCACATTTTTAAAATATCTTAGCCGACCTAAAAATAAACAAAAGTATAGGCCTAGACCTTAACACAGAATGGTAACATTGAATCGTTGAAAGTAATTTCCAAGAACTCGTTAACACTATACATGGGGTTTTCCATTAACCAATCTGACAAAACTTTCTCAAATTTACTATTACTTACTTCTTTTGCGCTATGAGGCAGCTTGTTAAACAAATTAATACTAAAAACATTGAAAGACTTGAGGGTTTTACTTAACCTACAATGTTGCCTATAAATATGATGACTAGATCTTGTGAAATGGTTGTGGATTTGGTTTGACAAAGTGAGGTTATCTAAATTCTTCTTAACATAACATAAACACACAAAAATATATACATTTATCACAGTTAAAATCTTGGCTTGTTTGAACAAGGGCCTACAGTGCTCATCAGGGTCTACATTAAAAAAAGTCCTCACAGCCTTTTTCTGGATCACTAAAACTTCACTTATTTTTTAACTATTTTTGAATTATTGATTTATTACATGTTATACTTAAAATTTAATTCCATAGAGTAATTGCTTATTAATCACATTTTGAGGAGTAAGATTATTGGAGGAGGGCGTACTAAAATCCCTTGCAGATTGTAGAAACTGCCTTATAATTGAGGGGACAAGTCTGGTAGCCCTGACACCTTGTTAGAGGTTTCTTGAGGTTAGCCACCAATTACGTCAATTTACTTAATTAATACGTGGTCAGTTAGCAACAGAAAAGCAATTTTTTGCTCACTGTCAACTTAACCAATATAACTTACTAAACCAATAGCTTGGTGACAAGCTATTGGTTTTGGTTTTTCATTGGTGACAAGCTATTGGTTTTGATAGAATATGACATTCCTACTTTGAAAGCAACTGTTAACAAAACGACAGTTGTCCCCCGGAATGCTGTCATTTCCGACGTCCAAGGACTCGCACCCGGATGGCTCCCGGAGTCCGGTAGGTCCACTCCCGGATGTCGGCGTCTCCATCTCAGTTATCTCAGCTCCCGAGAGCTTTTAGCCGAAACGTTTTAGCAATAAAGTGACAAACGTTACCCTTCTGTTGATATCTATATCGGATCATTTCGAGGAACACGTGTAAAACTGTTTATGATCGTGTAGGACGAGTGGCAAAATACTACAGGGCTAAAAGGACAGGATTGGAATGTTTACTTTGAAACCAATTTAAAAAACCTTCTAGCGTTAATGTATACAAAATCAATACTAAAGAAATCATAGAATATATACTTACAGTGAATTTTGTTAGGGAAAACATAGGATGTATTGGTTGTTCGTGTTGGGTTTTTATCGCATCAATATTTCCAATATTATGTCAATATACATCAATATTTTTTACAATTACCTTTTGTATAGAATGTGAATGAAAATCCTTGATATGTGCATCGTCAGTCTTGTATGCACTGTAATCCCTCCAATCATCAATGATTTTGAGCTTGTATAATGAAATGATGCGGTAATTTCACATAGTTGATTCACCTAAAACCAAAACCAATACAGAGATGAGTATATCATTTTAGGAATATTCCATGCAATGTTATTGGCTCTCCACTCAACAGCTGTAAGATACAAATATACGTTAATCCTAGCCAAATCCTTTGTTTTAAAACGTGTATAATAATGTTGGTAAAAATTATTTTCAGAAGTGAAATAACTGGTGTATAGGAATGACAACACACTGAACAACGTGTATTGTTACTGATGAACAATATACTACATTAACACAACGTTTACGAATATATACTTTTAGATGAAAATGATAAACAATATTTGTATGATAAACACCCCAGCATTACGCAAAAACAGCCACCAACCAACCCCATATAAACTAACGGCTACATTGTGAATGACGGGATCATTATTGCACCGTGATGGTTTGTACATTACCGCTACATGTAATGACAACTGCACAAACATCAACTGCCAATACGGCGTGTTTGAAGTTTAATAACCAAAGGGATGAATCACAAACACCCCCATCCCTGCAGCAACTCGTAAAAATTCCTGATTAATTGCAGTATCATTTTATCGATGCAACCAATCAATGATGATTTGCAGTTAAAATAATCGTTTAAAAAGCTAATCCGCCAATGATTGCCGGCTTGATTGCAAAACTCCCGTTTGGAAATGATCCACCAAATTTTACAACATGTATATGTGAAAGGGCTGTTGAGGTCGGGCCCACGGGTAACATATTTATGCGGTATAAAACGGCATGATATAGGCATACACATCCCGTAGTAATGGGCATTGCACTATTTTAATGTTATTAGGAAAATAACGGGGATATTGAGACGGTATGAATGAATTACTACAGTTCAAGAAATTTTAATTCAAAATTACACTATCACCTAAGTTGTAAATGTAAAGCTAAACTGAAACTATGTTTCTGTCGAAAAAGAAATCTCTCAACATTTTCATAAACTTGTAGAGTATCTTAAAGTAATTGTTTGTAGAAATGGTATGTTTCCTTTCTAGGAACAAAACCAAATATCATGTTTTATTATTGGTAGAACAGTATAACATGTAATTTTTTTTATGTCACACAAGTTTTTATAATTCAGAGAAAATATATTTTATGCTTAAGAAAGGTAACTGTACTAGTAATACTTTAACAGTTTTGTAAGCATATGTTGTGTTTTTACTTTCTTTAAAATGCTGTTAAGGGCCGGTTGAGATTCCTGGCTAATCCACAAATATTTTAGGGGTTCGGACCACTAAAACCATTAAAATCTAATTTCATAGGCGGAATAGTAGATAGATTGACGAAAGCAATAATAATCATAGACTCAGACGAATTAACATTGCTGTTTTTGGGTTTACGTTTCAGGTTTTGGACCTTTAAGCTAAAAATTTTAAAAAATAAAAAAAATCTACTTGGATGATCAAGATCAGGAGATCAGATTGCTATAAAAGGGTTTAACAACTAACTGTAAATCTTCAGTGTGAATGTTTTTTTTATTATTGCGTTAACTTTAATTAAAAACAGTTTCTTTAAAAAATATATATTGTATCTCCATTAAAGTCTACGTTAACATCTATTTCCCTTGTAAATTTCACAAACATTACATTTCCTACGGTGATATCTATATAATTAATACGCTACACGAAAGTTTGTCGGTTGAACTCCTCCGCCATTTCCTAACCGATTTTATCCATTGACGTCTCATTGGAAAGAGCGTGTCGCGTAGATTTGCAAACTGACCTTACATTTTTGAAAAAGTCCCTTGGGCTCTGCCCTAGTGGCTTTGAAAGTTCCCATGTTATCCTTATGAAGAACATAATTGTTTACATTTTGATCAGCTGTATAATTTTATTGCTGTTATTTACTTTTCAATTCAATGAAACACATTGAGTACATTTATTTACTATTTGAGTTTGTGTAAACATAACCCCCAAGACGGATCGTGTTAGTATGGTTGTATCTTAAATTTGTGTATTTATCGTTGTTTTGTGTCGCTATGATGGATTGTGTTAGCATGATTGTAACTTAAGTTTGTGCATTTATCGTTGTTTTGTGTAGCTATAATTTGTTTATTATTTGTTGTTTATTCCTTATAAATGTCTCCGACGCAACGACAACGAAACATAGACAGGAGGCGCAATCGTGATAACGACCGCAGCTACAGAGTAGTGGCGCGTAATAGGCTTAACTCATCACAGTCTGAACCTGAACCTGGACAACTTCAACTATTTGCTTACAAATGCGCCATAACACTACCCCAAAACGACTTTTCGTTCTCAATTGGCCCTCTATTAATGACCTGTGTTGCCTGTACAGCGAGGCATTTTGAGAAGGAGAGAACCGTCCGGAATGCTTTAGGTTTATCAATAACGAAGATAAACAGGGTCTGAGTTACACAACGGTAATATTTGAGTTGACTCTTTTAAACTCATTGTAAATATGACTGTTATTCAATCTGAAATAACTCCTGTAATACTTTGTAATTGCTCGAATTCGAGCAACATGTACACTAGTAATCATTATATTGCAAAATCAAGTGGATTTTCAATCTGTAATAAACAGGATAACAGTTTTACAAACCATAAACTCCCGCGCTTCCTCCATATCCGGTCATCAGCAGCTATTTTGGAGGGTAGTGGTCAAACCTATTTTGCATAATGGCCATCCGTGGCGAATTGAATGCTTCATAACGACAATATTCACACTTCAAACTACGCATCAGGTTCACAGTGCGTTAACTTTTGAATTTTTTGGTGGTTCACTCATAAAAATTCAGTTCTGGGAAGTTCATTGGTGTTTTAAACAAACTCGTAACCTTGCTTGTGCTTCATAAGGGGTTGGATCGAATTATTAGTTTTTTCTAACAGCAATGTCAGGATAAAAAACCTTTTTCCTACAGTTACCTAACAATGTACATGTTCTCTCACTGATTTAAGAAAGCAAAGTGGCCAATTCGCTCATCAGTGAGACAATGTCGTCTCACTCTAATTACTTTGTCTCACTCCAGATTTGCAACGTGAAGGCACGAAATAGTGAGCCGGTAGGAAAAGTATAATGTGCAACTCGAGTTCAAAGTAGAATTGCCTCACTCGAGAAACCATTCCTCACTCGCCTACGGCTCGTGAGTAAGGATTTCTCTCGAGTGAGTCAATTGCTCACTTTTCTCACTAGTTGCACAAATAACTATAGTCTTGGAGCTGTAGAATACCATATTTATCATCATTACAGTGTATCAAACATACAGTGTTTGCGGTAATAAATGACGCCATTACGTGACTAGTTGTTTCACCTTTTTAACGACGTGAGGAAGCAAAAAGTATAATGTAGTTCTTAAATAATCCCTTTGATAATAAACATCAAAGGGGGTAGGGGGTAGTTCAAAATTTTCAAATATGAAGTAACAATTAACATAAAGAAAATCAAAATTGGTTCACTGTTAACACTTGTCACTTGTTATTAAAAATAATTTTGTAGTGTCTTTTGTTATTAGTGGTCCGATTTCCATCTACTTTATGTTCATTGTTTAGTTTCGTCAAGACCTGTAAAATGATACCAAACTTGACCATACTTCCTAGTTGAAGTTTTTGAGCTACCCCCAACCCCCTACCCACAAAGGCAAATTTTTCAAAATGAACCGTCATAACTGTGGCCCCTCATATCTAAGAATGTTGCTGAAAACCGAATTCAAATATCTCAAATTGTTAAAAAATTTAAGGGGTGTGTGCAAGTTCCATTTCAGCCCCCCTGTATAGGCGACATCTTTGCTAAATGATGTACTGTACATCATTTTTGATACTAGTATACTTCCAACAAGTATACTCACCCTTCCTCGAGTTTTAATCCGTCCTAAAATAAGAAAACCATGTTACGCAACCACAATTTCAACCCCAAAACATCCCTTTACCATATATTACCACGGTGATGTGACAAGGTAGGACTACGGTTTCATCACTCGTCGGACGACTGTCACTCACAAGGGAGTAGTGTACGTAGGTTGACTGAGTGAGGGGAGGTCATAGGTCAGGGCATTGTGTCGTGTTTTCTTAGGGACAAAATTACATTTGCATAACGTCCTCGGGAGTTGCCACATTGCCACAACTCTTGTCTCTTGATTTGCGTGACAAACTGATGTCTCAGTGGTCAATCTCGGTTACATAGTGAAGTGGGACGCATCAACTTGTGATTGTGAAACGACAGGTCTGAAGAAACAAGTTATGTTGATGTTAGCCGAAGAGAATTTGGAAAGCTAGCGGAGAGTTTGCATGAAGTATGAATAAAGTATGTTGGTGACAATGACCACAATGCCGAGGTTAAAACCTATGTTAACAATCAAAAAAGCAAAATCTTTTGGTTAACAATACAATTTTTCATAATAAGTCAACAACATAATAAAATATTATTGTAAAATAATTTTTAACATTAATGTTCATAACGCATGGTCAAAAACACGGTTATACTGGAACGTGCGACAAGATGTTTCAACTATTATTTGACAGCTAAAATCAACTTAAGTGTTAAGACTTTTTGTCGTGAATTCCAATGTTCTCACAGCTGAAACTATCCTTGGATCTTCTTCTGTGCAAGTGTTTTTTTTCTGGTACGAGTAAAACAGAATAAATAAAATAAAGTTAGGAACAACGAGGCGTTTGATATCCACTGAACAATATTCTAGCGCATATTCTAAGAGACTAAACGTATCGGAGATTTCTACAGTCTAAGTAACTCTCTTAACAATAAAATTAGTTTATACACGTCAGAATTTGTTCCCAAAAAGAAAGTTAAACCCTTCAAACCCGTTTTATATGGTCGATCTATTTTTTCCAGTTTAAATTAATGTTACCAATCAAATTCCTCATTTTGAATCACATTAATTTTTTCATCATTAGCTGGATGTTTATAATATTTTGGCATTGTTTTTTATGTTGCTATTGACTGGCATAGTATATAGCTTTTGTTATATTTTTGGTGAAAAACCAACCTACGCTTTGTTGTCATGTAAAATAATAACATTATTTCACTTTTAACCAATTGTGTTCTAGCCTTGCCATCCAAACAAATTTATTCATAAATAAACATAACACTGGTAGACCTAATCTTACTAATAACATATTGTGAGTTGCGTTTCTCACACTTGCAGTTGTTTGTAAACATTCACATCAGACAAAGCTGGAGTGTAGCCAAACCAGGGACCCACACGTTGAAACTATGCGGCTAAAATAGTCTTGAAACGTCATCTCAATAATAACTTGTCAAGCAAACTGGAATGTCTTAGAAGTACAAACATCACTCTTATCACATATGATCGTTGTTATTACAAACAAATGTTTGTAGTAATAGTTTGGCAGATTTGACGTGTTGTACTACTTACGTTTATTATGGTTTGCGTTATTATTTTTGTTGTTTTTTCGGTGTTTTGTTCATTGAAATAACAAATAAAGACATCCTGTACATAAGTATTGTTTTAATGTTATCAAAATCTGGAATTTTACTTCGTTGCTTAAACATTTTATAACTCACACATTTGGGAAACAAAATTATTTTTTTAATTTACAAGCAATGTTGTTAAATGCTTTACCATACATTTTAATAGAAGCGGTTGAAGGGTTCCTACTTTTTTTACTTAATAAAGATCGCCTTTTCTGTTTTCAACATTAGCTAAGAATTAAATGAGGGTTCTAAACTCATATCAGTATAAAATTTCAATTCAATTTAATGAGACCGTAGTAGAAATGAAATATTCAATATATTTATTTAATCTATTTAGTTCTACTTTTATATTTTTTTGTATACCAATCCTTTTGTTGGTCTTATTTAAGCGTTGAGCACTAAATACAAACATGTAAAGCACAACCAACACAACACAAAAAACCTCAATTAGTAAAAAAAATATAAAAAAACACTCATCCTACTCTTTAAAAATATACCTACCTGTAGTGTGCTAATGTTAACACAAATTATGAAGTCTAATTCAGTAAGATTCATACAATAGATTCCTTAAAAAGTGTCTAAACGTTTTTGAAAATTCATAATAGTTTTAAATAACATGATTGTTTCAACACCAATTCTACACTTCCAACCGCACAATCTTCATCACATCCCACTTGCTAATAAATCTGTCAAACATTTCAAATTGAAGTTCGCAGTTAGCTTCAATCAAGCGCCCTCATTGGACGGTTCTTCATCCCGCATCATGGCCAATTAAGCGAACCGCCTTTAACTACGCCGTTATTTTGCAAGCGTTCATTATGAAAGGGTGAAGAAACTTACAGTAAATCAGTGTTTGAGCACGTGGTTCACCAGCACAGTGACCATCCACCACCCGGGGAGCTAAGCTGATATGCAGATAAGACAGGTGGCGGTACCACGCGGCGATCTTGCGAAATGAAAACCCCCCTTAGATAAACTTAAGCGGCTTTTGGTAATGGGGAAGGCTTTTGTGGCGGGTAATTTGTTTGGAGAATGGGTTTTAAGTGTTGGAATGACTATTATGGATTGTTTTGCAAGCAAATGTGTTGATTTCGTTTCTTCTGAGTAACAGCGTAAAACTGATATTTATTTGGCTTCTCAAACTAACCTAAGTAGCTTTTTGATGGTCAAAAATGGAACTAGCTGTCCTCAATCAATAAATGGACCTGGCTAAAAAACATCTGATTCAGTAACAAGGAACACAGATGTTTACACTCACACACCCATCCAGCGTATTCAGCTTAAAGTACGAAGATATCGATCGTAGTGAGATGCTATAAAAATATACATACTTTAATTGTAAAACATCAGGCAAAAATCGTAAACTTAAGCTCATAAGGGGACTTAGACTGACCAACCCCTAAAAGTTTAGTCAACGCAATAAATTTAATGTTTAATTATTTAAAATCTGATGGCTAAATAAGGCAGCCTCTTAAGTCTCCAGTGTGTAAGGTATCACCATTTTATAGACATTTTCACCTTTTGACATTTATTTCATTGCTTAGACTGTTTTATTATTCAAGCGTCTAAAGTAACTTGTGAAACTTGCCTTGTGGAAACTTGAAAGCCTGTTTACGTAAGTAATTTGTGATGAAATTAATTCAATGTTTACAAATACTAAATATAACCAAGTGTAACCCAAAAGAAGTGGTTTAAGCATATTTAAATATGCAAATCTTGAGTAGTCCACACAACCTGTATAAACCTCACCCCACCACAATCGGATTAACCCCAAAATACGACATTGTCGAAAGAAAACAGTGGGTGAATAACACTGTCACAGTCAGGGGTACCACCTGTTTAGATAATTTGCATACGAGAGCTTAACTCTGCGGTAGTTATTTAGGGGTAGTTTTTTAGGG
Source organism: Macrosteles quadrilineatus (assembly GCF_028750875.1). Lineage (NCBI taxonomy): Eukaryota > Metazoa > Arthropoda > Insecta > Hemiptera > Cicadellidae > Macrosteles > Macrosteles quadrilineatus. The sequence goes on from NW_026542597.1 coordinate 70,298,399, forward strand.
TGTTAGCTACTACGAATACGTTTGTGTCGTGAAAATCCTCTTAATATCTCTTATACCTTTCACAATAATCTTCCGTATTACTTTTTCATCTCCAGGAGACAAATGATGGTAAACAATCTCAAAGAAACACCCCCAAAATTAACCCTTAAGCCGTTTCAGGTTATTTGTGTCAGTCAGAATTACAGCCAAAAATATCCTTCATTAGTCTTTATGCGGTATAATTAATCTCGCAGTCAATTTGGACGTTGATAAGTTCGGCAACTGGAGACGGTGTTATTACTTGTCACTGCACCACTTGTCTTCCTACACTACAACATGTGTCGTGTGTTTTCTTTGTGTTTGTGTGTGTGTTCGTGTCGTTATATTTAATTTAATTGTGACTCTTAGATGATATGACTCTAATTGTGACGTGAGACTTGCTATTTCTACCAAATTTTCTTTGCCATGGAAGAAGAATGAATGTTTTAAGGGAAACAATTTATTTTTACAAATTTGTGTTTTCCTATGTTATACCCAAATATGGGTTTAAGGAAATCAAACTTGGATTTATATGTTAGAAAAATTCATTTAACTTGCAATTCTAGCCTTTGAATAAACCTTTAAAAAAAAATTTAAACTACTAAATAGTAATTTTCAATATCGTATAATGTTGCGTTTCCCTTAGAATCTCCCTTACATAAGCTTACAAAGGGTTTATTTTGTTTAGATTATAAGAAATACTATTAACAATTAATTTTAATTAATTTTATTATTACTATTATGGATATGCTCAACTTTACATATAAGAATTTTCCTTTTTTTTTGTTATAAGGACACCAAGGACCCAGAAAAATAATTTTATTTTGCGTTTTCTTAGTTCCGCAGTCAAGAATTTCAGTGTTAGAGTTACAGAATAATTTTTAGCATACACCTAACTTCAATAGGTTTGTAAAGTTTTATATTAAATAAAAATAAAATACCAATGGAGTATACGGTACAATAAAAGTTTGATTATTTTAAATCCAACATAATATTATCTTTTCACTCTAAATAAAACCACCTGTTTTAGGTTAAATAGGTTGATATAGTACAAAAACTATTAATTTATGAAAATTGATTTAGATACATTAATACTAAATAAATACATGTACAAATAAAACTAACTCCCTCCCAGTCGGCATGGATTTGTAAACGCACAAAAAAAATTACAAATTTCCCTCAGTGTTGATAGTACCTAAATCCATAATTTAAAATCAATCAGTTTATCCAAATGTATAACTTTAGATAGCTTTCAATAATTTTCAAAATGTCATTTGCTTCGTTATAAAAACCCGATCTGTTGTCACAGAATCATACTTCATTCAAAAAGTACTATCTTTAACCTTGCCAATCGATTGAAAATTTGTTATCAAAATTATTCCTTAGAATCTATAACTTCATTAAATTACCATGCTATGGAGTACTGAATAGTAACTGCTTGTTAAAATTGTAACAGATCTTATGGTATATTATAAATACATAAAATAATGCCAAGAATTGCATATTTGTAGGTATAAAAATTGAGAATCTTTTATGGCAACAAAACACAAATATTTGTGTTTTTTGACATAGACAAGAAATAACAATAAAACATTTTATTATATGAGCCTTATCACATATTTTTTTATTTTCTTTGAGAACGCGTTTTAAAACTTATATTCTGATGGCTCTTATAGCATCTAGAACTAAGATATTTTATTTTACGTATAATTTTTATGAATATAAAATATTATTTAATATTTATTATTGTTGATTGGATAATTTGTTTTATGTTCGTTTATTTTATTTCAGAGTGATGTCAACGAGTGCCTTGAACTCTTCCTTACACACAGGCGTAAGAGGACTATTTTTCATTTTCATAAAATATGTCACTATTTGTACATTTATTTAATGGAAATAAATAATATCGAAACTTGAATTTTTTGCATTTTTTATTTTTGAACAAAAAACGCAACGAAAGAATAAATATCGGAGCCGGAAGTGTTCCACAACCCTTTACCTCAGACGGCTTCAATCGCCAAATGGATTTTCACAATTAACTTGAAATTTGAAACCCCCTTCTCATGGTTCACTGGACTGTTCATTTAGAACAAATTAAAATTTCCAATCCCATCCGGACAATGTAAGGGTGAAATTTCGGCTAAACGGACGACGGTCAGTCGGACAAATAGAGGTCACGTGGCCAGTCGCTGACCAACAGGGTTACAATAGAATCTCACGGTGGATACATTCAATAGTACACATCACTGGACAACGTTGAACACGTGGGGTAGTGCAGTAGTGTTGTTGTGGTATTGTAGAAGAGATATGTTGATTTATAGTGTTGATATGTTGGTGGTAGTATAGACTAATATCTGTCTACTGATGTTGTGCATTGATATTTTAGTGTTTTATTTTTATTTATGTTGATGTAGTAGTCGTCGTAAAAAAGGTACTCATCGTTGCAGATCAAGATCTCCTTGTATGCAAGATCTATACAGGATGTCCCGGAACTCTACCAATATTTTAGGGTATTATTCCTATAGAATAATTAATTATTAAAACTCATTTTAAGTAAACTCAACCAAAAACTATTTATTTACAAAAACTAAACAAATAATGTAAACAAACCAAATAGCAGATGATTCATACTTCATAACTCAGCTGGTAACAATAATCCTACATTTCTCCCCACCCAATTTAGGCTGAGTTTCCGAAACTATGTACATCATCATTTTCAGTTTCCATTTGCATTTTCCATTGAGGTGGATCAGTTGCACCTTCTCTTGCTCTCAGCTGGTCAGCGTGTTTTCTCTTTACATCTCCCCCAACTACAACTGTGTACGACAGCTCTCCCGTCCTTTCTTGTACTGTTCCTGGTCTCCAGCCCTTCTTCGTTTCATTTTGAACCCACACTTCTTGTTTGGCAGAAAACTCCTTTGGTTTGGATTTTAAGTCGTGGTAGTACTTCTGTCGCCACACTTGATTTTCTATTCTCTCTCTGCTATTACACCTCCACCTATCCAAAGCTGTTGGTAATCTTCTACCATAGAAAAGGACTGATGGTGGTTGTCCTGTGGTCTTTTGTGGGGTGTTTCGATACGCAAGCAACACTTGTAAAAGTGCAAGTGATGAACTGAGACCTTCTTGTTTGCAAGCACTATATCGACTCTTGAAGGTTCTGATAATCCTCTCCACTAAACCATTGGTTTTTGGATGATACGGCGCTGATGTGACATGACATATGTTATTGTTCTTACAAAAAGTCTTAAACTCATGGGACGTGAATGGGGTGCCATTATCGGATACAATTTTTTTAGGAATACCATACCTCGAAAACCAAGTCCTTAATCTATTTACAAGTGCAGCAGTTGTCGTACGGTCCATAACTTCGATCTCAACCCATTTTGAGTAAGCATCGATTCCTACTAACCAGAATCGGTTGTCAAATGGACCTGCGAAGTCGAGATGAATTCTCTCCCAAGGATCACTTGGCACATTCCAAGGATATAGAGGCACTTCTGTGTCAAATGATCGGTTACTCTGGCAAGGGTGGCATCTACGGACATAAACCTCAACATCCTTATTCAGATTAGGCCACCAAACATAATACCTTGATAGGGATCTCATGGCCTCTATTCCAGGATGTCCTTTGTGGAGTTCTTTCAATACATTTTCTCTCAAAATCTGTGGCACCACAATTCTTCCTAATCGCATGATTATGCCGTTTTCTAATGTCAGCTCTTCTCTCTTATTCCAATATGGTTTCATAGATGATGGCAAGCTTTCTGTATCTTTTGGCCAACCATGCTCCAGGTAGTCTGTAAGTTTCTTCATATTTGGGTCTTTCTTATACTCTCTTACAAGTTCATGATTTTGATAAACTACGTCAATTTTCTCCTGAACCAATGCTCGAATCTCTCTCTCATCTGGATCTAATACTTCTTGTGTCTTGAGTGAAAACCGAGACAAAAAATCAGCCACACAATTATCCTGTCCCTTGATGTACTGGATCTCAAAATCATACTCCATTAAATACAAAGCCCAACGAACCAAGCGGTTGTTTACTACTTTGGTAAGATCTCGATGCATTCCAAATATTCTTTCAAGTGGCTTGTGGTCCGTCCTCACCTTGAAATGTCTTCCACTGAGGTATTGTCTAAACTTCTTCACGGCAAAAACTAACGCCAGTGCTTCCTTGTCAACTGTAGCATACCTTTTTTCTGCTTCCGTTAGTGTCCTCGAGGCGTACATGACTGGCCTTTCCGTTCCATCCGGCATCAAATGTAACAGCACTGAACCCACCCCTTGTTCACTAGCATCACATTCAACAATGATCGGCTTTGATATGTCGTATGGGACTAATGTCTTCTCTAATGACAGGATATTCTTCAACTTTTCGAACGTAGTTTGTTCGGTGTCAGTCCATTTCCATTTAGTCTTCGTACCAGTCAGCTTATGCAAGCTCGAAGCGATCGCATGAAGATTAGGTATGTACCTTTCATAAAAATTTAGTGCCCCTAGAAAAGCTCGTAATTCTTTCACGTTTCTTGGCCTTGGTGCGTGTCTTATGGTTTCAACTTTGTCTTCGGAGGGATGAATACCATTCCCATCTATTGTATGACCTAAATACTTTACAGACTTCTGAAAGAACTTACATTTTGACAGTTTTGCTCTTATTCCACTTGATTCTAGCCGCCTCAAAACTTCTCTAAGAGTGGTTATATGGGTGGTCGTATCCTTACTAGAAATTATTATATCATCAAGTAGAACTCCAACATTAAGTCCTTTTAGTAAACTTTCCATGTACCTTTGAAATTTTGCTGGACTTGAGGAAAGACCAAAAGGCAACCTTTTGTAGCGAAAGTAACCTACATGAGTTGCTATTGTAAGATACTTTTGTGACTCAGGGTGTACTTTCATTTGCAAGTACGCGTCTCGAAGATCTATCACTGAAAATATCTTTCCATCAGTTAATTTGGAAGTCAAGTCATCAAAGGTCGGCAAGAGGTGTCTCTCCGGAACTATGTTTGGATTCAAGGTTGTACGAAAATCGCCACAGATTCTGACTCTACCTCCACCCTTGTCTACGTTGACAGTTGGAGTACTCCATTCTATCGGTGTTTCGGAAGGATCCACTGCTTCCAAAACTCCTTCCTGTACTAATCGCCGTAATTCTCTCTCCACTGCCTCCCTTAAGGGGAATGGAACTCGTCGTGCCCCGTAAGATACAGGTTTTGTTCCACTTTTTAGATGGATAACTTCATTAGAGTCAGATATCGTTCCTAGCTCATCACGAAAGAGTTCAGAAAACTCCTGAGTTAATGTCACAACTTCTTTTTGTAACTCTTTTCTACAACTTTCTTCATTCTTGCCTGTCTCTTTACCATTTGTCTTTCCATTATCAATACGCCTAACCCTTACTTCCCTAGGCAAACTAAGATTGAAAGCTACACTCCACGGCAACCCAAACAATGGAACATCATCTTCTAGTAATACAATAACTGGCAATCGCTTAGTACGATTACGTAAAGTAACGTCCACAAAAGCCTTACCCATGACTTCTAGCTTATTTTTCCCATAGCCAGTGATTACATCAGACGTCTTTTTTAGAGATTCGCCACTTGAATTGATCTTATCCCAAAGAGACAAACTTATAGCACTTACCCGAGCTCCTGAATCAAACTCCATTCTAACATTATACCCGTTCAATTCTACATCTATCGTAGCTCTGGGAACCTTACTCTTGACAGACCTAATTTGTGTTCCGCTAACATCAATATCAGAACTACACTCATCATCGTAAGTTTGATCACAAGAATCATCTACTTTTCTCAAATTACCATCTGTTCTCTTGAAAAAATTATGTTTACTTTTGCACATTCTTGCGAAGTGGCCTCTCCTTGAACATTTCTTGCACACAGCAGAAATAGCAGGACACCTATCTTCACTAGGGTCATGTGTAAACCCACATCTATAACACCTATTGAAGCCAATAGATTTCTGTACCTCTGGTTTCCTCTTTTCCTTACTGTCACTTACTTTAAGAATCTCATTTTTACACGAATGTTTGGAAACTTCTTCTCTCGCTCGTTCCATAGATTGAGCTAACTCTAGTACTACTGTTGACTTAACACGCTCACCTCGATTATTAACTCCCTCGGGCCATCTTTGTCTGACTTCGACTTCAAATTCTGGACAGTTGCTTCCTACTGCAAACCTATCTCGTACTCGTTCATCTAAGCTATCTCCATATTTACAACTTCTAGCTAAAGACTTCAATCTGTTATAAAACAAAATAAATGTCTCACCATCTTTTCTTATTGCTCTTTCGAACTCAAACCTTGTTGCAAAAAGGGTCCTTGTAGGCTTGAACAACCGGTTGGCTTCCTCTTTGACTTCGTCGTAGGTGCACTCCTCCCAGGCCCTTGGATACATCTGGTCCGACAGTGCCCTGAGGTGCTCCTCTCCGATATTTGCCAATAGAAGATCTCGCCGAGCCGCTTGTTCTTCTGTGTTAGCACCACCCAGTCCCTTAACTCTGCAGGTCAACTCAAAACGAGCTATGTAGTCTTCCCACAATTGTTCACTATTATACTCTTTAAATGAAAATTTGCTCATTCTATCTTGTATGCAAGACATGTTACTACAGTCAATTACACTCCTATACTGAGACTGGTCTGTTTTCCTCGGCATTTTCTCGTCGCCAATATAGAATAATTAATTATTAAAACTCATTTTAAGTAAACTCAACCAAAAACTATTTATTTACAAAAACTAAACAAATAATGTAAACAAACCAAATAGCAGATGATTCATACTTCATAACTCAGCTGGTAACAATAATCCTACAATTCCTAAATAAGAAACTTATCTAAATGTCAAATTTAAATTTCCCGGATGTCCTTAGTTACTCACACAGCCACAATTTTGTTTCTTCACTTATAACTTTTGTTTTAAAACGTGGTTAAAGATACGAAATTGGGACTCCCTGTATTTTTGTATGGTCAGTTGCGAGTCAACAGCTCAATCTAGGTCCTTGAAAAAAATTGCATTGCTATTGGGATTTGTCAGGACTCGAACCTCAGGATCCAGGACATGGGTTGCTCTTAACACTGAAAGGGCTACCACACTGTAAATATTTCGGCAAAGTGTGGTATCATGTAGAGTCAAATAGAACTATATAGATAAAAGAAATATCTAGAGTATTGTACATTAAGTTTTGAAACTAATTCAAAACATTTTACGTTAACTTGATTTTAAGAAATTTTCTCTCTTGTCCTGCTATATACTTTTACGTAACCGATTTTTAAATTTGTCTTCAAAGCATTCACGTTTCTCCAGCTTTAAAAATAATCTAAGCTATTAAACAAACTGAAATAAATAATTAACCAGTAATCGTTGTTCAAACAAAGGGAAATAGATTATCCAGCTTACACCATGTTTATCCTTCCACAGGACATGTTCATTTACACCAGGTCACGTGACCAGATTGTCCTGGCGTCCTGAGAGCTGAGAGGCGAGGCTCAGGACAATCGTGGTGTGAGGATACAAATCCAACCGTAGCACGCGTTCACAGATTACTACCCTATGGCTGCATTGAACACTGAGCCTGTAATATGAGACGGGGTGGACGGGTTGATTAAATGCTGTGATCTAGATGTGGTGGATTAAGTTTTACATTGACACTCGCTGTGGTTTCTATTGATGGTTTGGTGTAAAAACAACAATTAAATACAATACATAAAAAATATTAGTTTACATTTCGTGGGGCAACATCACTAACTTCATTGCCTACTGTACTATCATGCTTGCGAGATATAAAAAAAAAATACATAGTAGACTTCCACTTATCTGGATACTCGGGACCGAAACCAGTCCAAGGGTATTGCAGTTAAATGATGTCCCCTGAAACTCTTTAAATAAGGAGTGTCTAATGTATACTCCAAATGCATACTATTTTACTTAAATTTGGGAGTACTGCGTATTTAGACACGTGATCCCTGGTCTTAAAACTTTCACTCTCGAAAAGTCGTTTTAGTACCACCATAGCTACCAATCCAGTCTGGTTAAACCAATGTGCAAAAAAATTGGGTTAAAATTATTTGATTTCCGCCAAGTGTAGTCCGGTTAAACCAATGTCTGGTTAAAAGATGACCGGACAACAGGAAGTCTAATGTAGTCCAAAGAATATGTACAATGGATAAAACTATTAGGATATAAGATATTGGACACCCTTTTAACTAAATACACGGGACTGGGCTTGGGTCAGATTACCTAAAAGGTCTTTTATACTGTCTTCAAGAAAGGATAAACGTATGGGAATTGGCGGAGTAATTAGTGTACTAATTAGCTTTAACGTAGAAAGATTACATTTCTTTTTTTCAAAATTGGGGATGGACAAACCAACCTTAGTTTTTTGACTGGGTAGAGGCGAATATAACTTAATTATTTATAAAAACTAGCGTCCAATCACACGTATAAAATGTTGCGTTCAAAGACCTTAGAAACACATTCACTAATTAAACCCAACAGATGGTCTAATTCCTCTTGAGTCATGCAAATATCAGCAAACATGAGTTATAAAGGCATCCATCACATTGTAGGCCTTGATGGATTAATTGCTACCTAGCGATGGACACAACGATACATCTACCAGCATGTGCAGATCTAATTGCCAATGTTAGATTCTGACATTATCTTGATCTATAGCTTTATCAGTATTTAAATTCGCCACTATTTCACATATGGTGTCAATTAGGTTTGTTCTAGCTGGCTCTTGATACTTTATCACTTTAGGAGATCTGTTGAAATGTTGTACATTCTGTTGTGGAATGGAGTTGCTTGTATCTGAGTGGATACAGAACTCGCTTGGTAAAAATACGTTTCATAGTACGGTTTTGGAAAAGTCAGTAACATTATGATGGTTGAAAGACAGCAGCAGCTTTAACAATTTAATACAGGAATTAAATGTCTTCCCACGTCAATCGGTCACCAATCTCACTCTAATGCTAAATCGACCCAATTGTTATTTTACTGTAAATTATCGGATTTAAAATGCATATCGTATAGGCCTATGATTAGAAAAAAAGGTGGTCAGGTGAAAATTGTTTAAAGGCGATTTTCCCATTCAAACTGTCAGAATCCGTCTTTATCGGTGTAAACTAGCTTTTCTGAATTATATCCAGTTAAATTTACTACCCGTACGTAGGACAGACCCGTTGATCATTTTATTTAATTTTTCCTTTGTTAAAGTTAACGAAGGAAAGTATAAGTATACTAGTCACACTGCTATTTTTTTATATAATTTATTGTAATGGGAATAGCCTAACTCAATTCAGCCCAAACCAACACAACCTTAGAATTTATGTTTCAGTTGTTAAATGACCTGACAGAAAAAATATTAAAGTTAATAAAACATCATGCTATCCACACCCCTGGTTTTGACCATTCCTTCTTTACTGTACTTATAGTTGTCAATAAATTATAGCGTACAGAAAAAAAAATATGTTTCGTAAATTCGATTTAAAAGGAGAGATTATCAAAAGTGTTTAAAGTAAAGTTGATGGTTCAAGGGAATTCGTATACTTTACATTTACATAGTACTGTACATGCATCCATCGTTCATAGTAGATAGTATCTGTTAGTATGAGTACTTGTTCACAAAATTGTACACAGGATCTGAAATAATTTTGAACGAATACCACTATCGTGGAATACATTAGTATCCAAAATATCTCACAGTGAAATTTTATCTTAAAACCACTTATGTTTAAACAAAAGCTACGAAACATTACAACAAACTTTTCACTACAAGTAATTTTATTTGTCCATCTAACACGTAAATGTTTCAAGGGGAACAAAGTGCATGAATTTTAATTAAGTCGGGACTTTCATTATCTGCATCCCGAATTAAAGCTGAGGGAAATTATCCTTTAGGAGAATTATCAGGGTAGTCGTTCGGGACAAAAAGAGACTAGGTCCGGTAAAGAACATAAAGACTGGATATAAAAGGACCCTGTCGGACACTGGATTCCAGTTCGCTTTCCTGGGGTGAACAAATGCTCTTTTGCAATGAGAGCTGCGAAATGTTTAAGCAATTTGTTTCTCTGTGGGTTCGCATTTTCTTAATGCAATTCCCTTGTACAAATTTGGGTGGGAATGTAGTTGTTTCAGGTAATTTTGCTTTCAAAATTTTAAGCGGAATGTGACGCACCTTTTGTAGGAAAAGTAAATTATTATTATGTATTTGAGAGTATTAAATTATTAAGAGATTGTTTGATAATTGGTAGACTTTTTATAAGACAATATAGACTATGATCAGTTGTATTTTCGGTTATGTTTTATCTATTCCAAAATAAATACTTACTTTATATTTTAAACGCATTCAACAATATTTGTTGGCTTAAAAAAGAACTCAATGAAGATTAAAAAGGTAACCCTAAAATGGGAACGAAGTATCTACTTACCATGGTACCATAGCTTGGGGGAGCGAACTGGTGTAGTGGTTAGAGCGCGGGACTCCGGTTCCTGGGGTCCCGGGCTCAAATCCCGCATAATCACCAATGGATTTTATCCAAGTGATAATGCCGTAACCCCTAGGTCTAGCCTGAAGTAATGTGAAAAAGAATTCCGGGCTCGTGCCTAGCGTCCTAGGAAAAAAACTTACTATAGTAAAGTAGAAGTACAGTATCTAAGCATGACCAGCTACCAATTATTACCTTAGTATGATAAAATATTACTGTGCATGAAACAACTTGTATATACAGTATATACTTTTTTGATGAAACTATAAATTTCCTAGAGTAGGCCTACCTCTTGTATTTATGTCTTATCAAAAGTATTTTTTAAATTCCAATAGTTTTTTTTGACAATCGGTAATCAAATGATTAAATTTAATAGTTTCCAAAAAAATACGTATTTTTTACTTGTTTTGCTGGAAATTAAAAAATGACTGTAACTACGTTATGTAACGTTATTTTATAAACATAATTTACGATAGAGCAAACGTTTTTGAACACGGATTGACATTTTGTCCATCCCACGCATCATGTAATATCCTATGTGCTTTGAAAACTATTAAGCTTCAAAACAAAATTGTAAAACTGTCAATAGGACAAAACTGTCATCACCACTCCTTTCACTAGGACGGTTGACAGTTTTTCAATCATAACATGGCTTTGAAAAGTTAGCTTTGACTAATATTGAACGCATGTTTTTGAAGTATTTAAACGTGAAATTTATGACATGGTAGGGTAAAAGTAATAGTTTTAACCCTTTGAGTGCCAACGTCCGGCGTTGGATCAAAAGGTTTAGTGTTCATCCCTAAATATAAGTTTTGATTAAGTTGACCTTAGCAAATAAAACTATTTATAAATGATAGCAATTTGTCAATAAAATTACAAATTGTAAATTTTCTGCGAACAGTTTAAATACCCTAGACAAACGAGTAAAAATATTATTTGGAATTATAAGATAATCAAAAATCTATATTTATATTGTTAACTTTGTGGAAATTAATTCTTTCCATATCACCAAAATAAGCACCGTAAAAAATCACAAATTAAAAATATTTATAATTTTTTACTTTATCCAATCATATTTTTGGTGACTAGTTTTTACTAAATGCACTAACAATAAGTTCATAAGTTGTCTAGTTGTCAACGTAAAATTCTAATGTATAAATATATCAGTAATATTTGAAGTAGTATTTTAATATTTAGTCCAGTCAATGAATGATCCAAAAGTAGGTGTAGAGTGTGTGAGCAGGTAACTAAGCGGTTCCTTCAGAAACTTGTTCAGGGGGCTTAGGGTGTTAACATACCAAAAGTCCTGACTCCTAGGTGGTGAGCCAGGGGGTGGAGGGGGAAAAAAGGGGGGGAAAAAGGTACGCATTTTGTGTTTTTTGATTATATCTCGAAAACTATCAACTTTTTGTATACTATAGTAAATTATAAAATTGAAGAAGATTAAATTTTCTACAAGAAAAGTACATAATGTGTTTATTTTGGTTCAACAGATTACGAGTTATAACTTATTTAATTGATATCTTATTAAAATATTCCTTCCATAAGAAATACATGTAAATTAGTATGCGAAATGGGGCGAATCCTATCCGCCCAAAGGAAATATAACTGATATTCTGGAAATCTTGACAAAATTTCCAGTAATTTGACACTTTAATCATGAAATTTTGTCAAAAATTAAAGCGAGGGTGAGCGTTTAAAAATGGGATGATTTAAGGTTTTTTTTGTATTTCCAATAAAAAAACACCAAAACTCGACATTTTGTTACCTCGCCCTCGCCTTAATTTTGGATCAATTTTAATGATTGAAGTGTCAAATTTCTGGAAATTTTGTCAAGATTTCCAGAATATCATTTATATTTCCTTTGGGCGGATAGGATTCGCCCCATTTCGCATACTAATTTACATGTATTTCTTATGGAAGGAGATTTTAATAAGATATCAATTAAATAAGTTATAACTCGTAATCTGTTGAACCAAAATAAACACATTATGTACTTTTCTTGTAGAAAATTTAATCTTCTTCAATTTTATAATTTACTATAGTATACAAAAAGTTGATAGTTTTCGAGATATAATCAAAAAACCCAAAATGCGTATCTTTCTCTCCCCCCCTTTTTCCCCCCTCCACCCCCTGGCTCACCACCTAGGAGTCAGGACTTTTGGTATGTTAACACCCTAAGCCCCCTGAACAAGTTTCTGAAGGAATCGCTTAGTTACCTCCTCACGCACTCTACACCTCATTCCTTGACTGGACTAATTTACTAAATTACCAGAAAGGAAAATCTTACACAATGCATACTTATTTGAACATTCCTACAGTAAACAACTTCTTGATCAGCATTGCACGTACAGCATTTACTTTTCGATTCCTACAGTACTAAACTTACTTGCAGGAATCACCATACAAAGTACATCTACGTATTCAACACAAACGTCTCAACATCACACACAATAAAAGACCGCGGAATGAGCGCTCGATTTCGACATTCAACCTCTCTCAAAGTCCACATCATTAAGCAAAGCTCGGTCAGTGAATTGACTCTGTAATGTATTCATAGTAGGGATTCCGGTGGCGGCATTTGTGTTTGCATATTATTTATAGCTGTTGTGACGCTGACCATTGTTGGAAACAGCTGATAAATCGACTCCTTTTAAACGTAATCAGCTGATATTAATAACAGCTGGGGACAACAAGGTTCCTGCATTTCAGCCGTCAGTAGGCAGTAATCCTGTGTCATCATGGACTAAGGCTTGTAGATGAGAGCTTACTGGAGAAGTTTAAATGACCGGACGAAACTTGTGGACAGGGATTGTGTAAGATGAAAGATTTTGGAGGACCCTTGGGAATTTAATTACTGTTAGGGTTAATAAATTATTAATTTTTAATGGTTCATTTATGAACAGCAGCTTCGTGTACTTGCAGACTATAAGGTTTCTATAAGAATGGTTAGGTATTTTTTAAAGTTATTGTATTTTGTTTTATTCGCAAACCATGGGATAATTAATTTCAAGCTTAACATTTTTCTAAAGCCAAATTTGGAGGGGAGTTTGAAATTTTTAGGTTGACATTTTCACAATAGATGTTATGTTTTATCAAACGTAAATAATTAGGTAGAAATTGTAGAATTAAACATACTTATTGTACAGCCAATTGAAATTTTGGTATTATTACATTGGGAAAATAATTGTTTAAACCTTAAAGGTGATATAAGGATTACAATGGAGGTTTGTAGATTGAAATAAGCACAGTTTTTGTTAAACTTGCATGTAGTCAAAAAATTATCAGCAGATATTATTAACATGCCAATCTTCACACATAAAATAATGTGCAGCCGTACTATTTGTCTAAGGTTTGAGTTTTAGAGACACATTTGTGTCAAAACGAAGGTTTGGTTAACTGTTTGTAAACAGAATGGTATAAATAATGTTGGCACTGGAAACGCTACGCCAGACCAACGCGTTGAAGGAATGCTGCTAAAAGTTTAGTTTTGTCCCTTGTATTCCTAACTAATAAACTATTTACACCATTAGAATTAAACTGGTTTGATAAAGACAGTACGTAGGTACTTAATTATGATTAAAATAATGGTGAATCAATGTCTAAGGCTTATTAAATTAGTGAGACAAGTAATAAATATAAATCATGTTCAAGGGAGGTATATGTTTACAAGGAATATTAATAAATATTTGCTTCAATCCATTAATTTATATTTGTATGAAAAAATAAATTTAAAGAGTACGTTTAGGATTGTATACAACAAAATTCATATAAACAGTTAAGTTTACGATCTAAATTAGCAAAGTAACTTAGAATTTATTAAAATAAGCTCCACTCAATCACCCTCATTACCTATCAACTATTTATATAACGATCAACAACCCCACAAAGACCAACGGTTCGGAAAATTACAATGATAAAACTAACACATCATTAGTGCTCATTTAGTACATCGCTTATGATAATGTAAACAAATAAAAAAAAACTCTCAGTCAACCCCCAAATCTCACCCCGAAATATTTATGAGAGCGGCGGTGCTTCAGCTGGAATTATGTGTGATTTGGATGCTGCTATGGGTACCAGGTGGAGGGGATCATTAGAATAGAAATTTCGGTCAAGTGGTCATAAATAAAAGTTGGATTTTTGAACGCAGTGATCATTGGAGCAAAACTTTGTTCCTTTCTGCCTCCCTGCGCACAGTTTTATGGTGCGCGATTTACGATAAGACCCAAAGGATCAACGAATAGTAAGCTAAATTAACGATATTGGTATCAAATATATAATCTGTATGTATATTATTATTGACTTTAGATACCTAAGTAGACATTTATGTGGACACATGCTACAAATCTTTGCTTAAAGATGAAATAATTGGATGAACATATTAAGGGGTTTGCTTATTATCTAGTTTCCAGCGTTGAAAAATGTTTCTTTTATTTCTTACGTTGTGACAGCTGATAGTGACATAAAAAATACTAGGGCTGGTGTTTTAATTTTGTATGACTTAAAAATATAAATAATAGTGATTGATACATGATTTATTGTAGGAGGCTCTGTTGTTAAAATTACAGATTTTATTCTATAAAGGGCTACTTTGAAATTAAAGCAGAAAGTCTTCTCCGTGGTAGTATATGATGTTTAAAAGTTTATGATTATTAAGTTTCAAAGGTAACATTGCATTTATGTTGGATTGGGAATTACTGATAAATGATGTCTTCCCTATATTTTAATTTCTAATACAGTACAAATCAAAAACATAGAGACAGCTAATATGAAAATAGTCATTACTTTTATAATTTATCTGATGTTCTAACAATGTTGAAAATGCTATTTATAGTATTCGTAAAGTAAACCCCATTAATATGATTTACCTATTCTGTATCACATTTTAAGATTATTTAGAGTTTAAGTAATAGTTTATAACACAACTTTTCAATATTTCAAAGATATAATTTAAAAAAATATACATGCAAACCTACAACTAGGGATCACCCACCAACCAATGATCAGTTTTACACAAATTAACAATAAATCCCCTAAAGAAATAGTTTTAAAAATATTTACCTTCAAGCAAAGGTCAGAGAACTGTTCAATTAAACATAAGTGCGACAAAACTATCCAGTATTGTGAATATTCTCAACTACACTACGAGAATATTTATTTCGAAACAAAATTTTCACTTTTAAAAATCTTTATGGACTTAACAAATCACACCAGTTCCGGTCAAGCAAAAACCTAACCTTCTCTGACTTTACACTCCACATTTAACCCTCTTTGGGAGTTCAGTCGTGTCTCCCTTGGCCATTTTAATTGAGTCCAGTCCGGTGGCTCTTTATCCCGGTGTCTTTTATGTTCTTTTCCAGCCCCACTCAACTCTATCCCCCGGGAATGTCCATCCCCGCTGACCGGTGTTAATGAAAATCTCGACTTAATTAAAATTCATGAAATTTGTCTAAGGCCCTTTTGTCATGGAGATCGTCAATAGATTGCAATCAGGCGATGAGTGTGTTTGGGAAAATTAGAGGAATATCATTGTTCGAAAAATACTTTGAATTTGTTGAGTTGTCGAAAAATCTGCTACATAAAATTGTTGTAGAGCCTGTTTGTATTTTTTATCAACGGATCTTAATAATATTGTAAGTTTAATTAAATATTTTAGTAAGTCACTACTTTCCATAATAATTAAACTAAACCACAGATGGAGTTCTCAGTTATCTTTCGTCTAAAACATTTTCAAAATTATTTACTGTATACTAACTCTAAACTTAAAAACTGTTCTTTAGTAACCATAAACTAACTATACCATGACAAAATACAAGAAAAACATTAACGGAAGCTCATTCAGCTAAAATAAAATAAAAATCTCTTCCCTAATAATCTAATAAATCTCCCCAGTAAACTTCAACTTGAATCTAGTTAGCTGAATTATGAACATTTTTAAGTATATTGGTATGATTTAGCAACCGAAACTAGGCAATGAGAAAGGACAAAGATACAGTAAAATCTATCCAACCATTTATTAATTTGGAAAGTTTAGTAAGCTGGCATTTGTGTAATCAGTTTTTTTACAATAAATAAGTATGTTTATTATTTTTGTTCGGAGTTTGGACTACAAGTTAAAATAACCCGATAATTATTAATAGAATTTTAAGTCACCTCCATCCATTCTTGTTGTTGGACATAACAAGGGTTGTTCTTGATGCTGATAGAAGGGGTTTTTTTTACTTTGGGCAGGCAAAGTACAATGCACTCATTGCACACTAAAAGCACAGTCTTACAAACATTTTAAAACTTGCCTAGAGAATTTGTAACTAATCTTATTTTTTTCGAAGTGTTAAGAATTTGTGTTTATAAGTTACTTGAGTCAATTTGTGAAAGAGTGTGAAGAGTTACTGGAATTCGCTCATGAATTTCAACCTTGTTTATCTATAAATATAGAATCCAATGTATGTTTGTATGTTTGTTTGTTTGTTTGACCTTTATGGACTCCGAAACCAATCGACAGATTGTAATAAACTTTCAGGCATTGTTAAGCATTATTTAAGGATGGTTTGTGTGAAGTTTGGTGCAGATCCGTCAAAAGGGCTTCGCCCCAGTGACTCTGGAGTTTCCCATGTTAACCTCATAAGTACTCATATTTAAATGGAATTAAAGAATCTTAACAGCTGGTTCAACTAAACAATTTGATTCTGTGATGCTCAATAACATTAAAAAGTTAATAGGTTTACCAACAGGGTGCAGCACTATTATTTTTTTTTAATTTATGTCAACAGCTAATTTGCAACCAAAAGGTGAGTGTGCGTAGCGAACGAACTTCAACCTGGAGGCGAGTTAGCGTAGCGAATGAGCCAGCCTGAAGGCAAGTGAGCGCAGTGAACGAGCTCCAACCTAAAGGTGAGTGAGCGTAGCGAACGAACTTCAACCTAAAGGTGATTAGCGAACGAACTTCAACCAGGACGTGATTGAGCCATGCGAACGAGCTCATATTGAAAATAAACGAGCATTTGATATAAAACCACATTAGGATAGGACGACGTCTGTCGGGCCAGCTAGTTTATTTATAATTTTGTCACTTTAAATTTAAGCGGTTTTTCACTATACTCTCGGTAACATATTTACGTCCTTCATCAACCTATAATCTAACTCATTGACACATGGAACTACTTAACTACAGTCCTTATAGTCCACTTGCGTAAACCAACCCTTAGTTTTTCCAACGTCACTCGACACGTCAACATTACCGCACTCGCCCCCGCAACACGTGTGCGGAATGTGTTGTTTTGCACGCAAGAGCGCAAGAGACTCAGTTCAATTCCAATGATTGACATGACGCGTGTCGTTGTTGTGCCATTAGTTGTGGCTGACTTGGTGCCAAAAGAGGTTGCGTCCAAATTTTGCATGGGGCGATTTAATTAAAGCCTGTCAAAGTCGAAAGTCATGGGAAAACGGGTTGCTTGTTTGTAAATTGATTATTGGACTGAAGTCGTGAAGTTTTCAACATTGGGCTGCTGAAGTACCTTTGTATTTGAGAGGTTAAAAGCGCTTAACAGTACGATAGAGTCTATTTAATTTTAAAAAGGCGGTGGCTTTTTGAAAAGTCTAAACTAGCTCTATAGCTGCCTTAATCATTAGGTTTTTTAATACCCCAGGAGTAATGTATGTTTCATATATATTTGAATATATATGATCCAATGTTTTTTTTGTGTGTGTTTTATATCATAATAACTTTTTTTTGTTTTTTTAATAGAAAATGTTTCAGTGAAATTTCATCAAACTGGTGAAAAAAACATCAAACATAAATCCCATCAGCGTAAAACTTACGTTAGGTGTTATTCAAAAGTTCCTTCGTCAAGAGTGAAGTTTGTACTGAAAGACTGTATCGGAAACATAGTGGATTTGTTGTAACTGCAATACAAAAATTGTATTTAATTTTCTGTTTTGATAAAACCTATTTAAAACTACCCTTAACCTTTCTGTCACTTAACTTAAAACACACAAAACCTCACCCTATAACTTCAAGGGACCTGTACAACAGCACCCTCCGATCTACGATACCGATCCCGACCCAGCAGATGTTTTTTGTCCTGTGAGATGACAAAGGTTATGCTAAGCCAGTTTTTTACCAATCATCCAACAACACATATGATAATTGATCGAAAATGGTTTGGTAATTGGGACAGTTTAGGGATAAGTGATTGATATTGAGCTTCTTGTCACTAAACTGGTTGAATATGTTCACAAGGGTCTTGTAATGTTAATTATACAGTTGATGTTTGGGGTTTCCTATTATAATGGAAATGGCTGCATGCAAATTTATATAACAGTCTAGGAATTGTGATATACGAATTGTTTAAAACGAATATACTTAACAAAGCATCGTAAATACCGAATGTTTTCTGTTGTATTTTCTTGTGTTTTTGGCATAATATATGTGGTAATACACCAACTGTTTGCTGTCAATATTGGGTTGATCATATTAATGGTACTTTAATTTATTTGGTAAAATGAAAAAAAACTTGAATGTTAATAACGATATAATTATTAATGCGGAAGTTTTGCAGAATTTTTAATAGATATTCGTTTGATCAACAACGTGGTTTTTTAATTTATTTTTTTTTATTTTATCATAAATACTTCAAACCTATCAATTATACTGCAAACTGAACAATGAAGAGCTTGTGATTTTCTTCAACTCCCATAAATTGCTGGTATTTTATAGTCGTACTTTTCAACAATGTAACTATATGGTTGAGGTTGACGACTTCTTTTCGTCTTGAATTTACTTAAAAAAGGCCTCGGCAAGCATGGAACCGAACAATCAAAGCATGGGATACTTTCAGATAGGTTTTAGTGTCGGTAGTGAGACTCACGACATTTATCTTAATTTTCGTTGTTCATCATTTCCCGACTAAGCTACCAACTCACTAATGTTCTCTTTGCCTAATGAGTTTCCAATACCAAAAACATTTCCTCATTATTCCCAAATCCCACCCAGCACACCACCATTACCCCCATATAGTGTAAATTGTACGGTGATGTGTGTTATTGAATGTAACCACCGTGAGACACTGGTCAAGCTACCCTTGTGTCGTCATCAGCCACGTGACCATTTGTCCAGCTGACCATTGGTCAAGCTTGCATTGTTGTCGATTTAACCCCTTCCGCAAAGGGTAAAATGGGAATTGGGATTAGTTCCGGGCAGAACGTCCAATACTTGTTCAAATGAGCCATTAAACTGTATATAATTCAGAATGGCAGTGAATGTAAAGTGTTAAACACTATAAATTTGTTGAGTATATTTTTGTGTTCTGTTGGTTGTTCTTTGTTGTGTATTCTATGTTTTGATTGCACTACGTAAGAGAAGTATTTGAAGCTGTAGGAATGGTAAGATTTTCTAAAATATAAAATAAAACGGAACAACAAAACAATGTATGCTTTATTCATAAAACTGACAGTCACATAGATGAAACCTAACGAGAAAAAAATAATAATATTATATTTTCCGCTTTAGGGATTATACAATATACTTGTCAATCCACTTTATTAGGAGAGTGAAAGACTGCGTACGCGTGGTAATTGCCGGAAAAGAAAAAGGTTGAGTACAGATGACCTGTGTGTAGCTTCACTACTGACAAAACACAGAAGAACTTATTTTTCTTAACGATATAACATCCTATGATGAGTAAGTATGATGAGTACTGTTCGATTATACGTAGTGACGCATTTTTCATTCTGATACCTTTCAATTTCAACCACAAAAACCTCTTCTCTAACTTGAATTTGAAACCCTAATGGCTATAGTAACCAACATCTCGTTTTAAATGGTTCTAGTTCCGAGCCATTTAAAAAAATGTCTCCTGAAGAGGCCAAAACAGCCGCACAAAGCCCGATTCTTCCGCGCTGTTAGGAACAACCCTTTGTGAAACGCATCACCGGGCGCGCCAAAAAGCTTTTTTGGAATCTGAAATTACACATTCACAAAGGTTTAATGCGGCCCGCTCATAGTTATTGGCAATAAGGGTAAGCAAATAATGGGCGAACAGTAATAAACTGGATGATAAAATCTAATGAAATGCGAACTTCAACTTTAGTGTCCTCTGCTCGATGACACCTGCTGTTGTGTAAGTTGTTAAGTGTGTTAGTGTATGTCTAGTGGGGAAAGTTACAAGTATACTTGTTTATCAAATCGAGCACTTTTAGTTTAACTAGTCAAATTAAATAAATTTTGCGAATATTATCTAATACGCATCTTTGATAGATCACCAATTAGAGTTTAAATACATAGTTTATTATTACACAAGAAAGAATTTAAATAAAAATATTTCGACTCGCAAATTTACCAAGCGATTTATTTATGATTGATATAATATTTTTATAATATTTTTTTATTTAAAGCCAACAAAATAAAGGAGAAAAATTTAAAATTGCCTTTATTCAAGAAGCATTTTTAAGTGATGTGACTCATTTATTTCAGTGAAAACTGAAGAATAAACTACTGGTGATTCTATTTAACCTATGCCAAATCTATGTAGATTTGTCAGTTTGCTAAATGATTGATAGTAATGAAATAGAGTTAATCTCCAGAGATATAGTTGATTTTCTAAAACTCAACATCCACCTTCTTGGATTGGCCACTATTTTTATTAACCACCACTTAAGAGATGAAATCATGATTTTTTGACATCCTAATAAACCTGTCTAACTTTAGTATAAAGGAAAATTAGTACCCCCAAATTATGCTGACATGTTGGCTGGCCCATGGATCAGACTGGTCATCGAGTACTGATAAATAAAATTCAACCCACTAAGTTTAAATGGTTTACTTAATCTAAAATCGTACCAGCTGGTGAAAAGGTACTGATGAATATATTTACCTACAAAATAAAATGTTTTCAAATTTATCAGTTTACTAAATGAGTGATTAATAATTGTTCTATATATGTACATAATACGGACAAAGATACAAATTCAAAAGTTCTCTTGATTATTAAATCGAAGTCGTAGATATTACCAGATGATTCCTATCCACTAGATGTATAGTGGATCGGTCGTGTCTATAGTTTTATCTAGGTACCCTACCCTACCACTCCGTACCACTGTCAACTAGTGCTATTACTATACTCCCCCTCACTTTTAATTCCCTGTTGACCCAAATTCACATCTGTCTGGTACACTTGGCGTCGAGTCTCGCCAAATCCAAACATCTCTTCACCTTTTGTCAGATCCTAGAGGGTCTTATTCTGATATCTGGGTCAAGCCACTCTCTTTCAATTTGTGTAAATCACTCGTACTTTTCAACCTCACTGCATTGTCTACAGAATGGCACTGAGTGTTAATGTGTTGATTTGAGTGAGTGTTAACGGACTTAGTTTAAAATTTTATTGTTACATGATTTTAAGTGAATTGTGACGCAAAAGTACAGTAGTAAGGAGTAAGGATTTATGGACCATCGGTTATGAACAATCAATGCCGCAATCTGTTTTTCATTTTCATATTTTTTTGAAATATTGACATTTTAAATAAAATAATTGTAATATTTCATCAAGAAAGCTTGGTGACAAAAACGTATTGCGGCATTAAGTTCAGCATGAAAAAGTATTTCAAAATGAGATTATGGTCTTAGTTTGTAAATGCACAAAGTTAAAATGGGCTAAAAATAAAGTTATAAAAAGTGCTCATAACTTTAGAATGGATCAAGATTTATCTAAACGGATTGCAGCATCGTATTCAGCGTAAAATCTAGTTTGAAACAATGGGTCACTACCCTACCTTTACATTTGAAAAAAAAACTTTGTATCCAATTTGGTGGATCCAAGATGGCGACCAAAAATGTATACCCAGTCAAAATGAAGTACTTACTACTCTACAATGATCTGACGTGGCCCAGAGTCGATATCTTAAGAAATGTAGAAAAAGGTAGGGGGGGGGGACTCATATCAAACTCACCCTGTATAATCGGGTAAACAATTTACAATTCACAATATAAACAATTTATCGAAAGAATACTTCGTGTAACATATTACAACATTTGTGATAACATCATATTTAAGGTTAAAGACCAATTGCCGACTGAAATACAACAATTCATGACAGTGTTATGAGTTATGCCACTCATCTATATTTATACTTGGCTTAAAATGCCTTTGTTTTGGATGGTCACCATTTCATTGAAAAGTATTAAAGTATTAAAAGTATTACACATTTTTAAAGTATGGCAATATATAAAATAAAGATTTAACATGCAATTAAAATACGGGTTTCTATTAAAAAAGTTTTAAGATTCAAAGGACCAAGGGTTCCTAAACATCAAGTATTTAATAACACGTGGAGCGATAAACGCACAAGGTTTTCCTCGGACCCCTTTAAGTTTTCCCCCGCCGTAATGGAGAGTCGGCGACCAAAGGCTTTCAAACCCTTTATGTTCTTTTAACTGTCTTTGACCCATTAGTGCGTCTGAATATCTCCCTCGTGAGTGTCCGCTGCTCATATGTAATGTACGGCCGCAATAAAAGTTGGACTTAATTAAAATTTACCGTTTCGTTCTAATTTCTACGTCTTTCTGTCCACTTGGCTTTCCCTAATCAAATCTCCCCTTTTGTAGCGATTTGGGAAAGAATGTTATACTAAAGATTGCTGGACGTGAAGTAATTAAGAAGTACTTTATTATACCTGAAACGTAATATGGAATTTTTTGCAAACTCAGAAATGTATGCCATTTCTTTATATGTTTGGAACGCAGGGCAGGTTTGTTCATGAAAAGTGAAATTTATTTTTAAATAAACGTTACAGCTGAAAACTTAACGTAAAAGGGTAGCATATTTCATTGAGCACTCAACAAATCGTTTGTGACCTCATTTATAATTTTTGGGAATTTTCTGTTGTTTTTTTTTTTTTTTGGGGGGGGGGGGTTATGCATTACTTTTGGTCGCTAAGTCTTAATCATAAACTATTCAAACAATAACCTTAATTCATAATACAACTTTAGTAACTACTTTTATAGGATAACGTAAAGCCTTGATTATGCCCATTGGTGTACTGAAAGGCAGGAATCCGTTTCAGCCTTGGACAGGGTAGAAGCTTTTAAATTATATGCTTTATGTTAATTTGAATTAAACTACTTGGGACAGAACTTATAGTTTGTGAACTTTTGCAGCACATTGTTGTTTGGCAAGGGTTTTATGGTTTTATTGCGACCAGTTGATTAGGTTAGTGCGTGGTCACTGTAGTTGTTGTTATTGTGTGATGATTGTTGTTGTATTGGTGGTTGTTGTTGTTGCAAAGGTAAGGTTCGGAAAGTTTACAAACCTAGCGAGACATCGAGGAAAAATACAATTACAAAATCTAGCTTACGGAACTCTGTAGTGTAGTGGTAACGTCGCAGATAAAGTGAACAGACATTTTTAGGACTGTTCGAAAACCTAATTAATATAATTACCGTGGTCTTTACAGGCTCCATGTGACAAACTAAAACGGTTCTTTAGTCTTTACCATAACGATTAGACCAGTGTAAAGCGTAAAACAAATTTGGACACAAACTTTATGTCTTTCAGTCCATACAAACAGTCCAAGGGGTCCAAGACGAACAACTATGACAAGCATAAAGTAAAACATAAACTTTACTTTCTCGCAAGGTGCAATAAAAGTAAAGACAGATTTATGCTAATTAGTACCATCGTAAAAGTTCTCCCCGCATATTCTGAACCTGAGGCTAATCCTTGTAATGGTGTTTGTTTAGGATAGGATAAGCTTTCTTTACAAGGACATTACGAAAGGTTTGAACTCATAAAAATACATCCCTCAAACAGTAGGGGAAGAGTTGTATTTCATGTAATGTAAAGCTTGAAAACGAAATAGCTTGTTACTTCTTTGTTTTCATTGCAATTTAAATTAACAAAGTCATATCAATTTTTTTTACTACAATAGATGCTAAAATACCGATTGTTTTATTTTTATCACTAACTATCACTAACGAAAGTGATTCGGGACTAAAAAAAGGGTGATAGTTAAAGATGCTGAATACAATTATGTTTCTTAGCTCAATAAAACTAATCACACATTTGTTAATATTGTTCAGTTTATTTTTTTTCTGAAACACATTGTAAAATCATTAATACCCCCGCCGCAGCAAACCTGCAGACTAAGCGAATTTCAACTTGTCTGATTACATAGTTACTAAAATACTTCCATAAATAAGACATATTTATTCCCAATTTAAATAACATTAGATATAACGAGTTCATAGGTTTGCTGCTACGGGGAAGGTAAACAGTGTTTTTTGACCAAACAACAATAGTATAGGATGAAATAAATAAGTTTGCCAAATTTGATCAACATATATCCATAAACAAGTAAACTACAACAGTTTTCATTTTCTCCATAAGAATAACATGGGAATTTTAAATTTTTTTTTTTTAATTTTCTCCGTGACCGTTAGGCATACAACAATGCTTCAATATACTAAATTATTTATTTTTTTAAGCTCTACAAAATGGTTGGGAAAGAAATTCTAAAATTTTATGTTTTTAGGGTCAAAAATGGGAAAACCCCATTTTTACCCCATAAAACCCCCCATAAACCCCTGTTCCCATGATCCGATTATGCTGGATCCCGAACTCGTTCAAATAAATGTAGGTTTACATGTTTGTACCAAATGTCATCAAAATCGGATCATTTTTGCTCGAGTTATCGTGCTAACGGACACACATACATATATATATATAAATGTCGTTTCTTAATTAAAATGAATTTAAAAGGGTACTTAATGTTGTTATAATGTTTCCAATTATTAATATAATAGTAGCCCTAATCACAACCATAATTATTATAAATATATATATATATATAAATATATATATAGATATATGAATTTGAACGGATGGTGTTTTTGGCCTCTAGGGACCTCAAAACGAAAAAAAAACCGGTCCCGCGTCCAGGTCTTACTATGAGTACTACGGTAATAGCTTATTCCCTATATGGGAAATTCGCTAAAATTAGGTTATTTCAAGGGGATGTTGACGGATTGTTGGGTGGTGCCTTTTGAAAGATGGCTTTAGATGGCACAACCTATTAATAAGGTATTTAATTAGAATGCCTACTAATAATGGAGTTCTCCTTAGTTGAAAGTTCCTTGGACATTAAGCATATTTTAAGCTAAAAATAATTTGAATTTATCATAAGGGGTATTTTGAATAATACTTTTTGTTCAGACCTTTTTCACAAAATACACAAACAAAAGAGAAATAGTGTGTTATTTACTATTTTTAAATCATACTAAACACAATATTCACAAACTATTTTACACAGGGTTTTGAAACATAGTTTTTGTTGAGAAATAAATTTGTACTACCTATATTAAACACTGTTTCATTAGTTCAAATTTTCTACAAACTTATATAGGTTTTTTTACAAACATCACTCAAAGATTTGTCTCTTAAAAATAAACTTTTTTTTAGTTTTTGGCTATTAACTTTATGATATTCGTAACAGTATTAACGTATTAGTAACAAGCTCGAACAGATCTCGGTGTAATTATGTAGAACCAAAAGACGAAGGGATGTCACAACACAATGAAGGATCATCTTCGTTTCCTGCCAAGGACAATTATTTTCTTTATAACAAAAATGACTGAACAGCGAAAGCAATAAGGATGAAAATAACGCTTCCTTTCACAAAGGATTTTCGTTCCTTCTGCTCTGAAAACGAAAATGACGTGTTTAATAGGGGTTCTTTTAGAGGTTTAGGGTTGGTATTTATCCAGCTGATATTCATTCACATTCTAATATTGAAAGCAAAATATTGTTGGTGAATAAGGGTGACTGGTGTGGCGTTGAAATTAAACACCATAATTCATGCTTTTCTAGTACAAAATATTTCTTATTAATTTGATGCAAGATAAAAAGTCAAACGAAAACAACGACGGTTTTCAAACTCCCTTCAGCTGGGTTGAATTAGCCGAGTGGTCATAATTATTGCCTTAAAATCTGAAGGTCACTGGTTCAAATCCAAGCGAAATTGTTTCCAGACCCAGATGCCATTTGTCATTGGGTTTGGCGTTAGATAGTAACAAGACCAGGGTTTGGACCGTCCCCTTTCAAAACGTAAAAAATGCCACTGGCGTAAAAACTCACAAAATAAAATAAAAAATAAATTAAAATAAAATTCAGCGCCATGTTATTTTAAATTATTTGAAGTCTATTGGTTAAACTAAAAATATAATATGTTTGTGCAATATTAGCTTTAGCCTAAATTTAATGTGAAAGAACACATTTCGAATTTTTTTACTTAGTATGGTATAGATAGGTTGATTTTTTAGAACTCAAAACTTACTCATATACCTAATAGAACTCGTAAATAATGAAACTTAAGTTCCATTCACATATTCTAGAAATCAATTAAAAATACTTTTAAAAATGTCAAATACATTAATTCTACCTAACCGAAATCATCCAAACAATAAGAGAATCGTGATAGTTATAAACTATCTAATTCCCATTCACCCGGTTTCCCGCCACTTCCTGACAGTTACCGGGCAATGGGCAGAGTCCGTTACGAATTCAGTCTGGACACTTGTAGTAACTCAAACTAATGAGACGGCCGTGACATGATCATCCAGGGGAGGACTACTCGTTCACATTGAGATCGTAAACACATCAGGTACAAAGGCGGCCGACACGGGGCAGTTCCCACCCCTTGACTCCCGCCACGGTTACCTGTGTAGCAGACGACACGGTTTATGGTGGGAGACCGTGACACGAGATAGTATACTTGAGTGATAGTGTGACGACATGGTAGGGTTTGAGTGTATACGTGATGCTTGATGGGTGTGAAAAAATAAAATAATGTTTGTGATCCCTTCAATACCACCACGGTTACCTGTATAGAAATGGTAGAAATACCGGTACACGTGATTGTACACTTTTAAACTGAATAGTGGGGAATTTTGGTATGGATTTTATGTATGAGTAGATCTACATGTTAACCATTTAAAGCTGTTGTATTTCATAGAATCAAAGTAAATGGGATTGTTCATCCAATGATGGACCTTGTTGTGCTTCAATACAATTAAACGTTACGTAGTGTTTGTTATTTTCTATATACTATGCGGATTATAAAACAATACATTTTCATATGGAGCTACAGGAATAATTAAAGCTTTGTATTAATTAAAGCTTAATAATACGAGAGGTTTAGGTGTTGAATTAATCTTTATTCAATATTTTATGTATGAATCCCAAAGGAACTACATCAATAGAATAAACTAATAAACATCTTATCTTACTACACATCAATAGAATAAACTAATAAACATCTTATCTTACTACCTTTTAAAAACAAATCAGATGGTGTTTGTGCTAATGTTGACCAAATAAGACGTTACCATGAAATGGTAATTGAACACCACATACTTCATTCACTATCCACTTCTTATTATTTATTGCTAATTTAAATCAACTCGCCTACATTCCACCTTACGCCCTTTCACCTTTTCATCTAAAAAAATCATCATGATTCAACAGTTAGCCTAAATAATAAATTTAGAAATAAATGCTTGCAAGATTGGTTCATTTTCCGAACCACCCCAACCCTTATGTTTCCGCCCTTGTGATGAAGGATGGGTCAGTGTGGCCGGAAGTCTTGTCGGACAATAGCTCAGAATGTGGTTTGTGCTTTATGTATCGTGAGTTGTAATTCTAACCCTTCAGAAACTCAGCTTATAATGACCAACTGGCAGCCAACAATAGAGTGTAATGGAACACCGAGCTTAACAAGCATATTTTATACACGTTTCGATAATATTTGATTTTAAGACAATTTTAATCTATATTAATTCAAAGAGGTGGTTTCCGTATGTCTTGGTGTCTCTGAGGAAGACAAAATTTAATCGTTGTGACATTTTGTGTGTGTTAATTATCATATCACATTCAAAATCTATCATTTACTAAGCTAACATTGACCTAATATTCTAACATAAAACATATGAGGAAGATAGCTATTTGAACAAAATTTGCGAGTAATACGTATTACTTATATGCTACGCAAACAGAATGCCACATACAATAGCAATAATATGGACATAATCTTGGGGAGAAAATGTATAAAGGTAAAATAATATGTGAAATTGTGATTTTGTATTTTATTTGTATAAATGGTGCAATAGGAGGAACAATAAAGTTTCCTTTAGACCCTTAGCCACAAAGTTGTTTATATTAAAGTAATATTTACTTTTAACAATCAATGCAAATTTTAATATGTTGTACTAAAAACCTCCACAATCTTTTACCCGATCGTATTACACGATTTTTCCACCAACTCCTTGTTTTCTCCCCACCCCAATACATAAATCATTTTACGTTCACCTTAGCCACAAAATATTATTAAATGCAAAACCAGAACTGACAAATCCTCATGACCCTGAATGAGTAATTAATAAGGCTGTCGTTCCGATCTTAATTTAAATGGATTTCCTCGGCGAGGGGAGAGTAGCGTTCTGATGCTTATTATCTTGGCTAATCCCTGGAAAGTCATTATACATTTTTAAAGAAACCATTTCCTTGGAAAGATTTGATCCGAACATTAGGCTCATTGTTCAGAATTTTCTCTCTCGTTTGACATTTTCTAATTAGGAAATCTGTGATTTTATGGTGAAGCTTTATCAGGAATTTTATGATGAGACATGTAGAAAATAGTCAGTTAGTTTTTTAGTGTAACTTACTAATATTGTAAATATGATAGTTATTGGTATTCAAAAGAGTAGAAGAAATATTTGCTTGTATGCAAATTGCATCGTAGGCTATTAAAGACGAAATCTTTTCCTGAAGTGTTAAGTTTTTTGCAATTAGGTAAAAAATACCCCTGGATTTTGTGTCTAGTGCAGATTTATAGAAATCAATTATAGCATATAATTTTGTAAAGGCTGTAACATATGATATGCTCTAAGGCTTATGGCTCCTTCAACAGATGAATTAGTGCCAATTTGAGTTAATGTACGGGCCAAAAAGGGGGGGGGGGGTTGTTGTATGTGTTAAACCATTCCGACAACAGCTAGTTTATTTATCATAATATTTAAAACAAATTTACTCATTCTAAGATCAATATGTTAAATAAAAATAATACCAAACCTAATCCCTTCCACATACATCTAGGCATGACATATCCTCAACCCTTCAAGAGCTCTCAACACCCACAAGTGCATTACAAGGGCACAATGCAGAGTAATTGACACTGGAAGAGTACCGGCTTGACCCAGAAAACCAAACAAAACCAGATATCGACCGAAACAAAAGTCAAATACTGTAAAAATGCGCGCAATTCACTGTACAAGGGGTGCAAATGACTATTGACAGCTGTGCATTAGGGTCAAGTTGGGATTATGGTATACGTCACGGGGTGCGATGCTTGTCAGGTTAAACAAAAATATCTGGAGGTGAGGAAATGTTATTGCATGCTCAGAAACAGTTGGCTCAAATTTTATAAGTATTGCCTTTCCGAGTTCATCCCTAAAAATGTATTTGACAACAGTTTCGACTCATTTAAAAACCGCAATCCACTGCTTGTGCTAGTTTATTTGTAAGCAAGCGAGTTCAGATGTCTTTACCAATTGTGTACGGTAATCCCTTTTGTTACGTCACACATTTTTTATATCGTAAAATGTTCACGAATAATAAGATTATAAGTTGAGGCGGACGGAAATAAATACTAGGTGTAACATTTGTACAGTACGAACTCAGGGGTTCTTTCCTAAAATTCTGAATATGGTCCACTTTCGTGCCTAGTACCACAGACTTTATTTCGTGGTAGTTAAAAAATCCATTCCTAAGGGTTGTCCTTTTTTGATTAAAGTGATTTTTTTACTATTTCTTTGTAAATTTATCAACATTTACGTACGACATCAAATGGAAAAAGTTGATCAAATATAAGACAACAATATTGCCGTATTGACGTATTGGTTTAGTTTGTTTTACGAATGAAATTGCTAATATTTTAAATAATCCTTTAAACCACTGTATAGGCTTCCTTCCATAACCGTATCATGCAATGTACGAACCTAAGTAAGTTCGTATTAGAAAATTTAAATCAATGATAAAGATCTACATTTTGTGATACCTCACTTCTCCCCCAAACCATGGAATAGTAGAGTTTACTCAGTGGTTGTTTTTATTTTTGTTCTAACACTTAATTTGAATAATAAAAGGTCCTTATTGACTGGTTTTCATTTATATTTTACAAATATCTCACTTGTAACGTGGCTGTAAAGATATCACGTTTGTAAAGTGTAGTGGATTTTTATCACACCATGTTTCAATTTACTACACGACAAGGTGATATTATCAGTCGTTTTACTGGTTTGATTGCTCTGCATGGCGAGTTTATTTATTACCTAAGGGCTTAATAAAACATTAAACACATTATGGCATTATAAAAGTTTACCTAATGTAGAATGTCATGTAGAAAAATGGTACTGCTTTCGTTATAACTGCCAAATTCGAACGTAAAAAACAATTCAATTGTAACAACTCCTACACTCTAGCTCACCTAGTTATTCTTGTATAGGAAAATGTAGTTTCATTTTCCTGATTACTTGCCTGATTAATCTAAAAATTATTTCCCCAAGCGAACTTAGTCATGATGTTTACCATTTAGTATAAATAGTCGGTACAGCTATATTTACAAATAACGTTATTAGCATAATGGACACTACGTCTGTGGTGGCATTCTCCAGTTATTATTGACACAAATTAATAAATTCAGTAAAGTTATTACCTTTTGGCCCTTTATAACTGTCTAACCCAATTTTAAAATTAAATTACTGCCTTGATAATTTTCACTGCTTTTTTTTCAAAAAATAACTAAAAGAGGTACTCATAAACAATGCTTATTGTTTAGTGACGTACTTGTTTTAAATGAAAAAAAATGTAAAACGTTTAGTAATTTCCTTTACACGAAAGGGAATATTAAAAACTGAACCTACATTGTTCAGAGCTTGTCAATTTACCAGAACAAAAGCTTTATTGATGCAACCTTTTGTTTCACTTATTGGCGTGGGGATCCACCACCTGGGTTTTAATCTTTGTCACGTGGTGCGCTAAAAGTAAATTTAATCAATAAATTTTCGCTGCTATTGTATTTTCAATTAAAAAATGCGCCATAGCGGTTAATCGTGGTTAAGCAAATGCAAGTTAAAATATCTTGAACGGTAGCCACACACTTTGTAAAACTTGTTATGATATAGGCTACTTTATTTCGTTAAAAAATGTGAACAGAAATATTTTGATTCTCTAATTGGGTTTTGGCTTGGGTTTGAGGTGAACAATTTGACTGATCAAAATCGACAATCATTGCAAAATGTGTATTTACAACCTTGTTAAAGTTTGGAAGAGTATGTATTAGTGGTGTTGGAAGAAGTTTTATTTTTTTGTTTTAGAGGTTGGTGGCCTCTTTTAACCTTGCATTTTCCCTTTCACATCGACTACAGATCTGTGCGTGGAACGTATCCAGCAAAGCAAGGGGTGAGCCGGTACAGTACAAAGGTGAACTGAACTGATAAAAGTTTGTGGCAGTGACCAGGATCCAAACCCACGACACTACTACCTTGGGCCCGAGGTCCGCGACGCTACCAACTGAGCCACCGACTCACCATCCTTCGTCTTCACCGTTCTTGATTGGTATTATTACCATTTACTAAGTTAAATGCGTAGTCATAATTCATTAAGTAGGCTTTTTGTATCAAACAATATTGTAGCCATGTAGCC
This sequence comes from Macrosteles quadrilineatus, assembly GCF_028750875.1. NCBI lineage: Eukaryota > Metazoa > Arthropoda > Insecta > Hemiptera > Cicadellidae > Macrosteles > Macrosteles quadrilineatus. The sequence goes on from NW_026542597.1 coordinate 70,330,671, forward strand.
AACTATTTTAGTTTATCTGCTTGAAAACCTAATTTTACAAAACATTCTTTACACCTTATCTATAAGGATATCAAATTTAGAGACAAATCATTTCCCCAAGAATAGAAAACAGAAGTGTCTAACACTCCAATAACATCAGTAGCAGTCCATTAAAGCGGCGAATGTTGGATTGGAGTTATGGCTCCAGGTCGTCATCTCAGATCAAAGCAGATGGAGGTATTAATAATCTATTAATGTCGGAATGAGTACTTTCCAAGCTGGTAGGGTGGAACCAACAGATTAGCCATATTGATTGTAGGTTGCTCGCTTATGTTAATGCTAAAAATAATCAAATATTTGTACAATTAGCTGTGAACAATTCTTAAAGACAATATTGATTAGGAAATCTGTGTCTTGTCACTTTTTTAATTTTAAACTTAACTAATGGAATCTTAGTACATTTTTAATTATGTGTTTTTTTTAAACGCTGTTCGAGTGCAAACGTGTGTAAAATACTGATCTCTTCTTAAAAAAATTACAATTTTAAAAATCGGTTCTCGAAATTGTGAAAAATATTTTCCACACTATCTTTGAACTGGCTAGCACGCAATCTCTCGAAATATTTGTTAAAAAATATACTTTTATATGTATATACAGATAAAAATCCATAAAACATCCATTCATGTTTCTAAAAAAATAAGGTATGTATCGTTTGTTTTCTTCTTGCTTCAATAGTAATATCAAGTAGTTTTTATCTTTGAACTGTTTATTGCAAAGACACAATCATACACTGTTAGGACTATTAGGACTCACACTCTAGAAAGCATCACAACAAACACATATCCAAGCAAACAGGATGTAAATAAGCAAACGTCCAATCAAAGAAACTCTCAATCGAGAAACTTTAGCCTACTAATATTTTCACAACGTATTCCGACAATTTACCAAATATCCACACTTACAAGTCACACCGACCACATTATTGCGCTAAAGATTGTTAAACCACTTTCTAAGCTATTTTCCTCTTCGCCCCAAGTACCGAAATCCCCATACGACAAACACCGCAGGGTGAGTTTTGAATAGGGATTATTTGTATTATTACTCTCGTGTGAGCGCTCACATTGTCTACACGGCCACGACACGGACGACACGCCCGACACCCGTGCTCGTGTTGCGTGTAGCGTGTTGTTGTAGAATTAGCTGCGGCCGTCTTGGTTACCCGCGATTGTGTGCCCCCGGTTTCGCAAATGTTCGTTGTTATTAAAGTCTTAGCTGTCAATCAGACACGCGCCGCGACCGGATTACGACTTAACAACGACATTACACTTTGAGGCGGTTTTTATTCAGGGGATTAGGTGGGTGTCAATTATTTATGTGTTTGGTTTGTAAAACATTGCTGTTGGGATATAAAATGGATTTGTAGTTGCCAGAAGTGTAAACTACAGGTTGTTTCATGGAGTTGTTTGTGTTTCGATCTATTACGGTTCATCTTCAGCAGCGAATCGAAATTTAAATGAATCTCGTCAAAATGAGTCGACACAGCTCAAAAGACAAATAAACATACAAATAAAACACCTACTACCGAAGTAGATGTAGTAGTTAAACAAATCTTTTAATTAAGGGTGGCAAGGGTTTTGGGGTCTTAGTTGAGAAATGTGTTGCATTATGTTTTCTTTAAATTTTCATACTATGATATTTGATAGGGGCTTGAAGATGCAAGAGTTTAAAATAAGTCACACATTAAATTTTTTTGTTAAATATATTAAACAGAAAACAGTATTTTTCGTATAGCAATGAATTGAGTTTTAAGAAATCTGGTTACAAATTTAACTTTTGTAAAGGTTGACTGCTGTATTGTTTCTGTAATCATTTTTTTTTAGTAGCTTCTGAACAGCCTGTGGTAGATATAAGTGAGAGTTTACAAAAAAATTATGTACTAATATAACTTAAAGAATACAAATAAACCTCAAATTTACTGTTGTATATCTTTCTGGTAATTTAGTGGATTCCTGTTTAAGAACAATAAATTACAATACACAAAGCTAGGTCCTCAAACACGTGCCGCAGCCAGAGATCCAATTGTTAAGAATCCTTGAGAAAGATTTGTGCCCCCGATTAGCACTTGAATGTTGGAAAATTGCTGATTGGCTCTTGGCGGGATCATGTGACATTTCGGCGGGAGATTCGCTCTCCCTTCTGCCAAAGAGGACTCTTATGGACAAAAGAGGATTAGTAGAAATGGGAGCTGGATTGGAAACGTATTATCAATGAACAGCTTTGGATGCTTTATCTGTTTTGATAATAATGCCAAAAGGTTTAGGCAACGAAAAGTAGTTTTATAGAGCCATTTTAATGTCCTAATACCTTATATGTTCTTTAGTTTGTGGTTTTTTATATGGTTTGTATTTATGTTCAGTTAATACTAGATAATATAGCCACAATTATCTGGTGTTCGAAGATAACATTTTTCGCCTGTAATGTATGTAAGTCTGTAAAACTTCGTTTATGTAATAAGAATTTTAGTACTTGTTTTACAATTATTATTTTGCTTACAAAATAATTAAGATGCGCCAAGATCATGCCTACTACCACATAAATAATATGTTTTACTTAATAAATCTTTTGCGATTATTTTGAAGATATTTTAACATCTGCTGGACTATTTCTTTTAAGTTTTAAAGCATTTAATCAACAAGCATTGAATTGTTATAGTTATAAAAAAGTAATTTGAAGAAAAACAACCATATTACCATATTATTGAACCTACTACTCTCCCAAAGGAGGAGAGCGAGCTGGCGTAGTGGTTAGAGCGCGGGACTTCAGTCCCTGAGGTCCCGGGCGGGACTTCAGTCCCTGAGGTCCCGGGTTCGATCCCCGCCAAGTCACCAATGGATTTTATCTAAGTAATGCCGCAACCCCTAGATCTAGCCTGAAATAATGTGAAAAACAATCCCAGGAGCGTGCCTAGTGACCTCGGACGAAAAAAAACTCTCCAAAACAAAAATGTATATACTATAATTGCGATATATTAAACTAATTTCAAAAAATATTTGTACATTTATGGTATAAAACCATGTTTACAATACAATTCAACCTATGGAACCGTAATTTTAATGTCCAATACAAAAATATATGGTAGAAAACAATACCTTCATCTAACATCATATTCCTCATAACAAACCAATTAACACAAATCACAACACAGTATTTACAATAAAATTAAATCACCTAAACACTTACAATAAACTCAATAAACTGTCACTCCTACTCCAACGTTAGGCGACTCCTCCCAACACTTATGGAATATTAATACTCCACTCCTTTGATCTACCAATACCCGCCTCAAGCATAACTCGTCAAATGAGCCAGCACGCCATTAATACAGCCGCCGCCGTGTCAGCCGAACAACGTACTTCGTTATTTATTTACGACTTGTCAAAAATATTTCTGGAATTCTAGAAAGAGTCAAAAGATGTGTGGATGATGTTCAACATACGGATTCAGTTTGTCAAGTGATTTGCGAAGAAATGCCGATTTTATGGGTTTATCAATACTTCTATACTGTTAAGAAATATGTTTATAAATTATGATATAGGGCGTAAATAATTGATTTGTTGCAGGATACTAATTAAATAACATAACAAACGCCAAAAGAAAAACATAAACTGTTAATGTTGTATTTCATGTTTCATTAACTTCTTCTGCAATATAACTTAAGTATTAAGTCTACCAAAATTTGTCTAGAATTTAGTTTTCCTGGAGGTCTATCATCTGCGACAAGGGAATTGCTATCATGCTAAATACGTGACTCGTAATACTGTACTGTGATTTTTAAGCGTGCATTTAATATCGAGCACGTCATTGAGATTTATGTAAAAAGTACTGGGTTTTTTTGCCAAATAATAGAACAAAAATAATAATACTGTACATTTTAGTGATCTTTTGAAATTTTTAAGACGTAGGATAATACATATTATTAATTATTCTAAGCCCCTATAATAATTATGCATATTTTAAATATTTTCCTCTTCAAACACCACAAAATCAATATAGCCCTATTCCCACGAGGCCAACAATATCGTGTATCGACTGATAACTCATAACAAAACGTGTTTCGATGACCACATCAACGTTCCAAGTCCATTCCCAGTTCATCAATCACCCGGACGTGTTCCGATGTTCCTTGTCCAGTGGCCCTCATGGGTCACGTGACCGATCAGCTGACCGTGAGGGTGGCGCGATGGCGGGAATGATTGACCGTTCTCACGACCGGTGGTTACATTTAATATCACACTCCACCGGACAAACACTTCTCGTGTTGACCATTAGTGGTGTTGCGGGGGTTTGGCGGGAGATGTTCAAGGCGGTTAATTACGCAGGAAAGTTGTAAATAGGAAGAAATTTGGGGGTGGCATATAAATGACTGCGTGATCAAATTTGCTATGGTACAGTTGGTAGAATGACTGTTATTAATTTACCACATTCGTCAAAATTTATATTGCACGTTTCTCTAATGAATTAAATCCTAATTACTTTAAAATAATTCCTGCTCATATTTGTAATTGCCTTTTTTTGTTGATATTGGGGTAAGATTCATATTTACAAATAAAATGTGAATTCTTGGTGAATCAGATATTAGCCATGAACCCTAAAATAAGTATACAACCCCACATTTGTGTATACAATAAAAGAAATACACTTTGGTTAATATTTTTAACCCGAAAATCATCATCACACTTTGAACATTTTTCCTGGGTTTGAGTTCTTTAATATAATAAATTTCTTTGTACGCTGGGGTAAAAACGAATAGTAGTCAAATGTTACATTGAATTAGGTAAAATAAAGCTGCAACAAAAAATTGTTACTTTTAATATTGAAATTCCTTTACCATTTATACTCACTAAGATTGTCCATTAAACATAAATTAATTACTGATTATAAAATTGAAGATTTTTACGCATGCAAAAATAATCTTTTGTAAATATACAGTTGAAGTGTAGCATATCTTATAAACATTTATGCTTCTCTTATACTTGTGTAGTCTATGATCAACTATGAGTAAAAAAATTCAAATCCACACTTTTCAAAACGGCCCAACTGTTTCAACTCCCTTTTACGTTCAACAATACACCACAACTTGCTCACTAATTTTTTACCATCCGGTCCTGTAGAACACTACCGCTTGAAAGAATTACTAGTTTTCATTGTCTAACACTATCAAACAATCAAAACTATTAACAATTACATCAATATTAACTATTTACACAAAGCCGCCCTACATGGGCCGTGCGGTCGCCCGGGTCATCCCCCATCGGGTGATTCCAGTATCTGGTAGCGGGCCGTCCCGCCACGGTGCGAACAAACAAAGACAATCATCTAGAACAATCGCATAGAAGGGAGACTATAATTAAACTGATTTGAATGTGAAGTAATTGAATGGGGGTGAGCACGGAGATGAATAAAGTTATTTGACTACCTGTGGAGACACGTGGTCAGGGGTTGAACAATGGGGGATTAAAAATGTCAGTGACAGAATGATGGAGCCCGGCTGTTTCGTAAAGTTGCTTACAGAAATGTGCACTTTTAAAAACAATTTTGAAGATAATTATAATAAAGAAAGATTTCTAAGACTATATTTTACTACGATTAGTTTTAGACAGTATTTTGCTAGCGGTTAAAAATTTAAGTAAGGAGTTCATTTAAGGTATGGATATAATTTACTCAGTGATTATTTGGGTTAAATTAAACAAAAAGGATCATTTAAGCATTCTCGTTAAACAAAATGAATTCAGTTTAGTGTGTGTGTCTGTCTGGAGTTTTTACGAAAACATGCATAACTTCCTTAACGATTCAAGCTAACGCTTTAAAACTTTTCAAGCATCCCGTTGGCTGCTGACTTTGAACACTTTGAACAAAATGTGTATAAAAACTCTTAAACCGTTTCAGAATGGCGGCGATTATTAATATTTGAGGCTAAATTTTACGAAAACCGTTGATATCGTCAAAAATTGCAGGGTACATTAAATTTTGCAAATTTCAACAATTTACTAAGATTAGTTTGGACGAAGAATGACTGTGAATTAATTTCTTGCTTGCTAAACCTACAGTTTTCTTCATTCAAACAATGTTAAAGCATAGTAAATTAAAAAAAGTTTCTATCGAAGGCTTATAGTGGAGTAAGATAACATATACTTAAATAACTTAAAATATTTCCTGTTTATATGGGTGGATCTAAGCAGAAACATTGAATTAAACACTTAACTCTACTTAACTCTCTGTAACTATTGATTTGTGGGTATTGAACCCCGATATTTAGTATCAAAAGCGCACTCCAGCCAAATCAGCTGCACCACACCGTTTTGTATAAACAATGTCTTAATTAAATTCATCACCTTGACTGACTTAGTTTCGAAGCTAGAGAGTTACACTTCATTCTCTAATCATACTAAAATCAAGCTTAATTTATTTCTCCATTAAAGCAACGAACTAACGCTTCGGCGATTGCATAATTCAAATTAAATATGTAGACACACGCACGTGCTCGGTTGATCCGTCATTTATCACAACTGCCCTCATACGACTGGTCAGCCCTTCTACATCAACCCCTATGGCCAAAGGGTTGCTCAAATCCGCGATGAGATTCGCAATTGGCTTCAATTAAGTCAACATTGTTTGGTTCTGCGACCCGCATCATGGTAAATAAACAAATGTGGGTTTGACTAGAAATTGGTCTTGACCAATTGAATATGTGTGATTATCAATCTTGGCTTATGAGTAGTAGTTTTTTAAATATAGTAGTCCATACAACACCGATATAGTGGTTATAATTTAATTTTCGGGTACAGTTTCTTAACTGGGCTATGCCAATATCGATCGAAACTATCGAATTGAAAATATTGATTAATTATATATATTTTGAAATATATCTATTATAAAATGAAACTGTCATAACCTAACCTAACTACCCAAACTGGGTACAGTTTCTTAACAGGGCTATGCCAATATCTATTGAAACTATCGAATTGTTAAGGGTACAGTTTCTTAACTGGTTTCTTTTCAATAATATGAAAAATCTGGATATATAGTATTCAATTTATGATTCAACTAAAAATTATTTAATTTATGCGTAGTTTCTTTGGTAAACATTGATTGTGACATTGATGACATATTCTGTTGGATTTTAAACTGTAATTGTTGTTATTTTAAATATTTAGTCTTTTATTGTTGGCATAACCAATAAAATTGGTTGTATTGTTGGCTGTCATAATCTTTTTCACTCATATTTTGTTATAAGTCAAATAAAATAAAATGTTGTTGCAATAATGCACATAAAAGAGGTTTCAAAGTTCTAGAACATCTTTGGTGACAATCCAAAACATGTGAACAAATATACAATGCAATCAGTTTGCATATTAAACTAACCTTTTGTTTATTTCTCTCCTGTCTGCAATACATATGAAGCCTCATGACTCCTAAATATAACATATAGCAAATCACACGGTAAGTAAAATAAAAGTCTAATACACCTTAACATACACTACGACTACCATTTACCGAACTGAGCAAACAAGTTAACATTAAACTAGACCATCACAACAATGACTGAGGTTTGCGAGCGTGTCGTCACAGGATAACCAGCTGTAGACAACGATCAGCTGTTTGAATGTCGAATACGTCATTCAGCTGACTAACCTGGCCAATGGAAAATCTTCACTCTTTGAATTGATTACTTTGTATTTAAAATAGGTTAGTCTAACGAGTAAACGTTTAAATTAATTAAAAATGGGGTAGTTTGATAATTATTCAATTGTTGCTTATCAATATGCCAGTGTGTTTCAGAATTAAAATTAATGCCAAATTGTATACTTTTAAAATGTTTTCAATGCTTTTGTTTGGGCTTTAAAGGTGAACTTTGTTAATGCCATGGTTTTCAAATAACCAATATTTGATTGTAGCTTTTAAATTTAAAATAACAAATAAAAACTATTATGGTTCGTTAATTTACCAAACAATATTTGATTATCGTAAATATTTTAATGTTCTGTCATTTTTGGATTGTATACAACATATCTTTTTGACGAAATTCTTTAAGAGTTGCAATTAAGTTGAAACTTTTTTCTACTGTATACTGTACCAACGGCAAACAAACAATACAAATTCATTAATTTTTCAAAACGAGATGTAGGCCCTAGAAGTTTGACAAATAGTTTTTACAATTGCCAAATCATAATTATCTGAAGAATATCAGAAAAGAATTTGACAAAACAAAATTTAATAACCGTAAATATTTTGATAGTTGGGACAATTACTCCAAAGTTCACGCATTTAAGTAATATAGAGACATAAATAGAAAAACCCACTACCGATTGAATCAATTTTTATGGCTATGAAAAATAATTTAATTTGCAAATATGCTCGAATTGTGTATGCTTAAAAAGGTGACTGTATATAAATAAATTAGTATCAAACTTTTTTCCCACTGTCCATTATTACTTTCCACCAAATCAATCACCAATATGAACCTCCAACCAACCTTTTCCACCGATAATTTCTTTCCACTTCTAATTCCTTTCCACCGTAGTAGAACAACGACGGTTGCTAACCACTGACGCATGACGAAACCACGGCGTCAGTCAGTCGCCTCCCGCCTCTTTCACCGTTCAACCAGAGATTCGGGGCTTTTAGCTAAAGTGTTCCTCCAAAACCTCAAACCTAAACGTTATATGGATATCAATGTTTGTGCCGCCTCCCGTTGAGATGGGTTTGGATATTTTGGATGTTTCGCGTTTGCTTCTCTTCATCTCAGATTGGAAGTTTGCATTTTTCCATCTGTGAAATTGAGGAATTTAATTTTGTTTCTCAATTATTTTGGTTCTATTCCAATCTGTGACTTAATAGATCTCTTTTTGGTGGTATTTGGGACACTCTATATGATATATTTTGTCTAACTGGGTTTGAAAATTGATTTAATTTACCTTCTACATATCAAATGTAATATTATTATTTGCTACTATATAATTTATGGTTAGGTCATCGGACTTGTATAAAGCTTAAAATACTATATAAAGCCGTTTGTAAAAGGCTATTATTTGCAGAATTTAGACTAATAGTATTATAAATTAATCCGGTTTAAACTACTTATGCGGAGTTGTGTTGCTGTGGTTGCGAATCCTCCTGTAATTTATTAATAATTTTAACTTACAAAAAAATAAAACATTAATTACTAATTGGAAGACACTAATAGGAAGATTAATTGAATCCCTATTTTCGACACATTTGATAAAGAAATTAAGAACGTTATGTTAAAATCTTTGATCGAATATTTGATAAATTATCGAAGCCATCAATTCGACAGGTTTTAGATTTCAGAAGTTACTTTAAAGTTATATTTAACAAGGAATTATTTTACAAAAATCCCAATTTATTATACAAATTATTCTAGGGTAGCGGAGTGTTCTAAAAAGTGAAACTATTTGTGTATTCACGCATTAGCTACACTTATACCGTACCTCATGTATATGACACTTGGGGTTGAATTTGACCCTTAAATATGACTCTCAACCCCCTCGCCCTGTCGTATTATACATTCAAGTTTCTTTGACCGGAAAACATAACTCAACAAAAGGCCTAATGTCTCACAAGCTATTGCCCCGTCATGTCCACTATATCGAATTATTTTCGGAGGTAAAATTGTTTATGGATCTAAGACATTTTTTTATTTATGGTCTTCTATAAAATGTGTCGAAGTCTCTGTTTGTTGTATTAGTAGTAGGATATTTTGAAAACATTTCACAAAAACGTATTTTTAGTGGTGATAAAGTCACTGTATCGATAGGTTGATAAAAAGTAATTCTTTAAAAATGAATTTATAACCAAACTTAAATTTACAAATACAAAAATTAAACTGAATAGAAGCACATACATTTATTTTTGTTTGACTTAAACAATATATGTTGAGTACTACATAAACCTATCATAGTTTTTATGTTGCTGAATGGTAATAAGTTAGTTTTAATATACAATCAGGATGTCACTGATTCTTTCCTAAGTACAGTCAGTAGATTTTGTATGGTTTAAAACAGCACCCAACTGTCCTTGATAATTGGGCTCTAAATAAATGACCATGGCTAAATGAACAGGTGATCCCACTGCTACAGAAATAATGTATTTTCACATTACACTCTCGCTGTAATCGTATTCAGCTTGAACATAAAGTAACCTACATGATTTCTCAGTAACGTCATTTAGTTAGTAGTTGCAAACCAGTCAACTACCAAAAGAAAAAAATAAATCTATAAAACTAATATGGTGAATACTTGGGGAGTGGTTGGGAATAAACTAACTTGGGTTTTGTTTATTTTAGTAAAAATAAATTCTTTGTGAATATCTTTTGATAATATGAATTGAGATTATTTTCTATAGACCTTACAATAGGTTTAATTCAAGAAGAGGTACAGGAGTCAATGTTCACATGTGATAAATATTTTTGAGTATTTGTGTAAAGTTATTAAGTATTTTCTGGGGTAACAGAGGTTTATGTTATAGAAAATTAAAATAGTCCTATTTGTGACTCAAACTAGATACACTTAATCACCCTTTTCAACCTTACTGCTTAGTATTTAAACCCACTCTTGTTTTACACTAAATTAAACATACACAACCTTTAAAACAATCTCATCTAATGATAATATCCATGTTCTTATTAAACTCATTAACCTTATGTCTTTAACCCTACTAGAAGGGATGACATAAACTTACTAATCTTCACCATTAGGCCTAAACGGCCTCAGGCCAATCGTGCAAAGTTCCTCATTAAATCCCTCGGCCACTTTCTTACCCGCATCCATCTGATATGTTAATCTGTGCAATTGAGATAGTACAGACATTCGGCCACTTAATCCTAGCAGGATTGCCTTGACACAAGTGAAATGTCCTTCCATTCCATTAGGTCAGGTAAAATTTACTGTGATTATTAGTTGTAATTAAAATTTATATTTTTGGGGGACGAAATCTTTGAACAAGTTTATAGTATCTGTTTATGAATCTATAGTTATGGCTTTGAAAGGGTAGTCAGGGCATTATACAAATTAATCTTTTGTTTTATATAAGGCCTCTGAAACCACTTGTTGTTCTGGAATACTAAATATGCAAATAGAGAAAATTCTAACACCTATGAAAATTTAAAGAACCATTTACCAGTAGTGCACTTTGAAACTACATGTACGTACACAACTAAAAGTACCACATTGCCACTGTGAATATGGGTTTTATGGTAGTAAATGATATCCTAGAGTAAGACATGAGTATGAATTAGCTCGATTTAAATTCCTCTCAGATTAGTAATACCGGATTACATTTTTTACATGTAGATATCAACAATGTATTTTACGTAGTACCAAGTTTGGAGCTATTAATTCAAAGCTAAACATTTATTTGCTCATCCGTCGAATAATCACTGGTTTTCACTCTTTAATCATTCCAAAAAATAAAGTGAAAAATATTTTAAACAATGATAAGAACGAATAGTCGACACCATTGTACAAAACAGTAACTAGGAACGAAACAAATATCATTAGAAGTCTACTTACAGTATCCAAAATCGACGGCTTCAGCAAAGAATTAATCAATACCGCATGCGCATTCATGACATTCATCATAAAAGTATAATAAACATGAAACAGTAGTTTTCTAACGAATATCCACTTTACTCAACACGCAGCTTACGGTACTTTGCTTCAAAGGAAGTGCGAGAAAGTAGTGTGCATTGACCTACATTTGAACAAAACCCATAGAAACCGCGTTAAATGCACTCAATAATGACATGAAAGGATGATGGAATTGCACCATGAGTGTAGCTTAACACTTGTGCAGCGAAGTACAAAAGCGTGCATTTAGGTCGGAAGGGGATCATGTGATCACGATCACAGCAATGGATCTGAGGTTTTTGTAAAGACGGTAAATTGTTGTGGGTAAAATACTAATGTTTACGGGAAATTGTGAAATATTTACAATTGTGGATTAAAAATCAATTACTGAATGTAATATTATATGTTGTTGTGTTGTGTTAGGCTGGGTTAGGTGACTTGTCAATGAACTTATTATCTGGTTGTAGTGCTCGCCTTCGAATATGAAAGTCGCTGGTTCGAACTCTATATAGTCAGTTTCTGAACCTAAATACCAATTTGCATTGGAATATAATTAATTAATCAATTGAATATAAAGTTATCTATCAAAAGACAGGGATCTAGTAATAACAAGACCACAAAAAAAATACAAATTTGAATAACTTAATCCGATAACTTTTTACATTAAGTCTGTTCAACTTTTATAATGAAAAATTAATAAAGAAACACTTAAAAAAGAAAAAAGATAAAAGAAAATTAATCAAAATTAATAAATCATTATTAAAATTAATAAATCAAAATTAATAAAGAAAAAAGATAGTAGTGGGGAAATATAGAACTGATTTTGAGAGTGAGGGAAGGTTAATTTAGATTACAGCAAGGGGAATAACTGAATATTTTCGTTTGCTTTAAATAGACCTTGTACACGAAAACAGATACTTTCTGTTCGGACTTGTAAAAATGGGAGTTTTAGATTATCCAGTATCTTGTAAGAACATAAACATTTTTGAATTATATGAAATACCATATAATTTTTAAGGACGTTTTATCAATGGTTAGCCTACTTGACTCAATTGTTTGTTCACAGCAGTTTTAAACAGATTTACCTCAAATACTTGCCAAAATGAATTTCAAATCACAAGAATAAAGTGAATGTTGCTATACTAATGTTTACGATCTCTGACTGCACTGTAACAGCGAACGGTTCGATTCCTGGCACACCCGAAAACAATTAAATGGTTAATACTATTTTTACTTCGTGTTACTGTAAAATTTGTCAAAATACCTCTTTCATAAAAATTCAAATTAGTCTAATATGTAAAGCTAAATTACCCAGACTAAATCACAAAAATCGCTCAGTCTTACTTTTAAATCACATTAAAGCATGAACAAATGACCTGAAGGACAGTAATCCAGTTATCTCAGAGCAGTTCCAAGTGACACAAGCTCGTCCTGAAGTGATGAGAATCATTACAGAAACTAAGTGATCAGCGAGGGCGGTCGGGTCCTCATGTAGATTACACAGTGAAGAATTACCGCGATTACTATAACTTGATAACATAGGCAGGCATTACTTACATGTCTCTGTCGTGGCGTTCTAATTGGTCTAGAAAATAATTTGTAGGTTTATTTTCTGTTGAGTATTGAGATAATACATTTTGTGGCTGCTTTTGTATAGGTATTATTTAAGAATGTATGATAGAATGCATTCAAACAATGTTCAATATATTGATGCCGATAGCGTAAACTTGTTACATTAGCTATATAGATTTGGGTTTTATGGAGAGAGTATTTCGGTATATTTTTGATAAAATACATTTATTGAAAAAATATTGTGTAATGGAAATTTTGGCGTTAACGTGTGTTTCACGTTAATTCATATAATTCAAGAAATAGTTATTTGTGTAACTAGTGTGCGAATTGGCGCTTTGCTGCACGAGAGAAATGTTTACGCACGAGCCACAGGAGGGTGTGGAAGGTTTCTGGAGTGCAGCAAAAGCACATTGCCCTCGTGCTCGTGTTAAACATTATACAGGGTGTTTATAAAAGAATCATCAGGTTTTAATGGCATGTAACTCACCCAATTCTTGTCCAACAATAATAGTTGAAACATCTGTTTAAAACCATGTTTCCAAGTTTTATAATCAGCTGTTCAATAATCAGTTATGGTTTTTTTTCTTGGACGTGTTTGCATCATTTTCAAAATGATTACAATTCAAGAAAAAAAATTTGGACGATAATGACTTGACCCTTCTCAAATGGCCCTCTAGATCTCCTGATCTTACGGTGTGTGATTTTTTCTATGGGGCTATGTAAAAGACAAAGTTTATGTACCACCAATGCCTCAAACGCTTCAAAAGCTCCGTGGGTGAATAACTTTCCTACAGTTACTAAAAAGCGTATAAATAATTAGTTTTACAAACACCAAACAAAACGTTTTGGGTTAGGTTAAATCCAGGCGTTGGATGGAATGGGAATTACCAAAACAATCCTAAATTTAAAAGATAATGATTTTTTTAACTTTTTGAACTACTATCACAAGAAAGATCGTTTTTCATATTTATAGTACTTCAATGTGACTATCATTGTAGATATAGAGTTTAAATCATCAGTTCGATGCCAAAAATTGCATATCTTGATACTTTTTTTAGATGTAGCAAATTTAACTTTCTTTCGGCTATTCGCGTTTTTTAAGGACACAGTGCAGAACGAAATTCACAAGTTTCTCTGCTTTTTGTAGCTAATTCTACAGAGGCCTCTCAAGCAATTCCAATAAGCTAGGATATCGTTAAGTTTATAAAAAATAAGTTTACCAACTGGTTTCAAACCTTTAACTGTGCTACTATTTTAATTGCCGGATCCAGAGGTAGTAGTATAACATGTTTTCTTTTACGCAAAATAGAATTTTAAGACTGTTGAACCATTTTTTTGATTAAAACTTATTATTACCATATTTAAACTTGAACAAAGTATAACTTTTCCTTTGATTCATACAACTGCATTCAACTAATTTGTTAATAATCAATTACAAGTTCCTTTCTAACATGTAAATATATGAATTTGAACTCTAGCTTCCTTGAATTTTAAATAACGATTAGATCATTTAAATTACAGAATATCTATCAGTCTTGTAAAAATCAATATTTTTACAAGATAAAAAACCACCATAACTTTTAGATGTTTCTAAATACACATAAATATAAATTATAAAAAACATCTATAGTTTACATTTTTTGCAAAAGGTAATAAATACAAAATGACTAAAATCTTTTAGCTTTTTATTTATTGGGACAAAAACTACTGACAATGCAAACACTACTACATATATACACACACATAAAGTAATAAATTGGCAAATTTGTAAAAATACTCTAAATATAATCAGTACAAGTTTAACCGCTTAGTCACTTGAAGTAAATTAGAATTAAGACTAAATGAGATCATGTCACCTAACTGTTATGGACTAAAATTATATTCTAAGTAACCATTAAAAACCTTGGGAAATTCAATGACAATTCAATTGTTGGAAGGTTATTTTCTAAACAAAACCTCCTAAATTATTTCTTCCAATTGCAGTGTTTTCGACATAAAATACTTATGTACATTCAGAACTAACAATATTAAACAAGTTTTTTTTTCGAACTTTTTTTTCAATAATTTTTAGTGAGACATTTTACATCCCAAGTAAGTTTTAATGTTAAAGGCTTGATTAAAAAATAAAATAAAATAAAATAAAATGGCAAAATAAATAATAAACGATATTGAGATCAAACAAAAAGTAACCTACAAAGCTACAACACACATCTAAACTACAAACTACATCTACTATAATTTCCACACAATACAATGATGATTAACACTATAATTATATTATATAAAAGCTAATAATGAAAGACAAATGGGCTGAAAGACAACGAGTATACTATTCTAGTGAAAGACTTAGCAACAATTGTTGAAAAATATTTGCAAGACTATCGCATCAGTGTTAATTGTATAGTTTATTAATTAAAATTTTGATATTTTTTAATTTAACACTAATAATTTTTTAAGATAATGTATTGAAAATTGTGATTTTTCCTCTGTTCAATTGCAAACAAACATATTAATTTGGGAATTTGATTAAATAAACCAATTTAGCAAATTTGTCTAATCTCAATACACAATATATTAACACAGTAATTGTTTGGGTTAACCTAATTTAAGTAAATAAAATTCAAAATAACTTTACAGCTTAAAACTTATTTTATAGATTATATCGATAGTCTTGCATTGTTGTATAACTTAAAATAATAGTGTAAACTTACTAACTATGAAAGACTACATGTCCACTTATACAATAATAACTTAATAACTATTTGAGATCATACATTTCTCATTGTAAATCTGTCAGTTGTTCATTTAATCATAACATTAAAAACTCTGTTAAAAAAGGAAACCAAAGTAATAAAAATCTAATTATATATTTTACTGGCATATCGATGCACAAATGCTTAAAATACAAAGTTTATTAATCAAGTGTATTGATGGCATTTAAATATAGACTGGTAAAATATATGCTGCGTTGCAATATCTTTAACAGTTTTTAACAAAGTAAAATACAGTTGAAATTATCATTTAATACTAGTACCAAATACTATAGCTTAAATTGAAACTGTTTATTAATAGTACCATCAATGTAAGTTAAAGGCTAAGAAATGTAAAAGCTTATGTAGAGACTATTGCTTTATACTTTAAGTGTTGAAAAATGAGGGCGGATCTTTGATGATTGTTGTGATCAAAAGAAGTGAGTCTAGTGGACTATTCCAGAGCCCTTCCTTGAACGCACCCCGCCTGAAACATATAACATTGGAGTTAACATTATTTAAATTCTTTTGTGAATATGTATAAATCATGGTTATAGTTGCTCTATTAAGTATAGTTTTGATGTCTGTAAATATATACAGTGTAGTTTTCGTTTATAATAAACATTTTGGCATTTGACACTTTCATCGATTACAAAATGTTGTATGTGTTTATTAAATAATCAAGTACTTTATTATAGAAAGGTATTTAGAAAAATTCTGGAAATGCATAAACCGAAAATAAGTTATCGTTAATTGTATTTTACATCAGTAGACTGTATTGGATGTATAAGACCATTTTTTTCTACAATGTTTACATGGGAATGGCATGTATACTCCCTGAGTTTATCTATAGTGAAAAGTTTAATTTATAATGGTGAGTGAAATAATGTATAAACCTGGAGTAAATGAAAACTAATATTTATATTTAATTTACTTTATCAAGATTCATAATGGTTCTTAAACTTATTTACCGTAGTCAGATTTTATTTACTCAAACTTTAAATAGTCTATGTTCTAAGTATATTTTCTAAACCGACAAATATATCAAACAAATTAAAGTCTATGATACTATTTGTGTTGTTAATTGAATAGACTAGCATAATCAATTCAAGAGAATGATACAGGTAAACAATCCATTTTAATTTATTATAGCCATTTAGTATTTCTTTCTGGAAAGAGTTGATTAGAAAATGAATTTAGCTATCTTTCACGATTAAAATAAACATAAAAAGAGACTCAACAAAAAGATTTTCATATTAGTATTTAACTGTTGTGATTTTTGGGAATTCATAATAAATTCATTTATAAAAAATATATTTTTTTAAGCTATAAACCTTGTCTTTAGTGGAATGCATTTAATGTCAAGGAACTATAAACCAGATCAAAACAATGCCTAGGTAGTTTACCAATATCAGAACGGTGATTTCATTTTAAGTTTTGACTGTAGCAACAGATTAAGTTGTTAATTGACAGCTAAGCTATTATTTAACATATTTATACTATATACTGTAAAATAATACATTTTTAGTAATTTAACTTACCAGGACAGAAAGGGCAGCGATCGTTGGTGAGATAACGGTTGAAATTTGACGTCGGAGGCGGCGGGGGCGGAGCTGGTGCTGAAAACACAAATTTAATTTAAGTTCAAATAAGGTAATTTTAAATGTAGTTACTACTATGTCTATTTTTAAAATTTATCTTATCACAAAATCTTTAATTAGCAATTTCTAAGAATTTTAACCAAATGGGTTTTAAATGTAAATAAACATTGTCAAATGTTTATTGAAACCCTTTTCGATGTCAACGTCAACAAAATCTTCAGTGGTACAAAACAGGATATACATCCAGAACAACGATTGTAATACAAAATCCACACATATTAAATACCATTGATTATACACGTATATCCATTACTCAATGCTAATACATAATACTGGAAAGATAATTTTAAAGAGTTTTAGTAACCGTACTTATATTACATGTATTTAGTTTAACCGGTATTAAACACTAAAAAACATAATTAAAATATTTGCGGTAGGAATTAATACAAGTAAAAATAATACAGAAAATTTAATATATTGAAAGTGTAAATCCTATTTGTTTAAATAATAGCAAACTTATGTTAAACTAATTTAAATTATTAGTTTACTATTTATTAACACAAATTTATATTTACTGACTCAAAATTCAAATGTTTAGTGTCATCCTAGACGACCGGCCAAAATGTATTAGTACAGTACCTACACTATAAAACTTTACAATAGCCATTTAAATTTACATTTTATTGTCTAATAACATCAGTTAGACGAATGCATTTTGAGTCAAAAAAATATTAATTTAATTATTGTTTAAAGAGTTAAAAGAAAAAGTACAGCCAAATAAACATACGCGCGCACACACTTAATTAGACCAATGTGTGACCGAATACCCGTGTTAGAAAACTATTTAGCCTAAGTTTCGTTCTCGTCTGCAAATGGTAATTTCAATTCATTCATGGAACTTGTTAAAACAGAACAAAATTGTATAAAACAGATACCGAATCAAAATAACAAATTTTAAACTTTGGTTAGATTATAATTGTCTTTTAAACTATGAAACTGAACAATATATTTTAAATCAAAGTTTAAATATTATGTCTTTACACACATGTACTAGTTTTCTTAAGCATAATCAGTAACAAAAAATCAAGAATTTAATATAATATGCAAGTCTAAATAAGTGATTGTTAAAACGCATATTGTCGCTGCTATACAAAATTTTACGAAAACGAATTTAAACACTTTTTTGGTTAATTTATTGTTATCATGGATCAACTAAAGGCGGGTTTAAATTTATATTCTGTCCGGTGTACGTAGCAGCACCGCATTGATGTTTACATCTTAATTACTTTTCTATTACGTACTTAAAACTAATTCAACGAAACAAAATACTTTATTAACTAGCACTTTAGTATTTATAACCAAAGATTAAATAATACTGTAAAATTCACCTGATAAACAACTACAACATTCATCTGATTTCAAATCAAAGCACTACATAACCTAACAGATCACACATAAACACTTAATAATTTATACCACGATTTAAATGATACAGGTACATTAAAAAAATACAATTAAGTTAATGAAAAAACTCACCTGTGGCAGTTTGCACTCTGGGCTGACGGATCAGCAGAATCTCTCCGACCAGCTGAAGAAGTTCAACTAACAGCTGATTAACACTGTTGCTGCGCTGCTGGTACTCCGGTATGGCCATGCTGACTGCTGAGTATAGTTGCTGGCTGGTCTGCTCGCTACGGTCGCTCGAACGCTACTGACTGAGGCTACTCGCTCCGCTCGGCGCTCGCTCTACTCCTGTCCCTTCCCCTCCAAAAGTATCCCCTCTACCAAAACCCGCCAAATTATTTTAATAATAGACCGACAGGGGTGTACAAGTGACTAGTTTTTGTAGGATAGGTAGCTTTGGAGTTTGAAGTGATTGTTGGATTTTGAATAATAAACGTTTGTTTGGTTTCTGTTATGTTTTGAGATTGAGAAAATAATGATTATAGTAACACTAAACTTTGGTAATGGAAGATGCTCCAATAAACACATTTTTACGGATCTACTACACGAATATATTTTCATCACAAGCGACAAAAGTGAAAATGTTCTACACACACCAGCTTTATGGAAAATGAGGAAGGGTTAAAAAAGCATTTTAGGTTGTTCTATGGATGATATTTTCTGGTTTACAAAAACTTTCTTCAAGCTAATTAAAACCCAAAAATGTAGTTTATTGTCTCTATAAATTAGCTATACAGATTTTGATAATCTAGAGTTGATATCAAATAAGAACATTCATTCTCCAAACATTGACATTAAGAACCAAATACATTATCACCTTTGATTTCCACCCTTTTGAAACCCTCAAAGGTGTGCCTCCAGACACAATCAGGGATCAGATGCATTTTTATACAAAAAATAAAAAATAATAATTGCACAGTATAGTAACACTCTGGCTTTATTAGTTCGAAAACCCCTCTGACGGCCCAGTTTTTGGACCACTTTCCTTGAGTGTGAGTACCTCAAAACCAAATACTTGTGATGTAGGCTAAAAAATGCTGAAAATTATATAGCCTACACAAAATAAATGGTAGATAAAAGCCTTGTAAAAGTATATAAGATCTACTGTACAAAACTCAAAATATATCAATGACATTTTCTGCTCCTGTAAATATTTTCTCCCAAATAACGTTCAATAATCAAGGAAGCCCCAGAGGGCAGAACAATACCAACTTCGCTCCCTTCGCTTTGCTTCGTAAATCGTAAGTGTTCCGGTTGTGCGTTGGTTGACGAAGTCGGACCTAAAACCTAATGCGACCGCTTGGTTATAGTTATAGTTATGGCTGGTACATTACCGCGCGTATGCCTTGGAATATGTGATTATGTTTTATGTATTTGCATTTCTTGTGTCACTGACTGTGTTGTTTATTGCTTATTGACCCTACTTCCGATTCAGAACATATGCGCTCGGTTTGAGTGATGGGGAGATATTTTAGGTTATGTAATGCTATATGGAAAATATGGCTGCTGTCAAGCAAAAAACACAGTTTTGCTCGAAATATTTTTTGGAAGTATTTTTTATTTTTAGGTTCAAGTAGTAGGGGTATATGATTTTGTAATCCCTGTGATTTAGTTATAATTCAATAAAGTATTTTTATAATAAATAATTTATTTTTAAATATTTTATGCTTAAATACTTTTAGTGAATATTGGTTCAAGTTCAACGACAGAGTCTGTAGTAAAAAATGTCTTATAGACCCTTAGAATAGACAATTCAAAGGATAAATTTCTATTTAAAAACTTAAACCCTAAAAATGATTTTCAATTTGATTTTCTAGGTTGTTCTTATACATATACCACAGACACAGGTTCTTGTTGGAATTTCAGCAGTTCCTACATTTAATACGACGCAGTACACGCACTATACTCAAATCGTGTTGCAGACTACGTATTACAGGCGCTACTTTACTGGACAAAGTCTCAACGTGGACAAGATTTGTCTACAATAATTGATACTAAAACACTGTAGAAGACTGGCATTAGCATTACTGTTACTTTGATATGAAACAGTCTAGGCTAAATAATTATCAACACTTAATATTATAATTGTATACAATGAAATGTATAGTATTTGAATGAATAGTATATGGTTAAATCTATTTTTAGTACGCAGACTGGCATATGAAAAAAATTAGTGCAAGAAAAATGTTTTAAAGGTAAATCTCTTTAGGAATAAAACAAATATTGTTAAAAGATTTTACTTCACATTTTAAGAGAATATACAACAAGAATATAGAGGAGCTACTTTATGTCTATTAAATTCCTTGTTCAGGAATAATTATTTAACTACTATTACAAGTTTCGTTAATAATTTGGAGTGAACAAAAAGGAAATACATTTCCAAAGATCAATATAGAAGCTAAAAATTAAAAAAAAAATGAAATAAACACCAATTAGTGCACTAAATTTAGTAGGACTCATTAGTTTAATCACCATAAAGTTTATTTATTAGTTTCAACGTTTGTTTGTGGTTGGAAAATATTTGCGATGACAAATTAAATTGTCAATCGCATTATCAATAAATTTTATAATATCAATAAATTGTGATAAGCACTTAATCTTTATAGGTGGTTAAACAACTTCTCAAACAAATGCGATGATCTTATCCAAAAGGGCAAAATACCCAAAATCTGAGCTCAAACCCAAATGCTGACTTCAAGGATGACTTCCTCAGCCAGAGGGTAAGATCAGGAAGTCTGCCGGTGATGTTAATCGCGTTCAAGAAATTAACAAGGAGGGCGGAGAAGCTCAGGAAGATCCTGTTTTTATTTCTACTCGAGTGAGTTTGCCGGCTTCCGTCAGCTGGTCATAAATCAGCTGATCGCGTAGTCAACTGTGCGGTATAATCAGCTGATGTATATCCCGCATCTCACCCCTACAGCTGTTAATGCAGTGATAATTTAATTTATAGGGTAGATGTATACGTGAATGCTTTAAGAAATTTGGAAATGTGTTTGGGTTTTTAGTTTACTTTGGGATTTAGCAAAAATAATGATTGGCAAAAAGTACATTTGTGTTTTGTCCTTGAAGGGGGTTTCGCAATTTGAATTATCTTTGTCTGCTAGCTAAAGAAGTTAAATACTGTATATTGGATTATACTACTTCAAAAATCAGCTGTGTAATACGAAAGAAAGTACCGAAAGATCGTTGTGTTATGTACCTAAAAAAGATATAAGTTGTCTAACCATGGACAACTCATATTTTGGCGTATTTATGGTGCAAGAGAGTGTTTGTGTAACCAAAGTAACAATTTCTTCAGTTGGAATCTAGCTGCCGCAACTAAAAGAATAATATCAAAAGAGTTCATTATTGTAGCCTACTATATCAGTTTACCTAGCACTTTGCTAGATACGTTCAACACACAGGCATCACACAAAATCTCATGATGAATTTACTGGGTGGTCTGAATTACCTAATAAATTGTTAAATTAACTGGTTATTTAAGTCAAAACTACCTCTCTTGCTAGCAACTATGTTACTTAAAATTTAATTAGTTACAGAGATACCTTTAAATTTATTAGATCCCATAGAAACACACAGAACCATTACACTTGTTACCTGTTGTTTCATGTGTCTAAATAAGATCAACTGATCAATAACCACTTAGGGCAAGTCAATATGAGTGATTACCCACTCTACCATTTTCTGAAGGCGACCGCCCAAGTAAGTTGGATCTATTTTTGCAAATCACGCCAGACAATGCATTTACCCTCATCTGTCTGTTTATCTTCTTGATGGATGATCCTCTGACAGCGTCTGGATACTCTCGAACTGCAGCAAATGATCGTAGGAATAATGGAAGATGACGACATACATGTAGAACACATGTTTTGTACTGTGTGTGGTCTTGAAAGTGGTCATGGCTACTTGGAGAAAATTTATTAAGATCAATGCTCATCTTATATTTAAAAGGAGAATTAACTCTACCTGTAGAATCTCACTGAAGCTTAAGGTTTTAAATCTATTGATACTCTCCTAGAAAATGCAAGTAGTTATTTATTCAATTTTAATATTGATAATTGTGGACGGATACATCTCTCCCATCAGGAAAATATGTATTCAGATAAGATAGTGATTGGTTACCATCCTAATAAACGTATGCTGCCAGTTTGGTATCAAGAAAAGCCTCATATTTTACTAATAATGACAACCTTATGATGTCCAACTTCTAGCTCATTTAATATACTAAGCTTCACAAACAATTGAAAAACCAATTACCACATTTTCTAAAGGTAATACACCAAAACAGCTTTAGGGTAAATGTGGGTTAATATAATAGTAAATTATTTATTTAATTAAACATTTATTACTTCATATTTTCAACCAACTGTACCAAGAGCTTACAACATCTATGTTGCCCATACCTATAAATCAAAGTCGGGGTTAAGACCTACTTAACACCGACAAACACCGGGATATTGTTCAAGTAAGTGATTGGAACAGAATATGAAATGGTAAATCAATTAGTAATCGAAATCGTATATTTTCCTAAACACGCTAGAAGATGCATAGGTTTGACATTTGCTTAGATTGGCAACGAATTAATTACGAACTACATACGGAAGACTTTACTCTTCTTTATTACCTTATCAATTCAGATAAATAACATTATTTAAAATTCTGTCCTAAAATACTCTTCATGAATCATTGACATACACGGTAAAATATCAATGTAATACTCCCCAACAAACAAAGTAAAATATTATGATTTCCCTTGTATCTCTTGACAAATGTTGTCGTGTTCAAGACTAAATGACTCTCATTACACCACATGTCGCAGTTGCAGGTGTAAAGACAATCAAATCTGTTACTTGTAGGTGTGAAGCAGTTGTCACAACCACTGTTGCCAGTCACGGACAGTTAAACGCTAATGTAGCTACATATGTTCCCTAGATGGACCTATTATATACTCGTTTTCTTGATTACTTGCCACCTGCGTTTCTAATCCCTTATTGTTTGTCTGAAAGATTGTTTTAGTCACGCTTTCTTAGGTAGCGAAAATTCAACCCAAATGTTGTGGACGTATTTATTTATTTATATAACTCTTTGAAATACAAGGTAAATGCATTTAAAAATTTAATTTTGAAGTTAGTTATACATCAAATAAATTAGGTATCTTAACGAAGAGGGCTCTTTCACAGAGTACTGCAGCGGCTAGGTTAGGTTAGATTAGGTTAGTTAAGTTTTTGATAATGACAATCAAGGTAACATTTACACAAATAAAACCTGTAATTTTGTGTAATTTTCTACCTTATAAAAACTACACAAAATTAAAGCTTTTGTTTGTGTAATTTCGTAAATATGATGTAATACTTTATCATAAACTTAACTAACCTAATACAACCTAATCCAACGCGGTTTCCAACGTGGTTTAGCTTATGATAATGTCAAACAAAGTAACAATTACAAAATTTAACTTTTTACAATCACATACGTAAACAAAATGACGTTCTTGTGAGTTTGTATCCTTATACAAACTCACTAGAATGTCAATTTGTTTACGTACCCTCTATTTTCTTGCGTTTGTAAAAAGTTAAATTTTGTAATTGTTACTTTGTTTGACATTGTCATAAACTAAACTACGTTAAAACCTAACCTAATCCTAAACGCCACAGTGAACTGTAAAGAAGAACATTTTTCTTCCCAAAAATTCCCAATTACCTTATTAACTGCCTAACCAACAAGCCTGGTTTTAGCCACTGGCAAGCTCCCTGTGCATGTTCCATCGAGTTGTTTCTGATAGATTTGCTGCATCTTAAATAATTAACTAAGTTTCAGATCAAAGAGGTAAGTTTTAAAAACAATATTAAGGATTAAGCTAACCCTTTTACTCGTATATTAATTACATGCTTCATTTGTTACTTTGAGAAGGGGAATTTGCGGTTCAAAAGTCAAAGCTACTTTACAAAAGTGAATAACCTTGTATTGATCTAAAATACACAGGTTATGTTTTTGTTCTTTTATGTATTGTCCATAATCCCCTCTCCAACCAAAATACTTTACCCCTCGAAATACTAAATTACTTAATTAAGTCAGAGAAATATTTTGACTACGTATTATGTACTGAATATGTTTAAAGGGTGGGTCTAGCCCTAGACTGTAGTGGTTAGCCTTGTGTAGTTTTTATTGACAAAGACCTGCTTTTGCTTAGAAAGGACTATTTATTCAAAGTCAAACTTTATTCCCAATATTCCCAATCCCAAACGATGGATACATGGATCAGAATCATAATCAAGGAGAGCTGGGTCCATATTAACCATCAAATATATCCAGATTTTCTTCACAATAGTTACAGTTACTTTCTGCGTACAAAATTAATATTTTAATAAGCCATTATCCCATGATAAACGTGGACATTCTAAAAATCCACTACTCTTTTGGCCAAAAACAGTGTATTTTGTTAAATTAATTTAAATAACTTGTTTTACCAATTATTGTTTAACAATCTAACCTTTGGATTGGTCATGTACAAAACAAACGTTCTTATTGACACGTTCTGACTTGAAACAAACAATGTTTCAATTTGTACTCACATGATATCGTGTCCACTATCCGACCCCGATGACTCATAAAACACTGATAAAACAATAACTGATAAAATACTAGCTGTGAATTAAAATGTTGCATTTTTTAGTATTGTTTTTTTAACATCATAAGTTTTGAGACCACTAAAATTATCTATTAGACCCAGACACCTAAAATGCATACCGATTTGAAATACTATAGGAAACACACCTTATAAAACATTATGCTAATTATTTTTGTTTCGGTTAGTGATTTCAAACACTCCATCTTGATCTTCTTTGTCCCTTTGACATCTCCGGTTATTACTTATCTGCAAATCTTACATCATATTACCTCTATTGTCAGCTTAGACGGTGCTTCTGAGTAAACCGAGGCCTCGAGGAACAAGATATTCTGTTTGAAGGATGTAAGACGTTTTGAATTCAATTAGCTAAAAGCGTCTTTAATATCAAGATGAGTCTTATTATAGTCAAGGAGATCATCAAAGCTTGACTTGAAGGTGAACAACCTGAGGAGTTCTTGAGAGTAATTTCATCTTTGTGTATTGCAATAACTTTGTAAATTGTTAATATTATGAATCTAAAGGTATTTTAAAGGTTTAAACTAAGTTGGATATAAGATATACTGTATAGGGTTTCTCCGGCCTTAGAGGCATGTCCTTTTTATTGTATTTTATTATATTTTACTGATTAATTTAAGTTTGGAACCAAGGATCTCAAAACCAATGATTAAGTAAAATAATTTGCTGGTTAATATTTTTTGACCTCGGGCATACAAGGCAATGACTCGTGACACAACCTCTAGAATAATCCTCCTTAAGGAAATTTTAAATAAATAAACATCAATACTTAAAAGAGTGAATATTTAAATGTAAATAAAACCCCTAACAGTTGTATGGGAAGCTGAGTGGTCGTAGTGCTCGCCTTCAAATCTGAAGGTCGCTGGTTCGATTCCAAGTAAGATAGTTTCCGAACCCAGATGCCATTTGGACTATCAATTAATGAGGCTATTCAAATAACTTTAGATAGCAACAAAACCAGGATTTTGGACCATTCCCTTTCAAATCGTTGAAAATTGCTAACACCGTAGATAGAAAAATAGAAAAATATTTGGTCGTTGCAAAGATGTGATTTGGGATAATAGTTTGGCTAGTATATTT
This sequence comes from Macrosteles quadrilineatus, assembly GCF_028750875.1. NCBI lineage: Eukaryota > Metazoa > Arthropoda > Insecta > Hemiptera > Cicadellidae > Macrosteles > Macrosteles quadrilineatus. The sequence goes on from NW_026542597.1 coordinate 70,357,405, forward strand.
TAACTTCATATTGGGAACTAGTGATAATGAATCCACTGCTTTATTTTCTGTTTTATTTTATTTTATGGAGGTTGCACAATCCTGCTACAATGGTGACCTTTGACTATAAGAAACGTAAATAAAAATATAATCAACCAGGCAAAACTTTGCCGGTGCCAAAAGAGTGGTTTTTTCAATTGGTGATTTATTTTATTTGTAAATTGTTATTCATGCCAAACTAGGAGAACTATTTCTCATAATTACCACTCTACCTATTTCTCGGGCACTTTTTTAATAAAAATTTACTTTTTCTGATTTGTACTATTGTACATCAACTAACCTAACATGTTAAATTATATTTTAGTCAAATAAGTAATTTATCACCTAAAGTATATATAATACCTTTTACGCCACACTACATTATTATGACGAACTTCCCACGCAAGGAATTAGTCCAGAAAACAGCTGTTTGCCGCCAGCTGATTCAAATGGGGTTTCATTGCGTAATACTGTGCTGCAATGAGTTTTGCCGGACACCAATCAGCTGATTATACTGTATTTGCGTGGCAATGATTGGTTATAAACAAAAACATAACCTCTCTTGGAGGTTATGATTGGTGATGTTTAGTCCTTTAGTTGGTGGAAATATATAAGGATCTGGACGAATTAAGTAGTATGGCGTAAACTATCGTACGTAACTCGTCCAAAATGTGTGTACCGGACTCGTATGGTAATCCCGTACTCGACTTCGTCTCGCACGGGAACGACCACACTCGTCCGGTAAACATTTATTTTCAGGACTAGTAACGTAATATACTATTACACAGCTCAACTCACAACATCTTTCCTATATTAACGAATTGTTTGCATTAGTAAAAGCTTCGCAGAGTAGGAAGATCAACACCATAAAATATAATGACGTATTCAAGACCAGGGGTTGCTATTATCATAAGTCTGGGGTTTATGACCGGAATGTCTCTTCCGTCAATCTAAAGGACAAACAGACCGGAACTGAGCCACTGAGCCGCTGAGCCACCCAGCAATTGAGCCACTGAGCCACTCTCGATAGCCGGAGCACATGAAAAGAGCCCGAAATTTTAATACCCAAAAAGGTTCACTAATCTTAAGCATGGAAAGAGCCCGGGTCTCCACAGGTACCTGAGGAGGAGGAAGCTGACTATAATATTGTGGTTATTATATAATAGTGTTTTAGTAAATAGCTGTGTTTGGCTGTGTTAGCTGTGTGCTGTGTTTGGTTGGGTTAGGTTAGGTTAGGTTAAGTTAGGTTAGGTTGGGTTAGGTTAGGTTAGGTTAAGGTAAACAGACTATATCTTTTAGTAATGTAAATATCTTTGAATAATATATATTTTATTAATGTATCTTTTAACAGTGTATCTTTTAATATTGTAAATAATTTCATGTAATTCAACTGTGTTATTGGTTCTTTATCCTTTGAAGACCCGTTGTGAAAGTTCTAGAAAGAGGTTCTTTTCGCACCGTCCTGGTGGGACCTTGGGACCTTGGAGGTCCGGGCGCTTTTCAAGCGTCTGCCTGAGTTTTTGGGCTCTTTTCATGTGCGCCCTCGATAGCTGCTGTGGGGAATCATTGACTATCGTCCGTTTGACTGGGATTTTTTTGAAAAGGGGTTTTGTGGTTAAAAAGTTGTACAACCTGATCTATTAAAGTTCTGGTATGTTGTACATTTATACTTTAAAATTTATAGCAGGTTTTCTTTGTAAGGACGATTTTAAGCCATCCCATGAAATGACCAGTAACTAACTAAAATTTGCAATAAAAAACTATTCGAATTTACAAACTATTGACGGACCTAGAT